>NC_136070.1:181151262-181751262 GCF_964261635.1 Lissotriton helveticus | reverse complement strand
GGCCCATCAAGAACTTCACCCTCGCTGCAGGGGCCGTTCCAGGACTGGGACAGAAGCCACCCAGGGCGGAGACAGGATCCACCACAGGGGGGGACAAGAGCCATCACAGGCGGGGGTGGACTGGAGCCACAACATGGGGGGACAAGAGCCATCACAGGCGGGGGTGGACTGGAGCCACAACATGGGGGGACAAGAGCCATCACATGCGGGGGTGGACTGGAGCCACAACATGGGGGGACAAGAGCCATCACAGGCGGGGGATGGACTGGAGCCACCACATGGGGGGACAGGAGCCATCACTGAGGGGAGGGCAGGAGCCATCACAGGAGAGTGAACAGGATCCACCAGGGTGGGCACAGGGGTGGGCATGCAGTATTCTAGTATCATCTTGGGCTCCTCGCCCCCTCCTGCACAAGACAACGAGAAGACAGGCTCTCTGTCCAAAATGCCAACCCCCACTGTGATGTACAGTACTTACAGGAGATACTCTAAGAGAACTGATTGAACTGATTGTCCTCCATACTTTGTTCATCAGTGTGGGTGCGACTGTGCCATTTCTTTATTTTCTTACATTATAGACTGCATGTTTGAAGAACCGAGGTTTGCTTACAATTTAGTGACAGTAATTAAGCTCGGTGAAGAGAAGCACATGCTGCCTCGGTGAAATCAGGGGTGTAATCTGGCCGAGTCTAGGATGTTTGGGGCCCTGGGTAGAAATGGAATGTGTGAGCCCCCCTCTAAATAGCAGAGACATGATGCATTCAGGGCTGTTTGCATCTGAATAGATGCCCCTGCTTCTGAAGCTGCAGCCCCTCCCTCTCAGTCACCTTCGATCACCTCTTAACAGGTCATCAAGGGCTGGAGGTGTGAGGGCTGCCATCCCGCTGTGCCTCTCCAATGCTGCCGGGTATCTGAGGAGCTTTGATGCAGCATCGGAGTGAAGAAGGGAGGTGGGGGCAAGCTGTGCCGGCTTTAGGGAGGGGCAACCGGTGGCCTGTTAAAACGACGGACAAATGGCGTCCGTTAAAGAATCCTTCACGGACAACGGACAGACGGCCGAAATTACGGACTGTCCGTGAAATTTACGGACGGTTGGTCACCCTACTCTAAACACTCTATGCGGCACTGCTGCCTCCGTTGCGTCAGTAGTGAGTAGCCCCTTTACCTTCTTTCCTCTCCCCAATCCTTCTCTGAATCCTTTTTGACTCCATGTGTAGCTCTTCCCATTGATGGTGCCCACTCATGCCAATCATCTTCCAATTGCACCGCCGTGCTGGGGTTTTCCTATACTCACGCCTTTCCTCTTTTGTCAAAATAATTTTTATTGCATTTTTGTCAAAGAAAAAACCCAGACTCAAGGCACAATCCGCCAATATTCCCTCACAGGGGTATCCATGAAGCAAAACTTGCTGCTCATATTCACTGGAACCGACATGCATACGGCCCGTCCATACCCCGCTATACCCCAGCCGCCTTTCCTCTTTTGAGGACAGTGCACCAGTCATGGCTCGCCTCAGCTCACCTTCAGTCGGTACACTTGAGTGGCCTCTGGCTCCATCAGTCTTGCATGCACAGCATACTCTGCCCTCTTCATATGTCTCTTTTGTTGCTTATTTGGGGCCTGTTTCGTGGCTTCTCCATTGCACTCCATCTTCACTGCTCGTAGGAAGAGAAGCATTATTAGGCATGGGCAAAGTGGGTGATTGCCCAGGACCCCACATTCCAAGGAGTCCCAGGTAAAGGGATGAGAATAGTCAGAAGGCTCTCTAGCTCTTTACCATCTCTCTCTTTTTTCAACCCCTCTTTGTCTTCTGCTGTATCTGGCTCCGTATTTCTTCATTTATCCTTTCCTCATCACTCGCTACATGTCTACCTCTATCTTTACCTCATCTATCTCTCACCTCTTGTTCTCCCTACCTTGTTCACCCGGTTTACTTTTCTGTCTATCCCTAATTTACCCTCATGTCCCTTTATCTCCAAATCATTCCTTTTTCTACCTCACTTTTCTCTACTTCATCTGTCTCTTTACTTCTGTATCTTGGAATTCATCCTTCTACCTCACCAATCACTAGATGCCTGCCCTTCTCTCTCCCTTACGTCTCTATATACCCCTGTTTTTAAATGCCTGTGCCACCTCTCTAACATCCTAACGTTCTTTATCTGCCTCACCTATCTGTCTCATAGCTCTCTCCTTCACTTTGCATCTTTTACCTCACCTATTTCTTACCTCTCTCTGCCAATCTCTAGATCTTTATGTACCTTCCCTTCTCAGCGTCCTTCCTGTACCACACCTGTCTACCTCATCTCTTTCAATACACTTACCTCTACCCCACCTCAACCTCATGACCACACCTTTCTGATAACCACTCTCTGTGCCTACCCCTACATCTCTCGCTCTCTTGCCCATATCTCTACTGCGCCTCTATTTCACCCATTTCAATACAACGCACTGTTCTGTTTAAAGCTCACCTCCCTCTGTCTCTCCTACATCTACTTCACCTCTCTCAACCTCATCTCTCTTTACCTCACTGCTCTATCCCTCTCCTTACATTACCCCTCTTGTTAAGTCATTTCTCGCTGTACCTCTCAAATTTCTCACTACCTCATCTTTTATATAACCTCTGTCTCTATTTAATCTGTTTACCTGCACTATTCCTACACTACCTCCGACCTCCACCTCTCCTCCTCTACCTCTGTTCCTTCTACTTCATCTCTCATTATCTTGCTCATTTCACCCTACCTATGCACTACCTCTATTTTTCTATCTCTCGCCTACATCCCTCTCTTAGTCAACTCACCCACCCTACCCCCCCCTCTTGATACATCTCTACTTCTCCCCCTCTACTTCTCCCTATTGATAATTACCACACTCAAATCCACCCTCACTGCCACTGTGTAAACCTCACTCCTGTCTTTGCCTCAGCACTGTCTTTCTGATTCACTTATTTCCTCTCTACATCCCATTACTTTCTACCCTTTACCCATTCTGTCTGTCTCTGTCTACCCTCATCTCTGCCTCATTGTTCTCTCTATCCGACCTGCCTTTCTGTGCAAACTTATCTTCTCATGTTGCCATTCTCTCAAACAACCCTCACTCTCTCTACCTCACCTCTCCACCTCTCTAACTCTGCGTCTCTATCTACCTTACTTCTCTCCATACCTCAACCCTTTGTGTACACCACTCTGTCTACAGTTCCTACTTTCTAGCTATCCCTCTGCCTTAACTCTAACACCTTACTTATGTCTCTACCTCTTTCTCGTATCGTTCTTTCTCTTTCCCTACCTACCTTTTCCTGTAACTACCTCTCTCTCGCTCTCTATCTTTCTACCTCATCTTGCTCTCATTACATTATGTCTCGCTCTACCTCACATGTCTCCTTACTTCTCTCCCTTTATACTGCCCTCTTTGCATCTCTGTCGTCCTCCTGTGCCCTCCCAGTTCTTCTAGTCTGCATAACTGGAAGTCACTGTCTAGCCAGTGATGTGTACATGTAGAAAGATAAGAGTGGGGCGGGGGGGGGGGGGGGGGGTGGAGAGATTTAAGGATACAATGGACGCAATACACCCAATGAAACTGTGAAAGTCCTTTGAGTATTGATGTGATGTATCTTATCTGATAGAGACTTCTAGCTGCAGATTCCTTATCTTTAAATTCTCTGCACACCAGGGAAATTTTTAAAGGTAAGGAATCTGCAGCTAGAAGTCTCTATCAGATAATGGTTTACGGAAGGTAAGTACCTTGTTTGTTGGAGCGAGGAGGCCAGTTGTGAAGTGGATTTTGTTTGTGATTATCAATATCCAGCTATTAAAGCTACAATTTCATGTACATAGGGTTTATTTCAATAGTATACATAGTTTCTATTTTAATAGTATGCGCTAGTCCAAAAAGTACCCACCAAGGTACCCTTTTATAATATTTCTTACAGTGGAAAAGCCACACTGGTAAGACACAGAATTTCAAATAACAAAGCGTTCACCTCTTCCTGATTCGCTTCTTTCTGCTCCAAGGTGCACCCTTGTACCCTTCCTTCGCATACTTTAGAGGGGGCACCCTGCTCTCCACCTCCAAAGGGGCAGAAGCTCCCACAGAAAACCCCTTGGCTTCGCGTTGATGTAAAAGCCATCATCTAGGCATGTGAAGAGGCGAGGAAACCTTACTAGCCTTTCTGGAAGTATTTCACACAAAAATTAGCAAAATTCACAACAGTCTCTCCACTGCCAGAGCATGTTTAAGCAGATTTTACGACAGCCATGTGGTGAAGGAGGAGGGTTCCAAATGTTCATCCATTGCTGGGCTTCAATTTCAAGTGGCTTTGAGGACGCAGATGTGGGAATTATTTTTCAAGAAATATCTTGCAAGTCTCTACTTAAAATCTCTTCACGTGGGGCTGTGCCACATTTAACTTTATTGTGGGTTTTCACTTTAATCAGTTCCCTGTTTGGGATGTTTTAAAACTTTTAGGTGCATGGTTGGGTAAGCCCTTAGAGCAAAGAAGCTGTAGAACATTCAGCCAAGATCACTTGTTAATGTACTCTGTGTGTGTCCAGGCGAAAGACACATTACTGTGATGTATTTCTATTAGGTTTTCTCCATTTTATCTTTTCTCCCACCTAATCAATCGAGGAGCATTATGAAGCACAGCTGTTCTACGTCTACTTTTATATTGTCAATGAATAGCTGGGTGCTTCAGGAATGAATTTAGCTTATTTGTTGATGTTTTAACAGCATTTGGGGCTAAATGTACTGACCACAAGAAATTGGTCACAAATTGTCGACCAGTTTTTTTATGACCAGCATTTTAGGTACTTATGTATCATTAGGTCACTTTGTGAAATAAGCAATTGCAGAATGACCTGCCTAATTAATATTCAGTAGGCAGGTTACAATTTGCCATCCAACTGTAATTGGCTGTAATGACAGGGACGGTGGCCTACAGGGGGCAGCAGGCCACCACCATTGGAGAATGAAAAGCGTTTTTGTTTTAAAGCAGCCCGATTTCACTAAAGGAAATAGGGCTGCATTAAAAACATTAAAAAACTTTTCGATTTTAAAAAATTTGAGTGAGAGTTAGCAGTGCTCCCCTCTTCCACTCAAGGGGAAGAAGTCCAAAGGGGACCATCGCCCCTTTGTGAATCAGTTACTACCCCAACTTCAAAGTTGGTAACTGATCAGTTGTTTGCGACTGGAATTATGGTTGCAAACCATTGATACATATCTTACTGAATTCCAGTTTGGAAGGGAGGTCCCTTAAACACATCTTCTATATCATCATTTGGTAATCATTTCCAAGTCCATTTTGCAACTCGGAAAAACTTTTTGAATCGCAAAATAGGTTTTGTACATGTGTAAAAACGTTTTTGTGGTCACTAACCCTGTGTTTTTTCTGAATCCGAGTTTTTTTGACTGCAAAAACCCCTGTGTACATTTGGCTCTGCCCTTGCCCCTTTTTTTTTTTATCAGTTTGGTGCTGGTGCAAAGGAAGCGTGGTATTAACTGAAATCATTAGAATCAGCCAGTGCATGGCCTGACAGCATGGAGGGGAATTCAGCAAGCCTTTGCTATATTTTGCATGTCTTTTTAAAATGAGATATTGCATGAATACTTTTGTGTCTCGACTGAAAATGTTTCAGAGTAGTATGGTCAGGGCCACTGGAACTATAAACAAGCATTTGCAATGCAATAGGTCTCGCAGTTACGTGAGTTTAAGCTATTGGCATTGTGGTAAATAAATAAATAATACCCTATTTTTGAATGAATAAATGAATAACAGATAGCTCAATAAATAAGAGTCAAGATTCGAGGTAGTAGGAGTTTTGCAGGTTTAATACAGCAAATACAGGAATAGGATGGCAAGGCCCAGCAGCGCTGCCGGGGTCAGGATCGGGACAAGGGGAATAACTTTTTAATAACAGTGCATGAGCATATATACATAACGCAAACACATAGCATTACATTGCAATAGGCGTAGCAGTGGGTGGAGCAAAAGGCGTGACGCGTAGCAGTCGCGAAAGATAAGGGTGAAAAGAGGTGTAACAGGGCGTATACATAGACATGTGATGCAAACGTAACAGAATATGTCATGAATGGGGCGGAAACCATGGAGGGGGCTACCTGAGGAGCCGGGACCTCTAACCTGATGGTGCGCGCAAACTAGCAATGACGTGTTACTAGGAGAAGCTGGGGGCTATGAACTCTGTGCTAGGAGCAGAGACTGAAGTCTGGAGAGTCAGGGCGACATGTACCTAAACAGCATCTAGTATCTGATGTTTAGAGAACATGTTGATATAAACCAGAAGTCAGGAGGGGAAAGGCTAACTTGATTCTAAGACTGGACCATGCATTATTCTACATGTAGTGCGTGATGAAGAATATTAAATGACCATTAAATGCAGTATTTCTCTAACGTGGAGACGTGAAGGCTAGACAATGACGGAAACTATCGATGCGATTCAGTAGCTTTAGGAATGCAGAGAAGGAGGACTGAACTGATAACTGGAATCATAACATATTCTTGGCAGACTCAGAGGCAGAGCCAGGGTGAGCCGGGCACTGCGAGGCAGGAAGTAAGTGAAGGGTCGAGGATACAGGTGGGGGCTGTATCGCTCCTCAGCGAGGCTTCAGGAGACAGGAGCTGAATCTGGTGTCCGGGCCCTTTTGAGGCCTAGAAACGGGGACTTTTCAATAGAATAACGTGCACACTGAGAAACGTGGCAACGTAGCTTTACATAGGCCTGATATTCGTAGTATTCACGAGAACTGGAAACTGGCATACTAGAGGTGGACACAACTGTAATTGCGTCATTAATCGAACATAGGGAATGCATATGCATATTTAATCATGCACTCATAACATATGATGGATGACACGTAGGGACACAGAACATGGCAAAATTTACTTTTCCACATTCCCTCCTTGTCACTACGTTTCCATCAGGAAACATCAATATTCATGATACCATCTATCATTTCATACAGTATCATTTGCTCGTCTCGAATTATCCTGGAACGGGATTTAGAACGGGGCTTGGGACTAGGAATACAAGAGGTAGCACAGATGCCGCAAATCGCAGGGCCACATTGTATACAGAGGCAGCAGCTGAATATGATCGCTACTGCAATACCTAGAAAGGACAAGACTTTCCATCCCCAGGCGGAAATTATATTCCAGAACCAACCGGACCATGTCCAGGTGCCTGGATCTTGGTGTAACAGATGGGCAATTTTATGGAGTCTGGTTATAGCTGAATAAACAGACGGCGCGTTATTTGGAATAAAAATGCAGCAACTAGATCCGATGACTCTACAGGCCCCGCCCCTATCGGCCAGTATGACGTCAAGGACGAGACGATTCTGTAAAACGACAAATCTCATAGCAGATTGCTCTTCAGTTAAGTTACCTAGAGCAGAGGCAGTCTCATTTACTACAGCTTCGAGGGTTCTGGTTAACCTACGGATTAGCTTACTATTCTGGATAGGTCCTATAAAGAAAAAGAAACCTCTGTTGAAATCTGTATACTGTTCTAGAGCAGTTTCAGTATAATCGACAATTGGGGACTCCCTTCTATGTCTAATGTGTACTAGATGTGTGTTTCTATGATAATCAGGTGGGGCTAGGAAAACTGGTGGCAGTAGGAAGGCAATGTAACAGGTTCCCTCCCAATCGAGGGGCAGACGAACATATGCAGTTTGACCACAAATAAAATAAGAATGACGTGAAGCTTTGAAAATGGATTTCCCACTGTCACTATACTTGACAATAGTAGTACAATCACTATGTCCTACATGTACGGAACCATTATTTCGGACACATAATTCGCCTTTAACTGGTAGTACTGAAATAGCAGGTAAGTCTGGAGTAGAATCAGACTGAACATTCAGGACCATGAAATTCGAAGAATAGTTACCTAAATTATACACTTCATTTTCTAGATCTAACCCGGTTCTGTGGGGGAGACCTTGATTGTCTGGAAAACATGTACTGTTAAGAAAAGACATATCTGTTGAGGATGACGTTAACGTGGACCATGCTCCACACGAACCATTATGTGAAAATGGATAAGGAAAAAGTGGCAGAACTCCCTTCGGTATCTGGAAAGGGGGGAGTCGACCACACACCCAACAATTAGTGGCATTGCTGGTCTGATGTGAGTAATGTAACATGCGGATGAAAGAATTATTTTTCATAGCGAGGCGGTAAGAGAGTTCATGAGGAGGCAGATCACTAAACGTGTGCTCTACTGTAGCATTAGCAGACTTATTTACATGAAGAACTGGGAAATACAAGAAAAATGCATAACTGGTGCAGGAAATCATAATGCTGAGAAACAATATGAAACATAGAAAAACGATACATCGAATTGAGTTTTGACTAACTCTCTCACTATGGGGGTCTATTTTATACATGTCAGAAACAGTCTAACCGTTTCACCTAGGGGAGGACTTAGACAATCAAACTGGCTGACTTATTTTACTAGACCGGAGTTTCAACTTATACTCCTGTTGCGGAGTTTTCTCTAACAGGGGAGGGTTTGTAGCAATGTCTTTTGCGGGACAGTCCTTGAGAACAATATTTTGGCAATCCTTCAAATCCTGGGAAATGTTCTTTGAGACGGGTTTCAGTCCATAAAACTTTTTTATATGTGAAAGGTGCACCCAGCCTTTGCGACCCTCCAACTTCACGGCGGTACGGGTGGCGAGGAGGACCTGTCGGGGCTCCTTCCAGCGTGGCTCCAGCGGACTTGAGCGGTCAAAATTGCGGACCACGACCATGGATCCTGGAACGATTTCATGCGGTGCCACCTCGGTATTGTCTGGAAATGCGGCGGCAACCTGTGAACGACAAGAGTTGAGGGCAGACATCAAGGAAGCTAGGTAATCTGTCAGCATATTACTTGAAACATCGGTAATACTTCGGGGTCTAGGAGTACCCCACATGTTAGGGGGGCGGCCGAAAACGACCTCATACGGGGACAGACCTGATCTGGAATGTGCGACCATGCGCATATAAAATAAAGCGACTGGCAGAGCTACTAGCCAGTCCACACCTTTCTCTTTACATACTTTTGCAATACGGATTTTCAGAGTCTGGTTATGTCTCTCTACGAGACCGGCTGCTTCAGGATGGCGTACACAATGAAACTTCCACTGGTACCCCAACAAAAGGGAAACATGCTTCATTAACTCAGATGAGAATGGCTGGCCGTTGTCAGAATATACGACTCTAGGGAGTCCATAACGGGGGAAGAACTCACGAACCAACTGCTTGGCAGTGGTCGCGGCTGTGTAATCTGGGACTGGATATGCTTCTGTCCACCTGGACAAAGCGCATACAACTACAAGGACATACTTGAAACCTCGACATCGTTCCATCTGAATATAATCCATCTGGAGGACTTCAAAAGGGTGGTCAGGGGGCTGGAATCCACCTTGTTCCACCGGGACACTTTTACCTGGATTAAACTGGCAACATATCATACAGGTACGGACTTTCTGTTTGGCTGCAGCTCGTAAATGCTTGTTGAACCAGATGTTCTGGATACTGTCTAACATAGCTTTTTCTCCTAAATGTGCTGGACTATGTGCGGTATTAATAATGACTTGAACCATAGAGTCGGGGAGAAACCATGTGGCTCTACCCTTCGTTAACCATCCTTGATCTGTCTGGACCCCTCCTTGTTCGGACCATTTCTTGATTTCTTCGGGAGTAGCATGTAACTGTATGTCTATGACATCTTGTGTAGGGTCTTTAACTGTCATACATGTAATCGGATCTGGAGTGTGTGTCATGTTAACTGGAATGTCTAGAGTCTGTGCTGTAAGCTTGGCTGTGCGATCTGCTAGATCGTTACCTTGAGAAATGGTGTCAGTAACTTTCGTATGTGCTTTGCACTTCATGATAGCGATAGATGTCGGTAAATGTATGGCATCTAACAGAGCTTGAATAAGGAGACCATGCTGAATCTTGGTTCCATGAGAAGTCATGAAACCTCTCTCCTGCCAGAGCACTCCGAAGTCGTGTACAACTCCAAATGCGTAGCGTGAATCTGTGTAAACATTAACTTTCAAGTTCTTGGCGTGTATGCAGGCTTGTGTCAGAGCAACTAGCTCTGCTGCTTGAGCGGACAGGGTGTCAATACGGTGTGTTTCAATAACTTCAGTGTCGGTAGTCACTGCATACGCGGCGACTAGTTCTCCTGTACTTGTTCTCATACATGAACCATCCACATAAAGTGTCAGGTCGGGGTCTGGTAACGGAATATCTGTCAGATCTTGTCTTGGCTTTGTCGTAATGTTAACTACTTCCACGCAGTCATGTGTGGCAGAATTCGGAGTAACTGATGGTAACAATGTAGCAGGATTTAAAACGTTGCAGCGTCTGATTTCTATGTGTGGCTGGAACAGTGTCAATTCATAACCTGTTAAACGTGCAATTGTCAAGTGCTGAGTTTGTGTTCGGTTTAAAAGAACTTCCACGGAATGTGGAACTTGTACTGTCAAGGAGTGTCCTAAGACTATGGAATCACTTTGTCTGATAGCTAGGGCTGTGGCTGCAACTGACTTGAGGCACGCAGGCAGAGCCTGGGCTACAGGATCTAATGTGCTCGAAAAATAAGCACAAGGCTTGTATTGTCCTGCTTGATCTTGTGTGAGAACAGATAATGCTGTACCTTCGCGTTCAGTGACGAAAAGTGTAAAAGGCTTACTGTAGTTCGGTGTCGCTAGAACTGGAGCTTGGCATAGGGCTTTCTTTAACTCATTGAAACTAAGTGTATGTTCAGATGTCCAAGGGAGGACAGTCGATACGGCTGCCTCCTGTGTCGTTAACTGTATCAGTGGCTTGGCTAGAAATGCATACTGAGGAATCCATTGTCTGCAGTAAGAAGTAAGGCCGATAAAAGCACGTACCTCCTTCTGGGTCTTGGGCTGAGGAAGACTCGCTATTAACTGGATACGGTCTGGTGTCAACTGCCTACCCCTCTTGGACAGTAAGTGTCCTAAGTAGACCACTTGCTGGACACAGAATTGAAGCTTAGAAGGGGACACCTTGTGCCCCATCTCGGCTAGGAAATACAAGACTGTAAGGGATGCTCGCTCGCAAGCACGTTCAGAATGGGCTGTGATCAGGAGATCATCGACATACTGGAGCAGGGCAGTGTCAGTTGGCATGTGAATGTTGTCTAGTTGTCTTTTAAGTGCTTGACTGTAAATGCTAGGGCTTTCTGTGAAACCTTGAGGAGCGCGTGTGAACATATAGCTCCTTCCATTTAAACAAAATCCGAAAAGGAACTGGCTGTCTGGATGAATAGGGACACTGAAAAACGCGTTCTTGAGGTCGATTACAGTAAAGAACGTGGCTTCGGAATCAATGGCTGTCAATAGGGAAGAGATATCTGGAACGACTGGGTACTGAGGAATAATACATTTATTAAGTTCTCGTAGGTCAATCACTAATCGATATACTGGGGGTGCATTTGGATCAGTACGTTTCATGACTGGAATGATCGGGGAATTGCATACATTGGAGTCAGTTTCTACAACCACTCCTTGAGCCATGAGCTCGTCAATAATTTTGGATAAGGCTGCTACAGCCTCAGGTGGCAATCTGTACTGTCTGATTCGTGGTAACACCACACCTGGCTTGAGAGTCACACGATAGGGTGTGATTTGCATATAACCAACATCAGTTGGACCTTGCGCCCATAGATGCTGCGGAACATTAGACAATCTGGGATCAAAATCTCGTAATACATAGTGACCCTTAAAGTCACGTAGGAACAATCGTATTCCCTCTGGGGAACAGCATATAACTGCACCTAACTCTTTCAGTGTTTTAATGCCTAATAGGTTTTCTGGACATGACTTAGTAAGTAACAGATCAGTAGTGCGGGACAATGGACCTACTTCTAGAGTAACTGGCTTTGATATTTCATTTACAATGGGTTTTCCTGAAAATCCAAGGGAAACATTTCTTGAGCCTGAGAGCGGAGCCCCTGGAACTTCGGCGTGACTAATTGTGGTCCTACTTGCCCCTGTATCAATCAAAAACTTTCTGTCTTTCCCTAATACTTGACTGTGAACATAGGGACCTTCTTGATCTACAGGTATCTCGATGAGAGGCAAGCCTACCTCCCTCTCTAGGCTGTTTCATGAATACTGCTGGTACTCTGGATACTCAGACTGTGCATACTGGTACATCTGCTGTGTAACGTGCTGTGTTGCAGCAATGGGCTGCGGTGCGGTAACTGTCTGTGGTGCATTCTGTGGCTGAGGAGTCTGTAAAACTTGTTCTTGTCTAGGCGGACGTGGTCTTTCTTTAGTCTTACCAGTAGCTATGTTGTGTTTCAGAACTGCACACTCGTTTATAAAATGACCTGGCTGTTTACAATAATTGCAGTTCCCTTTAACGGGAGTTGCAGGATGACTGGCTTGATTCGGACCCCTCTTCTGACTGTCTTGAGGAACAGATTGTGCAACTAGTACTTTCATTTTTGTGTCTTTCATACGTTTTCTCTCGTGTTCTTGTTCTTCCCTGATCCTATTCTGGTGGTATTGGAGCATCTGCAACATCTGGGACGGGGTATTAGCTTGCCAGGTACTTTCGACTTTCAAAACTCGATTTTTAATTTGTGGACTTGAATTCTCGACTAATTTAGTAACAAAAAGGTGAGGGTATGACTCACTACTTGTCTTGAGGCCACTGTTGATGCTAAAACATTTCTCAAATCTGGAATAAAAATCACTAATATCTTCGTCTTGTTTCTGTTTACAGGCTGAGATTGCATCCCAGTCTTCTTTTCTAGTTGTCAATAATCTAGGTAAAACTTGTATTAATAATTCTGGTAATTCTTTACATTTCGCTCCAAGACCGGTACCTGGTACTCGTGCCTTGTCTTCAGCTTCTAGAACTGCCCAATCGATCTTTTTCTCTCCCACCTCCCATTCTTTTTCCTTGAGCTTTTCATACACCCCTGCGGGCAGCAGAACCTTTAACATTTTAATTATATCTGGATACGTGTATTCTCCCATACGGAGCATGTCTTTTAATTCTCTATGGAACCCTGCTGGATCTTTATCATGACAGGGAATTAATTTCTTCATCTCTAGGAGTTCCATCTTTGTAATCGGAGTGTAAACAAACACTCGTTCTAGTTCGCCACCCGTTCCTCTAACTGGGTGGACTTCTCGTAACGGATTCTGTCTCTCTATGTAAAATGGTTTACTTTCTGGGGGTGAGACATGAACAAAATGCGGGTTCAGAAACGTTCTATATTTGTGACGCTGTTCTAGAATGACACTAATTAAGTCGGTACCTAAACCTTTCCATCTATACTGGAGTAACTCGTTCAGGATATCATGTAACGGGCCTGGATCAGAGTGCTGACCCTCATACAATGTAATGAGGTGCTGAATCATATACATACCCGCCAGTCGTTGTTCGGCTGGGGACATTTTCAGAAACATTTGTGCCACTATTTCGTCTGGAAAAGTGGTAGAATCAGTAATCCATCGGACTGCTGATCGGGCTAGTTCTTGTTCATGCATGGTACTCAACTCACTGTAACCGATTCGTGATTTCAGAATGTGATCGGTAGCTTGAAACACTTGTTCTAGAGAACCTTGTTCTGGTGCTGGATGATGAAAAATAGACTTGTGTTCTAGGCGTAAATGGCGATCTGGAAATCTAGATTTTCCTACATACGCTATTCTGTCGGGATTCTCGTCGTCTAACTCTTCAGGATCAGAGTTACTTTCTTTCTCGCTTACTTGTTCTGCTTTACGCTGTTCGTGTAACTTTATTATTTCTTTACGGATTTTCTTGTACATACTCTCCATAGCACCGACGGTCTTGTGCTTACCCTCGGCTATATTATCACTCCACCTTGTCAGGGTTTTCATTTCAGCCAGATCTTTAGACGGGTAATCTTGTTCTCTTATTAGACAATTGATCAGAAACTTTAATATCATGAGCTGGGTCTCAGCTTTCCTTTGAGACATGGCCTCGCCAATGCTTTCTGGGTCATCCCCTGTACGGATGAAGCGATATATTCTGTCTAGATCTTCTTTCATATTCGGTAAGGTGACTAGATACTCGGTCACCTTTCTTACGCGGAATGAATATAAAACCATATTATCCTCGCCTGGGACTGGATCATAGCCGCATTCGGTAAGGGATTTTCTTATTTCTGCTACAGTCTGATGTCCGGGCGTACGCTGTGATGCTTGCATATGTAATTCGGCTGTCGTTAAACGCTTGTGTGGCGGCGGGGTTTGAGGAGTACCTCCCCCTGCGGCCCCTAAACTAGAGTCGTCTACTGAGGCTCTTCGTCCTGGCAGAGTGGGAAATGGAAATGTAGGCTGGACTTGTATGGCGGGCTGGACCGGGGGTACCGTAACAGGTACTCCGGTGTCTGGAGGAGCGGGAAGTGCCTGATTTACAGGGACTGGCGGAGCGCGAACAGGATTTGCATATTCTGGGACTGTGTCGTCCAAATAGGACGAAATAAAAATATCAGCTGCGGTCTGTTTGTGACGTAGCTTGGTCGGAACTAATGGTGGCGGGAAATTACTGGATGCGTCTGGGGTCGCTTTTGGCAAGCCCTCGGCAAGGAGAGGATACATACCCCTAATAAGGGCATGCCTCTGTCTGTCTGACTGTTCGGCTTTGACTTGTTCACCTATCTCGATTAGTTCTTTTTCTTGTGCTCGTTCTAAGGATTCTCTACTTAATTCTGACTTTCTGATTTCTTTTTCAGTTCTTTTATGAGCTTCTTTGCGCCATAACTCGATGGCATCTTTCTGTGACTGTCTGGCTTTCTTTTTCCATAATGCCTCTTCTACTCGCATGATGCACTCGGCATCCCATGTACCCGATACGGGCCATCTATACTTTTCTTCTAACTGTTTGGTATAATCTACCCATAAGTCTAGATACAAAATGGCGCTTATGCCATGCTTCTGATACATAAAATGACCTGGACTGTCCCTAGGCGGAACTGGAACTGCTGCTTCCAGCAGACCCTTTCTAGTTTTTAACTGACGTAACTTAGAAAACAAGGGCATGACTGGACTGTAATCTAGACACAACACAATACACAATGAACACGATACTTATTCCCCATTCATACCACGACATTAAAATACATGAAGAACATTTAAAAATAACAGTTCGAACAGAATACTACCTGGAATACGGAACACAGAATACATGAATTTCCTCGAGAACAGAACTGACTGGAACAGAAACTAGGTGCACTGTTGAAACAGTACGAAACTTACCGGTCTCATAAAGAGACACGTCAGGACCCGCATCCACCGAAGTGGACACTTCGTTTGTGGGTCTGTGTACCACCAACCCACGGACCAGAGTCAATTAAATTGACCCTGTCTAGATACTACCCCAGTAACGGTACTCACCGGGCAGCAAGAACGGAAGGCCTCAGACTGGACGGGACTGCTTGGACGCCGGACGGACGAACTTCGGACTTCTGTTACAGGTGGGCCTCCGGATACCTCGGACCTTGGACTCTCGGCTTGGGCTCTGGTCGGGACTCGCCGCGTTCCTCCACCGTCTCGTCTGGATGCTGGACCGCCTCCTCCGTCTCCTCCGTGGGCCTGAGGGATACTTGAAGCAGAAATATCTGCCGGTGCGCAGAAGAGTTCCGTCACGACTGCAGAGGGTCAGGGGGTCGGCGTGGCTTCACCGACGCGTGGGGAAAGGGCAAGTCCCTATTCGGGCGCCATTATGTGGTAAATAAATAAATAATACCCTATTTTTGAATGAATAAATGAATAACAGATAGCTCAATAAATAAGAGTCAAGATTCGAGGTAGTAGGAGTTTTGCAGGTTTAATACAGCAAATACAGGAATAGGATGGCAAGGCCCAGCAGCGCTGCCGGGGTCAGGATCGGGACAAGGGGAATAACTTTTTAATAACAGTGCATGAGCATATATACATAACGCAAACACATAGCATTACATTGTAATAGGCGTAGCAGTGGGTGGAGCAAAAGGCGTGACGCGTAGCAGTCGCGAAAGATAAGGGTGAAAAGAGGTGTAACAGGGCGTATACATAGACATGTGATGCAAACGTAACAGAATATGTCATGAATGGGGCGGAAACCATGGAGGGGGCTACCTGAGGAGCCGGGACCTCTAACCTGATGGTGCGCGCAAACTAGCAATGACGTGTTACTAGGAGAAGCTGGGGGCTATGAACTCTGTGCTAGGAGCAGAGACTGAAGTCTGGAGAGTCAGGGCGACATGTACCTAAACAGCATCTAGTATCTGATGTTTAGAGAACATGTTGATATAAACCAGAAGTCAGGAGGGGAAAGGCTAACTTGATTCTAAGACTGGACCATGCATTATTCTACATGTAGTGCGTGATGAAGAATATTAAATGACCATTAAATGCAGTATTTCTCTAACGTGGAGACGTGAAGGCTAGACAATGACGGAAACTATCGATGCGATTCAGTAGCTTTAGGAATGCAGAGAAGGAGGACTGAACTGATAACTGGAATCATAACATATTCTTGGCAGACTCAGAGGCAGAGCCAGGGTGAGCCGGGCACTGCGAGGCAGGAAGTAAGTGAAGGGTCGAGGATACAGGTGGGGGCTGTATCGCTCCTCAGCGAGGCTTCAGGAGACAGGAGCTGAATCTGGTGTCCAGGCCCTTTTGAGGTCTAGAAACGGGGACTTTTCAATAGAATAACGTGCACACTGAGAAACGTGGCAACGTAGCTTTACATAGGCCTGATATTCGTAGTATTCACGAGAACTGGAAACTGGCATACTAGAGGTGGACACAACTGTAATTGCGTCATTAATCGAACATAGGGAATGCATATGCATATTTAATCATGCACTCATAACATATGATGGATGGCACGTAGGGACACAGAACATGGCAAAATTTACTTTTCCACAGCATTGTAAATAACAATGCCTTTTATTTAGGTTTTTATAAAAAAACAAAAATAAAAGGCATTGTTATTTTCAATGCCAATAGCTCAAACTTGCGTAAATGTGAGCCCTATTGCATTGCAAATGCTTGTTGCTTCACAGCATCTGATCACACTGCACTGGAAGGGATGTCTTGCTGAACTGATTGAGTGCATCAGCTTCAACAGCTTAAGGTTCACGGATGGTGCTCAGCAAGTAGGGGCACAGAAAGCAGGAAAGTTACCCATTACACTGCATCAATTGTACCTTTCTCTCTAGTGAATTACTAACATTGGCAAACGTTATGCAGTTCCTGCGGTCAGATGTTTCTGTGGAAGCTTATTCATATGTAATAATGTTTTTCCAAATCATGACGATTTTTTTAAACCAGCATCATTTCCGGTGTACCTCGATGGATAAAATGGATTGATTCAGCAAGGAAAGTGTGGGCCATATCACATGAAAACATGTAGCAAATATGTCCTATCCAAGTCTAGAATAGATGAGACGCACACAGTCGCAGTGAAACGTGGCCACTGTGACGCGTGGATTTGTTATGTAGTGTGATAAAAGGTCACTACGGCAGGTGGACCCCCCTTACACAGGAAATGT
Organism: Lissotriton helveticus; assembly: GCF_964261635.1. Classification (NCBI taxonomy): domain Eukaryota; kingdom Metazoa; phylum Chordata; class Amphibia; order Caudata; family Salamandridae; genus Lissotriton; species Lissotriton helveticus. The sequence goes on along the minus strand of NC_136070.1, from coordinate 181,733,703 downwards.
GAGCACAGGTCAGTGGGAGAAGCCTGAAGCCAAGGAAAGTCTTCATGTCTGTGTTCAAAACTTTTAAAGTACGTTGTTATTGGAATGCAAAGTCGATGAAACCGAACATTTTAAAAATGGGAGCGAAACACCCGCAATGCACTAAAGGGCTCATATATCCTCTCAATCTACAACACACCTTACATCCCACCACACTGTCCTACGTGGAGGGTTGTGCCATTTACACTATGAACTGAGGCGACCTCGAGCGTTCTGGTGAATGTGTCAACGGGTGGGACGGTGCCAATCGGGTTCAGTTCTTGCTTTCCACAGTACCTTTAAAAGTGACCTTTTAAAGAAAGAGAAGGATCACTCCTTTACTTTTTGAAGTCTCGCATCCCCTGCTATTTTTGCAGCTTCCGGTTCTCAATGCTGTGGGGGGTCGAAGGGAAGGTGTGGCAGCACGAGGCAGGCAGGTTGGCGAATACCATGCACGTGGACAATTAACAACGACGTCCGCGCATCATTAGTGGGAGCGCGCAACACTGGGAGCGTGCACATATGCTCTCCGGGCGCAAGCTCACATCGACAGAAAAGAGACGCTGTGCATGTGCACATTGCCTGTCAGGCGTGCACATCTCCTGTCTCCCCCTTCGCCCACCAAACCGACAACTATAGGTCTCGCCAAGGCAACCAGTGGATGCGCTGTGTCGTAGGCGAGACCTAAAAACAGATACAAATGAAGTATGGAATGTGGAACAAATCAAACATTCACCCGCAGTCAAGAGATCTGGCTTAAATCCATGTTCTTTTGCTCGCCATGCCACTCCAGTTTAGACCCAGCCATATTGAAATCAGCCTTGACCCTGTTCCTCATGGGAACAGTCCAGTCCAAACTGCCAAGCCAGGTCCTCACCGGTTTCGGGATATCACCCCCTCATCAGCCAGGCTAGCTTGAATCCAGGGAGGGTCCACGACTCCTACTCAGGGCGGTCTGCAATTCTTACAAAATTAAATTATATTAAAAGGTTATAAAGTGTACAGGAATAAAGAAAAAAAATTAAATTTAAAAACGTTCTGTAAACGTGAAGGAATTTGAATTTGGGATTAACAATTAAGTTAGTATCCTCAGATTGACTCGTGAGAGCATTGCAAGTGCATCAAACAGAATATAATATGGATGAGGGGTGGCCTCAGCTGAATTGAAAAAAATTACGACCTTTCCATTAAAATTAAAATGTGTTTTCTTTATTTGTTAATTAAATACAATTTTCCCCATTTGCGTTTTTTAGGAACGCTTCTGTCTTTATTTGTGTGCATTGATTTGCAGTTCTATTCCTCTACTTTGCTTAGGCCAGTGTCCCCAGGCCCCAGTAATGACTTAGTGGTCCCTGAATTCGTGTTATGATTAGTTGGGTAGTGGTCCCCGAATTCCTGTTATGATTAGTTGGGTGGGGTCCCCGGATTCCAGTGAAGATTAAGGGTGGGGGCTGAACGGATTCAAAAGGCCACTGGTCTAGTGTAGACGGTTTTATATGAGCCGGAGTAGTGTGTGTCTTTGGGGAGCCGAGGTGGTGTGGTGTGGTGCCACCACCCTGGACGCAGTGGCGCCCCTGCCGGGTGTTCGTGCATCAGCACCTTCAAGCTGCAGGTGAAGGGATGTGTGCCAAGCGGAGCTCGATCGCCTATTGGCTGAGGTGGCGCGTTGTTGCCTCCCGCGCGCCCGCTGATTGGCCGGGCACGCGCTGTGCGCCAAGGATCCCTTGCTTCCCCGGGTGCAGCTCGACGGCCAGTGACAGGCAGGGCTCTGTGGAGGAGCGCGAGCAGACCCCGGGGAGAGGCCGCCTGAGTGAACCCTGCGAGGAGCCGCACAGCCCGGGCACCGGAGCAGAGAGGGGTGTGTGCAGCCGGGCGGGCGCCAGGGGGTGGGCGCTGTGCTTCAGGGTGGAGGTGAGCTGGAGCGGGTGTCTCGGGCTGAGGGGGTCACCTTTAGTGTCCCATCAGCAGCGGCCGTGCGTGCGTGGTTATGTTTGCGGCAGCAAGGCCGCCTGTGTGCGGAGCGCGTGCATTATTTGTGTACTACACATACGATTACTAATGTACATGGTCTGTCTGTATCCATCCTGCACGAGCGCCGCGTCAGCTGTGACCCCGCTCTGTGCATGTGGACACTGTGAAGGTCCCTGCGTGTGCGCTCCACTCGTGTCTTTCTATGTTCATGTGCATGCGTTTGCTGTATGCCCGGTGCATGCGTCTGCTGTATATGCCCGGTGCATGCGTCTGCTGTATATGCCCGATGCATGCGTCTGCTGTATATGCCCGGTGCATGTGTCTGTGTATGTGCCCGGTGCATGCGTCTGCTGTATATGCCCGGTGCATGCGTCTGCTGTATATGCCCGGTGCATGCGTCTGCTGTATATGCCCGGTGCATGCGTCTGCTGTATGCCCGGTGCATGCGTCTGCTATATATGCCCGGTGCATGCGTCTGTGTATATGCCCGGTGCATGCGTCTGCTGTATATGCCCGGTGCATGCGTCTGTGTATATGCCCGGTGCATGCGTCTGTGTATATGCCAGGTGCATGCGTCTGTGTATATGCCCGGTGCATGCGTCTGCTGTATATGCCCGGTGCATGCGTCTGTGTATATGCCCGGTGCATGCGTCTGCTGTATATGCCCGGTGCATGCGTCTGCTGTATATGCCCGGTGCATGTGTCTGTGTATATGCCCGGTGCATGCATCTGCTGTATATGCCCGGTGCATGCGTCTGCTGTATATGCCCGGTGGCGGTGCATGTGTCTGCTGTACTCGCAGAATGCATACGTGCCTATTTGTGAGTGACTATGCCCACTGTGTATGCAGGCGTGCGTCATGCCGTGTATACTCTCTGTGTGTTCTCTACAGGAATGCGTTTACTATTGTAGGCGCAGTGTGTGTGTGTGTGTGTGTGCATTAACTCCATCTGTTATGTACGTATACCTTATGCACGCTGTGTGCGTGCGCCTTCTGTGAATGCCGTATGTGCAGCCTCCTGTGTTTATGCGCCGTCTCCTCTGTCTGCATTCCGCAAGCATGATGTTTTGTACTGTGAGTTATACGCAGACATACAGCACGTGTGTCCCGAGTAGTATATAGGGTGATCTCTGTGTGTTGTTTGCACCCTCCGTGCGTGCTGTCTCTATAATCGGTGTGATCTCTCTATGCACACCGTGCCTGTTCATACACAGTTTCCTGCTGTGCATGCACACGTGTTGTGTGTGCTCCATGTGAGATTGCAATTCACACAGACTGCGGACACACTCCGTGACTGCTCGAAACCCCTACGTATATTTCATTCCAGTACGCTTGTAGGCAGCGCCAAAATGTAGCATTTCACCCGCTTCTTAGCGCCGACTCCTCGCAATCTTGTTATTAAGCTAGGACGTCGCATTAGGGATGGAGAGGTTAAAATCCTTCAATGTACACCCATGTATTTAATCTTTAATATTGAGGACATTTGCAAGCTAGTAAATTGGGCAAACCTTGGCAGCTGAATGTCGGTCCTATGTAAAGTATTTTTGTACAGAAGACCGTCGTATCTGTACTGCGAGTCTTTGGTCAAACTCAACGTGTTAGGTGGTTTCAAGAAAGCACTTTTTTAAAATAATGTTTAATCCGCATTAGTACATTGTATTTAAGTATACGAGGAAAGGGAGGTGGGCCTATCAAGGTGTCGAACGAGCTGAGGAACAAAGCTGTAGGGAAAACTAGACTGACTGGCAACTGGTATAAGTTTATAAGTAATTCCTATAGCGCCATAATGCCGGAGTCAAACGTAGCGCTTAAAATCCACATAAAAATTATAGATCCTGACACCCAATTACCCTTTAAAATAGTAGCATCTATGTATCCTAATGTTCTATTAAAAAGAGCAGCGTTGTGCCTTATTGTCCCGGATGTACTGTGAAATAGGCATATTCTGCACTATGTGTCCGGAAAGTCGGCTAAATATTACTGCATTCTTCCGATACCCTCTCAAATAGTGTAGATTCAAAATTAGCTGTCTGTGTCATGTTAAATACCACAGATACAATGAGTTATTTATCTGGCCTGTCTGTGAAATACATTCCATAAAGCATTATTTAGCCGGATGGATGACTAAACAGAAGGTTGTGCCCTAGTGATTAGGGTGTATATGTTAATTAGCACAAATTCAACCCTGATATTTGTGGCGTTATGTTAAATAACTCTGAATCTGCACGATTTATCCGTGTAATAATGTGCTTTAATTTATCACACTGTAAATAACAGGTTTTACTATTATCGAATGTAACAGTATTCAAGACGTCCTGTTGAAGGGCACTAACCTTAACCTGACCGTGTCCATGATGCTAAACCAGCAGTGTCAGGGGGACTGACGTATGTTTATAAAGAAATGCTGCAGCCGCTCAGGGAGACATAGCATTACCATGTCTCTGATGACACCTCAAATATGATTACTGAATATTTCCTATTGACCTCAAACACACTTCATTTGAATATGTGACTGACTGCCTTGTCCCCACCAGAGCCAAAAAGTTTCAATTTTGTTGAAGAATCTACGTTGCTATGGATTTTGAATGTTATGAAAATATATATTTGTTTATAACCGTGCTTGCTGCACGGCGTGATCCTGGGCAAGTTACACCCAAGATTGTCATCCATAGGCACGTCGCACATGCCGTCTACATAGTACTTGGATTAAAAAACCCTTGTTTCAGTAACATCGACCAATTACCTGAAACGCCCCGCCTCCTTTCGTAGGGCCCATGCGTTGTTTATTTCCCATATATCTTTTACGTCCATTCAATGATCTAACACTGTAAACCATGTGGCGTGGGATATATTTTTGTTGTCCCTTTGTGCTGTGGCTATCATTTTTTGTAACTAACCCAGTATAATTGCCCATTGTTTTTCATTGTAGTTTACAGTCCCACTTGTTGAACCTGTTTTAAGTATTTGTAACTGGTCAATTGGTATTTCTATCACATGCTGCCCTAAAAACCGTGCAGAAGTTGCGCGAGTGCCCTCATGTGAGATGTCTCAGTGCCTCGTGGCATTGAGAAACGTGTGCCATCTCTCTCAGAATCCTGAAACCAAGGCCCCGTTACACCACTCCCTTCTTTAGTATCGAGAGAACGTGGGTGGGGGAGGGGGATAACTTATAGAGTTACTCTATGTGAAAAGGTGTCTATTGGACCAGGCGCTTTGACTTGATTTGGCAGCGATGGGAGCTGAATTCAGGGCGCGCGCTGCCTTCATTATTTTTTTTGGTAGAGTTCTATATAGCGCGAACTAGACCCGAACGGAATCAGGTATCAGAGCGCCTTACATAGCACCAGTTACGTTACATGAGGACACGCATTCATTTTTAGGCACGGGGAGATTAAGTGATTTTCCCAGAATCACAGGAGGTTTTTGGCGTCGTTACCGAGACTCGAACAGGTCCCCAGGTCCGAGGTCGAGCGCCCTAGCCGAAACTCCTCACCCCATCTGATGAGGTCGCTGACGCGTCTGCTGGGCAGCGAAGTGCATATAATCGTGAATTACGTTTCTGTGTTCACCCGGGCTGATTCCCTAACCTCGGTTAGGCTTGACATGAAGACGCTGCGAGGAATGCTTTTAAAACCAGCGTCACTGCTTATTTACAACACTGGCTCGGGGCGCCCAGTCCCCCACCCCCTCTCGTTGAATCCGCACTTCCTAAGGAAGTTCAAGGATATGGGCCCAATCCGGGAAACATCATTTACCACGAAGGCATTACCACTACTAACATTTACCACGTGACACTTACCACGCAGGGTGCCTTCCACGCAGGGTGCCTTCCACGACGTCTTTACCACGGGCTGGGGGGGAGATGTGGTATTCCTTCGAGTCGTTCTGCGTGGGCTTGGGGGGCAGAGGGGGGCTGGGGGGGGTCTCCCCCCCAAAAAATAACAAGCGGTGGGCAGAGGGGGGCTGGGGGGGGTCTCCCCCCCAAAAAATAACAAGCAGTTTACTTTAAAAAAAAAACGAACATAATTTTAAAAGAAAAAGGAAAGAGCCTCCCCCAAAGACGTGCCGTGTACGTCAAAAAAACAGTCCTTTTTTTATTTTGGTATACGTGTTTTGACGCTTGTTTCAATGGAGGATGGAAGTAAGGGCTCGTAGAGAAAGACGTGCAGGTAAGACGTTTCTAGGCGTAGTAAAATCCTACGTTGTAAATACCAGCGTGGTAAAGCCACTTGCGATGTAAAATTCGCGTGGTAAAGCCATGCGTGGTAATTGAAATCGTGGTATAATCATATATTCGCCCAATCCACAAAGATGTTGCTGTGACTTACTTTAGGTTTACTCTTGATATTGACGAGTAAATCGGTGGCGTAACTGGAAATGACCCCCCTTGCAGAATGCAATGATGCTCCCCCTGATATGTATTGGCCCAAGGTTTTGTTTGTAGCTCCTACAGATTAAATGATACTGAAAAAGCTGCAAAGCCCGTTTGCAAACCCGGACTGGCCACCTTTCTGTTACTTAATGCACTATTTGGGTGTTGAACTGGTACTAATGACCTTTTAACAGACAGTGGTAACCTGTGTAAAAATGACAAAATAATGAAGTAATGCTATCACAAAATTGTGCAGCGTTAAGCTGCATAATTTGCTTTTTTTTATGTACAATTTACTCCACAATGTTAATGACCTTTTAACAGACAGTGGTAACCTGTGTAAAAATGACAAAATAATGAAGTAATGCTATCACAAAATTGTGCAGCGTTAAGCTGCATAATTTGCTTTTTTTATGTACAATTTACTCCACAATGTCGCATAATTTGGTCCTCCTCTGCCGCATAATCCCGGTGCCCCCCACCCCTCCCCCCCCACCAACCACGACTGATGACGATGGAGGTTTACATGAATTGCTTTTTGACCTGTTTTAGGCTCATCAATGGATTTCTGTGCTTTAATACGTTTACTTAGCAGTCTATTATTTTAATTGCGTTCGTGGAATTGTTTTGGTGGCTTTTTTTTTTAGGCTAACATCTTGAACCTTGAGCCAGTGAGGCTAAGGAGCTTTCACAGATGAGGCCTCCACACCACCATCAGCGGTTCACAATAAGCCATAGCTTGAAGGCACACATCCGGGATCTGCTCACTGCTGCTGTCTAGCACCTCCCATGGTGGGAGATGTTGGCCATACTTGCAGTCAGGTCCAAGAGCCTTCTCAAATGTGTCTCTCTGGGGCTGAAAAAACGCCGTGATTGGTACCCACGGCTCTTCCCACTTTATGCGACAGAAGTTGGATTTTCAATTATTTGCAAACACTTTGGAATTAAACATTGAGGTAACGTGTAGCTTGACTTGTGGTGTTTGCACAACAACAATCGACATGCTGAGTTCTGCCAGAGCAGATGAAGAGCAAACACTGACTCCAGAGGCAGGATCTTAAGTGTGTGAGAAGAGCTCTGCACTTCAAAAGCACTCTGCACTTGAAGTGCATTAAGCAGGGCCTTGCCTGGGCCCAGCAGCGAGGCTCCGCATTTAAGCACACTTATATAAACCCTTTTTTTTCCCTGTAATGTGCATCACAGGAAAAATTGTATTCTTAGTGGAGCAAAGAAAATGCATTGTTGGATTTAATTAGATGTAACCTGAAGGCGTAGTTAAAACACACAAGGGAGAGTAAAAACCACCCAAAAAATAGTAGGAAAAGCATTGGAAAAGAAAAATATTTGCCTTCTGTAGTTGGACCATTTTTAGACAGGCGATTGTGATCAGGCAAGAAGCTGTCCCTCATAGGGGGAGAGGGCCAAAGGCTGAAGGGGGCTGACCCATTGCCCCAGGCTGTAGGCTGTTTTGGACGGAAGTAAAATGTATATAATAGTCGAACTGATAAATGTATGGAGGGCTAACACTAGCCCCCTCTATGTATGAATATATGCATGTGTTTTTTAATTATGGTTCCTTTTTTTTTTAACTAGATGAGGCTTATAAGACCACTAATGCAGTGTCCGGGCCAGCCCTAAAATGTGTTGTAGTAAATGTACCAATCTCTGAGAGATTATCCCACGAGGCTTAGAGTCCGCAGGCGGAAATAAAAGCATTAAATGATGTGCCATAGCGTCGGATTTAGTCTACTTTAGCAACACAACCTTGGAGTCCAGCCCTAGTGACAAGGGGCGACCAGTGTTCGATTCCAGAGGTTCTGCGATTCTGAGACGTCTCAGCCAACACACTACAAATTTTCTACACTGCGGCACGAGGGTTCCAACGGAGACATAGGACTTTGGGAGCTATATACCTTTAATTGCTTGACAAAACAAACAAACAGTGAAGTTATAGAAAGCCAGGGTCCAGCTGACCTAATCTTCCCTGAGATCTGACCCTAAAAGATTGGAGTCAAAAGAGGAAAGGTGGGACAGAAAATGGAACGGGAGCTCCTGGGTTCAATGCGCTGGAGCAGATGTCCATTCATGTAGTCAATGAACCCAAGCAGTTCCTTCTGTAGTGCTTCAGATTCTGTATGGCTTTGAGACCATGCAATGTCTCGGAAAAAGCAGCTGATGTTCTACTGAGTACCTCAGGGCTCAAACTCGTGGAGATACTGGGCCATGGCTTGAGGTGGTTTCCTCGGGATGCAGTTTAGTGGATTTCAGGTGGATGAAAGGCAGAGTTGGCACTGCCAGGAATCGGTGCTATCTTACCAAAGGATCAAGTGGGAGGATGTCAAAAACAGGACTCACCCCAAAGCTTGCCTGCTCCTCCACCCATGATTGGCCAAGTCATCGCCATACAAGCGATGCACGGGTAGGCACTCCCTACGTCTTTCAATAGTAATCTGAAAGAGTCATATGTGGGATCAACATTCCTTTTTGCTCTAAGTTGGCTTGCTTTGTCATTCCCTGGCTAGGAGGCCCAACCGTGTCTGGGCTTTTACTCAACGATGGCTCTGTGCACTTAAATAACACTATGAATAGCAGCACCTGGGCCTTACCTCATCAATTGAGGCTGTGCACTGCATGCATAGTATATATAAGCATACCTAGGCGTCTACTTGCTGATGGAGACCCTGTACTTCATTCACTCTCTGTATACCAGTCCTAGGCTTCTGCTCATCAGTAGAGGGTCTTCACTTTAGCCATACTATGTATAGTACGACTAGACCTCTGCTCATTGATGGAGGATCTGCATATTATGCCCACTATGCATAACTACACCTGAGCCTCTCCTCAATAATGGTGGCTCTGCACCTCGTGCATTTTCTACATACCAAACCCTGGTTCTCTACTTGGTGGTAGATTGTTTTCACATAATCCATACTATGCATAATCACACCTATGCCTCTACTGGTTAATGGAAGTTATGCACTGCATGCACACTGTTAATAGCTGTGCCTCGCCTCTTCCATGGAGGTTCTGCATTAAATGTACTGTCTGCATAGCCATGCCTAAACCTCAAAGGAGTGTATGCGCTCAGTTGTGCCTGGAACCATTCTATTGATGAAGGCTTTACCCTGCACACATACTCAATCATCACATTTGTATAGCGCACTACTCACCCGGAAGGGTCTCAAGGCGCTTGGGGAAGGGGGGTCTGCTACTGCTCGAACAGCCAGGTCTTGAGTTGTCTCCTAAAGGCGAGGTGGTCCTGGGTCAGCCGAAGGTAGATGGGAAGGGAGTTCCATGTCTTGGCTGCAAGGTAGGAGAAGGATCTGCCTCCGGCGGTTGCTCTTCGGATGCGTGGTACGGCGGCGAGGGCGATGCATAGACGGCACTTTAGGAGCACTCTGGTCGTACCTGGGCCTCTCCGGGTCAAGGGAGCATCTTCCTTTCATGAGAAATCAGTACGACTGTGCTCGGATCTTTCCACGTGGAGCGAGAGCCCGCACTGCACGAGCTCTCTACACAACCAAGGCTGTACCTGTCTTCATCAAAGGAGGTATGCACTTCGTCAGCTCTCTGAAAGAACATGATGGGGCCCACCACTGGTGAGGGGGAGCTCTACATTGTCCACACTCCACGCGCATTCTGCAAAGCATTGCCTCACACTCTCTGGGTACGAGCATCTGCAATTCACAAGCACTTTGTACCGCATCCCACCAGCTAAGAGTGGGCCCGCGCTCCCTGAGTGCTCTGCAGGACCTGACCTGGACCTCTTCACTGCTAGGACTAGTCAACACTCTACAGACACCCAACCAGGCCTCATCTGTCCTAAGACCTTTCATCAGGGCTAAGGACAGAAACCAGCAACGGAATCTCAAGCCATTAGGCAAGAATTCTAGCTTCTAAATTACAGCCCCATCTCTCTATGGGGTACACCAGAAACTAAGTTATCGATCATGGGACTGGACTCTGAGTTCTTATCTTGACTTTCAGATTGACCAATAAAAGGGAGCCATGCAATTCACTCTAGCTTCCCTTTTTTACTCCCTAATCTACCCCAGGCTTGCGCTCTTAGAAATGCCTACCACCCCTCCAACAAGCATTATATAGAAACTGGGCATTAATATGTATGTAAATGATCATGGAATTACCCAGGTAAGGGACCCTACGTCGAGGTGCCACAGCATGGTGCTGCATTCTCATGACCTTATTGAGAAATTACTAATATGCTTGAGGAAAGCAGAGCGAACAAAATGGAAGACAATCCAGCGGTACAAGGGTAACATTTACAGATGAGCAGTGCTGACCTCAAACATAAGTTTGCACTTACGAAAAGGTTCGCAAACCACCAAAGAGAGAATTAAATCTGTGGCCAAAAGATCAGTATATAGGATTTTTACAGAGGTGGACGTGGTTGCTTTTGATTGATGCTAGCGTGTGGGAGTCTACGCACAGCGGTCTCCATGCCTGTGGGGTGGAGCACCGAGTTGCCACAACAGTTCTTGCTCTCAAGTGGATTAAATGGATGTGAAAACTCAAGCTTGAAGGGTAGGACGCCAGGCCATGCAAGCCATTCTACGAAGGAAGATAACACTCAGCAGGTTAAACTTGATCTTGAGCTAACATCGTGTCCACTTTGTTTCCCTGGTCGTGTTTGATCTGCCTTTTGTATCTAGTCCTGTGCGGTTAATGCTCTTCAGCTTTGTATCTTCACAGGCGAAAGCATGAGATCAGCCATGTTGGCCAATGGTCAAGATTTGTTTCAGAACTTGTATTGCACGAAGAATACAAACATATCGAAGTACATGGCACTAAAGTGATTATGAAGAGCGTGTGATGATGCAAATTGCTTTATATATTACAATGACAATTATGAAGAAACACCAAAAGGAGGATAATCACTGACAGCAACTGTTATCCCTGTTCCTGCCTTTACTCTAACCCTCACCACAGACCTAAGAGAAAGAACATCTGTAAATCATATCCTTTTTAGCCACCCACAATCACTTATTTTGGCTTAACTATTAAATCCAGCTGAGGCCCAGATCTACTGTGATTCTGCATAGGGGTTCAGTCACCTTTGTGTTGCAGCCCAGGTGCAAAATCGAATAATGTTGCCTTTCACTAAGCCACTTTGTGTGGCTCTGCTTGGTTTAGTAAATACAAAGTAATGCAAGGTAGCATTATGCTCTACGTTACGTTACGTCAGGTAGGCATTTCATGGGAGGAGCATGGACATTCCCCAGCATCCACACATTTATTATGGTGCAAACATAGATTTACAAAGACTTGTAAACCTGGGTTTTTGGCAAAATGGTGTGCCTACCTGACAGAGGCTTAACAAGAAGAAATATCTTTAATTCTCCTCGTTATTACTGCCTTCTTCCATGAGGGCAGCATTGTGCAGCACACATAGAAAGAGAAATATGTCTCTGAGGGTTGTTTCAAACCTTCCTGCACAAAAACTATCCCGCCTGTAACATAGACACCCTTGCACTACGGGGCAAGGGTCCCTGCATTGGCCATAGGCAGCACACAGTTCACCAGCACAAGGAGGCAGCAGAAAGGCTCAATATATTTGTAAATACGGAGCATTCCTGCTCTCTCCCTTTCACACAACGTGGTGCAGCTAGTTCCTCTGCTGCGCCACGTTGCCTGTAATAATAGTAGATGTGTCCCCAAGTTAACAATAATGACGTATTTTTGCAGTTTGACATTTCTAAGCATTGTCAATTACAGGTATTATGTCGCTGGCAAGATTGCTCCCCGATAGCAGTTCCCATCTGTTGTGACATGCACAGCACAAGTTGAAATCAGTCAAAGCCATGCAGCCTTCCATCCTTCTGAGGGCGGTAAATGAGTACCATTACATACTTAATTAACACCTTTATTGAGATATCTTAGGAGCTGTAGACGAGTGATATGAGACACTGTTAACATGTCACCTAATTTATTGGCATTCTACAGCAGGGAGTTGTGATAATCTAATTATAATATGTGTAGAGCGCCTAAATACCATTGTGGTGTATCTTGTTTATAAGTGGGGTGTCCTTGCACGAGCACCTCTGTCTTGGGGGAGGGGGAGGGGGCGGTCAGTGTACGATCACTGAGTCACATTCTGGTTTTCCAACTATGTCGCCCCGTGGGACTGAAACTTTAAGCCCTTGCTCTGAATCAGTCTCATTTGTTTGAAATATTAAACTTTAATGGGAGACAATTGAGACCCATCGGGAGCTTCTTATGTGCCCCAACCCTTTGGAGAGTGTTATGATATTCTGCCATATCTACAAGAATGGCTTGAAGCCACCTGAGATCCTACTGGATTTTACCTACACCTTTCTTTTGAGGCTCTTTGTGTTGTCATTTAAATGCAGCTTGAGACATAAGCAAAATGTACAAGTTGCACTTGCATGCGATTGGATACGGTATACGCCTATTGAAAGTTGTTTGGAATTTTTAAACATCAATAAAATAGATTTTAAAAGAAAAAAACCATAAGGGTTAAGAATGGGATCGCATTAGCTTGAAGCAGAAGAGTTTGCATTTACTGGTCGTGATTCCACGTGTTTCCCCAGAATGACTGGCCTGTACACTTTTATTACTATTCTGTCCTTATATTTGCTCTTCCTATTACTCCACCCAACTTTCTTTGTTTTATTGGATGTTGCCAGGGAGCTACGTGTGATCCCATTGCCTTATCCGTACTCCGCTACAACTCTACTGCCAACTTATCACAACTGGAGAGAGTTATTTGCATATTCTTGGACTTGCTATGTATTGCTACTTTCTCTTTTCCATTGTGATATTGTCACAAGATTGGTTTACCAGTAGCTGGAAGACCAGCGGGCATAACCAGCTGCCATTTTTAGCCACTGTAGATGAGCACTAGGAGATAAATACCTCTTAAGGGAGACTGGAAGAAGTTTAGCTATTATTCTTAAATGTTTGCCTAGATAGGTCCTTGGGCTCACCGTCTAACCTACCTTCAGTCCAGTATGGTTCTTCAATTTAAAGATTGATATATTACAACAAAATATTTTCATTAAAGTATTTTTTTTCTGCGAAGGCTTGGGTTGGACAGATTGTTCCCTAGTAACTACAGATGACACCACAAGCATGCTCTGACGCAAGGATCAAAGTAATAGCATTGGTTCCTTTATGAAAGGCTGTGGCCTGGAGACATCTTGTAAGAGTGACCATGCTGTAGATACAATCCTTTACAAAGGCGCTTAACATACTCTTTCCCCAAATTTAGACAAGAACTGTTCAATATACCTGTCTGGCTTCATAAAAATGTTTTACCAAATTAATTCTGAGTTGCAATTTTCATGAAAAGATCAAGTTCGAAGACCAACATTATTTTGGCGCATGAGATGATTACGACATTAGACGGTGTCTTTATGATAGGCGATGAGGACTGATGGCTAACCATGCCAGCCACATAGAGAGACATCATTCTTTCATCTGACTTCCATTTTTCTAATTATCAATCACGTTTCCTTACGTAGCTACAGAACTCGGGTACTACACAGACCTCTGATGCGTCACTAATGCAGTGCTCTAACTGAGCCGGGGCCTGGCAATTCAGAAAGGGGTGTCTATCAGGCCCTCAAGTATTTTTCTTGACTCCCCCAACCATGCTTGGCTACCAGGCTTAATGCCTTGCTTGAATCATATTGACCTGCCCTGAATGCCTGCTTAAGAAGCCTCCCAATTTTCAATAGTTCCAACCTGTGTGTCCTCATGCGTTGAGTTCCAATGTCATCAACTGGGGTGCTGTCCACCAACTGGCTAACTAGACACCCGAGGGGCCTTCACCGTCAGACTAGCGGAAGTGAGGGAGGCCAGCGGTGGGACTGGCCCCAGGAGGAGACTGAGGGGTCTCCTCTCAAGCTCCTAGGCCCGCCTCTGGCCATGCCCCTGTGTGCAGTGCTGGACAGGTCCCTACCAGCCGGCCACCCTGCCCTGACTACCACGCGTAACCAGTGAGGGTGTGAGTCAGGCCCAGGTGCAAAGCCATTTTCATCTTCTGCTTGTACTACCAGGGTCTTCGCTGGAGGGGTTTGCAGCTTCTTTTTGCTGCACAGATCTTTGTGTTCTGGTGGTGGTACCAGCCCGTCAGTTTTTAGGGGTAATGTATAGAATTATAGATGGGCGGCCATCAGTTACAGGGGTGTTCTACACCGAGGGGTTCTGAGCGGCGTTATAGGCGACGAGGGTGAAGCTGGAGTTGTCTACGTCACTCAGAGCTCCGGGGTGGAAACATCCTCGTAACTGAATGCCGCTCATCTATGTTCTGTATACTTCAAATGCCCTTTCACGATCACGAACTGCTTTCAGTTTGTCCATTTTATAGCTGAAGATAGGTGCATTTGAAAAACATGGTTTCTTAAAAGAAGGACCGTATTCTTCTTATATAAGTCGTAAATCCACAGCTTCTTTGGTGTCGTTTGTTCTGGTGCGGTCTTTTAATTATAAGTTGCAGTTTTGCAAAGTAAAAAATCGGCGCCCTTTCAATTTGTACCTTTTCCGACTAAAATGCACTCTCTTATTTAATGCATTTCCTCTTGTTTGACCTCTCGCCTGAGGCAGTGCTGGGCACACCAAAGAAGTCAGGGGCTGTCAAATCTTTCACAGTTTCTCTCTTTTTGAATGCATCTGGGGAAACAGGAAACCTGAGCCTTGTTTGCGGTGTCTTTCTGCTTTGAAGTCGCCCTGTTGAGGCCCCGCGTTGCACTCTGAAGTGCGTCCCTTTCAGCTTGCAGTCTTGTCTCTTGGGAGCGTAAAGGACCGATTCTTCACGCTTGTTTCGGTTCAAACAGTGTTGTTTTAGTTAGAAGTTCAACGAGGCCGATGTTTCCGTGGAAATGCGACTGTTGTGTACCTGTAGTGGCGGCCGACAGTCCAGTGAGAGTGACACAGTGCAACTGGAGGATGTCAGAGTGTTTATGAGTTTTGTTAACCACAGTTGTGACGCACTTCCAGTGGGTTTTCGCTTTTAGAAAACCGTGTTGAAAATAGTGAAAGGGTATTAGAAGCGTATATAACAGATCGTTAGAGAATTCCTGTGTTAATGCGCTTGGAAGGTCAACACGGTCCATGTTTTGTAAGGACTGGTGAGAGTTTAATCACCATTAAGTAGCCTGCCCTCTCATGTGCACAGTATGAGGGTGTCTGAGAGTATAATAAAGCATAAACCTTTGATGTTAAAAAAGAAGACGGAGTGATATCTAGTGGCTGAGCTGCACAAAGTAAAGCCAGAAAATTGTGTGATCCTAGGCAAATATTGTATTTCACTGGGCCCCCTTTTTAGGTCAAACATTCGAGAACTCTTGTGTATATACTTTAGTATATACTTATATGTGTATGTACTGTGTCAGCTCTGGAGATCATCCCTAGGACTTGTCTGCTTCCGCTTAGGGACTTTTTTCTGTTCAACTGTCTCTATTTAACTGTCTTGATGGAAAACGAGCAATAGAGGTCAGTAAAGTACCAGAATTGCTTTCTGCTTGTTGAACTGCCTCTATTTAACTGTCTTGATAGAAAATGACCAGTAGAGGTCAGTAAAGTACCAGAATTGCTTTCTGCTGAGGAACTTTCTTTTTTTAATTTTTCTGGCAACTGCCTCTATTTAACTTTCTTGATAGAAAACGACCAGCAGAGGTCACTAAAATACCAGAATCACTTTACCATTCTCTGGATTCCAGTCCATCGAAATTGCCTTCCACAAGCACCCATGGACAATGATATTTTGTTCAAATCTTATATTTTCAGTGATATGACCACCACCGGCCCTGATTTTATAATAAAAACAGAGGTTTGGACTATACCATTTCCCGCTGAAAGGCAATATTTCTCTCCATGTGTTCCCATACCTGGTGTATCACGCAGTTTGGTGCTTACTTTCCCTCCATGTTAAAGAACAGTAGATGTTTTAGCACCCAGGCTAATGTGCTGCATAGCTAAATACATATAAGGTCCCTAAGGCGAGACCGATTGCATTGCAAATGCTTGTTCTTCCTTATGACATGACACCCCATCCACACATGAAATCAGGATGTGCACTGTACAGCAAACACTTGTGTGTGATTGAATAGGTTATAATGGTGCTCCATCCACGGTAAGAATCTAGGCCACATACAGGTGGCAGGCGACAATGTCTTCGCACAGAGCTCCAATTCACATGTCTTTAAAGGACGATGTCCTTATCTATGGAGGCCACCGCGTTTCCTCATGTAAAGGGATCTAAGTGATAGGGCCTTAGGCATCACCCACTTTGCCCCCCCTCCCCCCTCCCCACTTCCCATCTTTTTCATCCCACTTTATGGATTGCACACATGGAAATGGGAGAAGACACAGGCAGAATGCCCGGCCCTTGTTTCTCATTGCTCGACCCGTTAGCGGCATGCTTCTTGTGCTGTGGAGTCACAGACCCTCTGTCTCAGCACACAACACTACAAAGGGTGGAGAGTCATGGCAGTGAAATTAAGGGGATTTCTCAAAAGGTCCTCTCTCTCTCTCTCTCACACACATCCTTCACAAGGTTCCAGTTTGGTGTCCATGCAGCAGCTGTGCCCAAACATGGAAAATAGCGAGAAGTTCTTAAAGCAGGGCCTGGGAACACTTAGATCTCTTTCCTGCCTCTAAACTCCACCCCTTGTGACCCAATCCAGCCCAGTTTACTACTGACCTATCCCAGCACAGTTTGCTATCACCTCAATATAATATTCATTCGAAAAGGGAGCCAGAGTCTGCAACAGCCCGAGTGATAACTGTTCCAAGGTGAGAGATGGACCATTCACATCCAGCTGGTCGGCAAGCCCACGCAAACTCCCATCAGATAGCCATTAGGTCAAAATCCTTTCAGCTCCGAACAGAAGGAAAGAACCACTGAGGATCATTTCTATGAGTGAACTGATTCTCTCTAGTCTGGGAGGCAAGAATATTACTATCATTCACCCTGGTTGGAAGCATTACAACAAGCCCTTCTCTTACAGTTTAAACAACTGAAAGACATAATTAACGGTCTTCAAATCTCATGTTTTGCAGAGAATAACTGGAAACGAGGGTGCACATAAAGCAATAGGGAAAGCACATTTAATTGAAATAATTCCAAGAAATTGCTAGTTTGAAAGACATAAATTTAGTAGTTGGCTTTACTTTTCTACACCCCCCGCCCGGCCAGCCCCTGGGAAGGCCTTACATTGGTGGGGTGTGGGTGTTCCCATGCATCCACCCATGGTTTTTGGGGCGTTCACAGTTTTACAAACAATAGCAAAACTGCGAATGCGTCAAAATGCTAAGTCTTCCCAGGGGAGCCGTAATGAGGAGAAAAATGTTTAATCCTCTTTCTACATTCTGCAGCACACATAGAATGAGGAAAAAGCCTCACAGAAGGTTTTCCTTCCTGCCCAAAAACAATCCTGGCTGCAACACAGGCACCTTTATACCACAGTGCAAGGGTGCCTGCATTGGTGCTTAGCAGCCACTAGTGCATTGCGCAGAAAGACAGCAGGATTGTGTCATATCTTAGTAGACATGGCACCTTCCTGCCCTCTACTTTTGATGCAGCGCAGCAAGTTGTCTTGCTGCATCGCACTGTGTCAAATCTTAGTTACTCTGCCCCTGAGTTCACACCTCGCCTCACCCTGCCCATACCTCTCCATGCCCAACCACTTCTCTCCAAGCTTGCCCTTCTACATGGGCTTACCTGCCCTGTACCCCTCCCTGTCTGTGCATGCCCCACTGTGCACCACTACCTGCCATTCACTCTCCCTGCCCCTACGTTTCCCAGTCTGTAGCTCTCTCCTGTTGTACCACTCCATCAGCGTAATTTTCTATGCACCATCAGGGCCGGCTTTAGGGCAGTGCAATGGTGCAGGCACACTGGGCGCTGACCTGGAGGGGGGCGTGAGCGCTGTGTTTAGCAATAACTTATGAAAACAAAGCACCTGCTGTAGAATTCCTTGTGCATTTGTTGACTCGCTCTCCTCTAGGAAATTAGTTGGTCCAACATTCGCTCCAATACTCCAGGTGGCACAGGCAAAAATCATCCCAACTTTGACATACGGAAGCGAGGCGCTAAAATGTTTGGATAGTGGCGAACCAGACTAAATCATAGCAAAAATCTTTAGAACAGTCTTCCAGCTACCTCCAAACACGTCCCCAGCACAAATCAGGCTGGAATTCGGAATCTGTAAACAATCACTGGGCAGAATGATGTCCTTTCTAGTGAGCTGCCACAAACTGAGGATGTCAAATGAAGACTGCCTAGCGCAACATCTATGGGCCAACCTGAATACAAAACGATGGCTAGCGGGGTACTGCTACTTGACAAGCGGGTTAAAAATCTTATGTCTGAGTGATGTATGGGACATGCAAGTCAGCCAAAACGAGTTCAAAAGGCTAGCAAAAATAAGCGCAAAAAAGCTCTCCTCCATGGAAGACAAAGCAAGTCTTGCAAGCAGAAGCCACGGTTGGATGCCCCTTAAATCATATGATCAGTTGACTCCTCAGAGCTATTTAACTTTTACCATTCAGTGTACACACTAACCTATGCTTCTTAAAATTAAGATTAGGGGTGATCCCCTTGTCTTGCCACCTTCCCAAATGGAAAAGAGATCATGCCCAGGAACCATGTCGGCTTTGTGGGCATCATAGGGAAGATATAATTCATGTTTTATGTCTATGTCCAACCCTCTTAAAGGAAAGAAGGTCCCTTCTACGGAGGGGCTGGAACATCAAGGTGGTCAGATCGTGTAGAGCTGCAGTATTGGCAAGTTTTTAATCCCCGGAACACAAATTTAAACTGCGCACTGGTAAGGTTTATGGACCAGGCAGCCAAAAAAGCTGGAGGAGGGGACAAGTCGACCGCCACCTCAGGCAGCTACACAGACTTCAGGACCTCCACAATAGCTGGACAAGCTTCCTTGCGGGCACTTAAACACATGAAAATCTGTTGGAAAGCCCAAAACAAAACTCCTACCAAAAAAAAAAAAGGGGGATTGGCGTATAAGCTGGCTAATTCTGGGACTTAATATACAATCATTCATGGGCAATGTACCTATTTTGGACATGTGGGAGGCTGGACGTTATTTCTTTTTTTTTTATACAGGAATTGGGGCTCAATTTTTACAAAATTCAACAAGTGTTTCATTTTATCTTTTGTACTTGCACATGTTTTTTAAATCATGCAATAAAGTATGCTACAGTCGTTGTGCATTCAGCTTTCAGGAAGCAATAAAAATGTCAAGATAGCTCTTGTGGTTAATGTTCCTGCTAGAGAGAGATGGATGTTTGTCTAGTGGCAGTTTTTACTAGTCATAAAGTAGCGCAGATGGTTAAGATGCCTACTGCAAAGAATAGATCTGTATTTTATGTGGATAGCTGAGTGGATTTGTAACCAGTTACCAGTGCTTTAAAACAAATGATATGTATGTGAAAGAGGCTATGGAGAGCTGAGGGGCACTTTTTCAGGGGGGTAGTGAGGGAATCCGAGGAGGAGGTCATGGCAGGGGGTGAGGGTTGGGTGGTGCCAAAAAAGATTGTGGCACCGGGTGCCACCAGTGCTAAAGCCAGCCCTGTGCACCTTTCTCAGCCTTGGCCTCACTTTCCATCCATCTACCACGGCTGTGCCTTTACCAGCCCACTCCCCTTAGCCCACCGCTCGCCCTGCCCACTCCTCTTCTTACCCATACTTGCCCACAGATCTCATGCCGGCATTCAAACCACACCTCTCCATCTTGTACATTTCTCAGCTGCAACCCTCTCTGTACTCGGACCTGACGTTTCTTGCAGACGGTATATTCTCAATGTCACTTTTCCTCGCCCACATCTTTCTCAGCCGCACTTCTACCTCTCCATACCCCTCCCTGCGTCTACCTCTCTCTCCCCTTCCTCTCTTTGTCCTCCTCTCTCTCCCCTTCCTCTCCCTGTCCCCATCACTCCCAGCCCATACCCCTCTTGCTTGCACCTCTCCTTACCCGTGCATCTTTTATTCCGCTTCTGTCTCTTCCCATAGCTTTCCCTTCCAATATCTGTACACATACGTTAGGCCTCAGCATAGGTAAGCCTACAGTCCTGGCTCACATAACTGAAAATGCAAAGACAGGCTCATTGGCTTTGGCAATGCAAGTTCCTTCTGGGCCTGACCACGTTCGTGCAAACGAGTTACACCTATTTTCCCTTCCAGGACAGAGCAGGTCGCCCCCTGCCGGGTTTCGAGTTGGTTGTGACTGGCACGTCAGAGCTGTTTCTCATTGTCAGGTTAGATTTGGTTCCAATTGCCAACCTATGCTTGGTTCTTTGTCATCGCCAGGTTGGAATATGGGGCTGGTAGGTTCTCCCTATCAGCTACCTACAGAACGTTTTCATGTCACCCCCCAGCCGGGAAGGGCGCAGACGCAGCCGACCTTGGCCGTGACTCCGCCGAGCGCGAGATGGCGCCACCGCGAACGGCGCCATCTCTCCTGAGAGAGGAAAGTGAGTTAAGAAACCAGAACTGCGCCAGGGATAGACGAGCGGTGTCAGGTCACCGAGGAACAAACGTCCTCTCCCGAGCAATCAGGCTTAATGACTGCCGGTGCCCGGCCGCGCGCGAGAGCCCAACTTTAATTATTGAATTAAAAGGCGACTCCGGGCTTCAAGTAAGCCGGTGACCCGGGCAGCTAGTCAGACCATGGCATTATTCGAAGCTTTCCAATGAATATGTGATTTCCAGGTATGCATTCCAAATGTGAGAGCTGTTTAGCGAGGCGAGTATGGTGTGGTGTAGTGTTTCCCATTGCTTGCGCTGAGCGAAGCACCCTTAAAGCTCGTTGCGTCACTTTCTGCTCCTTAACTCGATTCCACCTTCTGTTTTTTAGGTCTTGGACAAAGAGCACATTGTTGTCTCCGAGACAGACCGCCGTGCAAGGCCCGGGCCCCTGAGGAGGCCACATTCAACGGGAAGCGCCTTTTCAAAGCATCCTTAAAGGTCACTGAGTCTAAAGAGAGCTCCAGCAAAAAAAAAAAAAAAAAAAAAAAAAGTGTCATTCAGCCCTCTTCCGTTTATCCATGGAGAAATACGAGAAAATCAGTAAGATCGGCGAAGGCTCCTACGGCGTGGTCTTCAAGTGCCGGAATAAGGACACCGGCCAGATAGTGGCCATCAAGAAATTCTTGGAATCGGAGGATGATCCGGTGATTAAGAAGATTGCTCTTCGGGAGATTCGGATGCTTAAGGTAAGAGCCCTTCTCTTAGACGCCGCATAATTAATTCTTGCGCGCGCTGATCCGCGGTCATTACATTTATCCACTGCTCTTCCCAGTGCGTGCTCGAGGGGCGTTCAGAGGGCGGGCCCGCAATGTGCTTGAGGCTTGTTCTCAACACCGCCCTGTCTGATGGCGCTTGAGACCAAATCTGATTCATGGACAGCTCGAACAGGGTTTATTTATTAAATCTTTCCAGATTTAGCAAATTATTAAATCTTTCCAGATTTAGCAAATAAAAGGTGGGGCTGATGCACGAAGAAAAGCGGGAAAGTACCGGCAGAGTGCTACGACTCCTTATGAACGCACTTTTACACATTTTTTTCCAATTCATTAAAGAGGTGTAGTAAGATTCATGGAAGGACTTGCCATCTGCAGGTTTCCAGAGTTATAACAATGGGGCGACCCAAAGCCACTGGGCCTGGGTAGATAATGGTACAAAAAGATTATGTTCCAGTGGAAATCAAATGAAACAGAAAAATCGATAAAGCATATTAATCAATAGAATCTAACCCTTCATCTGCCGGACTAGCTTGAATCTGTTGGCATAGTGAGCACGGGACCCACATCCAGGCATACTTAGGGAGACAAATGCAAAAAGAACAGATGCTGAACAAAATCAAACATTCACCCCCAGTTACAGATCTGGGTTTAATCCATCAATTTATTTATTTATTTATTTTTTGCATGCCACACCATTCCAGTTTTGAGCCAGCCATATGCAAATCAGTCTTGGCACTGCTCCCCATTGGAACAGTCCAGTCCGAAGTTCCAGGCCAGGTCCTCCCTTGACCAGAAACAAGCATCCCGGGTCTATGGCTGAGTCTAAACTGGAATGGCGAGGCGTGCAAAAAAACAATAGATTTAACCAAGATCTGTGACTGGGGGTGAGTGTTTGATTTGTTCAGCATTCTGTCCAACATCTGTTCATCTCGTGCTCTGTGTGTAGGGGCCAGTGTCTGTCAGATGTCTATAAGCACAGGCATGTGTAGGTCTGTGTCCATGGGATACATTCCTCTTTATTTTCCCTTTCCTTTCCCCTTCCTTTTCCTCCTGTGCTTTCTTTCCTCTTGGAACATGGAACCATGTACCTGTGTTGTACGTTTTGGATCACATGTTCCAGAGTTCTTAAATGACAGTTACTGCCTTCACCTTGCATCGTTTGGATGTACTATGCCGTTTTTACAATAAACTTCATTTTACTTACCTTGCTGGAGCCTTGCATCTTTACAGTGCCTTTTTACCTGCTGGTTGGTGTGCATAGTAGGCGGCTGGAGGCGTTCTGGTCTGTATTTTTGTGGATTCTGCAGGTGTGTTGCTGTCTTTGTATTTGAATTTATGCCTGTACAAAAGTAAAACCTATACTTCGTGTCAATGCTTGTTTTGTGTGGTGATTAATTGCACACTGCTGATCTTGCTAAGCACTAGCTTTTAACGGCATGAGGCGTCTTGCTGGCCACTGCAACTGATGTGTTTTTTTGCATTCATTTTCCTTTGGACCTTTACGCTGGCGACCCAGTGTGTGGTACACAGACGGTGAATACATTCTAAAGACCATGTGACTCGAGAAATACTACGTGTCCCTGTTTGTTTATGGCTTCTGTAAAGCGCTGTATGCTGTTTTTAGGTGATGCCGGATTGCTTGGTAAAGGTTGGGGATATCAAGGGCTCATGCCCTGAAGAGATTGTCCCCGCTGTACACTTCATGTCTGCTCCTGCATCGCCTGCAGTTTCTCAAAATCAATGGCTCTAGCTTTCAGTCTTTCTGTGATACCTAGAGTAGACTGAGACATGTTGTGACAAATAGCCCAACAGTGACCTAAGGTTCATTACAAGATGCAAAAAATGCTTTTACTTGTCATTTCGATTCAGCCCTGACTGTCCTAACTTATTAAAAGTGTTTTTCCCTCTTTCAG
This sequence comes from Lissotriton helveticus, assembly GCF_964261635.1. Taxonomy (NCBI): domain Eukaryota; kingdom Metazoa; phylum Chordata; class Amphibia; order Caudata; family Salamandridae; genus Lissotriton; species Lissotriton helveticus. Next base: position 181,710,182 of record NC_136070.1, on the reverse strand, counting down.
CACTCCTTAAAGGAAAAACATTGGCGTTTGCAACTACCCTTTAACATTTGTCAATGCTTATTTTATTTTGTCATAGTTTTTGCAAAACAAAAAGTTATTGTTGAGGAAGCTACTGGGCCCTCATCAGTCTTGAAAAACATTGGCTAAAAGCGAACATATGTTTTTGGTCTCAAAAAGCACACATTATCATAGTATTCCCGGCACTAAAGGACTAAAGGGGACTACTTTTTTGGCAGATGTTCTCTGCGTGAAAGGGCAGTATGCCATCACTCACAGAAAAGTTAACCAGTGCCTGAAGTGGACTGACCCTCTGGCCAATGCTGTATGCTGTATACTGTCGTGGGCTGAAGAAAAATATGAATGACACAACAGTAGACAAAGGGACATAATACACATGGATAAAGATGACTGGCTAAAAACCCTTTAACAAAGTATATTATACTTATAATTTTGTTAAAATCAAAAGGTCTTGGCTAGTGCAAGACATAAAAATGTAGAAGACGTTGGCTACTCTGGTGATACAGCAAACCTCAAAATGACCAGGAATGCAGCCTGTAGTTTTGCTTCAATATGGTGGAGAGGAAGGGAGTAAACCTGGGGCCGTATTAAGCATTGTCATTGTTTGTGCTGGGTGCACCATTTAAAAGGTGCAACAGGTGCAAACATTGGCAATGCGCCTTATGATGTATGCGCTGCCCCCAGGGCAGGTGCAAACTCGTGCTGCCAGTAGGTCAGCGCATTCATGTGAAAACATGGAGCTGCTCCTAGCAGCTGCTCCGTGTTTTCACAGTGCAGACGACAACCTGCCTGCAATTTTAAAGGGGATTAGAGATCCCCTTGCAGGCGGGTGCAGTCAGTGACTGCATCCGCCTGCAAGGGGATGTCTGGGGGTCCTTAGGACCCCCTTACTTCCCTCTAGTTGGCTGCTGTCAACAGTGCGCCACCTATAAGGTGGCATACTGTGAGTGTGCCCACTGAGAGCTTCTGTGCGTCTGCGCCCTTGTCTGTAATATGGCGTGAGCGCAGAGGCAAAGGAATTCCATCATTTGCATAGGGCACGCCCCTATACAAATGAGGGAACATGCCCTGAAGGTAGCGCTGGTGCTTTACGTTCGCCAGTGCTATCCGTCTTACTGAAGGGGATGCACAAGTGTCTGCACCACCTTCTGTAATACCAAAGTGCCACGGGGATGCTCAAAGCAGGAGCAAGTACCCCCAGGGAACTTATTGTAATATGGCCCCTGATGTTAAAATTAATCTGTCATGGTTGATGCCTTAAGGCGAGTGTGAAGAGGGAAATAACCATGGACATTATAGGCCCATCAACCATCCCATTTTATAAGTTATTTGATATTGATAATGGCTGATTTCAACTTGACTAGCATATTTTCCATTGTTGTACACTATTTGATAGGCTCTTAAACAATGCTACATTATCTTAATTGTATATCTGAAGATACTACCTGAAACAATGCACGTAGCTGCATTTTCAATAGGATTTGAAATACATCTGTTTATAGGGTTCTTCTTTTGTATCTGTAGAGATTTTCCAGCCTCTGTGTGTCATGTAAGTAACAAAAAATTGGATGCATCCCTTTCTTTGATAGCACCAAACCAAAGGTCATGCAATGTTGCTTCCTTTGATTTCATGGGGGTCCAAAAGTCACATGATCTCACTTCCTGTGATATCATCAGGTAAAGTGTCTTGCGATGTCACTTCCTGTGACATCGGGGTGGGTCAAGTGGCAGGTGATGTCACTTTCTGTGATGTCACCAGGTCAAAGTTTGTGTGATGCCACTTCCTGTGTCATCAGTCGCAGATCATATGGCAAGTGATGTCACTTCCGCTACCCCACGCTTTTTGATAAATCGATGTCCATGGAAATAACAATTCAGTGATCCAGCTATGAAGTAAATCTTTCCTATTGCAAGCAGCAGCAAACAGGGAGGTGCCAGGAAACCTAAACTCTTCGGCAAACACCAGGTGAACGATACCTCTTCAGGAGACCTCTGTCGTCCCTGGTGCCTTACATTGTTTGCTTTTTCAGGGTATAATGAGTTTCGCTACATCCGTTTGCAGTGATTTAGAGCGGGTAGCTAGATGGCTAAGAATGGGTTTATCCGTCTCAGCTTCGAGCAATTCACTACACCCTGACACATAACTCTGCTTATAGGGAGGGAGAGAATCAGTAACATAATGAGGATGCCATGGGCCCTGTCGTAAGCATGGAAAATGGCCCCTTTGACGTCTGCAAGAGTAGTTATATCAAGGTTCAATGTGCCCCATGTGCAGCTGCACCTGCTGCACCAATGGTAACTACTTCCCTGGAGAAAACCCACATGAAGTCAAGAGAGCCTTTGCCTTTAGACCAAGACCACAAACAAAAAGCAAGACCATCCTTACTTAAGGTTTGAACCTCGACTTTTTATCTGTTCTCTGAACAACAAACAGTGCCAGTTGGCGAAGGGCACTTCACCAACAGTTATTACCTGTTTCCAATTCCCAATATCCGCTGTGTTCTTCCTCTGACTGTTCGCCTCTTTGCCTTTCACTTACCTCCTGAACCCTCTTGTTACTTAATGTAAGAGCCACAATACACCAAGCACTGGCCCGTGCTAACGTTCCTCTTTCAATGAATGCATAAATCAGGGCTGAAGTATCTCTTGTCTCTCTTATTGCTTCACCAGCCTATTTCTATGATTGATTATTGTGTACTGTTGGTTACACTAAGGATTGGCAAACAATCCAGTCTTAGCGTTGCTGTGTTTGAAATCCATACACATGGATAGAAACGGTCACTCTCATATTATTTAAAAGCCACAAGCTCATTTAATCTGGTGTAAGAAACATAAAAGTAAACGCTTATTCAAAGAACGCGTATTGAATGTTTTTTTTAGCAAAAATGGTTGTTGGGAGATGGAAATGTGTTTGACCATTTTCAATGTGTTTTTTTTACATCAGAATTATGCGTTATCTCACTGTTCAAGAGAAAACCAAATATTTCACAAACATTCAGACCATGGGTACTCACAAACATTTTCCCGGGGGCGCAAAGTTTGGTCTTTGGTGGGACCGAGGGCCGCACTGATGCCAGAGGGGGAGGGAGGGTGTAAAGTGGGTAATGGGAAGGAAGCATGTATATCTACTGGCTGAACTAAATTGCACAATGTGAAACGAGAAAACCTGGGATGAATGCTGGCTTCTCCACTTGACCAATTGTGTCCCTGGACAATTGTTTTATTTCTCTTTCCCTCCTTTTTCAACATTATCACATATAAGAGGACCTAGAAATACAAAACGTCAGGATGCAAGCTGTACAAAACCATCCCCTGTGATTGGATGTAATCACTAATGGCATTGTTGTAAGGGGTGGGGATGGGGGGGGAGGGCGTGGCCGGAGCATGAACTTTTCTAAATTCAACTTTGAAAACCATCACTTCCAAAAAATACTTCTGAATGCAGTGCTATAATTTGATTTACTAAAATGAAATGGTTTTACAGGTCAATGAAATATACTTTTTGAATTTTGAAATGACTATCTTTTTTTACGTTTGCTGTCTTTAAAAATAAAGGTGTTCCTAAAGTTAAGAGCCTAGTTACTTTAACCTTTAAATAAGTCCTTGTTGTATATTTAGCATTTTGTAAATATTAATGCTGAGTTGAGTAAACAGAAGCCCAGTGCTGCTGCTGCTCAGGGGGCCACATGTAAAGGTCAGGCGGGCTGCATGCAGCCCCCGAGCTGTACTTTGAGTATCACTGATTTAGACATTAAACCACAAGTATAAACAGACCGAAAAAGAGTACAAAATAAACATAAAGGAAAAGACACTAGGGGCCAGCCAAATCACAACACATATTTGACTGGCACTATTCTATGCCCTTGGTGGTAAATCATCCGGTGCTTCCCCCAAACACCTTTTACCACTGTATTATGAAAACAGATCTTCGGAGGTGTTATTGTTTCGGGAATGTGTGTGCATTTTTGTTATGTGGCATTTGGTTTTGAGGGTGATGTATTGTGTCCTTTATGTGCTTTGGGCTTTATTGTGGCCTTATTGGAATGTGATATATTTGACCATGGTTGATTTGTTGCATTGGCATTTTGAATGTTGTGTTCTAGATGTTATGTCGTAATTGTGTTGTTATGTTGCCATATGTATATGTTACTGTGCTAGGGTTTGGTGTTTATTTTAGTGAGTTCAGCAAACGCTGCTACATTCCAGCTAATTGCTGCACATGCCTTTAAAGTTCCCATGACAAGTTCCCACGACAAGCAACCATTTACCACTGTTTAAGTTGGTAAAATACCACTGCTCAAGCTTTTCAACTGTGTAAGACACTAGCCACAACTGTAGTACAGATCGTGTTTTGCATTCCGCTTGCAGTGCCCATCATTATGTGACACGGACCCGTGACTGAAGTTTGAAACTTAACCCGCAAAGCATGGGAAATAGACCCTTCAAAGAAGACAGTTTAAGGCCCAGATTTACAAATACTCAGTCCCCATGGATTTTTATTACTTTTAAGACTACCTGGTTTATGGAGTCTCACTACCTGAGTCTCACAGACTGTAATCTCTGTAATAATGGATTGGGAGTGCTAACAGCCAGTGTCTGCCTTTTAATGTAAGGTCTGTTACTGTGCAGCTAGGGTAAGAGGTACTGGGTTAGTTGCACATTAACTCTTACATCCACGTGTGTGCACATGTGTGGGCTGAACGTGTCAGACTGCAGTATAGCTCAGCCTGGTATCTGCACTTATGTAATCTATTGCAGAAGGGCCCCTACAGGGATTGGTGCTCACCTGGTGTAGGCCTTATAATGTGAGTGGGCAATAATGGGGCGAGTAGGTACATATGTAATTATTACTGAAAAGTGTGTGTGTGCTTCACTATATTATACACCAGTGGAGAAATCTGCAACAAACTATAGTTTCACCATCATGAGGCCTACAGATTAGCGGGGGGCGTGGCTTAGCACGCAATGGTGGAAGACGTGCTCGGGTAGAGCTCCTGCTTGAGCTCCCCTACCCCGGGCCATTTCTCCGGCTACCATTGTCCTGCTTGGCCTGTGACTGCTGGTGGGACTGACCGCAAACCTTGACGGCATCTGGGCCGACTTTGGTGAGGATCGGCTGCGGGGCTCCGCACCGAGGCAGGCGGCGACGATACAGCCGACCTGACTGCGCCAAGACCGGGTGCAAAACTACGCGAGGCCGCGGCTTCTCGCGGACTACTGGGCCTCACGCTGCGGCCCATCGGAGACGACCCGACTGCTGCTGGGCACGGACGAAGAAGGGCGCAACGACCCCCGCTGGGGTACGACCGATAGCTCCACACACCGGGCCCTGGAGATTATAGGTGAAGACGACGGCGAGCCAGGGGCGGCCAGAATTCGACGCGGATCGGGACGGACCTGCGGGGGCACGGACGAGTGGAGGCAAGCACCCGCCTACTGCAGACGCGGCCTGGGCTGCGACGCGAGAGTGGCGCAGAGGCGCTGTCAGATAAGTGGGGCCCTCTTCCTTCTACCCCTCCGAAGCTGCATGCCATCCCACGCCGGCACCACAGGCAAGGGACCCCGGAGCTGGCAGGCCCTCGCAGCGCCGCAGTGAGCACCCGGACCAGGGAATCCCCCTCCCCCACACCATAGAGAGGGCTGCAAGCGGAGGGCTACGGAGACACCGCCGGGGCACGACCGCCTGCGGTGGCCGCCTGAGCTCCCACACGCCTGCAACAACACCACCCCGGGAGGCGCCCTAGCAGCAACACTTGCCCTGGTGAGACCCGACTGGCGCTTGGCGCTGCCAGATGAGTGGAGCCTTTTTCCTTCTGCCCCTCCGATGCTGCATGCCACTCCACGCCGGCACCACAGGCAAGGGACCCCGGAGCTGACGGGCCCTCGCGGCGCCGCGGTGAGCGCCCGGACCGTGGAATCCCCCTCCCCCCCATCATAGAAGGGGCTACAAGCGGGGGGCTGCGGAGACACTGCTGGGACACGACCGCCTGCGGTGGCCGCCTGAGCTCCCACACGCCTGCAACAACACTGCCCCGGGGGGCGCCCTAGCAGCAGTACTTGCCCTGGTGGGCCCCGACTGACGCTTGGGGACGGCGGGAGTCTCCCACTCTCCAGGACTGGTCTGGCACCCCGTCCTCCTGAAACCTGCGACCAGCTGCGCTGCGGACCCCAGGCGCCTGACTGAGGCGCACGCCGTGTGAAGGCTGAGGGAGTGAGTGCGCCCAAGAGGCTCCTACACCACGCCAAGGGGAGGCGGCATTGGCGGACTGATATCGTGGACGATGCCCTGACTGCCGGTTTTGCCTGATACGACACAACTGCCAGCTTCGCTATTGATACTGCCTGCGAGCACTACCTGCCCCATGTCTGGAGGGGTAATGACACGCACCGGAACGGGGAGCGCATCGGTGAAGGGTAAGACGACGAAAATGACCTCCAAGATGGATGCCGACCATGTGGCGTCGAGGCTAGACACGGTACTGGCGGCTATGGAGAGGATGGAAGAGTCCCTACAGCAGACACGCACCTCCTTGGAAACCAAAATCGACAGCGTGGCAATAGACCTGACTCATCTCCGGGCAGACCACAAGCAACTGCAGGAACGCACCACAACGCTGGAAGGCAAGATGGCGTCGCTGGAACCGACGGTGACCCAGTCGGACAAACACATACAAGACCTCCTTAACCGCGTGGAATTCTTGGAAGACCGTGCGGAGGATGCGGAAGGGCGGGCGAGGAGAAACAACATCCGCCTGGTGGGCATCCCGGAGAAATGGGAAGGGATGGACCCTACGCAAAGAGTGGAGGATTGGTTGCGAGAGCTGCTGCCGGACGACACACTGTCGCCCCACTTCGTGGTGGAACGTGCCCACCGAGTGCCAACGAAACCCCTCTCTGCTGGCTCGAACCCCAGGCCTATCATCCTACGAGTCCTGAACTACAGGGACCGAGACGCAATTTTGAGAGAGGCCAGGAAGCTGGGCGAGATCAGAATCGACAACGCCACGGTCATGTTCTTCCCAGACTACACTGTGCTAGTGCAAAGACAAAGACACTCCTTTTTGGAGGTGAAAAGACGGCTACGGCAAGCTGGACTTACATACTAACTGCTCTTCCCTGCCAAGCTGCGGGTGGTGGCGAAGGACAAGACTCACTTTTTCACGAACCCCGACGAAGTTGAGACCTGGCTAGATGAGAACATGCCGGACATGCCCAGGAGAGCACAGGGGACTGCCACCATGGAACGCGCACGGGGAGCGAGACGACGCCGCAGGCGCAGGGCTCCCACGCCTCCCCGAGCCCGAGAGTCACCGGCGCATTCCCCGTCCACACACGAGATGCTGCAAGGACAACGTGACGCTCTCCGCAGTGTAGTGGAAATCAGCGGCACTCCGGCACTGTCCCCTGCCCCGAATGCTAGCCCGACGCCTCTCCAGAGCAATGATGAGGCAATCTATGGCTTGTCGGACTCCCAACGCACGGATGATCTTCCAGACGTCACTCCTCAAACTGTTGAATTATTTGGCTGATCAGATCCGAGCGGATTCCTCTCTCAACACATTCAGACGACCATGACCACATGGGCACTTCATGGACCCCCATATACATGCGGCGCCCTATGCGGCTATACATTGCTGGACCTCGATCGCCCTGGAACTCTGGACTCCACCCAGGTACTGTGATTTCTATTTGTATGCGGCCAGACCGCCCATTGCCACGACATAGGCACCTGCTCTGTAACATTGTCCATGCCAACTACCACTGATTGGGCTGCCCGGAGAAGGTAGCTCCCCTCCCGAACGCCTCGCTCCCTTCACTTGACGACTGGGAACGATGTTAGTTTTGCACTGCGAGACTGGGCTCATGTGCCAGCCAGGCAGCAACGGCCTCTTTGCCCAGCCCGGGAGGGAGACCACGCACCCTACGCACCCCATTGTATTTTCTATTTTACTAAAATACACCACATGATACCCCCTAGAACTGTATAGTTTACGAGCTCATTTGAGCGTTTGGACGGCGACATGTTGTGTAGCCGACCTTTTGGCATTTTAAGTTGTGTTGCCGTGTTGTGGCTGAATGTTTCCCCCCCTCCCCCTACCCTTCTCCACCACTGGAGATCACTACATTATGTCTTGAAATCTTTGAGCAGCATTGAACTGCGGGCGGGACCCGGGGCCCGGCGGGATGCACTGCTTATGAAACTGGCTCACGGGGGGGTTGGAGGGACTTGCGTAAACGGAAGCTATGGCTGAGATAAGAATATGTACCTGGAACATAAGGGGAATGCACACACCGGCTAGCCGTTATCAGATTCACTCATATCTAAAACGACACAAGATAGGCATCGCACTGCTGCAGGAAACGCACTTGAACACGACAGAGGTCCTAGCACTACACCGCAAATGGCGCGGACAACTCTATGCCACAACCTACTCCTCATATGCCCGCAGCGCACTGATATGGGTCCGACCGGGGATCCCCTGGACAGTTACAGACTCTGTGATAGATCAGGAGGGGAGGTTTGTTGCGGTACAGGGCAGGCTAGACGGACAACTGGTGGTGCTGGTATCACTGTATGCTCCAAACACTGATCAGGAGAACTTCCTGGCGCACCTTTCCACGATGATGGCAACCTGGCATGCAGCCCCTAGGCTATTGGGTGGTGACTACAATTGTACACTGGACATAACATTGGACCGCTCCTCTCCACCCCCCATGGGCGCACCGACACGCGGTGCCACGAAGGCGCTGCTGGAGTGGGCGGAGCAGTGGGGCCTCCATGATGTTTGGAGATCGCGCAATCCTGGGACACGGGTCTACTCCTATTACTCTGGCGCTCATGACTTGCATGTCCGCCTAGATAGATTTATGGCGTCCACTGAACTCCTACCCCTTGTGACTGATACACTATACATGGGCCGCACGCACTCCGACCACAACCCACACTTCCTAACTATGGCTTGGAACCGTCCTCGCCCTCCCATACCCACCTGGCGATTACAGCCAGCGCTCCTACTCGACGCGGCCTTCCGAGATTCTCTCCTTACACGCACTTCTCAGTACTTGACAACACGGGCACAGCATCTACCCCCCAGGTGGAGTGGGATGCCTTCAAGGTTGTGATCCGGGGACACTGCCTGAGGACACGGGGCCAAATGAGACAACAACTGGAAAGTGATCTGACCAGACTTGAATCCGACTTGCTTGTCAGGGAGGGGGAGGCCATTGACGGCAGCGCTGACTCGCTGCAGGGGGCGCGCGCAGAACACGCGTGCCTGCTGGAGCGACTTCGCGACATTAACTATGCGGAGCATTCGGCGAGGACACATCACCTGAGGGATAGACCTGGTAAGCTGCTGGCCTGGCTGATCTCACAGGAGACCCACTCGGCCCCAGTGGTAGCCATTCATGTGGATGGAGAGGGCCTATTATACTCGCAACACCAGATTCATGACGCATTCACAGGTCATTATGAAGCACTTTACCGTTCTCGCCTACAACGCACACGCCTGGACATTACTGACTACCTCTCCCCTCTGGTGATGCCACAGCTAACCACTGCACAACAGGACGACCTGGGGGCCTCGCTTGAGCCTGATGAGGTGCGCGAAGCAATCTTGAACCTATCTAATGGCAAATCCCCAGGCCCAGACGGGCTCCCGGCCGAGTTTTATAAGGCAGGCTCGGACATACTTATCCCAGAACTTCTGAGAATGTACGCTGCAGCGACGGACGACGCAGCCTTGCCCTCCACTCTGAATGAGGCGACCCTGATCTCCATCCCCAAACCGGACAAGGACTGCACGCGGGTGGGCTCTTATCGCCCCCTGGCACTCCTAAACACGGACTATAAAATATTGGCCTCCACACTCGCCCGGAGACTGGCCCCTCACGTGCCCCGACTAGTGCATCAGGACCAGAACGGCTTTGTCCCGACTCGCCACACCTCTCACAATATCCGCCGCCTTTTCCGGATACAGGAATATGCTACCCGACAGTGGCCCGAGCAGGATATCTGATCTTAGATCTCGAGAAGGCCTTCGACTTGATAGAGTGGCCGTACTTGGGAGCAGTACTGGAAAAGTTTCAACTGGGGGGCTGCTATGAAGCAATGGTGGGCCTGTTGTATGACAAACCAACAGTCCGGGTCCGCACGGGTGCGCTGCTCTCGGACGCCATTCGGGTACGGAGAGGCACCAGACAGGGATGCCCCCTGTCGCCCCTACTGTTCTCCCTAGCCATGGAACCCCTGGCTACAATCCTAAGGGCCCGGGGAGCTGAATGGGGGATTCCACTAGTAGATGGCCTACACACACTGTCCTTGTACGCGGACGACCTATTGCTGTATGTCAGAGACATAACTGACATCCCTGCCTCTCTAACTGACGTCTTTCGGACCTTCGAAGAAATGTCGGGATTGCGGGTCAACTGGTCCAAATCGGGGGCTTTTTCCTTCAGCCCTGACACGCCCGAGTGCGATGTGCGCCTGGGTGGGGGCAGGCTGCAGTGGCATCCCACTATGTTCCGATACCTGGGGATACGAATATACCGGAATCCAACAGATATCCTGGAGGGGAACCTCCTGAGGGCCATCGCCTCAGTTGGAGCGCAGATCAAATTCTGGAACACCTTGCCCCTCAACGTACCGAGCCGTGTAGCTCTCACTAAAATGATAGTACTGCCTAGGCTATTGTACTACTTTGCCAACATACCCACGTACGTACCGAATAGAATATTTCGTGATCTGGAGATTGCGCTGCGCAACCTCATCTGGAATGCGGGCAGGCCCCGCGTGGCGCTGACGAAACTTTACATGCCCACGGACTCGGGCGGCCTGGCGGTTCCTAACATGGAACTGTATTACCTCTCAGCACAGATGCAATGGGTGACGGGATGGCTTAGCGGCAAACATCTCGAAGACACTGCCTCAGACACTGCTGCCTGGACGCACACGCAAATCTGCAGGCTGTTTCACCCGATGACCCGCACCCCCTGTCCCACACAGTTACACCTAGCTGTGGCGCGCAGATGCTTCCTGCGGTGTCTGCGACTCACACGGGCAACGACGCCGTACGCTCCGGCAATACCCATTCTGGGCACTCCGGGACCAGCGGACGCGCTGACTACGACCCGCCTGGCTAGCTGGACGCAGGCAGGAGTTGACACACTGGGAGACCTGTATACTGACGGTACACTACTCACCTTTGCGGAACTGGCTGACAACACGGACATCCCAGCTGGCCAGTTCTTACTACACGCGACTCTCTTACGCACGCTTACGACTTCTTGGGGCGACATAACTGAAGAACTGCCGATGCACAGCTTCATGCAATATCTCCATGTTATGGGTAATGGCTCACATATCATCCATTGGCTGGCGCAGGCTCTACAGACACACTCACAACCATCCACGTTGTCGCTACGGGAAAAGTGGGCGACAGATAGGGGGCAGGCCTGGACTGATAAAGAATGGGCGATGATCCTAGCCGGACCGACATATATCCCACGCAACCCCCGCTTCAAAGTTATCCAATTTTACATTTTGCATCGTGCTTACCTCACACCCGACAAGATAAATAGATACTTTGCAACCACTGACACCGCTTGCTCACGCTGCTCTCTGATTGGTGCAGACTTACTGCACATGCTGTGGCACTGCCCTGACATACACACGTACTGGGAAGAGGTCACTACACTACTTGCACGCAGCACTGGTGAGCAATTACCACATACGTGGGAGACGTGTATTCTGGGGCTGTACAAGCGCAAGAAATCTAATAAAGGACGGACGCGCTTCTGGGACATGGGGCTTATCACGGCCAAACGCTTGATTACCAAGCACTGGAAAGCTACAACCCCCCCCACGCTCGGCACTGGCGCGCCTCCTTTACCAATTGGGCACGAGCGGAGAGCACAGTGCTCCTACGGGAGGAAACGGCAGGGCTTCGCAAATTCCCTATAGCCCAACTATGGGACGATCTCCTCAAAGCTTTCCAGCGCAACTGTCAGGACCAAGGGATCACATGAGACTACAGGCTCCATAGTCCTTACAATGCACAACACCCCTGGGAACGGAAGCGGCTCTGCTGCCCCCCTCTCCCCCGCCCCCTCACCACTTTAGACCTCACATCCTACACTAACGGATGCAGATATACACTGCTCTCGGCCCTGCACCAGAAGCCCACGCAGCGCTACACATCCACTGCTACCCCAGCCCCAATTTGCCTGCGCCGATTGTTGATGCTGCCGGGGAGCTGCCTCCCCCCCTCTCCCTCCCCCCATAAGAGGACGACCACCACGCCAACAACTGGTGTGACCGCCCCGAGCTGCGCTACTCTGCACCCTGACTATACCACACAGCCCCGGCTTGAGTGCCACAACCACCCCCCCCCCCCCGCCGCCTCGACACACACTTCACGATGCTGGAAGTCCTGCCACGCCCGGCCCCGCGACTGCTGCCACAAGTGAGACCCCGAGATGATCTCTCCCTTTCTCCCCCCCTCCCCTCTCCCTTTACCCTAGGTTTTCCCTGCCATTGTATAGGCTCTGGGAACAGTTTGTTCGCTGGTCAAGTTCCCCGACCAGACCTACCTCTTCACTACATTGTAGACACTAGATACGCTATGTTCCTCACAGGAAGCGGTCTTTTATCGACCTCATGCACTCCTCATTTGCAGAGCCATGATGACGCTCGCGCGCTGAGCGAGACGCGGACTGGCACTCACCCTCGCCTGTGTTAGTCACTGACACGTGGCGCGGAGTATTAATCACTAATGCGCCATCCGCAACCACCCTTTACCAGCATAGGGAAGACACGCAGGCAACGCAATGCTGGCCATCTGAACCTTGAACCGGAACGGCTGCAGGCTAACCCTGCCACACACACTCGCCTGCTACTGTGCCTCAGTGAGCTATACCAGTATACACCTTACCTATTCACGGACAGCATTATAGATACGGAACTGGTGAAACACCTATTGCTAATTCCCCCCCCCTACCACCGGCTAATTACAACTACCTATTGAGATACTTGTGGGGACTTAGGGAATTAGATAACGCGGCACTAATGCTGGGTGAACATTGTATGGCTACTCATGACAACATAAGACAAAATCACAAGATCTGATGTTTATGCAATTAGTTAACAGATGACTGTGTTTGCCTTTGCAAGAGATCCGCCGCCGGACCCCCGGGTTGCCGGCTAAATGGCTGTGTCACACGATTGAAGGTTTACTTGCTTGCTTATTGTTCGGCTAGCCCCAGTGAGCCGAAGAAACTGCTTTCTATGTTGTACATCTTCTGCACAATAAAGGTCTTCTAAAAACCAAAAAAAAAAAAAAATGAGGCCTACAGATTAGCGTGACTCACTGATCATATAGTAAAAATGAACCCAGAATGAGGATCCAATGCCACGTTTGTCATATGCGCCTTCCTTGTGCTTGAGGGTTTTTCATATTTCTTGGATTCTAATGAGATTCTAGGCCTTCGTCCCCCCTGCTCGGCCAAGCTAATTACTCTGCTGCACAATAGGACTATTGGCTGTAATCAGGCCTGTTCAGAGGAGAGGGTGGAGACAGAATCTGCCTATGCTAATTACCTTTCACAATGCACCGGCATAGGAAGTCACACTCTCAAAGGAGAACAATCAAACCTCTGTAGCCAAACCCAGGAGGGGCTTCCATTTAAAGTTATGGAGGGAAGGTACAAGGCAGCTGTGGCAATTAAGATCGTAGTTTCGGCCAATTTTCTTTCCTTTCACAAGCTCCTGAAGACTCTGCTGTTCCCTTGAATCCTCGGCTTCTTCTCGGTTGATGACTCTGTCTCTAGCGCTGGGAGGCCTTTGTAGCCCTGCGCTCTACAAGTGTAAATTCATTCATTCAGAGAAGTCTTTCAACAGGCCCCTTCAAGTTGTAGTTGCCGTGTTGCAATGTCCCAAAATGATATGAAGGAGGATTGGGGGAGGGGTGGATTGATTATGTGTGACTGGGCAGAGATGCCTACCTTCTAAAGCTTTCCTCCCCAATTAAAAAAAAACCTGCACAAAAGAGCCTTTTGAGAACATTTTGAGGACTTGCGGAAGAACACAAGATGACGGAACCTGCTGTTTCAGATCTGTGTGGAGACCTGGAGGTGCTGGACTTTCTCAATGAATGAATGAATGCATGCATGCATCATTTGTAGAGCACTACTGTCACTCAAAAGAGAGCACTCTTGCGCTATGCTTGAAGTACTATTGATTCCCAAGAGTAAACAGAAAAGGTTAGATTAGTGTGATGCAGAAGGAATCGGAGGCCTGAAGTAGCCAGGTTTTAAGTTCTTTTTTTTAAACGATGCTTCAGATTCTATGGTGCGTATATTACTGGGAAGTAGATTCCAAGCGTCGAGCCTAACCCTGTGCAAGGCTTTCCACCTCGAGATAGTAATCGAAACATTTGAGGTTTCAAGAGATTCTCAGAGGAAGATCTGAAATTTTGTTTGGGCAGATATTGACAAAACTGTTTGTTTAGATATTGTGGACCAGAAAGATAGATAGCTCTATAAGCAAACAGAAGTAATTTGAAAAGGACCCTCTTATTGATTGGGAGCCAGTGCAGTTTGTTGAGTGCAGGTGATGCGGAACTTCTCCTAAGCAGTTGTAGAACCTATCTAGCGGCTGAGTTCTGTACCATCTAGAGTTTGTGGATAATACGTTTTGAAAATCCTGCATTGTTGCAGTAGTCTAGTTGTGACAAAATTAATGCAAAGGCAACTGTTTTCCTTGCGGCCAGAGGCAAGAAATTAAAGAAAAATGTAAATGATTTTATAAGATTGAAGCACATGCTGGCAGCAGCCGATGCTTTTGGAAGAAAGGACAATTTGGTGTTAAATGTTGCACTCTTTTTACCCAGGTCTAAGAAGTGGAATCCAAGCATTAGTTGGCTGATCACCTGTGTGGCTACAGGGACACAAAGAGCTGCAAGAGGCCGTTTTCCTGAAGTGACCAGCATTGACAGGACCCTACTGGTGGCCTCTATTGGAGTGAGACTTCCGGAATATCATTGGGACCTAGTTGCAAAGGTGTACGATTTCAAAGGGACTTCGTCAGATACACCTTCGGAATTTTGAACTCCACAAAACTGACCTTTAAAAATTTTGCCAGTTGAAGGTGTGAAAATGATCCTACCCTGACACAAGCACTTTGCCAGTCACAACATTTTAATTTCTCCTGCTCTTTGTCCCCCTCCCTGCCCCCCCAAAATCCAGTGGATTCAGATGGACCCCATCTAGAAGCTATCCGACTGGTGGATAAAGCCTACAAGCTCGCCCAGCTGGAGGGTTAAAAACGTCCTTTTCAGAGACTTACAGCCTGATTCATGTACGGGCCGTTTTGCGTGTCCCTAATAGCGATTAATAGCGACTCGCTATTGAGGAAACGCAAAACGGCATTCATGTACTTTTCGGAGAAAAAATAGCGACTCGCACGCGGGCGCTAAAGCCGTTAGCGACCTACATAAAACGCAGAAAAATCGCTATTTCCGGCTACCTGCGATCGGGATTGCGACTCGCTATCCCGATCGCACGGGATAGCGACTCGCTATCCCGATCGCACGGGATAGCGACTCGCAATCCCGTGCGATCGGGAATGCGAGTCGCAATCTCGCGGGATCTGGAAAACGGGAAGACGCATTCCGAGCACCGTGATGACATCACAACCAGGAAGCAGCCAAATCCCACCCCCAAACACCACAGTGACGCTATCAGTCGAGTGTTCACGACGGAAAGCTGCCGCTAAACCGCCGTTAGCGACTCCCGACCCCGCCGAAATAGCGACCGCCATGTCCGACGAACCTCAGCCAGGCCCCAGCAACAGCGCTGGCCGCAAGCGCAAACTGAAATTCTCCGAGCAGGAGCTGGAGAACCTTATAGAAGGGGTGGTGGCCAACCACGACCAGCTGTTTGGTGCCAACTCCCGGAGGGTCCCAGAGCAGGAGAAGCGGAGGATCTGGGTGGGGATTGCCTCCAGCGTCAACTCTGTGGGCGTTGCGGACAGGTCTCTGGAGGAGCTTAAGAAGCGGTGGTATGACCTCCGAGGGCGTGCCAAGGAGAGGGTGGCGGAGCGCCTTGGTGAGGCATCAGGCACCGGAGGTGGTGGACCGACTGTCCCACCCAACACCCCCCTGGAGGACCAGGTAGAGGACACCTTGGAGAGGGAGGCGTGTGTTCGCGTGACCCCTCTGGACTCCTCCCGCCCCACCCAAGACACCCAAGGTAAGTGGCATGCGACTGCGACCCTGTCCCCTATGACCGCCCCTGACCAAATAGGCTCACTCATTGGCCCTTAGTCATGCCTATGTTGTGCATCAGGAAATGCCCTGAAGCATTGTGGGAGACGTAGTATGTCCACAATGTAGTAGTACCACAATGCGGCCAGAAAGGTTCCAAAGTGCGCAAATACACAGCCACCCAGGGAATGACACCCAGCATGCATGTAACATCTGCACGTCTGACAGTCACATGCACCTAATGAGTATCCACTTACCCTCACAGGTGCGGGTGATAGCAGTGACAGCGAGAGGCTGCTGATCGATGAGGAGGCCCAGGAGGAGGAATCCCTACCTGATACCCAGCCACCAGCCCCTGCGGCAGCGCCAACACCAGCAGCCAGGCCCCCCACCTTACCTGCTGCAACATCTGCAGGCCCACCGGCTGCCAAGGCCAGGCCCCCCGCCTTACCTGCTGCAACATCTGCAGGCCCACCGGCTGCCAAGGCCAGGCCCCCCGCCTTACCTGCTGCAACATCTGCAGGCCCACCGGCTGCCAAGGCCAGGCCCCCCGCCTTACCTGCTGCAACATCTGCAGGCCCACCGGCTGCCAGAGCCAGGCACCCCACCAATGTGCCTCCAGTGCCTGCCGCACCTGCAACACCAGCTGCTACAACACCTGCAGCACGTCCAACAAGATCTGGGCCAGCCACATCCGCTACACAGCGGACCAACAGCAGGAGGGGCAATGGGCATCTCCATGCCTGCATGAGCGTGGAGCGGCGCATGCTCCGAATACACCAGCGCCAGTCCCAGCAGCAAGGAGCCATCCAGCTCCAGCTGCATAAGATTGGCCGCAATGTGGCGGGAGTCGGCGAGCGGATGGACCGCATGACGGCGGCCATGGACCGCATGACGGCGGCTATGGAGGACAATACTGCAGCGCTGATGAAGCACCGCAGTGTTGCAAGCAGGCGCCACCACCAGCTGCTGAGCCGGCTGTCCACCTATAGTCGCTCCAACTATGTGTCAGCAAATGCCACCACCCAGCTGGCGCGGCGCTCGTTGACCCAGCAGCACCAACTGGTCCAGTGCTGCGAGGACATTACCCGGGTGCTGGAGCACTTGACCACCGCCGTCACCGCACTGCATGCACCTGTGCTACCGGCCATTGTGGGGGGAGACGATGCGAGTGAGGGTGCCTCGAGTGTCAGCAGCCACTCTGCCACGCAGGCCCCCCCACCTAGGCGCAGCACCAGGGCTACGCCTGGTACAGCTGCCCAGGATGAGGAAGAGCCTCACAGGCGCCTGGGAATTGTGCGCCGGAGGCGCCAATGACATTGTGTCAGGGACACAGGCGCAGGCTGAAGCTAAGCCTGCCATGAACCGTCTCATGCAGTATGCAGGAATACTGCTTTTTGTAAATAGTTGTTACCATGACCCTTTTTTCTTGTGAATCAAACAAATACATTTATTTTGCTGCACACATTCGCCTTGTGTAATCATTACATTTTGCATGCAATTGTGATATGTGGGGTGGGGGAAGGGGGTGGGCTAGAAATTGTTAGCTGTGATGTGGTTGCGACGTCTGTGGCCTTCAGCTGGGTTCTCCCCGCGTGCATGGTGCGCATGTGCTGGTGGCCGGTCGTCCCCCTCAGATTCACTGCCTGATATGTCAACTGGTATCCGGCGCTTGGTTGCAATGTTATGAAGCATTGCACAGACAGCCACAATGCGGCAGCACGCTGCAGGACTGTAATACATGGCCCCACCTGTCTTGTGCAGTATACGGAACCTGCTCTTGAGCAGGCCAAATGTCCTTTCAATACAGTTCCTTGTCCGGATGTGCGCAACATTGTAGCGGCGTTGCTGAGGTGTGGCAGGGTTGAGGTAAGGGGTCAGGAGGTATTCCCGTAGGGCGTAGCCACTGTCACCTGAATGAGAGGAGCAGATGTTGATTGCCTGTGCAGCGCAGTTACTTCATAGCAATGTGACATTGTCGACAAAGTGTACTTACCAAGTAGGTGTCCTTCCCCAAACTCTCCCCTGATCAGTCGTGTGTGGAGTCCGCTGTGCCTGAAGATAAAGGAGTCATGGGTACTCCCTGGGTACTGGGCCACAATGTCAGTGATGATGGTCTTGGCATTGCAGACCATCTGTATGTTGAGGGAGTGGTAGGACTTCCTGTTGCGGTACATATACTCCGTGCCAGCTGGTGGGCAGATGGCGACGTGGGTACAGTCTATGCAGCCGAGGACATGGGGAAAATGGGCTACATTATGTAGTTTTGTCAGGTCCAATTCCTGTTGGCTCGTGGGAAATGTGATGTGCTGGTGGAGCTGGCTGAGCATGGCGTCAACAAAAGTGTGGAGGCAGCGTGACATGGTGGGCTGGGATATCCCCCCAGCAGCGGCTACTATGCCCTGGAAACTGCCGGAGGCCAGGAGGTGCAGGCTGCACAATACCTGCACATGTGTGGGCACAGAATTGTTTCGCCTTGTTGGGTGCTGCATGATGGGGTCGAGTTCTTGTATCAGCCAGGTGATCATTTCCCCATTCAGCCTGTATTTTGCATAAATCTGTTCTCTGGTTTGGCCCAGCAAGGTGACCCGCTGCCGGTAAATCCTTGCCTGCCTCATGCGTCTCCTCCGTGCTGCTCGCTGTAGCCTTCGCCGCCTCACCACCATGTACATCCCAGGCATTGTGGAACGCCTAATGCTGCTGCTGAATGTCCTTATGTGTGATTGGTCAGGCCTGGACCTGTTGGTGATTGGCTAACAGTTTTTCAAATTTTGGTTAATCATGGCTTTTATGGTTACCACCTGCTTTGAGTTGTCCTTAAATTGCGCCGCGCAAACGTGCGATTTAGCGCTTTTTCGCTAATTTATTTCTTTCATGAATGCCGATTGAGACAATATTGCGTTTCGCTATTGATTTCGCAGATTCCGTGGTTGGTCGCTATTTCCGTATCGCTATTGCTCGACTTCCCGGAGTCTGCGACTATTACAGCGTAATCGCTATTCCGGTCGCTATTATTTTTTAGCGATTTCGCTATTTCGTACTTGAATGCCGATTCCGTGTTTTGCACCCGCTATTGCGTTTTCGCAGCCATTGCGGGCGCTATTTCGCTTCATGAATCAGGCTGTTAGTCAGAAACTATAGAGTTTATGCTGCTACCATACAGGGCAGCCTATAGCCCCGAGCGGCACTAGGAAACAATGTAACCGTTATCTATCACCCATGTGCTATTCTACAGATATCTGACCCCTAAGAGCTGAACTTCTGTTTGGCAGGGCATGAAACATGAGTGGTTGTGCTCTCCATCTGAGCAGCAGCAGGGGGCTTGAGACCCTGTGCGGCACAGGAAACGATTCCTCCTGGCATATATGGTTTGATTTTATCCCACTTTTTTCAATTAACTACACTAGCTTTATAATTCATAAAACTGCCAACGTTTAAAATCAATGGTCAGTAGGTCTGGCTTGTGAATGAAAGTGCCTTTTGTGTCATTGACGATTTTAGGCGCTCAGTAAGTCATCATACATGCACTCTGTCACTCATCTTTGCACTCATGCATTGACTCATCCATTTTCTGACTCATTCTTGCATTCACAACCACAATAAAATACAGACATACTCAACAACCTATGCAAGATAAATTAAAATAATACAAATAGAAAAAAGAAAACATGTGACATCTAAACATGGTAGGCATATGCTTTCAATAACAAAACTAAACATACCAATGGGTGTCCATCTTGCATAGATATGTATTATACGTAGTCTGTTACTATTTTACCAGAATAGCTGCCACATTTTTTAATTAAAGTGTTGGCCATCCTAGAATGGTAAAACAATGATACTCTGTGGACAACAGCATTCCAATATAGTCGTCTGCGTTAGAGGATGTGGCCACATGGGATGGGGTGCTCTGCAAATGAAATTAGTGGCAATCAAGTGACTTGTTAGCACTGTCTGGAAAGCTGTACCATCCTCTTAAGAAAAAATAAAATAAAAAGAGGCGAAGCAAAGAAATGAAAGAGGAACTATTAAAGGAGAAAATTAAGAACAAAAGGACTGGCCAACCAGCCATTACACGTAAGCACACTCATTTTCAAGTGAATGCGTACATGTGATTAGAAAAGGCTGTCATTCACACACAGGGCAAGAGAGCCAATGACTAATGTGGACTGAACCACAAAGAGGGAGTAGCCTTGACGGATGTTTGACTACAGGCGTCCCTCCTTAAACTCCTCGATGGACTCATGGGGCCCAATGATGGTTGCATTTTAAGTCTTTTTGATATTTAACACAGGCCAATTATGTGCTGTATTTATTTAGATTTTTCTTCATTATAATTGTGTTGATTGTGACACCTGAAGTGGGAACTTCATTCTTCCTTCTAGGTCCTGACGAAATGCCTTGGGGAGAGGTATGAAACTAGTTGACCATAAAGGGAAACAATAGGAACTGACTCTTAGGGTTTTCCCATACGTCCCCAGATTTTAGCATACCTTCTGTGGGGTAGGAAATAAATCTGTTTTGGGACCAAAAAATGTGGTCTTTTTAAACTTTTGTCACTTCTGCTGAAACCCACTCCATAAATGACACTCAGACCAGTGGCAGAAGAGGCTGACCCAAATGTTCTGTCTGTCTGTCTGTCTGTCTCTCTCTCTCTCTCTCTCTCTCTCTCTCTCTCTCTCTCTATATATATATATATATATATATATATATATATATGTATATATATATATATATATATGTGTGTAAAGCAATGGGGGTTAAGTCCGGAGCGCTCAGCAGCGGGTGCGTGCGTACAAGGGACCAACCACCGATCCAGGAAATCTTTTTTTGCAAAAGTAAAGACGCCGCACTCTGGAATTGCAATTTAACTCATATTTATTCGGCAAACTCCATCGTCAGTCTATCACACCGACGCGTTTCGGGCATACGCCCTTTCTCACGGTAGGTGGCATTACTTTTCCCACAGATTTAAGGCTATGCATTTCAAACCCGTCCCATTGCATTCTGGGATTGGTAGTTTTTCTAATTAATATACAACGGAAAAAACACCTTAAGTGACAGAGAGTGTTGTTCCTATACTAACTTGCAGACATTTAAATAAAACTACTATTGCAATAAAGTGTTAGAGAGGTCATAATCATCAATAGTGACCAGTTAACTAATGACAAAAAATAATAAATAAAGGGTATAGTACCTAATTATATGAACCATATTTTCAACATCTTCATGTTTGCAATAGTTGAAACTGTTTGATAGCTAGTCTCAATTCAAAATTGTTATATACATATATGCAATTCTTGGGTATAGTACCTTTCAATTCAAACCTTCTTATATACATAGCTGTCTCTCGATTTCATATCAACTCATTAGAGAGGTCATAATCATCAATAGTGACCAGTTAACTAATGAAAAAAATAATAAATAAAGGCTATAGTACCTAATTATATGAACCATATTTTCAACGTCTTCATGTTTGCAATAGTTGAAACTGTTTGATAGCTAGTCTCAATTCAAAATTGTTATATACATATATGCAATTCTTGGGTATGGTACCTTTCAATTCAAACCTTCTTATATACATAGCTGTCTCTCGATTTCATATCAACTCACTGACGATGGAGTTTGCCGAATAAATATGAGTTAAATTGCAATTCCAGAGTGCGGCGTCTTTACTTTTGCAAAAAAAAAAAATATATATATATGTATACTATACAACAAAGAAATCGCGGCACACTTCTTGATGATTCACGCTGTTAGTTTATTTCCAAACGTGAGGTAACAACTCCTACGCGTTTCGAACCGTAGTTCCTGATCACGGTGATCAGGAACTACGGTTCGAAACGCGTAGGAGTTGTTACCTCACGTTTGGAAATAATCTAACAGCGTGAATCATCAAGAAGTGTTCCGCGATTTCTTTGTTGTATAGCAATTATTTGAGACACTGTCCTGGTCTCATTGCGGGCACCAACTGGATCGAGCTCCCGCTGCGACAGGACAATTTGTTTGTTAATATATATATATACATATACATATTTAAATATATGCCACAGAAAGAAACCTTCTTTAACGAAGTCACCGCACTCCTCTTGAAGTATGTAGCAAACTGCCGTGACCAGGAACCGTGAGGTTCGAAACCCGTAGGTGGGAGAAACTTAAAGGCAAATAAAGTTAAATTAACATACTTCAAGAGGAGTGCGGTGTCTTCGTTACAGAAGGTTTCTTTCTGTGGCAGATTTCAACAAGGCTGTCCTGACCTCGCTAACAGACGCTCCCCCCGCAAAGGACAATTTGCTTATATATATATCAAGAGTTTAACTACATAAAAACGGCCAGTCCGGGCCTTCGAGATCGCACCATCTTGGAAAGAAAAAGACCTGTTGCAAGGTACTGGAACCGATGCGCTAGACAGAAATGACAAGTTTGAAATATTATTGTAACTGGATGCCCGTCTAGAAGACCCACTTGAGGGTAATAAAACTTTACACAAAGTGGCATGGCAGAACCCAATGGAGGGAAAGATTGCGCGAGAGAACACTACAAGTGCCAAGACTCTTCGTGATGAAAGCACCAAAGCGAGCTCACCAGGGAGTGGCAATTTGATATTTAAATGAGGGGATAGGAAGCTCTCTCGTGAAACTGCCAGAACCACATGTGGGAGCCCGTGAACAAGCGGCAAGAAGCTGTGAAACGCGTAGGGCATTAGCATTATATTCTGGATGTATATGCCGGTTTTTGGAATAAAGGACTCTATTGCAAATAATGGGGCCCTGCTTGTTCATTTGAGTGCGGCCCAAAGCGCAGGATGTCAAGAGTTTAAATATATATATATATATATATATATATATATATATATATATATATATATATATATATATATATGCCACAAAACGTTCCTGGATAGAAAGAACGGGAGGACTCAGCGGGGAAAGAACGGGAGAGACTCAGCGGGGAATCCGGGAAAGGGTTTATGTTGCATGAAAGAGCGTCGGCATGACGCGTTTCGGACTATGCCTTTTTCAAATGCCTGCTCCAACATCGCTCACACAGCAGTTCCCTTTAACTAGTCCCAGTCGCTCTACCATGTGGTCGTCATCCAGATGGGCGGAGTTAGAGTCACAAACAGACCCGCAGCTGCACAGCAAAACTGCGAGTCCCAGCATGCACCTCTCAAAGCATGCCAGGTAGGTCACTCTGCTCCACTCTTATGTATCCCTCCTTGGGTACTGGAATCCCTAAAGAGCGCTGTTGGGATCTGTGGTGAACGGTGTTGTGGAAAATTAATTCCTGTCCTGGGTCCCCAAGACGCCTTCAACCACACTGGTCACGATCACCTGGGCCTGGAAAACATGGATGTACTAGTCCAAGCTCCTCCGTGCAGTCACGGACTGCAACTTGCAGCGGCTCATCTGCCGATCGTGGGTGTTGTGGGTCAGAGTCAAATCATTACCATGGATATCGAGGAAAATGCCAAAGCTGCCCAGCTGACTCTGTCCACTTTAGGAAAGCGGGTCTCCTCCAGCGCGCCCAGGGCTTAGCGCGCATAATATGCCACAAAACGTTCCTGGATAGAAAGAACGGGAGAGACTCAGCGGGGAATCCGGGAAAGGGTTTATTTTGCATGAAAGAGCGTCGGCATGACTTGTTTCGGACTATGCCTTTTTCGAATGCCTGCTCCAACATCGCTCACACAGCAGTTCCCTTTAACTAGTCCCAGTCGCTCTACCATGTGGTCGTCATCCAGATGGGCGGAGTTAGAGTCACAAACGGACCCGCAGCTGCATCGGCAAAACTGCGAGTCCCAGCATGCACCTCTCACGGCATGCCAGGTAAGTCACTCTGCTCCACTCTTATGTATCCCTCCTTGGGTACTGAAATGCCTAAAGAGCGCTGTTGGGATCTGTGGTGAACGTTGTTGTGGAAAATGAATTCCTGTCCCGGGTCCCCAAGACGCCTTCAACCACACTGGTCACGATCACCTGGGCCTGGAAAACATGGATGTACTAGTCCAAGCCCCTCCGTGCAGTCACGGACTGCAACTTGCTGCGGCTCATCTGCCGATCGTGGGTGTGGTGGGTCAGAGTCAAACCATTACCATGGATATCGAGGAAAATGCCGAAGCTGCCCAGCTGACTCTGTCCACTTTAGGAAAGCGGGTCTCCTACAGCACGCCCAGGGTTTAGCGCGCATAATATGCCACAAAACGTTCCTGGATAGAAAGAACGGGAGAGACTCAGCGGCAAATCCGGGAAAGGGTGTATTTTGCATGAAAGAGCGTCGGCATGACGCGTTTCGGACTATGCCTTTTTCAAATGCCTACTCCAACATCGCTCACACAGCAGTTCCCTTTAACTAGTCCCAGTCGCTCTACCATGTGGTCGTCATCCAGATGGGCGGAGTTAGAGTCACAAACGGACCCGCAGCTGCATCGGCAAAACTGCGAGTCCCAGCATGCACCTCTCACGGCATGCCAGGTAAGTCACTCTGCTCCACTCTTATGTATCTCTCCTTGGGTACTGGAATGCCTAAAGAGCGCTGTTGGGATCTGTGGTGAACGTTATTGTGGAAAATGAATTCCTGTCCCGGGTCCCCAAGACGCCTTCAACCACACTGGTCATGATCACCTGGGCCTGGAAAACATGGATGTACTAGTCCAAGCCCCTCCGTGCAGTCACGGACTGCAACTTGCTGCGGCTCATCTGCAGGTGCTGGTTTGTGGCACTGTTTCACTGCTGGAAAGCGAGGCAGACAGCACCTTTGGTGGGCTTTCCTTCCACTTGGAACTTTAATAATTGGTTTAAAATGTGAGACTTGTGAAGCTACCTCACTCGGGGAGGACTTTCAGCGCACTGCATTGTCCAGAAGGCTTTGCGCAACGCCACGCCCACTGTGGCAGGTGTGGGTAATATATACTTAAGTGCGCGAAAATAAGCTGCTCCACACTTTCCTCAACAATGCCTCTGAAGAAAGGACGAGACGATCCTGAAATGCGTCAGGCAGATGATTACTTTGAAAGACTGCCATTGTGTTTGTATCTGCTGGCAAGCGGTGAAATGGATGCAAATTCCAAATATGCCTATTAAACTTCGTGTGGCTCTACTTCAACCTTGTGGGCTGACCTGTGTTGTTGGATATATATATATTGTCACGGGGTCAAATCCTGCCCCGTAACGGACTCTCCGTCTCGATTACAGGAATGGTCCGGGCCCTTTAAGGACGGCCGGGATTTCCATGACGAGGACTCCACCCCTATGACGTCGGTGTCAGTCAACCAATCCGAGTGCGGCGCAGGACGGACAAAGGCAGACCCGGAAGACGCCGAGTTGTGGATGGTGCGGCGTGATTTGGAGCCGAGAACCCGTAGAGAAACCACCCACCGCGGAGAACCGGAGGACGTCGGAGTGAGACCAGCCCCTGG
Source organism: Lissotriton helveticus (assembly GCF_964261635.1). Classification (NCBI taxonomy): domain Eukaryota; kingdom Metazoa; phylum Chordata; class Amphibia; order Caudata; family Salamandridae; genus Lissotriton; species Lissotriton helveticus. The sequence goes on along the minus strand of NC_136070.1, from coordinate 181,684,484 downwards.
AGAGACGGAGCAAGCCAACGAAGGAGAAACCGACATCCGCCGGCCTGACCGAAAAGACGAGCCAGAAGCAGCAACGCCGGAGAAGACCGGAGGTCAACGTCCCCATGCACCGCCCAGCCACGCGCAGGAAGACGCGTGGCTACACCAGGTACATGAGCGTTTGCGTACCTTGTTAACGTTTAAAAGGGCTGGGACCGGGTAACCACGGGAGGAGGGAGGACCTTGACAGGGCACTTCTAGCTTGGAGCACGTCACACTCACCTTCCGGGTTAGGACCTCTGGTGTCGGTGTATGGTTTACCTCTAACTCACGCGTGTTACCCTCACCCCCTTCCCCATGCTTTGAGCAGTATCGAGCTGTGATCTAACGGCCACATATCTTTCCTTTTGTTTTGGGGTATGAGCGAGACGTACTAAAGAAGAGGACTGCGCCAGCCCTGGAACAGACGCCTAGCCAAGCCCTTTAAAGAAGGACCTTTGTGCCTTGTGGACCTAAGTCGTGATTAGGTCATTCCTGGACAGTGTTATAACATTCAATAAAACCCTTACAAAACACTTCAGCGTGGGCTCCTTCCCTCCTTGTAAACCCTTAAGGTTACATATATATATATATATATATATATATATATATATATATATATATATATATATAGATAGTTAGATAGATAGATAGATAGATAGAACAGAGAGAGAGAGAGAGACAGACAGATGTATATGGATGGCTGCATTATTTAATAATTTATCAGTTGCTTGACACCAGAGGAGTAAGCAGAACATTAAAATACCCCACACTTTGAACCCAAGCTCTGATGGTACCAAGCAAGCGAGGAATGTGATCACAAACCTTCGTAGAGCAGCTCTCCTGTCTCTTCCATCCAAGAATCGATCTATTCATTTATTCACCCATCTAGCCACCCACTGATATCCACCATTTCACCTTTACATTTTCTCATTCATTCTTTCATCCATCATTCAATCTTTCACCATTCTATCCATCCACTGGCCATTCCATCAATCCATCTATGCATCCATACAGACATCATCTGTTTGCAACCATCTATACATTCACCTATACTTCTATCATCTGACATACCCATCCATCAAAAGCCTTTTATCCATCAGTTGATACTTTTGCCCATCCGTTCTTTCACCCATCCATCCATCCTCTCAGATTCCCATTTATTATGCTATCCCTTCAATCCACCCGTCCATCTATCTCTGGGTTTCCATTTACTCTGACCTCCCTTCACCAACCCATCCATTATCATCCCCTCATATTTCCATTTTCGCTGCCCTACTTTCTTCCACCCACCTATTCATCAAGACCACTCAAATTCTCATTTATGGTGCCATCTTTTCATCCACCCATGCACCCTCTCAGATTTCAATATAATCTGCCATCATCTCACCCACTCAACCACCCCTCCTATCACCCACTCAGCTACCCACTCTTTCAACCACTCAGCTACCCACTCTTTCACCCACTCATTCATCCATCCATCCTTTTACCCTTCCAAACTTTTACCTACCTATCCAATCTTTCACCGACTCATCCATCCGACTGTTCTCCCACGCATCCTTTCACCTACCAATTTTCCACTGATCTTTTTACCCATATATCCATTCTTTTACCCACCCATGCTTCCACCCACTAATCCATCCATCCACCCAACCTTTTACACTCGTCTGTCAATCCTTTCATCTACCCATCTATTCACTCACACGTTTATCCATCAATCCTTCCTTTCATCCACCCAACCTTTCTCCCACTTACCCATCCTTTCACTTACTCCTGCATCCACTCGAACTTCCATTTAGGCCTATCGTTCTTGCAGTGATAATTATAAGCGTTTATCTGCCAAGTTGCAGATAACAGGCTCATAAAGAGGTGGGGGTGTTCATGATGCCCCTCCATCCATCCATCCTCTCAGATCTCCATTTACTCTGCCATCCACTCACTCACCCATCCACTAATCCCCAGATTTCCATGTTATTTACTCTGGCATTCTTTCACCCATCCAACCATTCATCCATCTTCTCAGATTTCATTTACTCTGCCCTCTTTTCTTACATGCACTCATCCATCCTCTTAAATTTATATTTACTCTGACATCTTTTCATGCACCCATCTAGCCATCATTTCACCCACTCATTCACCCACTCTTCTACCCATCCTTTGATCCACTCATCCATCATTTCACCCTTCAATACTTTCTCCCACCCAGCCATCCTTTCACCCACCTATCCAAACTTTCACCCACCCATCCACACTTTTTCCCACCCATCCATACTGTTTCCCATCCATCCGTCATGTTACCCACTCATCCTTTCTCCCACACATATATCCTTTTACCCACCCACCCTTTCACCCACTCATCCTTTCATCCACCCATTCTTTCACCCACACCTCCATACATCCTTCCACCCACCCATCCTTTTACCCACGGCCTAGTTGCAGATAAGATGCCCATAAAGTACCCAACCCCCACTGTAGCTGGTAAATTGACACTATAACCAACACAGACCTACTGAAGTGTGCATAGGCTGACAACCATCATGCATACAGTTATAAAATTACAAACATGTACCGATTTACGATTTGCAAAACAATATACAACTCCTCTCAATAGGGCCTAACTAGAATCATCTCTAACACACAAAAGAGGGGGGGACTGGGAGAAAAATGGAAGCAAAGGTCCAGTACCCGTGCTCCCTAGGGTCTACATTATGATCACTAGAGGGTACCTGTCCCTAGGAGAAGCTGATCAGTCTGGTTGCTAAGGAGCCAGGTGAGGGGAATTCTAACCGGGGAAATAGGTTGGCTGTTCTAGAGGGGGGAATTCCTCTTTGTTGAAGAAGTGCATTCACACACCCAAGCAGGTGTCATGCTTCTTCATCTGGCATTGATCCTCGTGGGGTGGCGCTGCAGAGTGAGATTAACCACATGGAGAAACATGCAGTGGCGCTCGTGTATGGGTAGGAGGAGTGGCCAAGGGAGACCCTAGGAGCATTGCTGCACCTTAGGCGAGAGAACGATACAATACTGATTTATACCGGTCGCAGCTGGTGTATGATGGCGCTGTTGTCACAGACTATATTGCAATGAAGTAGCGTGGCGTTTCTTCAGGACCGTGCAAAATGTGAAAGGTGAAGTACAGGGGTCTGAGACGGCGACACTCAGTTCACCCTGCAATGGTACCTAAATTCTAGGTTCTGCGCCACCTCCTGGAATTGAATTTCTCCATATTTGTTTGAACGAATATGGATAGCTTATGCCGGCTTCCAAGGCGTACCCCAGGATCGATCCCGGTCATGGTTTAGAACACAATTAAAATCTCCTCCCCATATTTGTGGTAGTTCGCACCACTGCAGTAGCCTAGTATTGAGTGCATGATAGCATTGCGGGTCATCGTGATTGGGCCCATGCACTCCAACTAAAAGGACCGCTAAGTCATCCCTGTGGCACTGAGCCATGATGTACCTGCCGCCCTGATCTGAGCAGACCTCCTGTAGTTGAATCCCTGACTGCCTCCGTGCCCAAATAAGCATGCCCTGGCATGTGACGTAAATTCTCTTGCATAGCATTGGCCCTGCGTCCTGCATCCTGCGCTGTATTACAACTCTACTCCCAGGTGCTAAGTGCGTTTCCTGTAAAATTGCAACACCAATCCTGTGCCTTTGCAGGTAGGCCACAGCTTTGTGAATTTTCTGACAATCATTCAGCCCTTAGACATTCTATGTAATCAGTTGCGGGAGTCCAGGAGAGCCTATCTGTGTGGTCTGTATACATTCTATCATTCCATTGCATTTTCACATCTCCCAATTTCCACATTTCCAATTCCCAATTTCCACATTTGTGACATGCTCAGTATCCATAGCCTCTGCCAACACGCATAGAAACAACCAGAAAGCACAGTACCCCCCACCCACACTGTGCTACTCCACAACAGACACAGTGAGTCAATTCCCTTCCACAACCGACCTACACCCCTCCCCAACATAATCACATTAGAACAAAGTGATGCACACATGGGGATAGATGTTGCCCGCTCGTCTCTGTGACTTTTTGTTACTGGAGGCCGAAAATTCTTCAGAGCATGCATCTAATATCCAAAGCATAAGATTAAATTCACTCTGATTGGACAACCCAGGTTCCTGACAGTCTTAGGTACTATACATAATCCCTCATTGTCATTTCGGAGTATGAATCCAGTGCAGCCCTCGCACTTGGCACCTGAATTCCGGTACCATACACATCCCTGGCTTACCTCTGTTAGTGTCCGTAGCAATACCTCTCACGAGTCCATGATGTTCCATTAGTGCAGAGGAGCAGGCGGACTAATTACGGAGCTCTAGAAGGCCATTCAATGAAAAACACCATCCCCCGGATCATCAGTCCAAGCAACAATGGCTGGAAGGGAAGGGGAATTCCCCCATCCCGCATGGATGGATTTGATTTCACCTCATCTAGCCAGTCAGCTGCCCCCCGTTGTCTTGACCAGGAGATATGCGACACCCTCCTGCTGCATCTCTCTGCTTGGAGGAACTGATGCCGTTTTTTAGGGTCCGGGAAAACTAGCGCTTTGCCTCCACCATCACTCGTAATCTCGAAAGGTAAACCCTTGTTGTAGGCCAATTGGAGCTCCCGAAGCCGCCGCTTTGATGGCAAAAACTGCCTCCTGCACCTGCTGAGTAAAATCCGGATATAACGACAAGTCGGAGCCCTCATGGCGAAAAATACATCACTTCATGGGCTTTCCTGAGCACCGCATTCCTACCTATGTAGTTGAGGTGTCTCACAATAATGGGGCATGGTGGGGCCCCCGGGATTGGGCTTGGGGCCAACAACCAGGGTGCACGTTCCACTACAATTATAGCAGAGAAGGTCACACGCCCCAGTAGATCACTAAACAGTTGGTCCATATACCGTTCCATATTGTCGATTCAGGTAGATTCTGCCACTCCAATTCTCCTGAGATTATTCCTTCGGGAGGGAGCCTTGAAGTCTTCAGTCTTGGCTTGCATTGCAAGAAGCAACTTCTCCATCTTTTTATAGTTGGTTGAAAGTGCAACCTGTTCGGCTTCCGCCTTCTATATACGGTGATCAATCATGTCAAGGCATTTGGCATGCTTGTCGAGCTTTTCCGACATGCAATCCATTCGAAAAGGTCAAGGCATCGCTCTCCTTCAACCCAGTCAGTCACTCTCTCTACCCAACCCTGAGCCGGGCAATACTACCTGGCAACACAATGTCATTGGGGGCCAGGTGAGGAGAGAGAAGTTGGTCCTCTGCACTGAGGGCCAATCACGGAACAATAGATGAAAGGGGAATGAAGCAGGAGAGCCTCTCGGAGAGGGAGGCACCCCACCAGGTACAAGTCGTTCAGGGTCGCAGCCAGGCAATCCGGGCACATCTTCTGGTGCGCGTTGATATGGGTCACATTTGACAGTTTCGGTTACATACAACGAAGAGACACAATGCCTGGTGTGCATTGATACTGGTTGCACAAAGCAATTTCGGTCAAACACACAGGCGCAAGTTCAGCAATATCACATGAGGTAGAATAAGGCTCTACTACGGTTAAGCCCCTACCTCTGAGGGTCGCAACTTGTGAATTAGACACTGCACGCAGTGAGCATGCAGTTGGCGTGTCGCACGAGAGAGATGCGGCACGATCGACGTACGTGGACTGCGCTGGATCCCACAACCGGTGAATCTGCTCACCACCAACAAGATGGTTATGGGCGCCGAGGTCCACAGGATGCAGTGGCCACATGCTTTAGATGCAAGCAAGATTTCTAGGGCTTTGCACAAGGCATTCCAGTCTCCAGGCACAATTCTTAGTTCCACTCTCACGCTGTGTTACCAGTTGAGATCCAGCAGACAATGTGGGCACTTAAGAGGGCACCGCTCACCAGGTGTCCCAAGTAGACAGTGTGGGTCCCTCGTAGGAGATCTTTGATGTCCCTGAGACCTCCAAAAGAACAGGGGGCAAGACAAAAAGCCCTTGAAGAGCACACTTCAGGGTGCCACACTGGAGCAGGTGGTCAGCCCAGGCCAGCCACTATTCAAGAAGGATGCCCGGTCCCTTTCAATAGCAGTAATCCTCCTTGTGCACAACATATTCCTCTGGCAATGTGTACAACGCAGTTCCAGATTCTCTGGTTCCACATCCCCACACGTGTATCTCTGCCCTGCTGAATTATGGCACCAGTCGTTAAACTGTAGTGTGCTTTTGAAGTTGGAGGTGGTTCTAATAGTCACCCTTTGAATCACAAAAGTCTCCCCTAAATTTCAGCCCGGTCCGCCATGAAGCCATTTAATGCAGATCTTAATCTTTATTGGGGTCAAGATCTGGCTCCAGAGGCCAAGTGTCAAAACCTTTCCTTCCGATCTATCCACCAGGTCCACAAATGGCATAGGCCTGTCTTTCAAGTTGCATGCCCTATGTTTTATACCTATCGCTAGGGAATGCCCAGATGTAATCACCCAAGCCTTCAGTGTGGACTGGAGTTCAGCTGACGAGCTGTAGAGCAGAGAAATAGCCACTTTCTAGGAGAGGCATTTCTAAGCTAGTATTGAGAAAATCACCGTTACCACAGGAAAGGCTTTGTCATTGTGAATCCAGTGATAGGAAACATGATGAATGCAAAAAGAACAAATGATGGGCAGAATGTTCAACAATGTCAAACATTCCCCTCAGTACAGAGATCTGGGCCTAAATCCATCGTTTTTTGCTCCTCATGCCATTCCAGTTTAAACCCAGCCATATGCAAATCAGTCTTGACCCTGTTCCCCATGGGAACAGTCCATCCCGAACTGCCAGGCCAGGTTCTCCCTAGACTAGAAAACAAGCATCCTAGGGTCGGTTTCGGGGTTTCACCCCTGTTTAGCCAGGCTAGCTTGACTCCAGTGGCATGGAGAGCATGGGACCCACGTCTGGGCATACCCGTCCCACTCGGGGTGACAGGTGCAAAAAGAACATGTGATGAACAGAATGTTGAACAATGTCAAACATTCACCCCAGTACAGATATCTGGGCCTAAACAGATCTCCTTGTATTTTCTTTGTTCTCCCTAATTTGGCAAGGTATACCCAGACATGAGTCACCTTCTCACTATACCACTGGATTCAAGCTACCCTGGCTGATGAGGGGTGTTACCCTGAAACCGGTCCCAGGATGCTTGTTTCCAGTCCAGGGAAGACCTGGCTTGGCAGTTCGGGCTTAACTGTTTCCATAAGGAAAGGGATCAAGACTGATTTGCATATAGCTGGGTCTGAACTGGGGTGGCGAAGTGAGCTAAAGAACGATGATGGATTCAACCCAGATCTGTGACTGGAGGTGAGTGTCTGAAACGTTTCAGTGCTTTGTCCATCATCTCCCTGTGTTTGCTTTGTTCTCCGAGAGGTTGGCAGGGTATGCCCAGACGGTCCCTTGCTCACTTTGTTACTGGATTCAAGCTAGCCTGGCTAATGAGGGGTGTTACCCCAAAACTGGAACCAGGATGCTTGTTCCAGGTCCAGGGAAGACCTGGCTTGGCAGTTCGGTCTTAACTGTTCCCATAAGGAACGGGATCAAGACTGATTTGCATATAGCTGGGTTTGAACTGGGATGGTGAAGTGAGCTAAAGATTGATGATGTATTCAACCTAGATCTGTGACTGGGGGTGAGTGTCTGAAAAGTTTCAGTACTTCGTCCATCATCTCATTTTGTTTGCCTTAGAAAACATGATGTGGCTGCTCTACTGCAGTCCACTATTGCAGCCTGAAGTAATTACTATGCTTTCCCCATGTTAGCCTATGGGAAGAGCAGCCCTCATGGGTAGTGAATACACACGGGTATTCCTCACTACCTGGGCAGGAAACACATTTGTACATACCCGGCGTTTCACCTACCACTCGCTTCACCCCTTTATGACATACCCTTGTGGTGCTCTAGTGGTAGTGAAAGGTCCTCTCAGTAAGGTTAGTGATTTAAAAAGGTCAGCAGAAGCACAATTGCGCATATGCAGACCTGCATTGGCAGGCTGGACACATGTTTAAGCATATCATTGGTGCAAGGGAGCAGACTGGCCTGCAATGGCAGGCTGGGCCCCTGTGTTACACACATCAGGTGAGCACCACTTCCTACCGTGTGTCGTAAGGGCTTACGCACTTTTCCGCTGCATTTACAATGAGAAAGTGCCCCAACCCCCTAAGGCCCCTACAAAAGAATCAGTAAATCCCAGGTGGAAAAAGCAAAAATTAGGGCAATGCTACCTGAAGAGTATCAGGTCGAACAACTGCGAAATCTGTAATGGATTTCAAGAGTGCAGATCGTACATACCAGAGCTTGAAACCCACTCGGAATAGGAGTTACTGGTGTTTACCATGTGATATTGTCTCTTCACCGGGTACACACGGTCGCACCATGTGTGTTGGGAGGTCTATGTGAATATTTCTCATTCCCATGCCTTTAATGATTTGGTTGTTTCAACCCCTCTCCGACATTTTAAGCACAACTTGTTTCTGGGTGAGCCAAGTATGTGCTTAGAAGGTCATGACATTTTTTGAAAGGCATTGAAATGTTTGTGAATACTCTCAAAGTTAAACCTTTAAGTGTTCAATCTATTTGCATTGCCCTCTTTCCACACTGTCTCTTAAAACACACTTTGATACGGCTTACAGCTGCAGAAAATATTACACGTTTTACCGTTTTTGCACTGTTGTGTGCAGCACTTTGGCACATAGAAATCCGTACAACCTGATTTGTCAGTCAATACCTGGATTTTAGGCTGCAATTGCCAGTTTTTTGCACGGAACTTACACTAATGCACAGGCCTTCCGTTGCTTGTGCTTTGAGTTTGGGATGCTAGCAGTCCATTATGACTCTGCATATGTTTCACTTGAAGGCCAGGAGGGCTGTGAGCAAGGACCAAAACGAGCAGCGGCCATGTTCTCTCCTTGGGTCATCTGTAGTGACATCCCAAGATGTAAGACTGTTGTACAAATCGCCATCATGGTTAGATTATGGGCACTGTGTTCTGCTTCTAGCACTGACTGCTGAATAGCTCTGTTTAAGTGGAGATTGGGTGGTGAAGACACACTAATTAATTAATGAGCTAACAGACCCAAACAATGCCAAATTTGGTTTAGTGGTACAACGTTTTTTAGGTTCAAACACCCTTTGGGTGTATATATGTAGTGTACTTGTATAGCTCAACTTTAACCTCAAAGCAATGGAACGCTGTACGAGGTGAAGGATTTGAGTATCCAATATGTTAGAGGTAGCGTTGTCGCTGTTCACATGTTTACAGGTAAAGGAATTGCTCTTCAAAGAATTTCCTACATGTAGGAAAGCTCCCTATGGCTTGATGCATTTGCTATATGTATGCTAATGTCAGTTTGCAAACCCACACTTCGATTTGTTTACACTTTAGCACGCTGACTTCTTGGACTGGAATCAGTGTATCATGATAGGAACTTTGGCGCTCCCCTATGGCCCATGTCTGTTTTAAATAAAATCCACAGTGGCATGTCATTCAGTCACAATGAAATCTAAAAGAGGACAGACAGGAAAATCTTAAGGTTAAGATTTACTTTGGCAAAATTGAAAGTACCAAGACACAATTTGCAGTTAGCCAGATAGAAATGTAGCAAAAGTGCTAAGCCCAAAATACCATCAAATCATACATTCAGGAGAGTTCAGCCTCAAAAATGACAGATTTGTCTTCTAAGAATGGGGGAAGCACTCCTCCTTACATCCCAAAAATACACTCTTGTATAGGATTTTAGGGAAAAGATTCATACATTCACTACGTTTGTAGGAGGTTCTCATGCTCCTAACCAATAGAAATCAAGTAAAGTATAGCATTTTACAACATAATCCATTAGAGCATTATCTCACTATTACACTACTGGGATTCTGTGGTCACCTTGTCAACAACATGGGGACACAATGGTGACATAGTTAGTTTATTAGTCTGAGCCAGCTAAACTCAACCTTGGGACAATCACATTTAGTTTAGAACATTCAGCAAAGTCTTCTACTTGCTTCGTGGGGCCTAATCACTAAAACATACCTGCTGATTACTTAAGGTCTGTGAATACAAAAGAGTCTCCCTACACGTTTTAAAAGCCAGTGATTTCTCTGTTTGCTTGAGGCAAGGGTAAAAAACGTACAATAAAATTTGTAATAAAAAAATAAAGCGTTCTACCTTCCTGTCATAAGGAGAAGGGAGCAACTTAGAATCCCACACCTTTGCCCCTTTAGGGAAGCACTGGGAGTACCACACGGTGCCTGACCTGAAGCGGAAAAGAAGTGATTACTCCCAATATGTAAAGTTCCAAGATTAAATATGGTGCAGTATCTCCAAGCGACAAAGCAACTAGGTAGTCAGGAGCAGAATGCTGTCGTAAAGCGTGGTTAATTCTGTAGAGAGAGAGACAACTCTTCAAAACCGGTCTTTACCCACCTCTTATCAAACTTACTAATGGTCTCTGATGTGGAAAAGAAATCTAAAAGTCCGATGTCTTCTAGGGTTTTATTGTTATAACTGAACCAAGGAATGGACAAACTCTTGTCTTGATTAAGACGATCACGCATAACCTCTCTGTTAAAAGTCGTTTTGTTATTAGACCATACAATCGCCCATAACAAAAGAGGGGCCAATTGAATAAGGTTGGAAACATGGACCAAATTAAGCTCTGAATGCAAATAAAAATGGAGCTGGAGGGCGGTAAATTCATTAGTCGCCTTTAGATCCTATTTTCCTCTACCTGTATGAGAGTCGTGTAATGATATCCTCCCATCCCCACCCCATAGGTGGCCCTGGGGACACATTGCAGACTATAAATATTTACGTATAGAGAGATGGGACTCCTACCCCATTTTTGAGAAAGGTCAAACAGGAACCCTGCCGCCCTTCCTAATTTCGCTCTTGCAGTGTTTACTGCGGTTGCCAAGAATTATTGGCATCAAACATAATAACCAGGCAACAAAGGTTTCGCACTGAGAAAGATGCTGTTCTTGGATCTTTAAAGATGACAAGGACTTGGGACCCAGCTCACAGGCCATTATATAGGGATTCCTGAAGTTGATCTTCGTGTCGAGGCTGCCCATAAATGTTACAAATGAATCAAGCAGGGAACGCAAAGCAAGTGGGGTCCTAGCCATTAACACTGCGTCATCCGCATATAATAATGCCGACACAGGGGTATTGGCAACCCTGGGAACACCCTTGGTTGAGTTAGATAACTGGGTGCAAAGACCATTGATTTAAATAATAAATAGCAATAGCAGGGGAGCTAAAACCCACCCTTGACTCACCCCACTCGGTAAGGGAAAAACATCCGAAAGTGCTCCAGCTCGACCATACCGCACCCTGACACCCACACTTTCATGCAGGGAGTGTAATAAATTAATGAGAGAAACATCAAACCCTAGGTCAAGCAACATCAACCACAATTTGCTTTGGTTCACCTGATCAAAAGTTGAAGACGAGTCCAAAAAGGCCAGCGCCTAGCGATTATTTACTTACAATGCGATGTTAGTTCAAGCACTGCTCTACTGTACCTAACCCGGGAGGAATGCCATACTGACAAGTAGACAGAATGTGTTATCATTAACCCAAGCCTGAAGACGATTGAATACAACCCTCCCTAGGACCTTCACAGAACTATCAATATGAGAAATAGGCCTGTAACAGGTGGGGATCCTCTGTCCGCTTTTTGAAAATTGGAACTATGGAGGAGAGGGTCCAGGACCCCGGGTACACAGAGAGTTGTTGAAGTCTGTCTTTAACATAAGGTTTGTTTGTAACACACACATTCACCCAGAAGGGTATCATGGCGCTGAATAACAGATGTTTATTGCTATCCAACTCAATGGCACTCATTATATCAACCTCGGAAGGATGAAAGGCTGAGTAGACCCGCAGGGATTTGAACCTGTGACCATGAGGTCAAGCACAGGCCCCTCCAGTGGATGCGTTAGTCCACTAAGCCACCAGACCTGTTTGGAATTGCTAATTCTTTCAGCTCAAAAAGTTTTTCCTGGGAAGCTCTGGAAATATATTTACTAATGCAAAGTGAAATTCTGTTATCCAATTGTGTTGTTATTAATGCTTTAACAACCACAGTTCGTGCTAGTCATCTAACCTTTAATTTTCCTTATCTGAGACACTTAAGTGGATTTATTCAAGGCCTAAGCACCACGTTGTATAGTTTAACTGAGAAAAATTACAAAAAAAAATGTGGGTACGCATTATTAATGTCATACTATATCATCCATGAAGTTAAGATTGTGGTTTGAAATTCCAGTCCGAGTCATTTGTTCTATTGTGCGGTCTGTGTGTATTTTTTGCGTCATCTGAAAAATTGGCAAGAAAGTCATCATCAGGAGGCCACTTTACTCAAGAATGAAACATAATCTTGAGGTGAGTAGGGCACGGGCAAATATTTTATTCATTGCTTATACTCCACACTCTTCCCACGGACAGATCGAGTGATAATGTTGTCTGCGGCTTCAAGACCTTTGTCACAAAACAGGGCGAAGAGCAGATCAAATGGAGAGGAGCGGTCGAGTTAAGGAAATTGAAATTGTGTGCGTTTCGAAAAGTGCCATTGCTAAGACTGAAGAGCATACATTTCCTTTGGCACAGAGCCCTGCTGAAATGCACACCCTGCGTTACTCTCAGGCTGTTGGCAATTCCATGCTGCCTCTAAACAAGGCTCAAACAAGTAGGGGGAAAACTCAACAATGCCTGTAGTGAAGGAAGTACTCCAGTACCAGCGTACCCTGGCGGGTGATAAGGCGCTTTACAAATACACATAGCGCAGCATCGTGCCAGCTTTGTCAATTCCACTGACATTGGCATGCTGATGACTTGATGTGGAGCCAATCGGAGCATTCAGGTGTGTATCTTGCTCCTCTGGCCATTGGTCGTTGTAGGATAGGCAGACTGGCCTGTAGAACGCAGTTTCCAAGGGTCTCTAGGCAGCTAGGGGCCACAAGAGAGGATTCTGGTGTCATTGGAGGATAGGCAGCTTGGTCACATTTTTGTGTTCAAATTTGGCGAGTGAGTATCACCACTTTTGTTAGCAGTCCTTTGAGGCACACTTTGGAGTCTTGGACACTGAATTTCTTAATTTCTTTGCAGTTGCCTCTGTGGGAACCGTATTCAGCCAGTGCCTCCATGATATTGTCTTGTTTCCAAAGGGGTGCTCAGTTACTCTCAAATTTGCATGAGGAAATTCATTTTAAGTAGGCCCGGGCTGACTTTATTTTACAGTGGTATAATCGTTCGTAATATTGTGTATTTCATTTTATGATTGTTACGTAAGATGCCCGAAATTACGTCATTACGCCACATAGTGTAATTTGCATTTTGTTCAGGTAAAAATCTTATCACAGGAACACAGGTACTAAGTGTAGCAAACTGAATGCAAGTGATTGTTACTCCAATGTATGTATTTGCACTGTTTTCCATGGCGAAAAGGTGCCTGCGTTGGTGCTAGTCAGTCGGAAATGTGCTAGTGCATGGAGAAAGGACAGGACTGCACTGTATTGCATAATTACTGTGCATTCCTGCCCTTACACTTTGGCTTAGGACAGCGCAATAAGATGACTTGCTACACAGCCTTTTGCCAAATCCCCAAAAATGAGAGCCATTGTCTTCTGGCTTCAAAGGGGGCTGAGAAAAAGGAAATTAACCTAGTCAGTGGCTAAAGTCCACTATGTGTGACGGGAAAGCCTGGGTTCAGATTCTGCATTTCCTGCATGACTAAATTGTGTGATCTAAGCCAAATCAATTTACTTTGTTTCTAATTCTTATGAAAGTGACATTTGTGAGCACTTTCAAGTAATTCATTTTAAGATGGACTTTGTGCAAAACAAATATTTGTATTTTTTATTAGCCTGTGATGTTCCAACATCCATAACAATAATGGTCATGATGTGAAGGACACTTTACTTTGTTCACTCACGGTGTTTTCAAGAGGAAGGATTAATGAATGTTTTAAAGTTCATGTTTAGAAACTTTCATTTCATATACATGTCAATGCAATGTTGTGCTCATATGTACTAAATTGAAACACTACCATATGTTTTTATTATGTTTTTATTGTATGCTAAAAGAGATTACATAGCAGGATAGTAGTTAGGTATGTAGCAGCAGATTCCACCATACATTTACAGAAGAACAGTGCCCGGCTACATACATTAATGAAGTTAGCACACTATTTTAAAAATGTTCTGTGTGACAGACTTACCCATAATAAACTGTCCTTCCACATCTCCCTACCTAGTTGCCACTGCCTTTCCTATTAGCACAGGGAAGCCTTCCACCAAAATATCCAACGTCTGTGCAATAAAATATTTTCTTGGACGCAGTATGTAAGGAGTGTGGGGCAAGACTCAAAAAACAAAAGAGGGTCCCTGGGTTCCAAAATGTAGGGAGAGGAAGGCAGGGAAAATCACAGAACAGAAATAACAAACCTCCCCCTAACAATTAAATAATATATAAGTGACTCATCCTAAAGTAGAAATAACATCACTGTCCCACAGATAGTATTCTTTTCTTAATTTATTTTATCCCAAAACTTTTTTTTGAGGTTATATATATAAATTCAGTTATAACAAATTTGAATCATTCCTATACATAAAATCTCTGAAGCAGCCCCATCATGACATGGAGTCTGGGGCAAGACCAAAGCAAATTGGCATCTATTTGCATATAATGAGGATATGCAGCTGCGGCTCCCAGGTTTATTTTGAAAATTCATGGCAAGTGTAATGTAGGTGCACTTCAGAATATCAAATTGAATATCCTTAAAATGACAGCCACAGGATATTTTCAGGGGATAGTCCAATATTTTTCCCCATATTGTTGAATGGTTTAGCCATATCAGTCTCACAGAGAGAAACCCTGGAATAGTCTCCATGTTGCAGGAAAGCTCTGTAAACCCATCTGGTCAGTTTGTCGGTAGTCCCTGTGGTGTAGAGCGTCTGGCACACCTCTTGTGGGGATTGGTGTTAGATGGTGGACATGAAATAGTGCATTTAATGATTGTTTAAGTTGTTCGTAAGTAAGGAGTTGACCTGGGTGAGATTGTAGTCTACTATAAGGGTTTGGAAAGCTAGTAGCTCACTGTCAACAACCAAATCCCCCAATTTCGAGAGGCCTGCAGCATGCCACTGATGGGGTTGCCCTGAGCTTAACTGTCCTGTGCGAGTGGGAAGGCCTAGCAAAGGTAGTGCAGGAGCATAGGTTTTCTTTGTGTTATTGAGTTTACGGTTTCTAGTAAAGCAATAAAAAGCTGTGCATAATAACCCCAGGTGGCGTTCTGTAAAATGAGCAGTAGGCCCTCCTTAAAGTCTTTATAGGTAAACCCCATCTCATGCAGGGGGTGGCCAGACAGCCACCCATTGGTTCTGTGCAGCTAAACAATAGTGTTCTAAGTACAGAAGGGCTAATTGACCTGCAGTCACGGGTAGCTTTAGAGAGGAAAGAGTTACCCAGAGGCGTCCCAGCCCCCAAATCAGACATGGGACGTGTCTGAGGAAGGAACTAGTGATGAGCAGGGAAAGGTTTGCTAAATAATACAGTAATCGAGGTAGCACCACCATCTTCACACGTGCCACGTGGTCCATTACTGAAAGAGGAAGAATAGACCAAAAAGCAAATTGGGCACGGAGGGACCATGTCACTGCCCACATTTCTATCCAGCAAATACTTGTGTGGGAATGGTAGATATTAATCCCTAGGTATCGAAATATAACTGATTCCCGGTTCAATCTGGGGTATGATTGTAAATAAATAGGAAAACACTACCATATGTTAAATAAGCTGTTTTTACATTTCAAAATCTTTATCATTCTCTTACACTTTGTGTAATTTACATCCTAAATATTTTGAAGATTCTACCTGCATTCAATTCCGAATAACTTTATGTGGTCCATGATTGAACCATAAAAGCAGACACACTCATAAAATGCAAAAAAGAATTCAAATCAACGGTAGCGACTCCAATGCATTTTACTGGCTTGTGAATAAACATCTAAAACATTATGCATTGATCTCAGTCTTTATATAAATCATTAGAATACAATTAATCTCATTCATACTGCCACATGACCGTTTGCTGACCGACAAGTCGGGGGGAGGCATAGCCTGCATACACCGTAGCAATATATTGGTAAGCAGAACCATCTCCCCATTATTCAAGTCATGCGAATACATGTGGCCTTAACATCACTAGCAAGGGTAAACCTGTTTGCTCTATGCATACCATCTATCATCCACCAGGTGAGAACCTCACCTTCATCGAACACTTCATGGACATGGTTTCATCTTAAACGGAGCAACAATTTACCCAAATATTTCTCGGAGATTTCAATCCCCATTGGGATGACCCTTATGATACTGCAGTGAACAGTCTTAAGAATTTCCTGGCTGACCTACAACTAATGCAATTCTGCAACATCCCAACACATGACAAAGGATCGATCCTGGACCTAGTAATCTCTAAATCAGACTCCATTCAGCTAGATTCAATCCTACCCTGCGACTGGTCTGACCACCACATTATCACTTTCACCATTAAGGACACGGAGAAATTGAACTCAGCCCAATCCACAAGACCAAAAGTCTGGAAAAGAGACCTGAATAAAATTAAACCCAACTCCCTGCCTTCCTTACGACCATGACTTCAATAATAGACGAGGTAGCTCCTTTGCAACTAAAAAGAGTCTCACTGAAAGATTCCAAACCTTGGTTTAACGGCATACTCAACGAGGACAGGCGCTCACTCAGAATTGCAGAACGGATCTGGAGATCAACACCATCAACCTACCACCTCATGTCTCTTAGGACAAAGAGGAACGCATATTTCCGCAAGATCAAGCGCACCAAAGCTGATTTTTTCAGCCTCCAACTTGACCAGGCAAGAAACCGTCCCAAAAAACTCTTTGATCTGATAAAACCCCAATCTAAGGATACACCCCAACGACCACAAGACTCCGAATACTCGCAGCCAAATTGTGAAGAATTCTCCACCTTCTTCTCCCTGAGGACTGACGCCATCAAGAACGACCTCCTAAAGGATCCAACCTTATACGCAAGACCGAATACGCTACCCTCTCTTGCCCCTAGTCCTACGCCTGGCCAACTTTCATAAAAGTCCAACCCAAAAAAAAATGCAGACTGGTCATCATTCTCCTATTACTCTGAAGATGCTCTAGGCAAAATTCTCAGTGCATTGAACCCAGCTAACCACTCTTCCGACCCGCTTCCGGCAAACGCAGTCAAAGCCCTTACTCCACTACTTCTGCCTCTCTGGTCCAAGATCATAAACAGTTCACTTAAGCAAGGATGCATCCCAGATACCCTCAAAGTGGGCCAGGTCTCACCCATTCTTAAGAAGCCCACGGCAGACCCCACAGATCTAAACAACTATCGCCCTATCTCCAATATCCCTACCGTAGCCAAGTTGCTGGAAAAATGTGTGCACCTACAGCTAACCAAACATATTGACCACTTTGACCTTCTCAACAAACACCAGTCAGGTTTCCGTGCTGGCCATAGCACAGAATCAGCCATTTATTTATTTATTTATTTATTTGAAGCTTATAAAGCGCTCGGCTACCTCCAGCGGAGGTGTCCCGGTGCTAAGATTACATGAGAATCCCCATTGCACGTACCCAGAATCACATCATACTGAGGAAAGGAAAACACAGCAAACCTGAAAGTACTGAAGATCTAGTGTTTAGTGAATAGCCAGGTCTTAAGTTTGCGTCGGAAGGATGGTTCGGATTCAATGAACCTGAGGTCAAGAGGAAGGCTATTCCAGAGCTTGGCAGCAGTGACGGTGAAGGATCTGCCGCCACTACGAGAAAGCCTGAATCTTGGGACCTTCAAAAGATGTAGACTGTTGGATCTCAGGTGTCTAGCTGAAAAAGAGATCTTCAGACGATTTCTCAGATAGAACGGGCCAATTCCATGGATAGCTCGGAATGTCAGGGTCAGAATTTTAAAATCTATACGTCGGGCTATGGGGAGCCAGTGAAGCTCAGTCCGGTAGGCTCTGACCGAGGTGCGGGCAGGAATATTACCAATGAGCCGTGCTGCCGCGTTCTGAACAATTTGCAGACGGTCAATTAGGTAAAAGGGGGCACCTGCATAAAGACTATTAGCATAGTCCAGATGGGTGGTGATAAGAGCCTGGACAACTGTTTTGCGAGATGATTGAGGGAGGTAGGGGAAAATTTTCCTGATCATGCGCAATTTGGAGAAACAAGCCCCTACAACTTTATTGACTTGAGCACTTCCAGATAAGGAGTTGTCAAAGGTAAAGCCAAGGTTACGGGCTGCCTGTACAGGGGTGGGAGGCGGATTCAGCACGGTAGGCCACCAAAGAGTAGCAGGGGGAGGGGATTTCTTGCTGAAAAAGAGGACCTCCGTTTTGTCAGTGTTAAGGGCAAGGTGATTGGCTGACATCCAGGTGCAGATATTGCCAAGGCAGTTTCTAAAGTTGGAGAAGAGGGAGTCAGAGTGGTCTCTAAAGGAAAAAACAAGCTGAGTATCGTCAGCATAAGAGACCACCCTGACACCCCAGGACTCTACTACCTTGGCAAGAGGGGCCACATAGGCATTAAACAGTAAGGGGCTCAAGGCAGAGCCCTGGGGTACTCCACACAGGAGGGGTTTGTCCTCAGATTCAAATGGGTGCATCGTAACCCTCTGAGATCGGCTGGACAGGAAGGATTTAGTCCAGGCCAGCACTGTCCCACCGACCCCTAGCTGTTGTAAACGGGTGGCAAGTATATCATGGGATACAGTATCAAATGCAGCGGATAGGTCGAGGAGGACCAGCATGGCCTCCTCGCCCCTATCCACTGATTCTCTGATAATCTCAGAGACCTCTAACAGCGCCGTCTCGGTGCTGTAGCCGGTTCTAAAACCGGATTGGGAGTCGTGTAAAAGCTGGTTTGACTCTAGATACTGCGCCAACTGTTTTTGTACCACTTTCTCCAGTATTTTGGCAGGTTTGGGCAGGAGTGATATGGGCCGATAATTGCTAAATTGCAGGGGGTCAGCGCCAGGTTTTTTCAGTATGGAAATTAGCCTCGCCTGCTTCCACACTGAGGGGAACTGGCCGCGTAGCAGGGAGGCATTCCAGATGGAGAGAAGCGGGTTAACTAAAATGGGTGCAAGAATACCCATAACTTTGGCCGGGACAAGGTCCAGAGGAGAGCCAGAATTTACGTTATATAGCAGAGATAATGCTAGGTCCGGGTTCAGCTCACTGAAGGAGTTGAAAGAACACGGGAGGGAACATGAAATGTCTTCAAGGCAGTTAGGCGGAGCCATAGCAAAGGAGGAGGAGAGTTTGACTATTTTCTCCTGAAAGTAATCCGAAAGTCCATTACACAGAACCTGAGTGGGGATACATTGGGATTTTAAGGCAGGAGGGTTGGCAAAGTCTTTCACAATAGTGAAGAGGGTTTTAGAGGAGTTCTGCGCCTGAAGAATAAGATTGGAGAAGTAGGCTCTCATAGAAGAGCGTTTCAATTTGTGAAATTTGTTCCGGGCAGATTTATAAGCCAATTTGGCTAAGGGGTCATAATCCAGTCTCCATTTGCGTTCCAACTGCTTACATTTGCTTTTTTCCTCGCGAAGCATAGGGGAAAACCAGGGGGCGGAGGGACGTGTTCTGGAGGAAGTAAGAGAAACAAGAGGGGAAACGGAGTCAAGAGCAGTGGAGAGGGTCGAGTTAAGTCTCATAGTTTCTATGTCGAGAACTTCCAGCTGATTAAATTGAAAATGAAGATGGGCGTCCAAGGAGTCACAAGTGACTTTGGACCATTTACGACCTCTGAGTCTGTTGAGGGGGGGGGGGGAAGGAGGGGAGGGGGCGGTGATGGTAAATAAAATAAGAAAGTGATCAGTCCATGTCAAGGGGGAGGGGGGAAGAGTGAAGATGCCAGGATGATTAGAAAAAATGAGGTCAAGTGTATGGCCTGCTATGTGAGTGGGCCCTGTAACTAATTGGGGCAGGGTGAGTCCTTGTATAGTTTCTAGCAGGGAAGAGGCTTGTGTGCTAGAAGGATTGTCAATGTGGAGATTAAAATCCATGACACACATCATCGATGATGCGCTGCAAATACTCGACCAAAATAGAGCTTGCCTACTCATCCTACTTGATCTCTCCTCGGCCTTTGACACGGTCAAGCACGCAAACTTGCTAGACCTCCTGAAACACAGAATGAACCTATCTGGTGTAGTGTTGAGCTGGTTCACTTCTTTTCTCCAAAACCGGACACAACAATTCAAAGTCAATAACACCCTGTCCAAGCCCGTCCCAGTAACCCTGGGTGTACCGCAAGGATCCGCACTATCCCCAACACTGTTTAATCTCTTCATGGAACCTCTCACCGAAATTCTATAATCCTCTAACGTGCAATATCACATGTACGCAGATGATACACAGCTATACCTCAAGATACACACCCTAGAGGACATCAAATTACTTAACACAGCTCTTAAGAATACCCAAACATGGCTGGTAGAAAATCATCTTAAATTGAACGCCCTCAAGACCGAATTTCTACTAATAGCTCCGCCAGCTCAAATCCCGGAAATGCAAAATTTGATCAAACATATCACGGCGTTTAACGTACAACCTACCATTGTGGACTCGGCGAAGTCACTTGGAATGACTTTAGATAGTAACATGCAAAAACATATCAGCAATGCTACAATGGGAGCTAACTTCCAGATAAACACTTTAAGGAAACTGAAACCCTTCCTGCCACATAATGACTTTCAGCAGGCAGTTCAAGCTCTGGTTATCCCAAGAGTGGAATACGGTTGTGTCTCCCTGTGTGGCTTACCCAAAGCATCAACTGCACCTCTCAGAGCCTCTATCAACGCCGCAGCAAGACTCATAACTGGATCTAAACGCAGCTCCCACATCTCCCTGGACCTTCAATCCTTGAACTGGCTACCCCTTGAGGCGAGAATTCATTTGAAAATTGCGTGCATGTCACACAAAGCCCTACATCAAAAGACACCCAGATACTTGGCACAGAAACATACGATCTCTGGTGGGGCCAGATCCTCAAGAAATGCGGAAAAATTACTTCTGAAACCACAAAAATTCCAGAAGAAAAAACTTAGAACAGATCCTTCTCTGGGATGGCACCCAGAATTTGGAACGCCTTACCCCCAGAAACCAGACTTAACCCGTCCTCTACTTCTTTCAAAAAGGAAATTAAATCCATCCTCATGGCCCAATATACATGACTAGGGTCTGCTGAATCCCTGTATGAGATGCTACCGCGCTCTCAACTACAAGACACTTACTGATGCTAAATCTAACTATGCTGCTTTTTACTACATTTTATGTACATTTAATTTGATATATTTCTGTTTCCTGTATAAGTAACATTTATTGTATGTACAGCGCTCTGATATCCGCTAGGATCTTGTTCGCGCTTTATAAAACTTTCCAAATAAAATAACAATAAAATAAAATAAAATACACAGAGGCAGGACTCCTTATCTAAAGGCTGTTGGAGATAATAGTAAGCCTGAATGCAGTGCCAAATGTTCCTACATTTTAGGAACGGGACCAAATACCTATAACTGTACATTTCTAAGTTGGTGCCCAAGTGGGAAACAAAGCAAATATTTGATCTGATCAACTCTAAAACGAAACAATAATGAACACCCCCAATGCCCCTCAGTGGTCCATAAATAGTTTGTGGAGAAGATTTCAGGATTTAAATGTAAATAATTTGCAACAGTTGTTTTTAGGTTTTCTACATTTAACCTATTGCCTTGTAATTGGGTGGGCAATAAAGCTTGTACTAGTTTCCTATCAGGGATGGCATGAGGTGTTCAATCTAAGAAAATACGGGACAAGCCTATCTTATCAAGTGATTTATTAACATACGCCGGCCATGGTATAGTAAGCCCCTTATTTCAAGCCAGGCAGTCATTTATTATGTCTCTGGTTAAAACCATCTCCTCTTTTTTCCAAAAAATGACCACAGTAAAGGCAGTTTAATACGAGTGAGCACTTAAATAAATCAAATTCAGTTCCTTATGGCAAAGATAATGAAGGGTAGTAAAGGGGATTTCCTGAGGAAATATTTTTTTTCCCTCTGTACTATTACACAGTAACCTATTCCCCCTATTTCTGCCCCATATGAGGCTAGCGCGACATACTGGGCAGTATACATTTGCAGCGGGGGGGCTATACTTAGCCCTTAGTTAAGGCTAAGAAAAGATCCCACTGCTTGGACCAACTTTGCTCTGAATAATGTAATGTGAGGAGCCCAAGAACCCGAGTAGCTGATGGTTACACCCAAATGAGAAAAGGTACCAATGCTTGTTAGTCGATGGGATCCAGTTTGTATGGAAGTAAATTTAATGTGCTTAGGGACACAGGACATAATGAAGTATTTAGCATAATTAATTAGTAAGCAAGAGATCAGCCATGAACTGTACAAATGATTGCAATAGTGAGCGCAGCACATTAGGTGTGCGGGCCATAAGCACGGAGTCCTCCGCATACAATCCACATTCAACAGAACTGGTGCTGTACGCCATTTATTTTTGGAACATCGGGGGTACTTAATGTCAGTTCTGCACCTAATTTATTAATATAAAGAATGAACAGTAATGGCACAAGAATGCATCCTTGACGAATACCTGTCCTATGCAGATCTCATTTGAGTCCTCTCCATTTTGGCAAAGCCTGACTCTGGCCTTAGTGTTTGTATGTAAAGAAATTAGTAAATGCACTACATTTTGCTCTAGGCCCATTTCCAGAAGCAATTGCCACAACTTTGACCTGTTGAGACAATCAAATGCCATTGACAGGTCCATTTAGATGAGAAAAATAGAGGACTGCATGGCCACTATATATTGCCCAATTAGTAAGTTCAAATGTAAGTATTTTTCCACCAATACCAGTATGAAGTCCATACTGACAATCATTTAAGATATTGTTGTCTAGTACCCATTCCAGTATCCTATTATATAGGACCCTACCTAAGATTTTGGCTGGGATATCTATCTGTGATAAGGGGCAATAACAATGTGGTTTAGACCGTCCCCTTTTTTGAAGATTGGAACAATCACTGAGCATACCCAGGAACTTGGTACAGTCTGATGGCTTATATTGTTAAAAACGTTTGTCAGGAGGGACGTCCATAATTCAAGATTGCATTTGATTATGTTGATTGGGACGCCAACTGACCCTGGCGCTTTCCCCCCTTACTCTTCTGTATGGCAACAATCACTTCCTGTAGTTTGACCTGTAATGTTATGGGTGAATCTGGCGTTACTGACTGTTAGGGCTAAAGGTGATACTGGGGCAGAATATACTGCAGTAAAATGAGTCTCCCACGCTGAGCTAATGTGGCAACTAATGGTAGTAGTTGTCTTGCTAAGGGAGCGGATGCTAGATATGGCTCTCCAAAAGGATTTTCTATCATTAGAGTGAGCCTTATACAACAGGGTATCCCACTAATGGGAAATAATTTTATTTCTCCTCTTCTCCTTCTCCATTTTATATTGTTTACTCAAGATTGCTATGGCGGTATGATCCCTCTTGGTATTATTTAGAGCTTTACTTAGACGAGGGTTAGCCACAGAACAGTCATGGTCAAACCACAGCGGAGCCTGCTGCATAGATTTAGGCTGTTTGGAGAGGGACTGACTAATTCTAAAGCTCAGTGCGACAAAATAGTCAACTATCGCCATGTGACCATCTTTCCCCTCCAGGCAACCAATGACTAAATTAATATGCTCAGCAATTACCTTGCTCGGAAAATCAGGAGGGTCAGCTAGTTTCCAACATAGCCTCAAGTTATCAGTCGATGGTGATAAATCACTTAAGTGCAGCCAGGGTTTGGAAATTCTCCCTGAATGAAAAAGCAAGGGCTATTTCTATTGGGTTGTGGTCCTCGAAATCTGTACTAATAACAGTACCATAATGTAACATATTAGTTACATTTTCGGATACAAACATATAATCAATCACTGAAGAGCAATTTCATCCCCTGTAAGTGGGGAGCGCTAAATGATTAGTGCTGGTTATATCAAGTACATTACACAAATCCGAGGAGATAAGTAAGGCTTCCAGTTCTTTGACTCTTCTATCCGCCCCAACATCACTATCATGCATATTCCTCCTACAATTATTGGACAACTTGACATTAAAATCTCAGGCCAAACATAAATACATTTATTATCTTTTGAGTACTCCTTTTTCCACAATGGTAGAAATACAATCAAAAGGACCAAGAAAGCTACAGTTTGGGACATTAGTAAAATCATTATTATAAAAATGTATAAAATAAAGAGATAGAGCCCCCTTGAGAAGAACCACCTGGGTGTCACTTTGTTTTATTTTTATGGCCTCTGCATATCCGCCAAGCATAAGGCTTACTATTTATTTAGGCCTCCAGATGCTCGGCATAAGCAAGAGGGAATAGCCAGGACACTAAAACACCGGACACCTGAGCAAACTGTGTATTTTGTATCCCAAGTTTCCTGCAGTAATAATATATCATAAGGTTATATAAACATATTCCATTCCGGAAGGGCCATCCTGGTGTGTATCCCAGCTATATTCCAAATCAATATTCGAAGTGGGCACTTCGAATACGAGACAGAATTGGCGCGCCCCTGGAAAGTGTGTTCTAGACACTGTGCACAGTGGCATTTGAGACTGCAGGAAGACCTAGTGTCCAATGCGCCTTGGGAGAGTGAAGGGGGTGTGGAGGGTGAGGTACATTGCGGTAACATGTTTTGGTGCTCGGTTGTGACCCTTCTTCCATTAGATTTAACAATTCCCTTGGGTGTTCTGGGCCCACTTAGTCAATCAATATCACCGTAGTCCGAAAGAACGGCATATCTGTTATTGCAGGACAAGTTTAAGAAGAGCTGGGGCTGTGGCTTGAAGAATGATAAAGAGAACAGCAATATCTTCCAAGGGGGTCAGGCCCCTGCTCAGCCTTCACAAGCTCAGCCAGGGGACCATTGCACCAGAAGAGTTTGCCAGGGTAGGTGGGTGCTGCTTGTGCAACCTCTAGACAATGCCTCTTCTGTTTTCTCTCCTCTCTGCTGAGACAGCTCCCCAGGTGTGCAATACTTCAAAATTTGCAAACATTCGTGACAAGAATTTTCAATTCTATTAAGGACTAGGAGGCGAGGATTATGCTTTCTCATTTCTTTAATGAAATGCTCAGCAGCCAATAAAAACAAAAACTACAAATCCCATGAACACTTGGGAATGACCATAGAGATTACACTATATAAGGTCCAAACACTAGTCCTTCTTCCTCTTTCTTTGGGGAAACAGTTCAACATCGAAAAACAATCCCAGGTAGAGCAACAACAACAGTTCCAAGCACGCTGCCGAAATCCAAAGGATCCTGTAGCAGATGATGGAGGAATACTGGGCCCGAGAACTAGGAGACATAGGAGACTCTCGAGGAAGATCAACCACATCATTTCTGATCTGAACCTGGAAAAAGATACAGAGCCGTAATATCCAAATAATGGAGAAAAAATCAAAGCAAGTCAGGGGGGGAAAAAGAACAAGGAAATATAGATCTGCAACAATATGCAAATATAATACAGTACATAACAATGCTACATAGTCATAATAAGGGTGGGATAATCCTCGCCTCCTAGTCCTTAATAGAATTGAAAATTCTTGTCACGAATGTTTGCAAATTTTGAATTCTATGTCAGGACAGGAGGCTCTGATTATGCTTGTTTAAAGCTCGTCCACCACAACAGAAGCAACACTAACAATTGGTTTATAATAAAACTGTTTGAAAACAGAGTCTGAAGACCAGTCTGCAGCTCTCATAATGTCAAATAAAGTAACACCCATGGAATAAGCTTTTGAGGCCATTGCCCCTCTAGCAGAATGTGTCCCAAACACAGAAACATCAATGCCCGCCTCAGACATGAGCCAGCGCACCCAGCGAGCCAGAGTAGCCGGTGCAACAGGACGGAAAGGCTTCTGCAAGGCGATCAACAACTGACCTTGCATGTCCGTACGCAAAGAAGCGGTACTCACCTCATAATCCTTCAAACACTGGACAACACAAAGATTGGGATGATCAGGAAAAGAAGGACATGTTATGGAGGAAGTGTTGGATTTAGTCCTCCTAGAGAGAGTGAAAGTAACACCCTCAGGGGTGAAACTGCGACCCGCAAGGTCTAAAGCGCGAAGATCCGAAACACGCTTGCAAGAGACCAGACACAGCAACATGGACAGTTTTGCAGACAACTGTTTACGGGACAACAAAAGATTAGAAGGCCAAGCCTCCAAAAACCTCAGGACAACCGAAACATCCCACAAAGACACATATTTCGGTGTGGGGGGTTTCGCAAGACGAATCCCTTTAAGCAGTTTGGAAAGCAAATGATGTTCACCAACAGGTTTACCATCAATGTGGACATGGCCCGCAGAAATAGCAGAACGAAAACTATTAACGGTCCGATAAGCCAGACCGGACGTGGCCAAGGAAGTCAAAAAATTAATGATTAGACTGACATCCGCTGAAACGGGATCAACTTCCCGTTGAACACACCAATCACACCAGCGTTTCCAAGCTCCTCGATACCGCTTGTGGGTATTGGGAGACCAGGCGTTACTAATGAATTGGGCAGCGTCGCTAGAAATGCCAGGGATCGACCAACGATCCCCGAGATTCGCCATGCCAGCAACTGGAGAGTGCCGGAAAGAATGAGGGGATGCGGATCTCCGAGAGGATCCTGCAACAGATTCCACTTCAGGGGAAGAAGGAGGGGAGGTGCGCAACACATCTCCAGGAGAACCGGGAACCACGCTTGAGCCTTCCACAAGGGAGCAATCAGAATCAGCTCCGCTCGAAACCGCTTGGTGTAAGCAAGCACTCTGGGAAGCATCATGAACGGGGGAAACGCGTAACAAAGAGTCGATGGCCACTGTTGGAGAAAAGCGTCTGTGGCCAGAGCTAAGGGATCCGGTCTCCAGCTGTAAAACTGGGGAAGTTGCGCGTTGAGGCGAGAGGCAAACAGATCCAGGTGACACTGGCCCCACTGCCGAAGAATGGCACGGAAGACTCGAGGATGAAGTCTCCAGTCGCTGAAATCCCGAAGATGTCGGGAGTGCCAATCCGCAACTTGATTGTTGCGACCCGGAAGATACTCTGCAATAACCGTGATCTTCCGGTGTAGGCAAAAATGCCAAAAATCCTTGGCGATCTCCGCTAATATCTTGGACCGAGTCCCGCCCAGCTTGTTGACATAGCGGACTGCGGACACGTTGTCCATTCGGAGAAGAATGCAACAACTCGTCTGTAGGGAAGAAAAACACCGTATCGCAAAGGAACCCGCCAGGAGTTCCAGACCATTTATGTGGAGAGACAACTCCTGGGGTGACCAACGACCCCCTGTCGAGACAGACCCGCAACGGGCTTCCCAACCCCACTGACTGGCATCCGATTCGATCACCAGTTCCGGAGATGAACCGAACAGGGCTCGACCGTTCCAGGCCTCCATGTGGTCCAGCCACCATTGCATCTCCCCCCGCACCTCTTCCGAAAGAGGAACTTGATCCGAATAGCGGAGGCCTTTCCGGAGATGCTGAATCTTCAGGCGTTGCATCGCCCTGTAATGTAGAGGACCCGGAAAGATTGCCTGAATGGAGGACGCTAGAAGACCTACCACACGTGCCAACGACCTCAACGACACAGTCTGTTTGGAAATAACAGACGTCAATTCCCTCCTGATGTAACGGAGCTTCTGATTGGGCAAGAGAAGTTGGCAAGTCACCGAATCTATCTGAAAGCCCAAAAAATCGATAGATTGAGTGGGAACCAAAACCGATTTCGGAACATTGACTAGAAAACCTAGAGACTGCAAGAGTGTGATGGACCACTCCAGATGTTGCAGAAGCTTGAGAGGACAATCCGCCATTAAAAGAATGTCGTCCAGATATATGATCAGTCTGACTCCCCTGGAACGAAGATGCTCTACAACTGGCCTCAGCAATTTCGTGAAGCACCATGGTGCCGACGAAAGGCCGAACGGGAGAACCTGATACTCGTACCAACGCCCCAGCCATTGAAACTGGAGAAATCGGCGATGGGGCCTGTAAATCGGGATTGACAGATATGCATCCTTCAGGTCCAGACGGACCATCAATCTCCCTCCCGAAGGAGATCCCGCAGAAGATGGATGCCCTCCATCTTGAAGTGTCTGTAAACCACCCCGCTGTTGAAGTCTTTCAGGTTGAGAACTAGGCGAGACCCGCCTCCTTTTTTCTCGACCAGAAAGACTGAGCTGACAAAGCCCTTCGGATGGCGTTCGGTAGGAACAATCGCTCCTTTGCTGAGGAGAACCTCGATTTCGCCTGACAGACAAGCCTGAGAGTGACGGGAAAAAAGCATAGGAGGTGGAAGACGGGTCTGATGCATTGGGTGATAGAACTCTATCTTGAAACCCTGAACGGTTTCTAGCTCCCAAGCATCGTTGGAGATCATGCGCCAATTGTTCAGAAAAAATTGCACTCTGCCCCCCAACATCACATCGCATGCTTGAAGTAGGCTCACCTGTAGCTCCGGAATCTTGATAGTGGCCCTGGTGTCCACCAGATCGCCCTTTGCCGTATTGACCTTTTCCTTTACGGGAAGGGTAGAAATTGGCGCGAGTGGAGTAACCAGAGTCATACTGCCCACCACGCTGCTGCGAGGCTCCTCTCTGGGACTGCTGCTGCGACCCACGGCCGAACGACCGTCCCCGTTGTCGTCCGGCCTTGGCAAGAACCGGGCGCATGGCCCGGCGCAAGGACGCCTGTGCTTTATCAATTCCGCTGAAGGCGAACACAAATTCTTGTGAGCTCCTTCAAAAAGGGTTGACCAAATAAAAGGCCCTGTGCCTCCAGACCGGCCTCTGAAGTCGCCAATTCCGCCAATTTGGGATCCAACTTGAGGAGAATGGACCTACGCCGTTCTGCAGAAATCGCGCAATTAGCATTCCCTAGCATGCAGACCGCCCGCTGAGCCCACTCGATGAGCTCATCCGGGTTGACAGTTGCTGAAGCTTCCTTAGCTTTGAAGCCGAGATCTAGGATCTTGGAAAGGGGGCCAAGCATGTCCAGTAACTTATCCTGGCAAGACCTCCAGGAACGGTCCAGGCCCTTTTTAGGATCCTTTGAATATTTCTTAAGGTAGGTAACCATCATCGGGTCCACTTCCGGAGTCTCAGCTAAGTGGCCCGCAAGGTCCGGCCTCGGGCATTCGGAGCGAAGCCTAGTCCGCACTGGCGCTTCAAATGGCTGGCGAACATGCGCCTCAAGATAGGCGGCCACCTCCGGTGCGGGTAACCACGATGACGAATTAGGATGGACAATGTCCTCTGGCTCAAAATTCAAAAGGAGAGGACGCGCAGGGGCGTCAACAAAATGCTCCTTGCGGAGACGTTTTGTCGGAGGGGGAGAATCCTGACCTGAAGAGGTCTGAGCATGGTCTGACTCCTCCGTGCAGCGTGACGCAGAAGATTTGGGCTTTTCCGAAGTCAAAGTCTTCGCCAGTCTCTGAAAGTCTGATTTATGAGGGTTACGAGGCGACTTGGCGGACTTCTGGGATGGAGGCAACCAGCCCTGTTGAACAGCATATTGATTCAAATGACGTTTTAGAGGATTTATAGCTCTAACAAGCGCCTTATTCACTGAAAGTTGCACTCCTTTATCCAATTCCTCCACCAGGTTATACTCAAGAGAGTCATCCTCTTGTTCATCATAAAAACAGTCATCATCTGCGTCATAGTAATCAGCCATCGCACCAGAGTGCAGAAATTCAGTGCCCACAAGATGACTGGAACAGATATTGAGTATCAAAGATACAAATAAGGGGAAGTGACCACCCCAAAGCAGGCTAAAGTGAGGCTGGAAGAACCAAACTCAAGACAAAACAATTAGAATGTGGAGGGAGACAAGCCTGCCAACAAAATCACTCTAGGCAGAGCCTATGCACACAATAATAGCAACCAAAGCACTTTCCTGTGCTCCGGCGTAGACCGGGGTCGAAAGTTCAGGGCTGTGGGCGTGAGCGCTGGTGAGAAGCGTTCCTTCACTCGACCGGCGTGAGGAGACACAGCCTGAAGCCGGAAATAAAGCAGCGCGCATGCGCGACGCTGCTGCCGCTGAAACACCGGCTCGAGAGCGCTCGCGCTCTCCTAAGAAGCCGACAACCCCTGCTCCCACTCCACCAACGCAACCGGGCACAAGCGGCCAGGCGCAGGGAGGCGAACACACGCTCCCAAGAAGACACGCCGCAAGACGGACGCCCAAAACACCGGCACCGAAAGAGGAGCCGAACGAAAAGTACACAAGCACCGCGCACAAGATATACAAGCAGCGGAATGCAAGGCAAGTGTAAACAACAATAAGCTAGAACAGCAATATAAGCAAATGTATCATAATAAAGGTAAAGAGACTTAACTGGCTGCGGAGCAGCAAAGAAAGAGGAAGAAGGACTAGTGTTTGGACCTTATATAGTGTAATCTCTATGGTCATTCCCAAGTGTTCATGGGATTTGTAGTTTTTGTTTTTATTGGCTGCTGAGCATTTCATTAAAGAAATGAGAAAGCATAATCAGAGCCTCCTGTCCTGACATAGAATTTCCTATACTCATGGCGTAGCCATCTTGTCTGATGTTAGGAATTGTCCCACCTTGTTATTCTCTTTTTTATATGTATCCAGTTCTTAGCAACAGCCCTTTGAATCAGTTGCTATGGATCTCAATGTCATTCTCCTCGTTAGTTCTCTTTGATTGGTAGTCCAGGCTCCCAGTTCTGAGATAAATGTAGAGTCCTGCAAGCACACCCTAGTGCTGTGAGACCACAGGCATTAGATGTGAGACTGTCTACTACACCATCTGCTTTGCCTTATTAATTTTTTCAGGTTTAAAGTCAACTGGAGTTTGAGGTGAGTCCGATGTTTTTGTTCACCTTGTTTAAACTGGCAGAAGGTCATTTACATTAATGTGTCCCTAACCGTTTGCAATGAGTTTCAAAATGTGTAGAAACATAATCAAACTATTGCCGTTGCTTTCTCTTCTATAAAGATTGGGTACATTTGGGTAGGAGTGATGGTCTGGAACTGTGCTCATGGACATTCATTTATTATTGAACAAGGACGTAATGTGCCACCTGTATGTAGCATACCTAGAGGCAATCACAAAAAGACCATAGTGAATAAGTAGTGCTATGTAGAAAATAGTGAATAAATGCACTGATGACGTAGTGGGGTATAGCCTCTCCTTGGATGTGACTGAAATGTACCCTTGGTCTTGAATTTTTTCCTGAATTTTGACCCTTGCCCCTGAATTTTTTACAGTTCTGAACAGAATGTGCCTGTATGTAGATGGTCACCCTAATCTCCCTGTACATAAAAAAAAGTTATGTGAACCATGTGTAATTTAACTGGTGTTCATGTAAACGGCTCTATTATTTTCGGTTGAGTTTGTGGTATATAACACTGCAGAAAAATGTGCAGAGACAAAAAAAAATCTTTAACACAGAAGTGTCATACCTCTTAGTTCACTAATGACACTTTCGCCAACGAGGGGAGGTGGGGGGACATGAATGGTTCTAAGTTCATGTCTATAAACGATCTCTTTTAATAAGTACCTCTTAGTGCACTGCTTACAATATGATGTATTAATGTCAAAATACCCTTGTTAAATTTTGAAGAGACTTTATTCTTTTTTATGGGATGTTTGTTGAATGATTGACAAAGCAAACATTTGTATGGCTCTGCTGTTGCACTGGCTCTTAAAAGAGACAATGCAGAAGTTAGGCTCTGCTCTGGCTGTTATGGCGGCCAGCCCTCCTCTAGACTCAATGTATTAATGTCTGCCGTCCATAGGCACGAGACTACGGGAGGCGGTCGACACATTTCTTGGTGAATAGTGCCAGTGCCTCCTATGTTTAAAGATTTTTGATCAGCGTTAGTGTGGACTCCTTTTGACGCGTTACATGTTTGAATTTGAGCTTTGTCAAGGCCTCGGAAGGAGAAGATGCAACGACTTCTACGAAAGTACTGAACAATACCACAATGAGAGGTGCGTTCTGGTTGGCGGCGCTGGCATTCTTGGGAAGCGCGTGAGCAAGAATCGGTCGTTTGTGGAAATGAAAGAAAGACAAACGAGGCTCTGCTCCCCCGCGAGGCGCGCGCGGGCCGCAGCGCACCGGTGTTGACTCAACGTGTGGAGGCCTGCGCTGGCCCTCGGCCACGGCAAATAGCAACAGAGGCGCTTTATTGAGAAGCCGAGTGTTTGTTTTGGTGTGATAAGGGGTTTGGGATGCGTGCAGTATCAATCATCCCATCGGCAATAATGCTGCCTAGTAAATATTTAGTAAACAGGCAGTTAGTAACCAACCGGTCCTGTCAGCGACGCCGACAGAAGCGATATGGACAAATGACTTAAAACGTCGAGCAAACAGGTAGCGTTGTTAAGTGTGCGTGCCTGTTCCCAACAGAGGCGCTTCCTCGCCAGTGCCTCAGTTAAGCCTTGTTGGACATTTTTGAGGTGTTGGTAAGAGCCACAAAACTCCCCTATACATGAGACCGGAAGCCAAGGACGCTCAAAGATTGTATTGTGTTTCAAACGTCACAGAAGTCATTTAAACTTTCTAACGGTCAGTCGCTTCCCTTGAACGGATTCCTGCTTCCTCTTATTCGGATTCCTTCGAAGCGAATTGGTTGCTCTGTCTAACATTTTCGTAACAACCTTGAAAACGGGTGGCATGTGGACTCCATGCTGCACTCCAATAAGGTAGTGGCTTACATTAATTTGTCGTGAAAGTCATTAGACATGCACAAAAATACAACGGGCTTCTGTAAAGAATGAGGGCACGCAGAGATGATCTGAAGTTCACGTTTAATGTAAAGTAGAATGAACAACACACCAGGTGGAAGGAAGGGTGCGTACAGGTCACAGGCTCAATTAATATTGACAACTCAACTGCCAAAGCAAACCGTCAGCTGGCATTCTAGAATGCCAGCTGATGTCATGTGTGATGAGCGCGAGGGCAGTGACGCGCAGGGCAGGGCCGGGGGCTTAGAAGGGACAAGATGCAACATATGTAAATATCCAACTCAACACATCTCCTTATGGGGGGAAACAAAGTTGTGGTTTGAAATAACGAAAAAGGAGGGGAACAGTGGCACAGAGTTTAGTCACAAACAAAGTCTTTGTACTTGCTAGGCATCACCACACAATGACCATGTCTACTCATACAACTAGCTTCCCTCACGGTTTAAAGTTCATGGGTCGCACACTACTCGACCTCACCAGCGGGTGTAACCCAAGAACATCACGGTAGATGCAGTCCTTCTAGGCGTGTGCGCCTTTCGTAGATCTGGAAGTGTAGAAAGCAAAGTTGCAGCACCAACTCTGTACACCGGTGTTTCGGAATTATTGTTCCTCATCAGCAGAGTGTAGGTTTCTTCAGGGTTTGCTGTGCAGGCTGTCAAAGTATTAACAGGTCTGGTACCACTCATGGCGCGTAGGTGCGTTGTCCGAGCTCGTCAGCTCAATGGTTCGAGGGAACCATTTATAAGTTTAAAGTTCATGGGTCGCACACTACTCGACCTCACCAGCGGGTGTAACCCAAGAGCATCACGGTAGATGCAGTCCTTCTAGGCGTGTGCGCCTTTCGTAGATCTGGAAGTGTAGAAAGCAAAGTTGCAGCACCACCTCTGTACACCGGTGTTTCGGAATTATTTTTCCTCATCAGCAGAGTGTAGGTTTCTTCAGGGTTTGCTGTGCAGGCTGCCAAAGTATTAACAGGTCTGGTACTACTCATGGCGAGTAGGTGCGTTGTCCGAGCTCTTCAACTCAATGGTTCGAGGGAACCATTTATAAGTTTGAAGTTCATGGGTCGCACACTACTCGACCTCACCAGCGGGTGTAACCCAAGAGCATCACGGTAGATGCAGTCCTTCTAGGCGTGTGCGCCTTTCGTAGATCTGGAAGTGTAGAAAGCAAAGTTGCAGCACCAGCTCTGTACACCGGTGTTTCGGAATTATTGTTCCTCATCAGCAGAGTGTAGGTTTCTTCAGGGTTTGCTGTGCAGGCTGCCAAAGTATTAACAGGTCTTGTACCACTCATGGCGCGTAGGTGCGTTGTCCGAGCTCGTCAGCTCAATGGCTCGAGGGAACCATTTATAAGTTTAAAGTTCATGGGCCGCACACTACTCTACCTCACCAGCGGGTGTAACCCAAGAGCATCACGGTAGATGCAGTCCTTCTAGGCGTGTGCGTCTTTCGTAGATCTGGAAGTGTAGAAAGCAAAGTTGCAGCACCAACTCTGTACACCGGTGTTTCGGAATTATTGTTCCTCATCAGCAGAGTGTAGGTTTCTTCAGGGTTTGCTGTGCAGGCTGCCAAAGTATTAACAGGTCTGGTACCACTCATGGAGCGTAGGTGCGTTGTCCGAGCTCGTCAGCTCAATGGTTAGAGGTAACCATTTATAAGTTTAAAGTTCATGGGTCGCACACTACTCGACCTCACCAGCGGGTGTAACCCAAGAGCATCACGGTAGATGCAGTCCTTCTAGGCGTGTGCGCCTTTCGTAGATCTGGAAGTGTAGAAAGCAAAGTTGCAGCACCAACTCTGTACACCGGTGTTTCGGAATTATTGTTCCTCATCAGCAGAGTGTAGGTTTCTTCAGGGTTTGCTGTGCAGGCTGCCAAAGTATTAACAGGTCTGGTACCACTCATGGAGCGTAGGTGCGTTGTCCGAGCTCGTCAGCTCAATGGTTAGAGGTAACCATTTATAAGTTTAAAGTTCATGGGTCGCACACTACTCGACCTCACCAGCGGGTGTAACCCAAGAGCATCACGGTAGATGCAGTCCTTCTAGGCGTGTGCGCCTTTCGTAGATCTGGAAGTGTAGAAAGCAAAGTTGCAGCACCAACTCTGTACACCGGTGTTTCGGAATTATTGTTCCTCATCAGCAGAGTGTAGGTTTCTTCAGGGTTTGCTGTGCAGGCTGCCAAAGTATTAACAGGTCTGGTACCACTCATGGCGCGTAGGTGCGTTGTCCGAGCTCGTCAGCTCAATGGTTCGAGGGAACCATTTATAAGTTTAAAGTTCATGGGGCGCACACTACTCGACCTCACCAGCGGGTGTAACCCAAGAGCATCACCGTAGATGCAGTCCTTCTAGGCGTGTGCGCCTTTTGTAGATCTGGAAGTGTAGAAAGCAAAGTTGCAGCACCAACTCTGTACACCGGTGTTTCGGAATTATTGTTCACGGTGTTTCCATCTTTATCCTGTCCTTCTTCTGACTCTATGATGCCCTCTTTCCATGTAAAACTCTGTGCATTTCTGGTGACAGGGTCTAATTCTTTTGCAATAACTTCCTCTTGGTCCTGATCTTCTTCGGAAGGGCACCCGCTCATCCCGCCTGGCGACCCGGCAGAGCTGCTGGTCCTTATGTCTCTATTCTCCGATGGACTCGATATGCACCTTGTCACTACCAACCGCATTGCCATTGTAGAGGTATGGTGTAGGTGTACTGTTCTCCTCTCCATCCGTCTCTGACTCCTCGTCGAACAACCAGTCAAAGTAGTCTTTCTTACTTGTGTTCTCCTGTTCCTCATGCAGAATAGATCTTCCAGTGGTCTGATCGTTGGTTCTTTCTTCTTTTTCTCTCTCTGTGGATGTGCAAGCTGATAGTGCGGAAGCATGCTACACTTTCCCATCGCTGAGGAGGGCGGAATTGCAAAAGGCTTTCTCCACTACTAACGGTTGTGTAAATCTATTTTGACCCTTTTCAACAAATCCACTTTTCTTCACTCCCACTCTGTCTCCTTCTTTGATATTGATTTCTTTGCTCTTATGTTTGGCACCATACCTTTCCTTACAAGCGCTTTGTTTGCTTTGGATGCTTTCCCTGGCTGACGCACTCGACCAATTCTGCTCTCCTTGCGGTCTTGAGCCAACCAACATTGTCTTTGGATAAGGGTGTTCTCCCACTCATGAACTCGAAAGGGCTGAAGTGTGTGCTTTTGCTTGGTGCAATTCTGTATGCCCTGATCATCTTGTACACTTCTTTCTTCCAACACAGTCCATTGTTGTTTGCGAGTTGTTTAGTGCCTTTAATTACTCTATTGAAGCGTTCTACCGCCCCATTTCCAGCAGGATGGTACACCGAGGTTGTTTTATGTTTTATACCATTCCTATCTATGAACCTTTTGTATCCTCCTGAAGTGAATTGCTTCCATTGTTGCTCACAATAGTTTTTGGTATGCCTTCCCTTGTGAATACTTTATCCAGGAATGCGACTATGTCCAGTGTCTCCCCTTTATGGCATATCTTTATTTCTGGCCATTTAGAGAAATGGTCCACCATGACCACAATTTGTACATGTTCCTCCTTGTACCTAATGGGTCCCATAATGTCAATGTCCACTCTTTCCCACGGCATTCCGGGACATTGTAATGGTTGAAGAGGTGGTTTCATCGTAGTCTGTGATTTGTCTGAATCTTCGCACTTTATACAGTTTCTCACTGCTCGTTCAATTTCCAAGTCACATCCTGGCCACCAATACCAGTTCTTAATCCTTTGTTTAGTTTTGTTTATGCCCAGGTGTCCTTCGTGGCATATGTCTAATATTCTTTTCCTCAGTGAGACTGGTGGTATAACCTTATCCTGTCTCAAGATGAGTTCTCCTTCCCTTGACAATTCACTTCTGAGTTCCCAGAATGGACTAAGCTCTTTTTTGATACTCTTCTTGCTGGGCCAGCCATCAACAATGAGTTTGCGCACTTCCTGCATTGTCTCATCCTTTTTGTATTCCATAATCCAGTCCTCATTTTGTATGCTGGGAAACTCCCCTATGATGCTAGCCACACAAAATTCTTTGTCTTTGTCTGTAACTTCCTCATGATCCTGAAGGGGTAGTCTGCAAAGGAAATCAGCTACTACGTTTTTAGTACCCGGCAAGTACTGCACCTCATAGTTGTAATCTCGTAGCCTCACAGACAGACGTGCCAGTCTAGGTGATGCGTTATATAGTCCCTTAACGGTAAGCACTTTTGTGATCAGTTTGTGGTTGCACCGTAAGATGACATTTTTCCCCCAGATATATTGTCGAAAATGTTCTAGTCCCCACACACAAGCTAATGCTTCCCTCTCTATTACGGAATATTTTTCCTCCGTTGGTGTAAGCGAGCGGGATGCGAAGGCTATTGTTTCTTCTTTCCCTTCACTGTTCACCTGTGTGAGGACTGCACCAATACCTCTTCCACTAGCATCAGTGGTAACGATGCTGTTAAAAGTCGTCTCAAAACCTTGAAGGGGTGGTGCTTTGCAGATTTCTTGCTTGAGTGTATTGAAACTTTCATCGCATTCTAGAGACCATTCAAACATATTCCTAGATTTTAATAGTTGTCTAATGCTATAGGTCTTTGTCGAAAAGTTCCTCACAAACTTCGAATAGAACTCCACCAATCCCAA
This sequence comes from Lissotriton helveticus, assembly GCF_964261635.1. Taxonomy (NCBI): domain Eukaryota; kingdom Metazoa; phylum Chordata; class Amphibia; order Caudata; family Salamandridae; genus Lissotriton; species Lissotriton helveticus. The sequence goes on along the minus strand of NC_136070.1, from coordinate 181,646,962 downwards.
AATGCTCTAAGTTCATCTTTGTTCCTGGGAACCAGTGCTTCTCTGATTGCCTTCAGTAGCTCTTCCTTGGGTTTTATTCCCACCGGCGTTATCTCATGTCCCAGGTATGTTACTTTTCTCTCTGCGAACTTGCACTTCCTTCGCTCTGCGGTCATTCCACACTTTTCAAGTATATTCGGTACACGCACCAATTTCCGATCGTGGTCCTCCTGGTCTTTGCCCATCACTGGACTGTCATCTTGAAATATGAGCACTTTTTTTATTCCTTTTAAACAGTTCATGCATGAGCCTCTGGAATAGTGCTGCTGCCGAAGCTAATCCAAAGGGTACCCTTTTGAATCTGTAGCACGTGAAAGGCGAAATGAAGGTAGTGAGATGCCTGCTTTCTGGGTGTAGAGGAACCTTATGTTACGCGACAGCAAGGTCTAGTGTTGAGAAGACCTTCATGCCTTTCGTGAGTGACAGCATTTAATTTATTTTTGGCAGTGGGTATTGATCAACCAGAATATTTCTGTTGAGGTCGCGCAAGTCAATGCACAACCTCAATTGGCCATTAGATTTCCGGGCCACGACCAAGGGTGCAACCAACTCAGAAGATTCTGTGGGTTCTATTATGCCTGCTTTTTGTAAATCGCAAATTTGTCTCTTTACTTCTCTGAGTGAAAATGGAATGTGTCTCACCTTGTGTATACACGGAATTGCGTTTTCTTTTAGTTTTATCTTATGTTGAAATCCTTTCAACTTTCCTATGGTGCCATTGAACACTTTAGGGAATCTGTCAGGAAACTTTGAATTGCATACTTTCTCAATTTGTAAGACCATTACAGGTTCTGAACTGTTGGGATTGAGTGTGATCCCCAATTTTCCTTGGTCCTTCCATCCTAGCACCGATGGACCTGTGGCTGAGACGTATAATTTACTAGTTGTACTTCTGTCCTTGAAATCAAATTCCAGCTCTCTACAACCCATCAATTCAATGGGTTCACCAGTGAATGTTCTTAGGGTAATATCAGCTGATTCCAACTCTTTCCCTAGTTTATTTTCGAATTTCTTCTTCCATATCTTCCTATTTACAATAGTACAAGGTGACCCTGAATCGGCTACTATTTCTATGCTAACTCTACTTATGGTAATCAAACACACACAGGTTTTTTCTTTTTACCTTCCTCCCTTTCCTCGTTTGTTTTTCCTTCCATGATGTTGAGCACACATAAGTTGTACTCTGAGTCATCCGAGTATTCCGATTCATATCCCTCATTCTCTTCCTCGAATTTCACTTTTCCTTTTATTTTCCTATAACACACTTTTTGGAAATGCCCCACTAGACCACATTTACTGTTCCTTGCCGGTCATTTCCAGTCATTTGCTAAGTGTCTGTTGCTTCCGCAACGAAAACATTTGAGTTCCCCAAAATTTCTTGTACACCCTTTATATTCTGTTTCTTCGTTACTCTTCCTTTCCTTACTATGTGCTTCTTTTTTTCCACTACATATTTTAGCCACCATACTGGGTTTCTTCTGTTTCTCTTTATCTCCTTTTAGCATGGCTTTAGCACATTGACCAGTCATTTCTTTTTTTTATTTTTTACTATCTCAATCACTTCTTGGAGCGGTTTCTCTCCCTTGGCCCATAAGGCATCCTGTATGTTTGGATTTTCTGCACACATTACTATTTGGTCCCTTATTAAATCGTCATGCATGTTTTCAAATTTACATGCCAGCGCTAAATTTTTCAAAGCAGAGACGTAGTCTTCAATACTCTCCTCTTTTCCCTGTTTACGTCTGTAAAATGTATATCTATTAACTGCTACACACACAGTGGGCTTATAATAATTGTCTAAGCCTTCCATTGCATTTGCAAACATGTCTCCTTGTGCTCCCTCACATACTTTCTTGTTTATACTATTGTACACCCTTAGTCCACCTGCACCTAAACAGTGCAGTAGTATTTTTTTTCTCTTCTGCTGGTAAAGGTTCATCTGGCTTATCAAAAGTTGATATGTAATTGTTAAAAAATTCGCGCCATTCCTCCCACTTTATCTGAGGTTCCCCCTTACCAGACAGAAACGATTGTGGGGGTGATAGGTTGTATATATTACCAGTTACCATGTTTTACATCTTATATATTTTTTGAAGAGATTGTTTCGCTTTATAGCTGCTCTATGCGCTATTTCTAATTCTTACTATGTACTCACAGTTCCAATACTTAAAAAAAAAACAGTTTACTGCATTAAGTCTTTTAAATCCACTCTTAACTTAAAACATTTTATTTTTCCTCAATAAATGGCTTACTTGTTATACATGCCCGGTGATTCCTATGCTCCGATCTGAACCTCAGCTACTTTCTTCAAGGATTGAATGCTTAGCGGTGCTTGTCTCATGTATTTCCTTGTTTCCTTAAAATGGCCTCACGCATGTTTCCTCTGCGTAAAATAAAGTCTAAACCGTTGACATTTCTCATTCCAATATGGCGCTGAGATGCGCACTACGTCATCAGGTCACACTCCTTCTCTGTGCACTTTGTTTGTGTGGAAAATTCAGCTCAATTTCCTTTCGCGCGTTGCACTTTCTTCCCAGTTCCTCACTTACATCACCACACGTCAGCATTCATTGTCCACCTACCTCGGATATATTTCATCTTTAGAATGTGCTTCTGTCGGAGTTCAAGTCGGAGGTAACTTTTCGGTCTGCTCACAAAGTATTCACTCTTTTAAACTTCGATTTTTCAATCACGCCATTCGAGTCCTCCTCAGACGACCATTGCTCTTTTACAATATCGATCTTATCTCACCTCGGTCAGATCCTTTAATCTTCCTCCTCTTCCGTTACTTTAATTTCCTTTACGTGGGTTCCCTGGTGTGTTGTGTCTCATCGCCAACAAAGTAAAGAATGAGGGCATGCAGAGAAGATCCGAAGTTCACGTTTAATGTAAAGTAGAATGAACAACACACCAGGTGGAAGGAAGGGTGCGTACAGGTCACAGGCTCAATTAATAATGACAACTGTCAACTGCCAAAGCAAACCGTCAGCTGGCATTCTAGAATGCCAGCTGATGTCATGTCTGATGAGCGCGAGGGCAGGGACGCGCGGGGCAGGGACGGGGGCTTAGAAGGGACAAGATGCAACAGATGTAAATATCCAACTCAACAGCTTCAAATTTGAAGTCCTTGGGCTTTATGACTTGCAGTTTCAAACTGAAGATCTGAGCACTTCCATAAATTTATATAGGATGGTGATTCCACGAGAACACGTGTCAAAGGGGTCATATGGGGGGGCGTGAGGAATTTCAATTGTTTGCAATGCTAGTAGCGCCTATTGTGCTAGGTGAGTTCGAACAATCACGAGCCCCAACCATTCCTCCCGGAAAATGAGCGACCTGGGCCTTCTAACATTCAAAAGCACTTTTTGTTGAAAAATGAAGGAGTTTTTCTAAATTTCTTGTTACGTGGCTTTGGGGCAAATATCCCTTTATTTATTGGAGGGCACGTATGAAAACAACATACAATTAAAAGCTCCTGGAAGCACGAGTCATTTGAAAACAGGATCTCCACAGATAGTACCTATCCATGAGACATTTGAAAACAGGACCTCCACAGATAGTTCCTTTCCATGTGGTACCTCTGTCACTGCCCTTCTTACCCTATTTTTAAGTGGTCAGGAGGGAATCGGCAGTAACAGGGAAAAGAGGTGATGGGGACTGGTTCTCTGATTGCTACTTACTCTAGAACCCTCGGCCAGTGTTCTGTTGGTGCCTTCTTAGAAGTGTAGAGGAGAGAAATAGCTTTTCACATCAGATTCATAAGCACAATGATTTATGACTCCGAAGAATCACAGACTCTAGGTTCTAAGTTTAGTGTGTTTATTACAAAGCCAAAAATAACCGAACCTACAAGCACCTCAAGATGAAGTTGTAGAAATACATTGAAATTAATACAAAACCGAACCTGCGTACTATATTGAGTCTTTGGATCATGAAAAGAATGACGAATTCCAAGATCAGGACGCAGGCAATAAGTGCCTCCACGTCAATATCCGACTAAATTTAAGGTTCGTAAGTGAAAAGATGTAGTCTGTTCCTACACTCTACTAACGTGACATACCTACTTCGCATTCCCCAGGCAAGTCAAGAAAAGGTGTCAGCTCGTGAAGCCTTCCTAAGAAGCACACTCACGTTGCATGGGTCAAGTAGCCAAAGGCTACAGAGCTCGTTCTATGATGCTCCTTCCCTCTTCATCGATCTCCTCTCTTCTCCTAACTCAACCCCCGGGGCACAGTTCCTAATTCAAACACCAAAATCATATAACACGCCCATTACACATCTTCTGATCGCCTCATCCTGCTGGGCATCTCCTCATAGGTGATTTTCCGCTCAGTTTCGATACTCCTGGCTGGATGATCTTGGTTTCCAGGCCTTCTCCAGTGAGAAAGAACACCATCTTACATTGTCAGCACTCCTTGCACAAATGTATCATGTCCTCCCTGAGCCTAACTCCTAAAACAAAAGCTTTATTCTAGCTAACAAAGACAACATTTTCTACCTGCAACAGAAATTTGAGAAAAGAACAAATGTAACATGCACATGAAATTCAGCTTTTAAATTTCTAATACGAGAGCCTTCAGGGAGAATGCATTTGAGGCCTACAGAAATCGCCCAACATAAGATAAGTAACACATTGCCTCACGAAACCACGTGTAAATGAACTCTTCTACTGAGCATTTCTAAGTCAGCATGTTACATGAGCACATCAAATACGTGAATTCTTGCAAGTTAATGTTTTCAGCTAAACACATATGTATTGCAACATACATTTCTTCACGTCTGCATGAAAATATACCTAGCACATCACATTTCATATTATTACGGTACACGTTCTACTGTTCCATGTTAATAAGTCAAAAGGATAAATGCAGGTGCAAACTACTCATGATTAATGATGCACGCCTACAAATGAAAGAGTACCATCGCACACTTATCAGAGTCGTAAAAGAGGCGAGTTTGCTCTCTGTAGTTAACATTCTTTGTCCTTCCTCTAGCTCCTCAGCAACAATAGAAGGCGGAAGAAAGGCTATAGGTGGGACAATAGGTCAACCGTAAGATGTCATGGGGGTGGGGAGGTCAAAGTGCTGCTGCTCCCCCGGGGCCCCGCCCCCCTTTTCTCATCTGTTTCCCCTCCTAGTCGCCTCCCCGCTCCCGCCTCCCAGCTGCTCCTCCCTCGCTCTGCCCCCTCCACTCTCCATTTATGGCAGAGTCCGCGCGTGAGCGCAGCGTCCACGCGCAGCGGGCGCGCCAAAGGCAAGGCCGTCTGCGCCCGTCTGCGCCTGGCCCGCGCCCAGCGCCAGACCCCCTGGCCCCCGCAGTTGCCAGCCCACCCGCCGGACCTACGACGCCGCCTCCCTCAACGCACTCAACACCGGCAGAATCCCCGGCTGCTACCGAGCCACCCCAAGACGCACCCACGAACCCTTCATCTGCCAATCCTGCAAGTTCTCATGCATCCGGACCTGCAATGCACCCGCCAAGACGAACACCAGCAGCAACCACCTCAAGTGCATCCTACTCAACACTCGCTCCGTCCACAGACACGCCGTGGAACTCTGGAACCTCCTCGACACCACATATCCAGACGTCGCCTTCCTCACGGAAACCTGGATGAACGCCTCCTCAGCACCCGACATCACCATCGCCATCCCGGACGGATACAAGATCACCCGGAGGGACCGCGTCAACCAGACTGGAGGAGGCATCGCCATCGTCCACAAGAACACCATCCGCATCACGACCTACTCCGACGACACCCTCACAGCCGCCGAACACCTGCACTTCCAGATCCACACCGACCCCAAGACCACCCTCAGAGGCACCCTCATCTACAGACCCCCGGGACCACGCACAGAATTCAGCGAAGACATCGCCGACTTCATCAGCCCGCACGCCCTCCCCTCCGTTGACTACATCCTCCTCTGGGACCTCAACTTCCACCTGGAGAACAACAACGACCGCAACACCACCACCCTTCTAGACAACCTCGCCAACCTCGGACTCAAGCAACTGGTGACCACCCCCACCCACTACGCCGGCCACACGCTTGACCCCATCTTCTCCTCCAGCAAGGACATCTCCTTCAGCCACGCCACCGGACTCCACTGGACAGACCACAGCTGCGTCCACTTCAGCTTCAGAAGAACCACGCGCCACCACCATCCGCAACAGGTCCCCCGCAGAAGCAGGAACAAGATCACAGCCGACCAGCTCGCCAGAACCCTCCCGCCAGCTCAGCAAACCCCAACCAAGCCGCCAACAACCTCACGAGGTGGATCAGCAACTGCGCAGATGACCTCGCTCCACTGAAGACCCCCCCGCCAGACCCGGCACCAAGAGAGCATCCTGGTTCACCGACGAACTCAAGAGCTCCAAGAAGAACTGCCGGGCCCTAGAGAAAGCCTGGCGCAGAGACCCAACTACAGACAATATGACCACCCTCAAGCTCGCCACTAGAAAACATCACCAACTGATCCACGCCATCAAGAAAACCGCATTCAAGGAACGACTGGACAACAACGCCCACAACAGCAAGGAACTCTTCAACATCGTCAAAGAGCTCTTGAACCCCAGCGCCGGTAACAACGACATCACTCCCTCGCAAGACCTCTGCAACTCGCTCGCCTCGTTCTTCCACAGCAAGATCGCAGACATACACAACAGTTTCTGCACACAGCCAACGCACCCTACGACCGTACCAACGCCCCCCATCACCACCCTCCACGCCTGGACCCCGGTTAACACCGAAGACACCATCCGCACGATGAACTCCATCCACTCCGGATCACCTACCGACCCCTGCCCTCACCACGTCTTCAACAAGGCCGACTCCGTCATCGCACCCCATCTACGGGACATCATCAACGCCTCCTTCGACACCGCCACCTTCCCAGAAAGCTGGAAGCACGCCAAACTCAGCGCCCTACTGAAGAAACCATCAGCAGACCCCACCGACCTCAAAAACTACCGCCCCATCTCGCTTCTTCCTTTTCCTGCCAAAGTCATCGAGAAGACCGTCAACAAACAGCTGGCCGCCTACCTCGAGACGAATCGATCCCTCGACCACTCGCAGTCCGGCTTCCGGGCCAACCACAGCACCGAGACCGCCCTCATCGCAGCCACCGACGACATCAGAACCCTGCTCGACAACGGGGAAACAGCGGCCCTTATCCTCCTGGACCTCTCCGCGGCGTTCGACACGGTCTGCCACCGCACCCTAGTGCAGCGCCTCAACAACATCGGAATCCAGGAGAAGGCACTGGAATGGATCATCTCCTTCCTCGCCGGAAGGACACAGAGAGTCCGCCTCCCCCCGTTCAGATCAGAGGCCACCGAAATCATCTGCGGCGTACCACAAGGATCATCACTCAGCCCCACGCTCTGGGCAGTGCACCCAAACCAACAGACCACGCACGCAACCTGGGCTTCATCCTGGACTCCTCCCTCTCCATGACCAGACAAGTCAACGCCGTCTCCTCGTCATGCTTCAACATCCTACGCATGCTACGTAAGATCTTCCGGTGGATCCCCACTGAAACCAGGAAGACGGTCACCCAGGCCCTCGCCACCAGCCGACTGGACTACGGCAACTCCCTCTACGCCGGAACCACAGCAAAACTCCAGAAAAGACCCCAGCGCATTCAGAACGCCTCAGCACGCCTCATCCTGGACATCCCCCGACACAGCCACATCTCCGTACACCTGAGAAACCTGCACTGGCTCCCCGTCAGCAAGAGAATCACGATCCGACTCCTCACCCACGCACACAAAGCTCTCCACAACCAAGGCCCAAGATACCTCAACGACCGCCTGACCTTCTACACTCCCACCCGCCAGCTCCGATCGACCAGCCACGCCCTCGCCGCCGTCCCCCACATCCGAAGAGCCACAACGGGAGGAAGATCCTTCTCCTACCTGGCTGCCAAGACGTGGAACTCCCTCCCCATCCACCTCCACCGGTCCCGAGACCACCTTGCCTTCAGGAAGCAACTCAAGACCTGGCTGTTCGAGCAGTAGCGGACCCCCCTCCCCCAAGCGCCTTGAGACCCTCCGGGTGAGTAGCGCGCTATACAAATACTTTGATTGAAAGTGTGCATGAAGTAAGCATAACTATCTCGTCCGTGGATTCGTTTCAAACCTTTGTCAGATTCTGTGCTACTAGGTATGGTAAATGGGCCTGTGAGTACAGGATGTAGCTAGAATGCAACAGAGAACAAGGAATGCATAACAAGCTAGCAGGCAGATAAAATAAAGAGTTTTTGCTTGGACTGTGAGGGAATGTAGAGTGAGTGTGCAGTAAAAGAAATGCATGACCATATAAGCAAGAACTGGGAAAACAAATGTGTAGGTCTTTATTGTGGACACACGTGCACATAGATGTGCCCCTCACACATAGCTTTCACACTCTGGCACACGGTGAGCCGGCCCTTGATCCAATGGCGCTCTGAGCAGAAAGAAATGTGCCACCATCCCTGCTGATGGTTAGTGAAAGGAGACAGAAGTCCCTTTTCACAGGTCTGTCCCTGGCTGGCTACATCAAGGCAGCGACTTGCCACTGAAAACATCTCCACACCTCCCCTTGCTTACCTGAGTCACTGACAACTTCACTCCTTCAGGCTGGTTCCAGGTTGTTTGTAGGAGAGGGGAAGGGTTGTTAATGTGTGGCGGCGGAGGCAAGGTAGGGGGCTGATAGGATGCCAAACCACAGCACATTAAAAACAGTTTAAAGCACTTTAAACATAATCACTGGAGCAAGGTAGAGGGGCGTTGCTGTTTTCCAGACCTTTATGCAGACAGTTCTTTTCGCCCATCTGAAGATTGGCACATTTGGCGTTGGCTCAGCTCGCCAGTGCCAAAAGACGGCCCTGCACTCACGTCTATATTAAGACGCACAGAGACACAAAGACAACATTTATTTGCACAGACACTCAAACACAGATACTGACACGTAGAAACAAAACACACACTGTGAAACTTAAGTACACTGTGTGTACACACTGACACAGATGAACACGTTGTCCGAAGCCTAATCACTCTGTGCGCTGTCTGTCTCTGTCCCGTTCTTATGTCTGTCAACCCCAATCTCTCTGTGCCCCGGTCTCTCTCTGCGGCGGATGTTTCTCTTCGCTCCTATCTGTTTTTGCTACCCCTTGACTCCGAGTACCCTGTTTCTCACTGAGCCCTGTTTCTTTCTGTGCAAGTTTCCCTCTATGCACCCTACCCGTTATGCCATGGGTGCACGCAAACCTATTCCCTGGGGCCACAAAGTATGGTATGTGGTGTGCCCAAGGGGCTGCATTGATACCAGCGGGTGGGAGTATTGCTTTGCAGGGCCAGGGTGGCGGTAAGGTGGACGTTGGGAAAGGGAAACGTACATACGGCCTCATTAGGATGGCGGTGAATCCGCATCCTCCGGGCCGGCGGAAGCCACCGCCGGCCCGGAGGATGCGGATTCACCGCCGGCGGCCACATCAAACACCCACCGCCAGATTAGGATGGCGGTGGGAATGTGGTGGGACCAGCGGCGGACGGCAGGTCCGTCCGCCGCTGATCCGCGGGTTTTACCGGGCCATTTGGTGGCGGTGTCTGCAAGACACCGTCAGCCAAATTAGGAAGCATGAGTAAACATGCTTTTCCGCGGCGGTTTTTCCGCCGTGGAAAAGCATGTGGACCTTTGCTTCTGGGGGGCCCTTGCGGGCCCCCAGGGTAAATGGGGGTTGGGGATGCACATAGGGGGTACCTATGGTACCCCCCTCCATTTGCATGCACAAAACGGCAAGCACCGCACGGTGCCTGCCGCTTTGTGCATGTAAATGTGAAACATGCTTTTTAACCTTGCGGCGGGTGCTGCTTCAAGCAGCACCCGTCGCAAGGTTAAAGATCCAGGATGTGACCGCCAGGGTGGCGGTCACATCCTAATTTGCATGGAGGGACCGCCGCTGCCCATGCGGACAGTCCCTCTTCCACGGGGGTGTGCCATCCTAATGAGGCCCATAGTGTGGTCTGTGAGTCATGGAGTTATTCTGAAGGTTTCATTCCATACTGATTTTTAAAAAAAACCCTAGTCTCTGGAAGATTCCTAGATTTGACAGTACTTTGTTACATGGTAAATGAATCGCTTACCCACTACCACACCTTCCTGTCACTACCTTGGGAGAGTTAGTTGTGAAAAAATAGTAACTTTATTACTGAATTGGAATGAATAGCATAGCAGGAATGTGAAACCAGAAAACCTATGATCAGTCCTGGCTTCCCCACTTGACCAAATTGTGTGAGCCTAATCAAATGTTTTATTTCACTGTGCTTCTCTTTTCTTCATTATCACATGTAAGGTCACCTTGAAATATGTGTTCAGGATATGCATAGTAAAAAATCTTCTATTGTGTTTTATTTAATAAACTTTAATGTTGCCATGTATAATAACAAACCAGGCCACCCAGAAGGTTCCACAAGACAACTAATTTACTCCTTAGCTCACTATTGGCATCATTGTCATTGTTCTGGTTGTCATGGTTCAAAAGTCATTTTTTGAAAACTATCACTTTCAGTAAATACTTCTCAATGCACTGATATCATTTGATATACTAAAGTGAAATGCCTGTTCATGTCAAAAGAATAAACGTTTTTTCAGGTTTGAAGAGACTTTGTCGTTTGTATACACGTTTTTACAAGAGTTCTTAAAAATTAACCCTTTCGATGCTGATGACGGAACCACTCCGTGAATAGAGGTCACCAGGGCTCTGGGGACTCAGGAGCAAAGCATGTTTGAAGATGCCCCGGCTGGGCAGGCTGGTTGCAGTGAAGATGTGCAGCTGGGCAAAGGCAGGCAAAGATGAACCTCATGGTCAGGGGCTGGCACTTTGGAGTGACTATTCCGAGAGCTGCTGGGCCACTGCTGAGGCAGATCTCCAGAGTCCTGATGTCCCTCGTCTGATGCTGGCTCGCTGTATGTACCTCGTCGGTGCTGGCTCTCTGTAAAGTTGAAGTCTAACTGCACTTGGCTTTTTAGGATTTTGAACCAGGAGGTCCGGTACCCCTGGTTTCTGAGCCTTTCAGCTCCGGTTGGGTCCTGGGGCTTAAGACTTGATGCAGAGGCTAAGCTTACCCTCCAGAGCATGGGTACCTTTCGCTGGTACTCTGAGACGTTTGTCCAGCTGGGGAGCTGGACGACGCTGGACCGGACTTTGCTGTTTTTGTGCCTGCGGCTGCAGAGAGATAGTACCTCTATTTTGAGGCAGGTCTGACAATTTGTGAAGTGCTGATGACCCTCGAGAGTTTGTGGGGATCACAAGGTGACGAGACAAGCTGGAGGATGGTGATTTTCGAGTTCTGTGGCGGCAGGCAGGAGTTTGCACCCAAAGTCCACCACGAGGTCTGCAGTTCTCAATCCAACAGCGTTTCTTCATTCATCGTCTTCTTGTGTCCATGGAATCTAGTTTCAGGGTCTTGGGATGCCACCTATATACTACATTTAGGGGCATTTACAAGTGAGTGATGGGTAGTGGCCAATGGGCCCCTTACCTGGGGTGCCTACACTCTATTATACCCACCTCCTGTGTGAGAAGTCCTGCCATATTCAAGATGGTGAGCTCCAAAAAAAAAGTACTTTACCTCACCTCCAGCATCTGAGGGGTGGAGTTGGCTGAAGGGAGTAAACCTCCTACTCTTACATCGTTTTCCCACCTGTCTTCCCGCCAAAAGGGGTGAGGACAGGAGAGGCGGGGATCTGCTCCTCCTATCAGGAGAGGCTGGGGTTGCGTTTCAAAGGCAGCTAGGTCTGTGAAGCTTCACACCATAGATGGCTCCTCCTGACCAGGGAAGAGGTGTGATCACCTCTGCCAAAGATTGGCAGTGTTCTCGACCTCTGAGCACCCTTGTGCTCTCCCTGTGAGGTCAGAATTCTGTCTGCGGTGGCAGGCTGGCTGAGACCAGTAAATTACCACACTAAGGGTTGGTAGGTTTCAGGGAAACCCTCTAAGGGGGTCCTCTATGTGCAGGTAATAATAAATCCAATGCTGGAATAAGTGCAGGTTTATTAAGATGAGATGTTTGGTACCAAACATTCCATGATACAGTGAAGCCATCATGGAGCTGGGGAACTCGTAATGACGAGTGTCCAGCCCATGTACTTCTTATGACTTCCCTGTTCACTTAGAATATCTGAGAAATGACATGGATATTGCAGAGGCATATCTGCTCAGGCACATATGTACTAATACCACCACTGGGTTGGGGCTCTCAGCAGTAAGGTCAAGCCTCTCTTAACAACACAACTAAACAACTGCAAGTACTGCTAGTTTTCTTCTACCTTCATTCAAGGACAAACACATTGAAAATCCATCAATATGTAGCTTAGACTTCTCTTTCTGTCTGGAATAAATCTTTTTTCTTTTATTTGTTTTTTTTACATATCAAAAATTAAACATTTCATGCAATTTTATCACGTTGTTGATATTGCACCTCATAACAAAATCATATTTCATAAAACATTATCAACTTTAACATTCGCTCTTTCTCATACTCTCTTCACCCTCTCTTTTCTTTCATTCATCACACAACATACCCACACACTCCAAGTTTTAATTTAAAAAACTTAACATTTGTTATTTATAAGAACAGCATGGAAAATGATATGACAACACATAAAGAAATTCAACACGATTACACTTCGTTTTAAATTCCTATAGCTGGAAAATGAACTGGTCTACGCTTGTCATACTCTAAATAATTGTGGAGTTCTCATCAGGACCACGTTGCTTAAAGCTGCTCTAATCAATGGACTTCAAATTGCCAAATCAATGTTTTCACGAGGTGCCCGTCTTTCTCAGAGTACTTCGCGGCGGGAGACGTCCTTTCGTTATCTTTCCTCCCGTTTAACGAAGAGCGAGTGCCTATTTCCTTGCTCCAAGTTATGACGAAAATGCCTTTCTCACTCTCAACATTGTCCTGCAACGCCGGACCGCATCTCTACTTCCGTGTTCTTACGATCAGGACGCCCTGCACTCTTAGGACTATAAAGCCTGCTATTGGGGTGACTTACCTATATCCAATTCAGTGTCTGTGGGCATGGTACAAAGTGATGTGTGCCATGTCGACTGTTGGGTTTTGTCTACACCAAGGCACGCAGTCTGCAGAGGCAGTGTGCATGGCCTTGGTAGGGGAACCCTATGGTGGCCACAATTTGTGCTGCTACCCTTTGGGGTCCCTCTTCAGTGCCAATGCCCTAGGTACCAGGGATACCAATTACTATGGACTTACAAGGGCTACCGAAGTGGTACCAATTGTGGTATAGTTTTAGGAAAAGAACACTGGTACTGGGAACCTGTCAAGTATGGATCCAGTACACCTCGGTCAAGGCTGCACTACAGGCCAAGCAAAAAGTGCTGCAACAGACACCGAGTTTCTCACACTTTGCATTACTGAGCAGAGCAGAATCTGTACCGCCTCGGTTACTTAAGGCAAGGATGCTCCCAGCAGGGTCATGAGAACACTGCTTTTGTGCTGTTTCCAGGCTGGGAAATTAAAAAATACAATTACAAACACTTATCAAAACAAAGCCACCAATGTTTGCTTGTGTAAACAAGGAAGCTTTGTGAATGTGCATTTGAAATGTGATGAATAATGACATTTTACCAATGCCCCCCTCGCCTTTTTAGAGCAGCAGGCCCAATGTTCAGTGGTCAGCAGATCTAAGTATAGAGGAGTGTATTGAAGTCAACTGTCTCTTCCTTTGATCAACTCTTTCCAGGCTCAGAAACCCTGTACTTCCATTTAAACCTGTATATCTTTCTTTTCTAAATTCTTCTTGCTGGTGTTTCTGAGGTGTTGTCCAGTGCCAAAGAATCAGCTTACTTTTTGAATAAGCTCTGCCTATTAATCTTGCAAGAATTCCATCTCTTTCTTCCCAGGACCTTTACCCATTGTTCTAATTTCCTCCCAAGTTCTTAAATGTTGCTAGTCAAACTTGTAACTTCTGGGGGTCCCAATGGTGAGTATTAGAAATGTAATTAGTCTTTGTAAAGTAATTATCTTTAATGTTCTACACAAACAACTTGGTTCCCAGAATATAAATAATTTGGTAGGAGCGTTCCATGTTACCATACAAAAAACAGCTACTCATCACGGAAGCTGTGGGTGGGTCAGCTAAGACATATTGACAAAAACTTTGACTATTCGCTATGCCCAGTCGACCAGATGGCTCATAACGGAAAAAGACTAGAGAGATGGGCCTAACGCATGGCATAAACCGTGCCAGCTATAATTTGAAACCAATATATTATCTTCTTAAAATATCACCAAATACTCAGAAATTCAAATATGTATTTTAGTAGCTCGCCTAAATGTCGTATGTTTATGTTGTACAACCAGAACAGTAAAACCAGGTACATTTTTAAATGGTTTATATCTCCATTGTTGTAAGCTTGCTTTTCCTTCTGTATAACAAACCGAGGGCCATATGTACTAAGAATTGAATTGCACAAAGCGGTTGCTAAATGCGCCCGACTTTTTTGCAAATCAATTCCCAATTTGCAGACCAACCTATGTACTAATAGAACGGTTCGCAAAATAAGGTATCGTAGTGAGTTGCAGACTGCCCTGACTAGTAGTGACTGTTTATTAGCCATGTTGTACTTTGCAACTCATTATTATTTGTCCCAATCATAGGGATGGTAGCCTGCAATGGTCAGCATCAGACCAAAATCGCTCAGGGGGGAAGGGGGGTGGTAGGGCGGCGATACAGCTCCTGAAACTTGTACCCCCAGTTCCCAAATGGGAAGGGGTACAAAGGAAACCCTTCTATTGCAAATAAGTTACTGAGTCTGTAACTTTTTAATGGTGTGTGACTGGAATATTGTAGAAACCCATCAATACATCAGGGTATGAATCAAAATTAACAAGCATTGGCATTGCCAATAGGTCTCGCCTTTGGGACGTTATAAGTATTGAGTTATGCAGCAGGTCCCAAAGGCAAGACTTATTGGCTATGCCCGTAATAAGGACCCTGGGCAGACGGTGTGCCGGCTGATCTTCTTAAAAGTGCTGGAGCCATCTGGATGCCCTTGTTGACAAACATCTTAAATGCTGCAGCATCAATTGGCCCCTTAAGTTCCTGGTCCCAAATTCATCATAGTGTAAGTGTTTAAAAATGGTGACCAGGGGGCATGGTCTTGCGGTGTGACAACATGGCCACTAGCTAGGGTCTCTTCGAAGCCCCCTCTCTACCTCACCTATCCGCAGCACTGATCCAATTCTTCAGGTGTCCGCAATCTATACCGGAGAAGGCGCGGTGCTTATAGACGCAATCCCGAGTATAATCGGGCATCTGAGGTCGGAATAAAGCTCGTCAACGCCAGCGGCCTATTGTCTGAGAAAGCCGGAGCCTCAATTAGCGTTGCCGGCAGCCCCGGACATCGAGTGGGCGGGCGGGCGGCCCCCTCCAACTCGGGGAGGTGGAAAACATCGCGAGGGTAGGTAGCCTCAATCCTGTGCACCTATCACCGCCACCCAGCGACAGCCCCGCAACTCAGCCTGCCATCTACGACCTGAAGCTGGGCCCAACATCTGCGTTGCGGTCTCGGGCGGGCGGGCCTCCAGTGGGTCTCGGAGTGTGGCGCAGAGCGGGGCTGGTGAAAGTAGTGCCCCCGCCCGCCAAGGAGTGCCCTGTCCTGGACTGGAGTGTGGCTGAACAGAGGCTTTCTGAGCGCCTCCTGGGGACGTGTGCTAAGTTCCGCCACTGCCGAGCCTTCCGCGAGGCGATCTTGGTATCACGGAGGGCTCTAACATGTTCCATCTTTGCGGGGTCCAGGAACTGTTTGAAAGTGCAGGCGGGCTACGGGCGTGGTCTGGGCCCCCTGCGCCCTGGCTCCACAGCGCTGCAACTCTCGCAGGAGGACAACACAGCTGGGTACTGACCGAATACAGGCTGCAGTGTGCAGTGGGGTGAGTCGGGGGGGGGCGCAGGCCGCATGCGAGTGGGGCAGCCAGTACCTCCACTACCAACTGTCACCACTGCCAACTGGAAGTGCCCCTTAGTGTGTGACCCACCCCCCCTTTTTCTCCCCCCCTTCTTTATCCTGACATTTCTTGGGCTCCCTATGCCCTGGGAGGAGCTGATGATTTTCGGTTGACGGAGCCCCAGCAGCATAAACAGTGCCCAACAACCACCGCAAGAACTGGAGGCAGCGCCCTGATAATTGACAGCCCGCTTGGCACCCTCGATTGTTGGACACTTGCCCACTGACTGTCGCTGGTGCTTGGACGAGGGGGCTCGAATCTCTGGCACTCCTAATTGCTGTGCGGTCTGGGTATCCCACCCGGGAGACAGCAGGGGCCGCACCATGTCCAACGCTAAGGGCCCCCGGACGTCCCAACAAAGCAGACTAGACAAATTCACCTGCCCGAAGGCGGACCTGGCGGAACAAAAGGTGGTAAGTGATAAGCTACAAAGCGGAGCTGAGCAGGACCCTACTGAGCCCACAATTAAGGACATAATGGCAGCTATCGTAGGGGTCCGCACATCTATCCACACTTTCTCTTCGGAAGTGACGCTGATTAGGGCCGATCTTACAAAATACAGAGAGAAGGTCAAACGGTTGGAAATCACCACCGCCAGCCTGGTGGAAGACCCCTCGCAACTGCAAATGGAGATTGGGGAACTACAAACATTCCGGATGTTTACGGAGGACAAGCTGGACGATTATGAAGGGCAACTGAGATGCAATAACATCCGTGTTCTTGGCGTACCAGAGAAATCGGAGGGTCCCGCTGTAGACCTGTTTATTGAAGGTCTGATCTTGACAAAGCTGCAGCCCAAAGGCCTTTCTAAATTATTTGTTATCGAAAGAGCCCACAGAGTGCCTGGGGGCCGCCTGAAGCCCTGGCCCCACCATCCTGTCCGATACTGTCCCGACTGCTCAATTATAGGGATAGGGACACAGTCCTGCAAGCAGCGAGGGTCGCTCCTCCGATTCATCTAGACAACTCGGCAATTACTTTCTTCCCCGACTTCACCCTGGCAGTGCAAATGCGGCGACACTCCTTTCTTGATGTCAAGCGCAGGTTGAGGGAGAAAGGTCTCAAATACGCCATGCTCTTCCCTGCGCATCTGAGAGTTGAAATTGATGGGAAAACCCGCTTCTTTGACATGCTAGAGGTGGCATCTGACTGGATTGACAGCCTTCGAATATCGCCGGAACAGAACTTCACCGACCATTGAATAGTGTGACAAACCCTTATAGACAGCCCTTTGATGTCTTTGGATAATCTGTTTTCTCCGTTCATAAGGACACAGACCACCAGGGTTTGACCTATGCTGGAACTGAACTATCTGGCGATATATTGGGAACTTATAATCTTGGTGACCTAGGTATTCTTCACGTGCTACACCGTTAACCTGTAATGGTAGGGGAGGGGGCTGGCAGAGTCCTAAGGTCTTCCCCCTCGTTTTTTTCTTTCAGTAGAATAGTTGGGCGATAGGCGCTCTGCATTTAAGAAGCATGGACAGTTCTGAGCCCAGAGTGCAGGGAAGCAGGGTGGGGGATGTTGGGAGGGATTGTTGTTTAGTTTGTTTGTTGTTCTTCGGACTTACCTCTACAGTACAATGCATAAATGTAACCCCACTAGCGGGGCCCTGTCTATTTACCAATGGGAGTGCAGCGTAACAAGGACGTCAAGTAATTAGATAACACAGATACGAACCAAAGACGGTGACTTAGTGACTGCACCACAACAAATTTCCGAAGCATTAGCGCTACACTGTAAGACGGTATACACACCAGTAGCCACAGCGGCGGTAGATGATAACCTTGCATTTATACATGTGTAACACGGCGCCCGAGTTGGCCTGTACCCCGGGGAACTGCAAGGAAACAGAATGGTGGAAAAGTATTGATCCGGATTCCCTTCACCCTTCTCCACAGGCGGAACAAGACTCGTGGCACGCACTGGAGGACGAAAAACAGTCTGGCCCCTTTAACTGGCCGAGCATCCCAAACGAAGGCCCCACCTCCAATGACGTGTACTACGGGGCATTGGATAAGACGCCGGAGGTCCAGGGAGAGGCGTGTGACGTCACCGGACGAGGAAGGAAGACGGAGGAGGACGGGCGAAAGGACGGAGCTCGAGATACCGAACCAGGACGAGAAGCAGACGGTCCACAAGTAGAAGCAGACGAGCCAGGAGGCCAACGAGACCGCGCTGCGCCCTGCCACACTCCCGAGGGAGGAGTGTGGCTCCGACAGGTACGGGCCAAGTTTACAAGCTGGGTGGGGCTAAGGGGGCGATCCCCGCGTTGAATACCCTCAGCTTCCTAGTGATCCCGCACCCCCTGAACCCTGTAATTGACCCTACCCTCACTACGCTTCACAAATACGGATAGCCAGGCTGAGCACTAAAGGTGTCCCTCACTTCCCCGGTACCCCTTTTTAGCAACCAGAGGACGTACAGTAATTGGTCCTTTCTTTGTGTTTTGTTTTCGGTCATCCTGAGAGCGGCGTGCAGTCCTGACCCCGGGTCAGAAGCTGCCAAGGAGAAGCAGCCCCGCCAGTAGACATCACGGACCCCGCGGACTTTGCCAGGGAAAGACTAACGTTGCGCAAGAAAAAGTTGTACACAAAAATAAAACCCGCTTTGCCCAAACCTCGTGTCCAGACCCTCACTGACCCCCCTTTACAACATGACATACGATTGCCCGCACTTGAGGCATACGCCATAGCTGCTTTAGAAGAGGACATCACGACAGATGAGCTCGTGCAGGCGATCAGAGCACTGCACACTGGGAAGGCGCTGGGGCCAAACGGGATCCCAGTCGAATTCTATAAGCATGGAGCCAAACACCTTGTGCCCCACCTCCTGGCCATGTATACCGAGAGTTTCACAGAGGGTATCCTGCCGCGAGATCAGCGTCTTGCTACTATAGTCGCGATCCATAAGGCCGGAAAGTCGGCAGAGGAGTGCACGTCATACAGACGGATGTCTCTCCTTAATGCAGAGGCGAAGATACTTGCTAAAACCGTGGCCACGAGGCTGCAGCCACATCTACCTGACATTATACACGCAGATCAGTTGGGGTTCATGCCGAATTGTAACACGGCGCTCAACCTGAGGCGGTTGTACAGTGTACTAGAACGCAGATCAACCATAACAGAAGACGCGGCCATACTTTCATTAGATGCACGCATGGCGTTTGACCTAGTGGAGTGGCCTTTCCTCTTCGCGGTTCTGCAGCGCATGGGTTTGGGCCACGGTTTTGTACATGGGTCCGCTTATTGTACACACGACCGAAGTTGTAGTTAACGGATGCCTGTTGCGAGAATTCCCACTAGGGAGGGGGACGAGACAGGGATGCCCACTGTCACCCCTACTTTTCGCAATAGTACTGGAGCCGCTGGCTGCATGGATCAGGCAGGACCTCACAATATGGGGTATAAGATGGGTGATTGGCTGGAAGGATCGCATCTTGCTATATGCGGACGACATCCTCTTATACCTGACGTCTCCAGCACGCTCCATTAATTGTTTATTAGATATATGTGCGGCATATGGGCGGGTGTCAGGAAACACCATTAACTGGGACAAGTATGTTTTGAAGGGTCCCCAGCCGCGACTGCCTAAGGGATGCGAACTGCAGATAGGCACCACTGGGTTTAAGTACCTGGGGGTATTTATAACGCACGATCATGCACACTTCGTTGAACTAAATCTAATGCAACCCCTGACGAGATTTAAAAAAGATGTTAAACACTAGCGCATGCTCTCTTTAACACTTCTGGGCCGAGCGACACTCTTTAAAATGGTAGTGCTTCCAAGATTTCTTTACGCGCTACAAAACACGCCATTCCCAGACTCCCCGGCTTACTTTGGAGCAATAAATGCAGAGCTAACAACAACCCAACTCTGGGACGGGAGGGCACCGCGTATAGCACTTCAAAACTCACTAGAAGCTGGTACGATGGCGGGATTGCCCTGCCAGATGTTAAAGCATACTATTGGGCTTCTCAATCAATCGCCATTAATTCCTGGCTACATGTTCCTCAGGAAGACCCGGTGTTTAGGCTGGACAGGCATCTCCTGGCACCGGCAGTGATTATGAGCGCCTTATAAATAAAAAGCGGAAACAAACGATCACGGGACCAACACTTCACGCCGTACATGTATGGTGCACGGCACAGCGGGAGCTAGGATGGGAGGGGGTGGTCACGAAGGCCATGCCACTGTGGGACACAAAGAAACTGGGGAT
Source organism: Lissotriton helveticus (assembly GCF_964261635.1). NCBI lineage: Eukaryota > Metazoa > Chordata > Amphibia > Caudata > Salamandridae > Lissotriton > Lissotriton helveticus. The sequence goes on along the minus strand of NC_136070.1, from coordinate 181,626,687 downwards.
GCTGGGCAATACGAAAGGGTTCCGAGACAGGTACTCCATAGGTATATCGACGGTCGGGGACCTGTGGCAGAAAGGAAGGGTGGTAACTTTCGCTCACCTGCAGGCCACATATGATCTAGCGGAGACAGAGAAGTTCTGATATATACAGATTAAACATGCATTACAGTCACTGATACCACCAGACACAAACCCGGAAGACTCCTCGCCACTGGAGGATAGGCTCCTGACTGATCACCTACAGAAAAAAGCAATTTCGCTAACATACAAAAAAATAATAAACAACAGACCAGATCTTACAGGGACCCTGAAAGCTAAGTGGGAGCAAGAGGTAGGAGAAATTGATGAGGCGGAGTGGAGAGAGGCGATTGCTTCCCCTAAGGAAGCAGCCATTCCTTCAAGGCTACGATTAGTGCAGCTCAAAATTTTGCACCGCACATATTATACAAGAGTACTCCTCCACAGGATAGGGAGGGTGGACGCGCCGCACTGTCTTAGAGAATGTGGGGAAACGGGAACGTTCTATCATACCATCTGGAGTTGTCCCAAGATAGTAGGATACTGGATGGCAGTAATGAATACGCTCTCCCAGGTGACAAGGATCACTGTGTTGCCAAGTCCGAGATGCTGCCTCCTCAATATTTGGGACCCAACAGACTTGAACACGACGGCCCAGGTCTGGGTGACGTTAGGTATGACAATCGCCAAAAGGAACATCGCGCAGCGCTGGGGTTCTAGGGTTGGGCCCACCCTCGCTCAGTGGTGCAGAGATATGAACCTAGCTATGGTTGCAGAGTGGTCAGTCTATATGTATAGAGGATGCCCGAAAAAGTGGGAGAAGGTATGGGGGGGATGGAACACCTACCGAGGAGGGATATGTGAACCCCGCCACCTGAAGATTCAGATTCTGATGTCAGTGATTGATCTTAACATGATGTATAATTTTATGCAATGTGCCCCCGCGGGAGAGGGAGGGTTTAGAAGGGGAAATGTGATGAAAATGTTTTTCCTTATGCAATATCAGAGACTTGGTGTGCTTCTGGCACTAATGTGTTTACAAGATAAGCAAAGTCCATTGTCATTGAAATGCTCTGCAAACTGTTCAATAAAAACTGTTTAAAAAAAAAAAAAAAAAAACAAGGAAGTCAAAATCTCAAGTTGGAATGTTAACGTGTTGGGGGACAAGATCAAGAGAAGTGTTGTATTGCAATGTATTGAGAGACTATCACCGGACATTGTCCTACTCCAAGAAACCCACCTTATTGGCAATACATGCAAAGCAATGCACAGATGGGGTTATTCGATGGTGGCACGTGCAGGCTTTACTTCCAGCTCTAGGAGTGTAGGTATCATGCAAAAAAAGCCATTTTCTCTTTCACTCACCTCCACATATGTAGAAGACCGAGGCAGATACGTTGGGATCACGGTAACCTGGGAGGGCTGAACTATCACCCTTATGTCTGTGTATGCACCTCCGGGGATGCAGGGTGTAACTTTCACCAACCTTGGTGCGGTACTGTTGACATTGCCTGACGGCCACCTGGTGCTCAGAGGTGACTTCAACTCAATAATATCTATCGGACTCACTAGACAGACACCGCCCTCGCACAAACCCCCACACACCTTTTCCGGTTTCTTCGAAGCAATGAGGCTGACAGATGGCCGGAGAGCATACAATCCGGACAAGATCCAGCACACTTTTCACTTGGGGGCACACAACAGTCTATCCCGCCTTGACTACGTAATCGTTCTGACTCCACAAATCACAGACATCCACGCAATCCGTCACCTGGCCAGAGGCATCTCCGACCACACACCTTTATGGGTACACATAGGTTTAGATGACACACAAGTCGGACGGGTTGCCCCAATAAACCCCTGGTACCTCAAGAACCCCAAAATTAAAAAAGGCCTGAATAAAACTATTGACGATTACTTTTTGGAGAACGAACACACAGTTGAGTCCCCCCAAATTCGATGGGAGGCTTTCAAAACGGTGGTCCGAGGGCAGACCCTTTCCCTAGTTGCGGGCTCCAAAAGAGATAGAGTAAAAGACATCTCCGATATAGAACATGAGCTTTAGCGTCTGGAGCAGGATGTCAACTCTGACCCCACGCCTGAAGCCCTTCACTCCCTCCGTCTGCGCCAGGAAGAATACAGGGCATTAGTCACTGACCGTGCAAAACTAATGGGACAGGAAAGGTTGGGCCGAATATATCATTGGGGGGACAAGGCTGGTAAATTACTCGCCTGGCTAGATGGAAAGGAGCAGGCCAGCAGACTTGTGCCAGAACTTAAGGTACCAACGGATCCCTAAGACGGATCCCCAAGACATAGCCAATCATTTTGCAGCTCACTTCCAAACAGTATATAGTTCGGTAGCACCATACCCTGAAGCAGATTTTTCTGATCTTATCAAAGATATCTCTCTCCCTAAACTGACAGACCCAGACCAAGCATTCATGGACAGTGCCCTCACGCCTGATGAAATAGCAACAGCCGTAAGAACATTTCATTCGGGGAAAGCCCTAGGCCCAAATGGCATTCCAATCGAGCTTTACAAACTTAAACCAGATAAATTGCCCCCCTATTTAAAATCCATGTTCAAGGACAGCCTTAAGCAGGGATCACTACCATATGACCAGAGGATCGCCACAATCGTTACAATACACAAGGAAGGGAAACCCAAAACGGAGTGCACCTCCTATCGACCTATATCGCTATTAAACATTAAACCTAACAATATTAACCATACTGAGTATCAGGCTTTGATTAGAAAACTGTCAGAAAATGAGAATTGTATTGTGCGTAGCGCAGACAAAGGAGGTAATATAGTCCTTTGGGGAAAACACAAATATCTGGCAGAAGCCTGCAAACAGTTAAATAACAAGTACTGCTATGTAAGAGTTGCAGACAAAGTCATGGTGCAGAGTAATGACCGCTACAATGTCCAGTTGAAGGTTTGGCTCGACAAAGGTTTGCTTAAACATGATGAATATAAGTATCTTTTAGTGGAACACCCAGTTACACCAGTGTTCTACTTAAATCCAAAAGTTCACAAGAGCTTGTTAGACTCTCCCAGGGCGTCCAATAATATCTGCATTTGGAAGTGTCCTGGAAAATACAGTGTACAGAGCTAATGAGAAGAAACAGGAAGACATTTTGTTCAATAAGACAGAAGTAAGAAAGCAAAAAAAGCGCAGAAGATAAGATTGACTGTAGATTTGTGACTACATATAGCGCACAACATGACAAGCTGCGAAATATCTGTAACAAACATTGGCACTTGATAAAAAAAGATCTGATTTTAGGGAGATCAGTGTCAAAACGCCCACAAATTACGTTTCACAAAACAAAATCATTTAAGCAAATGCTGGTTAGTAATGTCCTGAAAAAACCCAGGTTGAAAACCACCTGGCTAAACAAACGGAAGGGGTTTATTAAGTGCACTTAGTGCAAGGCATGTCAACATGGAATAAATACAGAGCAATACAAACCTGGCTTACACAAAAGCATGAGAACAATACGAGGGAAATATTCCTGTAAAACAGATTTGCTGTCTGCGTGCTCCAGTGCCCTTGCCACCTGTTGTACGTAGGCAGCACGATCTTAGAAGTACATAAGCGAATCCTCCAGCATTTGAGGGCCATTAAGAATGGCGACCGTACCTACCCAGTGGCCAGGCATTTTGAGAGGTTCCATGAGCAAAATGTGAGAGGTTTAATGTATTATGTAATCGATGGCGTAGAAAAAAATGTAAGAGGTGGGAATCGTGAAAAAAATGCTTAGAAAATTGGAATCATGTTTTATAGCCGAACTTAACTCAAAACAACCTGAAGATCTAAATATGGAAGAGGATTTGTATACTCATCTGGGTTGATAGGGTGCAGTCTAAGATGTTAAATAAGGTGATCTGTAAATAGACTTGTGGAATTATTTGATTGTGTTTTACAATGACTGTTTGCCCACTTGGGCAGAGTTGTAAAATCAAAGCACATAATAAAATGTATGCCCACTGGGGCTGTATTAGTTAAAGTTTCATCGGATTTAAGATGGTAACAAATGACAATCCGATTTAATGAAATATTGTTAGAGGACAGTCAGATAGTATTATTCAACATTGCCTATTATAGCGTATTGTTGGAAATGTTTAGCGCGAAGTAATTGGTTCGCTGTTTTAAGACATTTTAATATGGAGCGGAGTGGCTTTGTATAAATCGCGTCAAAAACAGCTACAAAGTAATTTCTATCAAAAACTACAGGTCTTTCATTGTATATACTGCATTTGTAGTTTTACTGCATATCACGTGTGAAATGAGTTAAAAAATGGCCACTCGCCATAGTGCAATTGTAAGTGAACAAGAGTGCGTGGCATTCGAAACAAGTTTGACTGGTGGCTGAATAAAGAACAAAAAAAACGCACATAGTTTCGTACTACTTCTATGATTTTGGGAGAAGTTTTGTACTTATTTAAGAGACATGCTTCCGTGGTGTCCCCCGTGACGAAGCGGCTTTCGTTTTCAAGGAGGCAGTTGTTTACACAGAAGGACTCTGGTGAGATATATATATATATATATCCAAGAGAAATCCTGAGCCGCTGAATCCCAGGCGGCACTCAAGCAGGTAACGACCTCTTCCCCAAGAAAATGCAAAATGCTCAATAACAGGCCATCCAACACCCGTATATATATATATATATATATATATATATATATTCACGCTCCAAGGTTGTCCCGCTACTTGGACAACCCCATGGAGCATAATATATATATATATATATATATATATATATATATATATATATATATATATATTTAGACAGTGACAGTTGCCAGTGTAATTTTGGATCATTTGGTGTATTAGAAATGTGATTATTACTTGAGATGAGTGAGTACCCACCACTGTACAATACCAGTAATAAAGTCAAAATTCAAAAAAATTCAAAATGCAGCCTAATTAAAAAAATGGAGTAAAAGTTAATAAAATAACAATAAAATAACACCAAAATGACAAAAATCCGGAGATATGAAGCTTTAACGTTTAAGTAGGAATAGCACCAGGAGGCAAAAAAGTGCCAAAGGTTGCCGTAGACCGAAACCTGGGCACAAGTTGATGCTGACCACAATGGAACACTGGTTGGCTACACCAACCAGGTTCATTATGGCCAAAGATTTTACCTCATGGTTTTAGTCTTTTAGGTCCCAAATTCACCATAGATTACACCTAAAGAACCCCAGGACCCCATTGGAGGCACCTAGAAACTCACAGGGTGTCATGCAGAGGCCAAAGAGCAGGGTCCAGCCCAAGTCCAGATGCCACTGGGCAGTTGTAGGAAATGGCCTCTTGTAGATTGCTGTGTCTCTGTTGCTTTAAAAGGAGGTCAGCCACATGTGTAGCATAGAGTCCAGGTCCAGTCCTTCAGGGTTCTTCTCAGGTCCCAAACTGCAGGCTCAGTCCTTCTGAACTTCCTCAAGTCCAGGAGTTTCTCAAGTGGCAGTGCCACATTTATGTCAGGCATGAGCTAGTGGGTGGGAGTGATTCCCGGGCACTCCCTAATCAATGGGATAAAAGTTCTTAGGACCTATCCTAACCACTTTGAACATTTTAAAGATGACCAATGTCTTTGGCCACACTAAACTTGGGCTGTAAGGGTTGTGTGTGTATTTGTGGGGAGAGTACTTTGGTAATTCTATTGTCCTTCCATATCCAACACTAAAATCCAGTTAGGAGCAGTCACTGTAAAAAATACAATAAGCCAAGAGACTGGAATCTGTAGAACAAAAGCAGGCGTTTCCAGCAACCAAACAGTGGACACACAAGAATTGTTATTGGCACCCTGTTTCCCTTTATTTCAAGTGTGCACCAAGTGTTATATGTAAAACCCAGCCAACCTTTTAATCAGGTTTTAACATTCAAGCAGAATTTTACTCTGTGATTTCAAAAAACATGCTCACATCCCCATTCTCCATATTATGTTAAATTCAGAAGAGTCATCCTCTGGGAAGCCTTTCACATCTATTCAGATGCTAATTACTGGCTTTTTGAAGTGCGAGAGCAAATGCAAAAACTTCTGACGAAAAAATTAACTTTCTAAAAGTTATTTTCCTTAATACTTATTAAAAATCCATCTTCACCATTGAATTGTATTTTTATTAAAGGAATCACCCCCTCATTGCTGTCAAAGGCATATTTGGAGGAAGGTCACACACAGAGTAACATCAGTCTGTTTATCCAGCTTAATTAATAATAGGCATCGAGGAAAATATATATCATCTGGAGAAGAAAAAGAGAATAATAAGAATGAAAGAAGAAAAACCCTCAAGGGGAAAAGAGTAGGAAAGAGAAGAAGTAAAAACAAAAAAAGCCAGAGGGGAAGAAAAAAAGGAGAGCCGATTAACTATCGACTGCAATTTATGGTTTCAAATTATTTAGTAGTCCCTTGTTCTGATTTGCTTGTATATTTTTATGTCTTGGACAGATTTACACTGTGCTTGGCACAGTATTTACTTACTTGGTTAGCTAAGTTTCTGCATTCTAAGTTTCCTAAAGTTTCATGCATGGGACAAAAAGTTAAGTGCTTACCCTTTTTATCTCTCGTAGGAAATGTTGCTCACATCTGTAGCCTGAACAGCTGAATATGTTTATATCAAACTGACCGCAGGCCAGACCCTGTGCCCAGCCCCACTGTGCATGTCTGAATGCCATGCACAGCAGGGCTTGCCTACCCATGGCTAGTTGGGTTCAGGTCTCTGCCACAAAGCAGGTTCTGCACCAAAACCCTGAGGTGCATGGATGTGCACAGTGGAGGTTGGAGCTTGAGTACCTCATTTTAAAAACTATGAAATTAACTGAAAAAAACCACAGTTAAGAGTTATGGTTCTGGCTCAAATGCATAAAAACATGAAAATTCGCCAGTTGTGATTTTGAACACAGACAACACATGCCTTAACTTACTGCAACCAACATGTTCTGGGGGTAGTGCTAATCTCAAACTTTTAATCATCAGTCAATTAGGACATAAACCTTTTACAGCAGAATAGGGTTTATCACATTAACTGAACAAAATTTAAAATGACTAGTTTAGGATTAAATGATGTCATTCATGCTGGTTGGTGTAGTACGCCTAATGAAGACGTGTTTCACCGGTTCTGTATATGCAAATGACCTGCTGATTTTGGGACAGGGTCCATGTTCACAATGCAGCTGATATGCACCAATGTAACATTTGTTTGGAGTAATTAAGTTGAACTATATATGTATAGTTGTGGTCAGGGATTGAGTAAGATTTCTACCAAGCTTCTTCTAGTTGGCGATATGAAGCTAATCCCTTTTGTCCTCCTCTGAAAACTATATGGTGATGGATATACCTGGGTATGTCTATTTGCTTTGTGCTGTTGTGCTTTTTACAATCTCTGTTTTCCTTACATATTTCCTAGTAGTAGGATAACTGTTTGTTGTATCCGCTAGATTGTGGTGCACCGCAGAAAAACCTGACACAAATCTTCACTAAGAGTTGAAGAATCCTTTAACGTTCCAACTCCAAATAATGAAGAATACCTAGGAAAGATTTTGTTAGAAATTTAATTTCATTGGAGTCATCCTTAGCATACCAAAGACGTATCTAACGCCTCTTAAAAAAGGGTGGAAGAAAGCAGTTGTCTGTTGAGAGTGCATATGCACCCTACAGTCAGGGTATCAGTGATAAATGTGAGTCCCTCACTTGTGTAACTTCACTATATTGACGCAGGTTTCAGTGACCTGAGTTCTTTGAATGCCCTATGTTGACTGTGCCTGAGGGGACCTTCCATTGTTAGGCTTATACTTGCTGATATACAAAGATTAGCCTGATTCTGTCTAGGCCTCTCCCCCTCCCTGGATGATTCACTGTGGAATGGCAAGTACACCCTAGATCAAATACAAGCAGCAAATATTTAATTCATTTAACACAAACAATAATTTCTTTATGGTAGATAAGAGCCGGAAGGGTTAGTGTAGAACCAGATAAAGGGCAAGTATTCATTAACCAGAAAGAAATAAACAAATATGTATGATGGTCATTTCTGTATTTTATGTGCTAGAGTGGGGAGGCATAGGCATGGTTAAAGGCGTTCCATTAAACCAAACTCTTAAAAATGAAGGACTGGTTTGTCAAACCCGCACCCATCCAATCTGCTCCTCAGAGGCATCCTATATTCGGCAGATAGACCCATGTTCAGTAGGGTGTTTGTATTAGGCAAGAAATATCTCAGGCTTGGTTAAATTCAATATTACTGACGTTCTGTTGGCAACAAGGATATACTTGCAAAAGAAGTAACAACAAATGTATTCACGGGATTAATGAGAGAGAATGGAAAGGGTAGTACGGAAAGGCTCTAGACTTAAGGGGTTTTAATTTAGACCACCTTTTAACCTGCGATATGAGTGCCACTCTGGAGGTAGAGTATTTGAAATGTACCTGCTTATTAAATGGAGACGAGATGTCCAATGGTGAAGCCTCTGCTTCTTTGTAAATGATCCAGCTCATCTGCTTGTAGGCAGAGGGCAACGTGCTTAGCTGCAGTTCTTTTACCATCTCAACGCAAGTGTTTAAACAGCTAAGGTTAAGGACTCTGGCCTGACCAGTCTGTGTATTCTACCCTGTGTTTTCTGTAGCAAAAGCGGAAGTTCCTCCCTCTTCAGCAAGACAAAATCTGAATTCTGACTAATCACGGCTGATATTCTTCCTGTGCTTTGAGTTTAGAGGGCACATACGGCCACAATGTTCTATTCTCTTTCAGGAACCTGACACAAAATGTTTCAATTTCTGTGAACCTAGATCTTGTTTACATGCCCTGTACATGCTCAATAAGTCCCATAAGCAAGCAGGCCTAAGGCAGAGGGGTAGCAAGGTTGGGTTGCCATTCAAGAGATCCCCACATTTTGCAATGGGCCTCCATAATTTGACATTTTACTACTAAGTTCAGGAACTTTTTTTTGTGCTGTTCACCATACTCTGCAGTGCGCACTTGTGTTCCTCTAACATTTCATCCTCCTGGAGCAGTTTTGCAAGCAAACTGTCAACAACCCTTCCAATTTTCAGGATCAACCGCGGCCTGTGTAGCTGAGAGCGGTGGGGCCGGGTTGGGGGAATTCAACAGACGATCACGAGGAAAAATTAAATAAATAGTTAATATTCCCTTGTCGTCTGTCGAAATCTTCCCGCCCCACCCTACTGCTCTTGCCTGCATGGGCCGCGGCTGTTAGGTAAACCCTCGCAGCCCGTATTAGGGTTGCAGGTCCCAATTACCTAACATACATCTGACCCAAGGCCTTGCAACCACACTACCCACTTCACCAACGGTAAGACATTTTGGGATTATTTCTTATGCCAAGGCAAGCCAATTTTGTAATTAGAGATTCAACATGCAGCTCTCCAACCTGTGAAAAATACACCTGCTGCTTCAACTTAACCACAGGTTGAAGCTCACTATAGCTTTATCTATGACAAACCTCAATTATTACAACATTACCTGAATATTACCCACAATCAGGATGTGCCCAAACCTTCCCAAACGAGACCATTATAAATAAGTTCTGAGAAATCTATGTTGGCTCCCGGTTGACCTAGCTGTCGAGATCACACTAGATGTACTTCAGAAGAATATTGAAAAGTGAGCTCTTCAAGCTTGCCCGTACATGAACTCTACATAGGAAAAGGGCTATTTTTTGAAGAACATCAGGAAAAGGTCTTTCACTCCTATCTAATTGTAACACCTCACTTAATTGCCAAATGCAGACTGTTATAAGTGCCTTAGTGCTCTGAAGTTACTGTAAGATACGGAGCCCTTAACCAAACTCAAATAAAGAAACACAGAACTAAAGGTTTGTCCCCAGTTAAGGAGTAGAGCAGGGCCATTGGGATATCACTTTGGATAAAGGCACTATCCTAAGAATGTTCGAATTACGCAGTTATGCTTTTGCCAACTTCATGAAACTGTAAAAAAAGTTTGCACATTTCCCAAAACTGCCTTCTTCACTGCAGCAGAGGCGTGGTTACTGAGTCGCTTCCTGATACAAACGAATCCTGGTTTCACATTGAGAAAATTCTACTTAGATGTACTACTTACAGATCCAGCTTCAGCTTTGCATCCTTCTTCCTTCAGTTTTCACGAAGTAGCCAGCTGTCCGTGGATGCACTGAGAAGCGGACCTACCTCAAACTAGGTAAAAAGGCGAATTTTGACATCGACTGAACAGTTTCTCCTGTTGCCCCTCTCAATGTGTGAGTGCAATTGGGATTTCAATCTGACTATCAGTATTGTCTTCCCCAAGTGGAATTCAACTTACTGCACTCCCTGCCCAACCTTGTTGAAACATATCCTGCATCCCAGACCTCATTGACTTTAACTCCTTGTAAGATCCTAATTGACACCTTTCTTCTCCAATCACTATATCATTCATGTAACCATCACTCTCACCATTATCTACACCTTCCTGTGCTATCACCATGTACTCATTCTCATTTGAGTCTTACTTCTTTGAATTGGGGTGCATCATTTACTCTGTGCCTTGTTAACCCCCACCAGCCTTGTTCAGACAAAACCATTCAACTAATTAAACTCTGCACAGGACTTGGCCTACTCTCCGTCCCTGGTACGCCATCCTGGCTCACTATCACCCATTAGCAATAACATTAATACCTACATTCTCCCATCTGAAAAAGGCAGACGTTTGCTCAAGAGCAAAGAGTCTGTATTTTTATTGTTTTGCTTCCCTTCCAATCTTCGAAAACATCTGGACCTGTGCTAAAAGGAAAGTCAGTAAATTGCCACTTTCAACCAAATTGCCACTTTATCAAAATAACCCATTTTGAGCAAAATGTCAATGTCGTTGAAACGGGTGCAAGAATGGAGGAGGGGGTATATTTGTATCCAATTGAGCAGGGTTGAACATTAATCTCCTATCTCCACGCCTGGCCTAAGGGCTAGGATATTTTAATGTATCTTCCAATCTTGCAATGTTCGCGAATATCGGTAAAGATTTAAAACCATATGGCCGTACACAGTTCAGGGGTATTTTGAAGCTCCTTGTTAGGATGCGATATAAGGGCAGGGATAGTCCTTTTTTAGTGTTCATGGACTGCCATCACATGATCAAACAGGAACTGGATATAAGTCTGTCCTACCTTCATTTCCCTGCTAGTTATTGCTTCCTGTGAGGTTCCTGGTTGCTGTTGGAGTATTCCTTGCTCTCATTGGATTTCCCTCACGGGCTCGTGAGGTGTAGATCTAGTACTCTCCCCTAGAGTGCTTTGCCTTTTTGCCTTCTGACCTATTGTCCTCCTTTTCCCTCCTTGTTATTCCACCCCTCCTAGCTAGTCAGTCTTGCCCCTGCCCCCTTCGTTTTTGAGTTTTCTTTATTTGCACTCGTTTTGGAGGTTAGTTTAAGTGATAGGGCCTCCTATCCGCCTCCGTTAATATTTTGTGGTTCGGCCTGTTTACAGTGAAGGAGAGGAGACGCGGCTCAGTGCGGGGCTTGTTTGCCTTCGTGACGCGCCCCTTGTTTTTGTAGTCAATCCACATCGTTATGCGGAAGTGACCCGTTTTTCGGGTCATTCCGCGAGTGCAGAGGAAGTTGATTGTTTTCCTTCTCCCTCGTCTGTTTTAGTCCATTGCCTTCGATATGGCAATTAGGATAGGGTTTTTTTTATGTGTGCTCTCAAGCAGGGCCTGCCCTAGGCCTTCTGAGGCCCCGGGCGAAAGGGAAGATGTGAGGCCCCCCTAATTGAATATTGCGTCACAAGAAGTGACATCACAGAAAGTAACATCACAGTACTATTGAACTTATTTGGCATCACTGAAGCTAACTAATGTGGATATCAGTAACATGGACAAAAAGTAGAGGGGATGGAAAACAGGTGAGCAAATATCCAGATAAAAGGAAATATTGCAATCAAAAACAACCACACACACACAACCACACAAACACACAACCACACACACACACAACCACACACACCCACACACAACCACACGCACACACAACCACACAACCACACAACCGCACACACACACACCCACACACAACCACGCACACAACCACAACACCACAACCACACACACACACAACCACACACAACCACACACATCCACACACACACAACCACACACACAACCACACACACAACCACACACACACACACAACCACACACACACACACACAACCACACACACACACAACCACACACACACAACCACACACACACACACACAACCACACACACACAACCACACACACAACCACACACACACAACCACACACACACAACCACACCAAGCATTGGCATAGTCAATAGGTCTCGCCTTTGGGACCTTATAAGTGTTTAGCCATGCAACAGTTGATGTGGTTGCACCAAAGATATTGTGCTGCATAACTAAATACTTAAAAGGTCCCAAAAGTGAGACCTATTGGCTATGCCAATGCTTGTTTTTATAACCCATAATACGCAAACCCAATCACAGTGTTGTGTTTTTACTTGAAAACATGTGGAGTCAAGAAGACAGTACTACCCTGGTCTGTTCCAGGGATTCAAAGATCACTAAATGTAACTGAGACACTTCATTGTATATTTGGCCTGTGTCAACGAAATTCCAGCTCTAAAACAACACAATCATGGGAGAGCATCCAGACACATACTTATCTCCAAGATATCAAACCTGGGACGTAAGGTGTTCAAACTATCTAGTAAAAAATAAAATATTTACATTCTAAAACTATATGGTTGATGTTGAAGCACTAAAGATCAATTTGGATATTACTGAACACGTATTTGAATCACGGGGTTGTTTGTCACCAAAAGATACATATAATAATGCTAAAAACTTAGGTATTAACCTCTGGCACAGCTGAAAACTGTTGTGGGCGGAGAATGAGCACGGTAGCCAAGGATGTTAAAGCGAGCCCCAGTTCAAAATTTAAAGCGTAGAGCAATTTTTTTAAAGGTCCACTATACTTAAACGGCAAGGTGCTGTTGCGTTCTACTAGTATCTTATGAACGTGGTTTCCACGGCAACTGATTTTGCTTCACTTACTTTTTCACGTCTCTGCTTCCTGCCCAAAAGACACCGATGGCTACGGTGCCCACCAAAGATGATAACCATATTGTAGTCCAGGACAGGCTCAATAGAGGCATACATTGCCACCTTCACTGACTTGCCAAATGTATCACCAATATATGAATGAGTCCTGCTTAAAACTTACACTCCTGCTGCGCTTTCTGAAACAGACACCAAAGGCTACAAGGCCCAGGGAAGGGGGCCCCCACATTATGACCTTGCAGCTCGATCCAGTGCTTGAAGGCCTTGGGAGGGGGGCCCCCTCCCATGGGTCTTCAAACAGTAACAAGGCACTTCCCAAGACACTGCTGAGAGCTCATCAGAGTACAAAAAAAAACAACAAAAAAAACCTCTGTTGAAGGGGTGTTCTTCAATAGTGGGCAGAAAATAAAGTGGTAGCTGTACCTAGCTTAGATGGCAACGACAACTGTAAATATTTTTATGTTTTGTATGTAACACTGCCCCCCTGTGTCAGATCAGTATGAGTCAGATAGTGTTTCTGCATAACTGAATTAATTGCTTTTAATTTATCGAGCTAGGAAGAATGTATCGATCACTGTATGTCACAAGCATTATTATTACCAAACTTTAGCTGTATTCAATGAAGATGAGACACTGCCCTATAAAGATTCGAAGGCTGCTCCCTCCTCCCCTCACCCACCTCCTTTTACCTGTATCTGGCTTGTGCTGGAACCAAAGGGGCCTTCTGTTGCCTAGATACAAAATGTACAAAAAGGGCCGATAATGGCCGGTACTTAACCGAGGCGCTGCCCTGCCCCTGACATTGTGAACCAACATAATTGCTGGCCCAGCTGTTATGCCGTCCCCCATTCTAATTGTCCCTTCCCCCACCCGTAATGTAATCAGGTGAGGCAGGGGGCCTGTGGTGGGCTGTGGAAGTGTGACCTTTCACAGGGGCGCGAGGCCCCCTGAGCGCGAGGCCCTGGGCAGCTGCCCACACTGCCCATGCCTAGCGCCGGCCCTGCTCTCAAGATCTATGAGCACTTCTTGCCTTTTTTCACCTAAGATCCAGCCTTCATTTTATAAAAGAATGACACCATACTAAAACGTCTTTTCTTGAGTCTCTGAGGATTGACACTGACTCAATTCCAACTACTGCCCAGTGTACTCCTCGTGGCAAAGCTTGCATTGTAAATAGGTAAGCCGTGTGATTGTGGTGGCAGGGCATGTTCACTAGCAGTGGGGGGGGGGATGGGTTTTTCTCGTTTGTGTTACAGTTTGTGATGTGTACTTCCTCTTGTTTGTGTGCATAGGTGCAGAGGCGAGGAGACGGGAGCAGTGTCCTTTTACCTACCCTAGGGTGGACGACTGGGTGTCACTACAACACCACCCTCTTTTCAGGTCCATTGGCGCACGCACAGTTGTTTGTCTGTGAAGTGGCACATGGGCAGGGAGAGGGGATTGGTGCATTCTTCACTTCGTTCCTGCAGTGCACGGGCTGAGTGGGCGGAACCACAACAGAATAACTAGCCCACGTGTTATAGCACTGCCTGGACGAAGATGAATGAGGATTCGGGGAATCCCTCGGGCGGAGGTACGGGTGTGCCCACTATGCAGGACGTTATGGGGGCTTTGACAGCGTTACAGGCTCAGGTGCAGGATTTACGTCAAGAGAACATGGGTCTGAAGCAGGAGTTAGTGGCAGTGAGAGCTGGGGAACAGTTACAACAGAGGGGGCAGGCAACAGTCATTCAGCCAGCGACTTTCCAGTACAGTGGTGGGTCAGGTTCCAGTGGAGCGGGAGGAGGGGTTCCTCTCGCTGTTACGGTGAATACCCCGGTTGCAGTGCCCTTGGCTCCCCCTGAGAGGTTTTCTGGGGATAGCGAGAAGTATGCCACTTTTATGAACCAGTGCCAGTTGCATTTTATGTGCAAGCCTAGTGCCTTTCCGGATGATTCTGCTAAGGTTGCGTTTACCATCTCATATTTGGCTGGCACTGCTGCCCAATGGTCCATTCCCCTGATTGACAGTGATGATCGTGTGTTGTATGACTATGCGGCATTCAAGGAGTTGATGCGTGGCTTGTTTGCGAAACATGCATTCATGCAGGCGAGTGACGCGGAACTCCTAAAGTTACGGCAGGGCAGGCAGGATCTATTGTCCTATATAGCCTCATTCAATCGGTTGGTGTCTGAAACCCATTGGCCAACAGAGAAAAGAACTTCCCTGTTTTACCAAGGCCTATGTGAGGAACTTAAGGATGTGGTGTCTCAGGTGGTAGATCCACCAGGGGATTGTGCAGCGTTCATTGACCTGGTGGTCAAATTGAACCATCGATTGGCGGAGAGACGCGGGGAACGTAGTCGTTTTCAGGTCTCACGGGGAGGTTACGTTAAGCCAGAGGTAAAATCAATAGGGGATAGCAAAACAGCGCCCGAACCTATGGAGATAGGAGGGATGCGTGGGCCTTTGACTCCTGAAGAGAAAAAGAGGAGAAGGGAGTTAAATCTGTGTCTGTATTGTGGACAGGGAGGCCATT
Organism: Lissotriton helveticus; assembly: GCF_964261635.1. Classification (NCBI taxonomy): domain Eukaryota; kingdom Metazoa; phylum Chordata; class Amphibia; order Caudata; family Salamandridae; genus Lissotriton; species Lissotriton helveticus. The sequence continues at coordinate 181,611,096 of NC_136070.1, read as the reverse complement.
TTGCCAGGGAATTTCCTGTGAAACCATCAGGTATAGGGTATGGCAAGAAGGTAGCTTTTGTTCATGTAGAGGGACACAATAGCCAACAGAGGGAACGAATGAGACAGTATGACGTGTTGGGAGCAATAGATCAGGCGCCAAGGCATTTTATCATCAATGCCCATCTTTTGCTTTCTGTGTCCGAACGGGTCCCTGTGTCAGTCTTGTTGGACTCTGGTGCAACCGGTAATTTTATTGATATATCGTTGGCAGAGAAACTACGGATCTCATGTCCTCAGAAGGAACAGCCAGAACCGGTGAGAGCCATAGATGGGACTGAATTGACGTCTGGATGTATTACCCGCCAAACCGTTCCTTTACAGTTGTTGTGCGAGAACGGGCATTCGGAAGCTGTGGTTTTTGATTTGATCGATGCACCTTCTTTTGGTCTGGTGTTAGGGGTTCCTTGGCTGCAGGAGCACAACCCGAAGATCGATTGGGTGCAGCGGTTGGTGACGTTGGATTCCGCTCATTGCCTGAGACATTGTTATCTTGAGGCCAGGGAGCGGATTCATCCTTTGTCGTGCGCGGTGACTGAAGTGAGCTCCGTTCCTTTACAGTATTCGGAGTTTAAGGGGGTCTTTGACAAAGGTTGTGCTCAGGGTCTACCCCCGCATCGGTCTTTTGACTGTAAGATCGATCTGGTGCCGGGTGTTCCGTTACCTTGTAGCCGTATTTATGCCTTGTCGGAACCTGAGGAGGTGCATCTCAAGGAATACATCGAGGAGATGTTGCATTTGGGCTACATCCGCCCCTCTACTTCGCCTGTATCATCGGCGATCTTCTTTATACCGAAGAAGGAGTGGTCCTTGAGGGCCTGTGTAGATTATAGGGCCTTGAATAAAGCAACAGTAAAGAACAAGTACCCTCTTCCCCTCATCCCCGTGTTATTGGACCAGCTGCGCAAAGCCACAGTATTTACTAAACTGGATTTGCGGGGCGCTTACCACTTGATACGAGTTCGACCCGGGGATGAGTGGAAGACGGCTTTTAAGACCAAACAGGGACTGTTCGAATATTGCGTAATGCCGTTTGGCTTATGCAATGCGCCGGCAGCGTTCCAGTTCTTTATTAATGAGGTCCTTAGGAAATATCTGGATAGAACTGTCATCGTCTATTTGGATGACATACTCATTTATTCAGAAACGGGTGCTGAACATCAAGATCACGTGACACAAGTGTTAAGGAAGTTGCAGGAACACCATCTGTATGCAAAATTGGAGAAGTGTCAGTTCAGCTCCCCTGAAGTGGAGTTCTTGGGGTTTATTATCTCGGCGGCAGGAGTCCGGATGGACCCTAAAAAGATTCAGGCAATTGTATCCTGGCCCATACCGTCTACTGTGAAGCAAATCCAGGTGCTCTTGGGTTTCGCCAACTTTTATCGGCGGTTTATCTCCCACTTCTCTGATGTAGTGGCTCCAATGACCCGTTTATTGCGGAAAGGGGTTCCCTTTGTATGGTCTACTGAGGCACAGGAGGCTTTCCGACTATTGCTCGAACATTTTACAACAGCACCTGTGTAGGTGCACCCTGATCCTGCTCTGCCGTTTTTTGTTGAAACTGATGCTTCCATGTGTTCGGTGGGTGGGGTGTTGTCCCAACGGGATGAGGACACTGGCCATATGCATCCCATCGCTTTCTTTTCCAAGACATTGTTACCAGCGGAGCGTAATTATACTGTGGCGGAGAGGGAATTGTTGGCTGTGAAATTGGCTTTTGAGGAGTGGCGTCACTACTTATGGGGTGCACGACATGTTATTACTATCTATACCGACCATAAAAATCTGGAGTTCTTCAGATCTGCTAGGGCGTTAACACCTCGTCAGATGCGGTGGGTTCTATTTTTAATGAATATGACTTTGTCATTACTTATAGACCCGCAGCACAGCAGATTAAGTCTGACGCCCTATCCCGGATTCATGTCGGTCCTGGTGATATGAGTTCCTTGAGTGACGTCAGACCAATGATTGATGGTCAAAGGATCATTGGGGCCGTCACAGCTAGCGACTTTCCTAATCTGGTGAATTTGGTAAAGGAGCGATTAGGTCAGATGGATATGGTTCCGTGGTTGTCCTTGCCCCAGGTCATCATGCGGGATGGATTGTTATATCATGAGGGGAGGTTGTTTATCCCGCCTGTCATGAGGGAGGAGGTGTTGGAATGGTGTCATTCCTCGGCATTGGTGGCACATCCTGGGATAGGGAAAACAAAGGAATTATGCATGAGATGGTTTTGGTGGGAGTCAATGGCGAAGGATATCCAGAACCATGTGACAGCTTGTCCTATATGTGCCATCAACAAACCATCACATTGCAAAACCTCTGGCCTTCTGCAGCCTTTAGAAGTCCCTCCTTCCCCTTGGCATACCATCAGCATGGACTTTGTGACCGATTTACCATCAGTGAATGGGTTCACCGCCATTTTGGTGGTGGTGGATCTATTCACTAAAGTGGCGCATTTTGTTCCGTTGCCCAAAATCCCTACGGCTAAGGAGATGGCAGTGGTGTTTATGTCCGGGATTGTGAGGCTACATGGCATGCCGTCGGCGATTATTTCCGACAGGGGGGCTCAGTTTGTGTCTCACTTTTGGACTGAGCTTTGTTTGGTGCTGAAGACTGAGATACGATTGTCGTCAACGTATCATCCTCAGTCGGATGGACAGACTGAGCGCACCAATCAGACCATGGAGCAGTATTTGAGGTGTCTAGTTTCATCTTTGTCTTGCGATTGGCTGACTGCTTTGCCCATTGCGGAGTTTGCATATAATAACAGCTTGCACTTCGCATTGGTATGACACCCTTTTATTGCTCCCTGGAGTACCATCCCAGGGCCATCGCTATCCAACCCACTGGGCATGTGCCGGCCATTGATGGAGTGTGCAAGAAGCTGAATGAGATCTGGGGTTTGGCTCGAGTGAGGTTGTTGGAAGCTAAGGCTGATATGAAGAAGCAGGCAGATAGACAGCGGGCCCCGACCCCTTTGTATAAGGTGGGTGATATGGTTTGGTTGGCCTCCCGTAATTTGAGGATGCAGGGCTCCCGTAAATTACAACCTAGATTCGTGGGCCCTTTCCCGGTAGTACAGGTTGTTAATTCAGTGGCCATGAAGCTTCAGTTACCCCAGGATTACAAGATACATCCTGTGTTTCATACTTCTTTGCTGAAGCCATACGTACCCTCTGCTCAGGTGTTGCCCCCGCCCCGCCTTTGGTTATTGATGGGGAGGTTGAGGTTCAGGCTATCCTGGACTCAAGGCGTAGGCGGGGCCGCCTATATTATCTGGTTGATTGGAAGGGATATGCCCCGGAGGATAGGACCTGGGAGCCTGCTGGGGGGGTGCATGCACCACGCTTGGTTCGTATGTTCCACAGGAGGCATCCCGCTAAACCCCGCCCTGTAGGGAGGGTCATTGGGGGGGGTACTGTTAGGATGCGATATAAGGGCAGGGATAGTCCTTTTTTAGTGTTCATGGACTGCCATCACATGATCAAACAGGAACTGGATATAAGTCTGTCCTACCTTCATTTCCCTGCTAGTTATTGCTTCCTGTGAGGTTCCTGGTTGCTGTTGGAGTATTCCTTGCTCTCATTGGATTTCCCTCACGGGCTCGTGAGGTGTAGATCTAGTACTCTCCCCTAGAGTGCTTTGCCTTTTTGCCTTCTAACCTATTGTCCTCCTTTTCCCTCCTTGTTATTCCACCCCTCCTAGCTAGTCAGTCTTGCCCCTGCCCCCTTCGTTTTTGAGTTTTCTTTATTTGCACTCGTTTTGGAGGTTAGTTTAAGTGATAGGGGCTCCTATCCGCCTCCGTTAATATTTTGTGGTTCGGCCTGTTTAGAGTGAAGGAGAGGAGACGCGGCTCAGTGCGGGGCTTGTTTGCCTTCGTGACGCGCCCCTTGTTTTTGTAGTCAATCCACATCGTTATGCGGAAGTGACCCGTTTTTCGGGTCATTCCGCGAGTGCAGAGGAAGTTGATTGTTTTCCTTCTCCCTCGTCTGTTTTAGTCCATTGCCTTCGATACGGCAATTAGGATAGGGTTTTTTTAGGTGTGCTCTCAAGATCTATGAGCACTTCTTGCCTTTTTTCCCCTAAGATCCAGCCTTCATTTTATAAAAGAATGACACCCTACTAAAACGTCTTTTCTTGAGTCTCTGAGGATTGACACTGACTCAATTCCAACTACTGCCCAGTGTACTCCTCATGGCAAAACCTGCATTGTATATAGGTAAGCCGTGTGAATGTGGTGGCAGGGCATGTTCACTAGCAGTGGGGGGGGGGGTTGGGTTTTTCTCGTTTGTGTTACAGTTTGTGATGTGTACTTCCTCTTGTTTGTGTGCATAGGTGCAGAGGCGAGGAGACGGGAGCAGTGTCCTTTTACCTACCATAGGGTGGACGACTGGGTGTCACTACAATACCACCCTCTTTTCAGGTCCATTGGCGCACGCACAGTTGTTTGTCTGTGAAGTGGCACATGGGCAGGGAGAGGGGATTGGTGCATTCTTCACTTCGTTCCTGCAGTGCACGGGCTGAGTGGGCGGAACCACAACACTCCTCTGCCTAGCTCACTTGTGTGAAGTTCATTTTTTACCACCCCCACCTTGCCCAAGGGTGGGGGTAATATATATAGTTTATTGTATTGCAGTATTATATATCGCATGCTACCTCTGTGGTATGAGCCCCACCCCTTGCTCTACAATGAGCAGCATGGACCTGCTTGATTGCTTCTGGCCTGCAAAAGGCTGCTAGCCACTGGGGAGCAGGTCAGTAATCCTGCCAGCCTTTTCACAAGTGCAATACCATCTCAGAAGCATTCTCCATGGCCAGAAACATTTATTAATAAATAATTTAAAAAAATAGAACACCATCAGTAACAGATATCTTGCTCTTATTACAAAAAATTAGCTCTTCCATGAAATATGTGTGGGACAAACAATTGCTTGCCACATCCTGTCAAAAAACCTATGAAGAATATTTTTTAACAGTACTTTCCAGGCGCTTTGGGATTGTCTTCCGTTTGAACGAACAAAGATCTATCTCGTTGTTGCCATACCAGTTGAGTATTTGTTCTGGACATCTTGAAGTAATATATTGTTGCCACGAGTATCAAATGTTTTTTAAATGATAATCTATTATTGTTTTTCCTGAAATGGGAATATCATTATGTGGGCACAGTTGAAAGAGAAAGCTATTGCGATACTAATGATGAGCAGCCCTCAAGATGTGTTCACAAAAAGCCATTCCATTTTAGCAGTATGTTAAAGACATTAAGCATCAATCTCATGTACTTACATTTTTTGTGGTTGTGAATGTGGCTTAGCAACCACAAAACGCTTTTTCACAATGTAAAAAACTTTTTTGTAAGTTGGATAAGTTTTTCCATCTTAGGAAGAAGGTTTTTTTATTCTTTCTGAATCACAAAGAGGATGAGGCATAAAAAAAGGGGTTACCCCCCCCCTCTTTGCAAATCACAAAAGACCGTCCTTACCAATGGTCTGTGACCTCAATTGGAGTTGCAAACCATTCAACAGTTACCACTACTTAATATGAGGGAGCAACTGATTCACAGTAGGCTAACTGTCCATGTAGGAGAGCTTTCCCTTTGGAAATAATGATGGATGATGGCCCTGGGCTTCCCCTTTGCTTGATATGTTCCGAGAAATATTTATTTTAAAAGGAGCGTCGGTCTCTTTAATAGAGACGGCCTACTTCTAAAAATATTTCCTGTTTAGGAGCAAAAGCAGTGGTGATGGTGAGCTGTCCCTTTCTGACTGTTCCAGTCCACCAGCCTGGCATTTGCAGCAATTCACAAGAATCCCAAAATGCAATCTGTCTCATTAATACTCATGAAGTAGGACGTTTTGTGCACCCATGCTTATGGACAATTTGCGATCTGACTTGCCCGTACACCGGCCGATTTGCAGATGGCATCCCGGCTTGTAAACCAGCCAGTGCTTGATTTACATATCATTGGGTTTTGACCAGGGGTAATACATCAGGCCCTATGCAAATTCCAGTGTCTGAGAAATAAATATGTAGAGAAAACATAAAAGGCCTCTGAAATGAATGACCTGGAGTTTGACCTTAGACCATGGGTACATGCAAACATTTCGGGGGCCACAAAGTTCGGTCTGTGGCTTCCCGAGGGCGAGACTTAAAGCAGATGCATGCTAAAGATGAGTTGTCTAGAAAACATTCTGTGCTTCTTTACCTTTGGGATAATTAAAATGCAAATAAAGTATGCCTGTTTGACAGCTTTCTCAATGTCCCTGCTCTGTCAAGTGAACAGCCCAGTGCTGCTGTTCACCAGGGGGCTGCAATTCAAGGTCAGGAGGACCACATGCAACTCTCAAGTCGTACTTTGCGTATCCCTGCCTTAGACTATAGACATCATTGTCATTTCATGCGAAAAGCCATGGACAAGTGGGTGTTATTAAAATATTTCTACAATTCCAATAGAGAAGATTGATAGTATTGATAGAGCGCGCGAGGTCACCCAACCAATAATTTCGCCGCTTCCGGCCCATATATTTCAATTCACCATATACATTGACCGGGTGACTTCACGGGCTGCTACCAATTTGTGTGAATTCCCTACTGTTATTCCTCAGCGTACCCGACTTACCATCGACCGACACGGGTACCTATGACCACAATGGATCAGGGAGCTAGCTGTAAAAGGAAAGGCAGCAAAATACAACTCAAATGACATTCAATACCTTTGTAAAATGACCACGGACAACTGGAAGTTTTAAAGTCTTTATCTAAAGTTCATTCTCAGTAAGCATTAGATTTACAAGGATAAGACAATCAATAATCAAGATAATGAAAAGTACATAACTATAGAGAAATAAAGTCAGGGTAATCATGGAAATGCTAATATGGGATGCAACAGAAAACGCTATGCATTTAGGGCAAAAGTTCTTTGGACAGTTTAAGAAAGGCCGTTCTAGACCATATCAGGAAATGACAAACTGCAATGCAAAATATAATTTCTAACAGGTAGGGTAACATGGGAAACGTTATGAAAATATGCAATGACTTTACGTTTCAATAATTTGCGGCAAAAGCATGGAAAAATCAACATATGCAAAGGTGTGTCTTTATTGAAGCAAAAGACAGAAAATAGAAAGGTGCAAGTTTAAAAGAATTCAGAGCAATATTTACCTAGACTGGTGTGAAAACCAAACCCTGGCCACGGGTCAGTTAAGGACAGGAAACCCTCAAGGAAGGATACCCCTCAATGGACAGCAGGTGCAGAATGGACACCCAGGGCAGGACAGGAAACCCTCAGATTAGGAATCAGGACAGGACCTCAGGACAGGACAGGAAACCCTCAGGACAGGACCAGCACCCGCAGTTCGGAAGCAACGCCTGCGCTCCACCCTCTCTGCAGCTATCGATCAAGACCCCGATTGGGTCAGCGAACTCCCAGCAAAGTGCTTCGCCAGCACTTTAAGGTTCAGTAGAACCTTAGTCTATGGTCAATTTCGGACAGAGTACTCCGCAGTGCTCTGTATCTTCAGTCACCTATTGAGTGCGTTGGGTCAGTGACAGGTCAGCTAAACAAGACAAGTCGGACAATTTCCCTAGGTGAACCCAGGGTAGATATACAGTTTGGGGACGGTGTACCACCCCCCAATGTTGCAAAGTGTCAGAATCCCTCAATTTGGATTGGTCCTAAGATAGGATTTGGGTAACACACCAATCAGAACACACTATTTCGATGCCTACTTTGCATCTCTGGGTACCGCCTAGCGAGATTGGGGTTCTCATGAGAAAGTCCAGGGAAATACAATGACAAATTAACATTGTTTCAGAATAGGGACACATGACTCCGTCCTGCTGAGTTCGCAGGTCAGTTTCTCAGGAGCATCTTGCCCATCCCTGCCAGCTGGCTGAGTTCCACCAGCCAAGGTTGACTTCTCCCCAGGCGGACGGTCCTGCGCAGAAAGGACCTCCAAGATGGCTTTCGGCTCAGTCAGACCCCCATTTCCCGCGGTACATAAAAAGTAAACGAGAACAAATTAATACATAGAAATAACGTTATGAAAACACATCATTGGTTTTGTACTTTCAACTTATCACCAAAAATTATACTTATGCAGTCTAAATGTTAGCTACATATACACAGGCACAAGAGCAATGGCACGAGCAGTACCACGTTATTGCCAAAACTATGTATTACGCATGCGCAACTATTTCCCTCCAAACCTGCAAACACGTCAGGACACGTGAGTGTGACTGACGCATGCGCAGAAGCTATTTCAAAGCAGCGGCCATTTTATTGACTCAAATTAATCGTATTAGAAATACACATGTGCAAGCTTCATTTACCTCGTTTAAACATGAAATAAAGGTTAGTAAGACGTACAAATTATTACTTGGTTACACATGAGCGAGGATCATGACTACAGCAAGTCGCAAATGCGAAGCTTTGCTTCATCAATCCCCTCTTTGATGATATTTACTATCATCACAAAATAAATGGAACCAGATGCCAACTTCTCACACCTTATACAGCTCTATCTCTTCCAGCAAGCTATTCAGCTTTTCTCTCTCATTTTTGGTAGGGTGAGAATTCTTCACCCTTTTGTATATCTGATTATTCATTTCCTCTAATTCAAGTTCATCCACACTTCGTTTCACTCCTCTCGCATTCACTTGATGCTTTCGGGTGTGCTTACGACATTTGCAACAGACAAATATGAAGAATAGGATAAGACCTATAATTCCAATTGGCATCAGTACCTTAAACAATAAGCTTTTACCTAAGCTAGCAAACCAATGACCTGCATTTGAGAGACCATCTACCTGTCTCTTCCAGGCACTGTCAACCTCGAGTGGTTTGAGTTCCCTTTCCAAATTAGTAATGTTTTTCACGTATCTTTTGAGCTGCACACTTTTGTCCGGAATATAAGTGCAACAATGTTGCGCCTTCAACATCCGGCAGACTCCGCCCTCTTTTGCTAATAAGGTGTCAAGAGCAAGTCTGTTCTGCAAAACCATTGATCTGATCGCAACCATTTCAGTATTGACCAGCAGAAATCCATGAGCTGTGTCAGTAGACAGCACATCCACTATAGTGGACAATTTGCAAATTCTGTGAGTGTTCAGAACCACTCCCACTCCAGGTATCAGTGCACTGAAAATACTACCCATTATTTCACCTATGCTTTCTCTTTTACTACGCACTAAGCCATTAGTATTTTCACTGCTTCCAGCAACTTTGTTCACATGGTATATTTTCGGGAAGACAATGCCAAAGTAGCAGCTTCCATACCAGTGATCCGGCAATTTGAAATAAGCCTTGTCCCCACAAATATAATAAATTCCAGGAAACACAGGCTCTGACCCATTTTTGAAACCCCAACCTCCAATTACCTTGTAATTATGTTCGCATTCACTGGAACCAATGAAAATGTTATTATAATAGCTAGTCTTCTCGCGGTGAAGACATAGCTTTCCTTTCTTTTCAAAATCCAGCAACAGAGCAGGACCCGCTCCACCATTTGAGGTGCCCTCCATGTTCTCAGCCCATTTTGGCCTTTTCTGTGTTTCGTCATCTGCCTTTCTTTTTATTTTTATTCTCCTTTTCTCTGCCATGTTCAGGAACATCTTTTCCTGCTCACGCAAAGAACAGGTCAAGTTATCTCTGTGTGCGTCACCTATGTCTATATTACCTATAGTCAGAAAGTATTCGCCCATATAGCGAGTAACGTCACTTTTAGTATGTACAGGATTCAAGTTCCCACGTATAGGGAGTTTAGAAAAGATCACGTCATTGTTTGAGTAATAGTACTGTAACGGTCCTCTTTTGTAAAATAAGCTAGCTAAAATGCTACAGGAAATTCCATATGTTAGGGGCAGGTGATGGTATGTCACGCCTTCAGCTACAGAGGTAGGTAGCTTCATGCAGACATAGCAATCTTCAATTTCCATAGTCTCTACATAGTGTATTAACAAGTTTGCGAAAACATTTAAATGCGTTTTATTCTTAACTCCATGATAATGTAGTCCTCCCTCATCTGATGCTTCTAGGTCTCGTTTTGTTTGTCTGAGTGCTCTTTCATGTATTGCTACACTTTGTGTTGTTAGTTCTTCAGTCTCAGTATTTACAATCTCAGTAGGGCCAATATTAGTATTTTTGCTCACCGCAAAAGGAATGAAAACTGTTAGTCCTATCCAGAGTAATATCAGTATAACTATACTACATACACATACCTTGCAGCATGTTTTGCAACGACTGCAACTAGGTCTACCATTCACGTTTGAATCAGACATTTTGGCTCAGAAGAAGTTTCTCGACCCCTCTTTGTGTCTTTACACCAGTAGCTTACTTTGTGCAAATTCACGGTGGGTCGTCTTCTTCTTCGGCAGAGTACTCAACGACTTGTTCTCCGTCGCTCTCGTCAGTTATATCAAGATCTTCAAATTCTTCTAAAACAAGCGTCCATTCAGGAGACTTGTACTTTTTGTTTTGTCTTTTTATTCGATCACTCCTTCTCTTGGAAGTATCTTCTGGTTGTTCTGCTATGCGAGCACTTCTTCTTTCTTCTGCACGTTTTTCTTCTACTGTTTTTATTCTCAGTCTCAGTTTCTTTATGTATCCCGGCTCAATGTGCTTTCTTTTCTTAAGTCTTTTAGTTGGTACCGAGACTTCGTTTTCTTCTCTTGCCCTCTTGTTTTCATTAGTTTGTGGCAATTCTGTTTCAGTTTCTTCCCCTTCTATCTGACTAGTTCCAGGGCTAGCATCTATTTCTTCTGCCTGGTTACTAATCTGGCCTTGTTCAGGAGAATTTTGTTTTTGCTTTTCAAATGTCTCTGTTTCTGTTTCCTGAACACGTTCTTCTAATCCTATCTGATCCTGTTCAAGCACTTCGATCTCTTGATTTTCTTCTGCTCGAACTATTACGCTATGTCTAGTCTGTCCCTTCTCGACATCAGGAGTCAGTGGAGGGGTATCAATCACTTGTTCTGTCCCTGTCTGACCTTCTCCTTCCTCAGTTTTGATTTGAATCTCAAGATCCTGAGGTTCTTCGCCTGTGCCTTGCTTTTCCTCTCTAGTCCACTCTCTACCTTCACAAAGTCGCTCTCTTGTTCGAATGGGGTCTTCGGTGAGATCAATCAATGGTATCCACTCCTCTGGCCATATGCTCGGCAGCTCGTCTTCAGCTACTTCTGGCTCAGTTTCTTGGACCCCTTCAGCAGGCTGGACTCTGGGTAGTTCGTCATCAACTATTCCTGGGCCAACGTCTGCTGATCCTGCAGCTTGACTGGTACTGGGCTGTACGTCGTCAGCTACTTCTGGTCTGGCTCCTGCAGAGTCTTCTGCTGGACGCCCTTCTTCTTCAGGCTCTTCGTCTGGTAATACCTTCTGGGTGTGGCTGGCGTGTATCCAATGTGGAACCCCTGCACACTTTACTGCTGTGGTTGTTACCAGGATCACCTGACGCTTCTCTCCCCACCTTGGCTCCAGGCAGCTCTTCCGAGTATGCTTCTTTATCTTGACCCAGTCCCCCGGGACCAGTTTGTGGAGAGGAGTCGTTGGATTGAGGATGGCGTCTTCTCCGATCTGGCGAGAGATAGAACGCACTTGGTCACCTAATCTCTTGCAGTATTCAAGCACCAAATCATCAGTAATACTCAACAGTTTGCTTCCTGGCACCCATGCTTGTCTCATCACTCTTCCCATCAGGATTTCATGGGGACTTAGGCCTGTCTTGCGGTCAGGAACACTTCGGAGTCCCATCAGGACCAGGGGCAGGGCCTTCACCCAGGTCATGCCAGATGCATCACACAGTTTTGCTAGTCTGTTTTTGCTAGTTCCATTTATTTGTTCCACTATTCCAGAAGCCTCTGGACGGTACGCACAGTGAAGCTTTTGTGTGATTCCAAAGGCCTTACAGAGTTCGTCGATTACATCATTCTGAAAATGTCGGCCTCTATCTGATTCAATAGTGACTGGAACCCCGAACCTAGGTATCAGTTCTTTCAGTAAACACTTAGCTACTGTCAGTGCGTCATTTTGGGGAGTAGGGAAAGCTTTCACCCACTTCGAAAATAGGCAGACCATGACAAGGACATATCGCTTCCCTTCACAACGTGGCATGGTGATGAAATCAACTTGTATTCTCACAAAGGGACCCCCTGACCTCCCAATTTTTCCCAGTTCCACCGCAGTTCTTTTGCCTGCGTTCATCCTTTGACATGGCAGGCACCTCTGGCAGAGGGACTCTGCTACTTTCCTGAACTTTTTACTGTACCAAGTCTGTTGGAACACTAGAATCATGGCGTCCCTACCAATGTGTGATCCTTCATGTATCAATCTCGCCATTGTGCCAAGTAAGTGTCTAGGTAACACAGGCATACCAGTTGGGCCCAAGATGACACCATCCACACGTCTTGGTCTACACCCGTCTTCCTTCCACTTCTCTCTCTCTTGCCAAGGTGCCGCCTGCTGCCACTCTTTCACTTCATCCCATGTAGGCACTTCTTCAAACACTTGAAGTTGGCAGCTGGTTCCGGGCCCCCCTCGTTTTGGATTTATGATATATCGATCTCTGGCGCACCATTGGGCCACTCGATCAGCAAAATCATTTCCCAGTGATACAGTGTCCATGCCCTTCTTATGAGCAACACATTTTACCACTGCCAGTTCCTTTGGTAACTGGATTGCCTCTAAAAGGTCTTGGACAACTTTTCCATTTCGAATAGGGGTACCTGATGAAGTCAGGAACTCCCTCTGTAGCCACAACTGGCCAAAGTCATGCACAACTCCATAACAGTACTGACTGTCAGTATACACTGTTATGCATAAGTTTTTCCCAATTTTGCAAGCTTTTATCATAGCAATCAATTCGGCTACTTGTGCAGACTTTACGTCAAATAGATAACCTGCTTCTTCAATTTTGGTTAAGGAGACTACCGCATAGGCGGCACTCAGGCCTCCATGCTCATGTCTCAGACATGAACCATCCACAAATAATTCCAAGTCATGTTTAGGCAAAGGTGTTTCTTTAATGTCTGGGCGTGGTTTGGTGCTGAATTCTGTTAAATCAATACAATTATGCTCATCATCCACCCCATCTTTCATATCCATTGGATCGGGGAGCAAAGTGGCGGGGTTCAGAATACTGCACCTGACAATGTTTACATTTGCAGCACCCACAAGAATCCTCTCGTATTTAGTCAGCCGACTAGGGGTGAGGTACTGAGTTTTCGTTCTGGTCAGTAAAATTACCACTCCATGTGGAACATACACAGTTACAGGATGTCCCATGACAATGGACTCACTCTGCTCTAAACTTGCGCAGGTAGCAGCTACTGCTTTCAGACATCCTGGTAATCCAGCAGCCACTGGATCCAGGGTGGCAGAGAAATATGCCACAGGCCTTCTGGTTGTGCCATGTTCTTGTGTTAGGACTGACAACGCGCAATTATCGCGAGTGTCACAGAATAGGGCAAATTCCTTAGAATAGTCTGGCATTCCCAACGCAGGGGCTGTACACAGACAATCCCGTAGTTTTGTGAAGGCTGTTAAGCTTTCATCATCCCATTGTACTACATCCGGTGTTCCTCTCTTGGTCATTTTTATCAAGGGCCTAGCTAGGACTGAAAATCCCAGAATCCATTGCCTGCAGTATCCTATCACTCCCAGGAACATTCTGATCTCTTTCTGAGTACGGGGTAACTGCATCTTTTGAATTATTCTCACTCTTTCTGACGTTACCTTTCTGACGCCTTTCTCTATCTGGTGCCCCAGATATTTCACTCAATTTGTACAGAACTGTAATTTCTCAGGGGCCACTTTATGTCCCTTCTCACTCAGGTGATTTAGTAGGGCAATGGTGTCAATCACACAATCCCTATGACTTTTAGACGCCACCAAGAGGTCGTCAATGTATTGCACTAGGACAGAGTTTCCAGGTAAGACCAAAGTTTCCAAACATTTTTTCAAGATCTGATTAAAGATAGAGGGGCTCTCTGTGTACCCTTGGGGGACCCTGTTCCAGACATACACGTGACCATTGAAGGCAAATGAGAAAAGAAATTTGCTATCTGGATGCAAGGGAATGGAAAAGAATGCATGACACAGGTCTATCACAGTGAACCACTCAGCATCCCAGGGAATCTGATACAGAATCACTGCTGGGTTCGGGACAATAGGGCAGCAGGGGACCACTATCTTGTTTACTTTTCATAGGTCCTGCACTACTCTGTACTTGCCACTAGGCTTCTTGATGCCCATAATCGGTGAGTTACATGGGCTACTCAATACTTCCTGTATGATGTTTCCTTCTAGCAATTTTTGTATTTCCAGGGTAACACCTGCTCTCACTTCTGCATTCATTCTGTAGGGTTTAGTATTGGGGTATACTGCATTGTCCTTGATTGCTATCTGTATGGGGTCCACGTTTTTCATAAACCCTACATCCTTCCCAGTAAAGTCCCATACTTCTGGCTTCACTGCTTCTTGGAGTTCTTTGGGCAAATCCTGCATAGTCATTCGTTTAATTTCTGAGTCAGGTCTGATTAACATTAATTTATAGATGCCATCTTCATCTGGGGTCTGAATTTCAAGTCCCTTTGGTGTGCAAAAGATGGTACAGTTCATTTTGCACAGCAAATCACGTCCCAGTAAGTTCACTGGACTGGTGTCACAAACGACAAATCTATGCATTTCCTTAAAGTTTCCAATTGATATCTCCATTGGTTTGGTAACAGGAGTACTAATCAATTGATTAGATACACCCACTACTTGGATGGCTTCTCCCGAGAGGGGTAGGTTTGGAACGTCCACTGTTCTCACAGTAGAACGGGTAGCACCAGTGTCCAACAGAAAAGTGACATCATTTCCGTCAACCTTTCCTTCAATGTATGGTCCGGACTGGTCTACCGGCAAGGAGGCGCCAAGTACGCACTCCTCATCCTCCCCTCCCAGGCCCCGTCAGTACTGGTCATCACAAAGGAAGGTATCATTTAACAAATACTGCGAAGTTGCTGCATTTCTGTTCTCATTGCTTTCCCAGACTTCTACCTCATCCCCCTCTGTGGATTTTCCCTTATATACTTGCTTTGGAGCTCGGGGCACCTGAATCGTTTTTACCTGTGGTTGAGTCTTTCTTGGTCTTTCTTTCTGCGTCTGTGGAGTTAAATCAGGGGTTTTGGGGTTATCGTCAGGCAAATAAGGACACTCGTTTCGCCAGTGTCCAATTTCTCCGCACTGGTGACAGGGAAATTTCTTAATAGCCTCTTCTCTGCTCATTTTGGGCCGGGGCTTACCTCCTCCCCCACCCCCAGGACCTTGGTTCTGAGTGTTTTTGGCCATGTTACTCAATTGTTTTTCCTGCTGTTCTGCGAGCTTCACTTGAGCCCACATAACCTTCTCCTTGAGAGCCTTTTTCTTTTCTGCCATCTCGTCCTCACAGTATTTTGCATACCGTAGGACCTCGTCTACCTTTTTGGTATGCCAACAGATTATATTATCCTTTATCCACTGACAAATTTCGGGTCTTAAACCGTTTACAAACCTGTAAATGAAATGCGTCATATCCTTCATCTCGATGTTATCTATACCACTGTATGTTTTAAACACCTGCAACAGCCTTTCATAATAGGAGTGTACTGTCTCGTCTCTTTCCTGCGTCGTTCTATCTATCCTGGTCCAATCAGTTTCCTTTGCGGGCACCTTATTTTTCAAATGCTGAATTACTTGTTCATATTTTTTCATCACTTCAATCGACGGCTCCCCTGTGTTAGAGTCCCTCGGGTACTCCTCACTAGGCCAGGCTATGGCTATTTTACACTCGGTCCATAGATCTACCGGGACCACAATATCGAAAAATCCATCCAGGTCTTTCCACAGGCATTTTTGCACCTTTACGAACCTTTCCACCTGCCGGTACCAGTCAACTGGCTTTTCGCGCAATTTCGGGAAATCGTTAGTAAAGGACACAATATCCTGTCTGGACCATGGAACGTGCACATACCTCCCACCTGGTACTTCACGCATGGGGCATAACTGTTCGGGCTTGTCTACTTCTCTCAAAGCGAACTCAGGGGTCGCTTGTCTGGATCGAGCCTCATCTTTCTTTCGTGCCCACCTGCTTTTCCATTTTTCCACGTCTCCCCATTTTTGCAAAATTGCTAGCAACTCTTTAATCTGCAACTTTTTCCCTGACACATTCAAGTTCTCTATATCTTTGTCTGAGAATTCAGCTCTGTAAGGTTTTTGCAAGGGCTTGGACCTTGAAATATCTACCCCCATACTAGCTGCAGTGTCTGTCAGCTTTTCGTGGAGCACTCTGGTACTTCTGGTAAGGCTTTTACACATAAACAGCAACTCTTCTTCAGAGTAGGTATTTAATCTGTCTAATCCAACATTTCCTGCCATTAATTCCTCTATTTCTACCCTCAGTTTGTAGAGGTCTAAAGGTTTCGTTTGCGGAGTCTGTTTTTCTAATTCACGACTCCAATTTTCAATTTCCTCCGGAGTTACCAGAGAGACACTCCTAGTACCTGACGTTGATTCTAATTTAATTTCTTTCGCATTAAAAGGATTATGCCTCTTCTGCACTCCCTTCCTGGTCTGTTGGTTTGGCAGGTCCAAGAACACGACTTCGGACTCGCACTCACTGGACTGATCGTCTATCAGTAGGGGCTCCTGCCTTGGTGGGGCCATGATTGGGTTAATAACTGGAGGGTTTGGGCTTCCCTGATTATTCCCATATAACGGAACCACTGGTCCAATTGTTACTGGAATAGTCAGAGCCTCAGGACTGGTATTTAACTGGGAGATTTTCTGAATTATTTCTGTTCTCTGTCTAGCTAGGACCTCTTGCTCCCTTTCATCTAGTAATCTTCCTAATGTTCGGTCAGGTATTATCTGTGGGGTCAGGTGAGGGGTAAAACTCGGGGCAGTAGGATGCGTTTCACTTGGTCCCCCACCATAATTTGGCTTTGGGAACAAAGTTCCGGTGCTAAATGACCTACGCTCTTCCTCATATGGAGGCTGTAAAAAGGGCATTCCTGAACATAATGGTTTTTCTTCGTTTTCATAAAGATGTCTGGGGAAAAAGACTCTCTTGCTGGAATATTTTTCCTCTGGGCTCACGGGCACTCTAGGATATATATCTCTTACCTCCGCGGGTCCGGGATTCTCAAAATAGGGCGGTATCTGACAACCTCCCCCCCTACTTAGGGATCTGTCCTCCTCCTTAATAGATGGACGCTGGGGATTTTCTCCTGCACTGGAAGGTCGGGCTCCCTCATTATAAGGGGGCGGACTTCTCGTAAAGATGTCATCTAATAATTCATCGTCTGACTCCCCAAGAGCTCCCCAATGCTTACTCTTTTCTGTCTTTTTCTCTTCCCCCGAAGGGGTACATGCTGGTATCATGGGAAACAGACCCTCAACAATCATGCTCTGTCTCCACTGTTTTATCTTTTTATCCCTGGTCTCTTGTTTCAGCCTTGGGTACCACTTGGTCAGACCTTTGTCCATTCGGGGTTTCTCTCTTTCGAAAGCCTCAATCTCCCATTCCTCTAATGCCTCATACTGCGTTAGTCTCGGTCTGGGATGCAATTCATTCATTCGGGTTCTCAAATTAAATAAAATCCTACCATTGAAGGTACCGTCTAACGGAAAAGCCAATATTCCGTCATCTTTTGTGTACTTTACCCAATTTTCCAACCACACACAGGTATTGTACCCTCGATCAAACATCATGAAAGAGGCGGGAGTATTGGGTGGTGGGACAATAACGCCCTCTCTTGATTTAATCGGTTTGTCCGTTTTGAAGTAATTCTTTACCTTATTTACAAGAGACATTTTTCTCTTAGTTCCGTACATGATATCGTATCTATTGGCTTTCCACTGATCCCTTTCAAACCCTTGGCTTCTTGGATCGGGTCTAGTCTCTGGACAATACGAGTGCCACATACGATTTCTACGCTTAACTTTGTTTACAAAGTTACCTCCAATCAGAACGCGTCTTGCAATTCCGTGCGACCAATGGGGTGCACGTGTTCAAATAGTTTCGACCAATGGGTGCGCGGCCCCTTCGTGAGACAGTTCTCACGCTTCGGCGCTCACCCCTCCTTCACAATTCCAGCCCCGCTACCCGCCCGCTGTTTCTACCAATCCCAGCGCGGCACGGAGTGACGTCAGAGACGCTTCGCGACTGACTCCCTCCCTTCACAAGGTAACGGAAACTTTCTTTCTTTCTAAAGTACTCAGTGCTTGGTTATTTTACAACGAATACACATTCGCCACAGTGCTCAAGTGTCTAGACAGAAAAAGAGTTTTGTTTTACTGCAAGTAAACTACTTCCATTTACTTTTCACACGCTGCGGGTAGATCTCTTCCGCCTACCCTTCACTCTAGCATCAGTGAACCTGTTACTTCCCTAAACTCATCCACTTCTCTGGGATATATCCGAGTCTAAGGTTTCCCAGCGGACCCCTCTGCTTTCACCCAAGCTCCGATGAACCTGCTACTCTTCCGATGTGACCCTTACTAGGTTACGCCACTATTGGAATTTTGCCAATGAACCTCGTTACTGACATTTATTCACACACGTATTCAGAAAAAACCCTAGTTAGTGCTTCCCGGTTATACCTAACCTGCACCTAACTTTCCTTGAGCCTGCGACCTCAAGGCAAATGGATTCTATTCACCACTTTGCCATTCAATTCCCCGGGGAGTTCGGACAACATTGAACGAGACGGTTTACAAATGCATGGATTAATACATATAATAATATAAGAACAAGAATAACAATGATAAAACAATTCATAAATTTCAAAGCAGCGTATTCTCAAGAGAATGATCAGGTCCCTCGGAACGGCCGCTCTTGTAGCAGCATTAATATACTAGCAGCTACCGACTTGACTAGACTAACTAGTCCTACCTAAATTTTAACTAGTCCCTAACCATACCTCTGCTACCAGAAAAACTGATAGAGCGCGCGAGGTCACCCAACCAATAATTTCGCCGCTTCCGGCTTCGGGCCCATATATTTCAATTCACCATATACATTGACCGGGTGACTTCACGGGCTGCTACCAATTTGTGTGAATTCCCTACTGTTATTCCTCAGCGTACCCGACTTACCATCGACCGACACTGGTACCTATGACCACAATGGATCAGGGAGCTAGCTGTAAAAGGAAAGGCAGCAAAATACAACTCAAATGACATTCAATACCTTTGTAAAATGACCACGGACAACTGGAAGTTTTAAAGTCTTTATCTAAAGTTCGTTCTCAGTAAGCATTAGATTTACAAGGATAAGACAATCAATAATCAAGATAATGAAAAGTACATAACTATAGAGAAATAAAGTCAGGGTAATCATGGAAATGCTAATATGGGATGCAACAGAAAACGCTATGCATTTAGGGCAAAAGTTCTTTGGACAGTTTAAGAAAGGCCGTTCTAGACCATATCAGGAAATGACAAACTGCAATGCAAAATATAATTTCTAACAGGTAGGGTAACATGGGAAACGTTATGAAAATATGCAATGACTTTACGTTTCAATAATTTGCGGCAAAAGCATGGAAAAATCAACATATGCAAAGGTGTGTCTTTATTGAAGCAAAAGACAGAAAATAGAAAGGTGCAAGTTAAAAAGAATTCAGAGCAATATTTACCTAGACTGGTGTGAAAACCAAACCCTGGCCACGGGTCAGTTAAGGACAGGAAACCCTCAAGGAAGGATACCCCTCAATGGACAGCCGGTGCAGAATGGACACCCAGGGCAGGATAGGAAACCCTCAGATTAGGAATCAGGACAGGACCTCAGGACAGGACAGGAAACCCTCAGGACAGGACCAGCACCCGCAGTTCGGAAGCAACGCCTGCGCTCCACCCTCTCTGCAGCTATCGATCAAGACCCCGATTGGGTCAGCGAACTCCCAGCAAAGTGCTTCGCCAGCACTTTAAGGTTCAGTAGAACCTTAGTCTATGGTCAATTTCGGACAGAGTACTCCGCAGTGCTCTGTATCTTCAGTCACCTATTGAGTGCGTTGGGTCAGTGACAGGTCAGCTAAACAAGACAAGTCGGACAATTTCCCTAGGTGAACCCAGGGTAGATATACAGTTTGGGGACGGTGTACCACCCCCCAATGTTGCAAAGTGTCAGAATCCCTCAATTTGGATTGGTCCTAAGATAGGATTTGGGTAACACACCAATCAGAACACACTATTTCGATGCCTACTTTGCATCTCTGGGTACCGCCTAGCGAGATTGGGGTTCTCATGAGAAAGTCCAGGGAAATACAATGACAAATTAACATTGTTTCAGAATAGGGACACATGACTCCGTCCTGCTGAGTTCGCAGGTCAGTTTCTCAGGAGCATCTTGCCCATCCCTGCCAGCTGGCTGAGTTCCACCAGCCAAGGTTGACTTCTCCCCAGGCGGACGGTCCTGCGCAGAAAGGACCTCCAAGATGGCTTTCGGCTCAGTCAGACCCCCATTTCCCGCGGTACATAAAAAGTAAACGAGAACAAATTAATACATAGAAATAACGTTATGAAAACACATCATTGGTTTTGTACTTTCAACTTAACACCAAAAATTATACTTATGCAGTCTAAATGTTAGCTACATATACACAGGCACAAGAGCAATGGCACGAGCAGTACCACGTTATTGCCAAAACTATGTATTACGCATGCGCAACTATTTCCCTCCAAACCTGCAAACACGTCAGGACACGTGAGTGTGACTGACGCATGCGCAGAAGCTATTTCAAAGCAGCGGCCATTTTATTGACTCGAATTAATCGTATTAGAAATACACATGTGCAAGCTTCATTTACCTCGTTTAAACATGAAATAAAGGTTAGTAAGACGTACAAATTATTACTTGGTTACACATGAGCGAGGATCATGACTACAGCAAGTCGCAAATGCGAAGCTTTGCTTCATCAGTATCACAGGTTGTGCTATAGTTGTGTCTTTGAAAACTCCAATGTGATTCTTTAAAGTCAGACTCACGGGTTCTTAGAGCGCAGCCAACACATGTTTTGCCCCTTAGTGGCAAGCAGGCCAGGGGCTTTTTCAAGGTGTTACAAGGCAACCAGGGATATTGGCATCAAGAAGTCCTTGGCGGTCCAGAGGATCAGAATAATGTGTGGTCTGTAATAGTCCTTTCTCACGCCAACTGAATCGAAGCCTGACATGGCTACTGACAACAACACACCGTTCTTATCAAGTCTCAGACTTTTGAGCCCTCGAGCAAGTAGCTTGGACTAGTGACAGTTCACCACATGGTGGCACTGTCTTTTTAATTTTGAGATGAGCACAACAACCATATTTATTAAGCCAATATACATTGAAAGTGAATAATACCGGCCTCTCATGCCGTTATTATAGATTAGTGCGGCCTGAAATAGTCTGATTTGTCACACTTAGAGGAGTGCGATGGTTAGGTGTAATGTTTGTGCTGCCATTGGCAGCACTGGCAGGGTATAAGTAATACAGGCTGCAGTGGCCTTCCGTGAAGTGCCCTGGCACTTAATTTTCTTTTTACAAATAAAGCACCAAGGGACAGAGGTGAAATAGAAGGATTTTCAGCGCAGGTCCTCTAGGTCCTAACAGGCTGAATCAGGAAAAACATCCTCAAAGCCATATTCCTGGATGTCCAGGTTGGGTGCCCTAGGAAGATAGAGATTGGGAGATGGGGTAGACACGTGGAACCCAAATCTGCTGCCAGGCGCCTATGGCAGGACAATGAGGCAAGAATGTGCAAACAAGAGAGGAAAAATCCTGAACTGAGTTCAAGTTGACACAGATTCAAGCAAAGTTCTATAAAAACAGTGAGCTATTTTGAGCCTCTCTGTCAGAGCTAGGGTCAGTGCCATGTTAGGCAATTTATCAAGGGGTGTAATCCTTTGCATAGGATGGCATCCATGCCAATCTGTAGCTGCCCTTCCAAATTCACAGAAAAATACCATGGTTAGTTTTATAGGTACAGACAACTAACGTGTGGAGCCGAAGGAATAGAGTATAATGTGAAACACTGAAGAAATGTATTCAGTGTAGCGAGGAGGAAATCCTAAGTATTTTTTGTGCGATCAAGTGTGTGTCTATGAGTATATCCTAAGTATAGGTTTGTGCGAACAAGTGTGTGTACATGAGTGTATCCTAAGTATCTGTTTATTCTAAGTACCTGTTTGTGCTATCATCATTGTGTATATGAGTGTATCCTAAGTGTCTATTTGTGTGAACAATTGTGTGTATATGAGTGTACCCAAAATATAGGTTTGTACGAACAATTGTGCGTATATGAGTGTATCCTAAGTATTTGTGCAAACAATTGTTTGCATATGAGTGTATTCTAAGTATCTGTGCAAACAGTTGTGCTTATGCGTGTATCCTAAGTATCTGTACAAACAAGTGTGTGTAAATGAATGTATCCTAAGTATCTGTGCAAATAGTGTGTACATGAGTGTCTGCAAATAAATAGCCTTTGCTTAAGGTAGCAGACTAGTTAAAGCTATACTTTAAGTGGCCGCACTTGGTTTGTGGGTGTTTTTGTATTATTACCATCACATAAAGTCCATGATCAAACAGATTCAGATTTTTTTAAACACATTTTATTGGGTTTTACCTCAGATGCGTGACCGTACAGGCCAAGAAATACACAAAGACATTGAAACAACCATTAAAAACAATAACCACATAACTCGCACAGAAGATCCCACCTGGTACCATATGACACAGCACATACCCCACAACAGACAGATTATTAGTCATATACAACAGTCTCTTATAAGTCCGCTCCATATTGGCATATATCATCCTCTAGAAGGGCACTAGGGGAGCGAATTGGATCTAGAACGATGCCCATTTAGTCCACCTACTGCTGCCAGACCTTAGGGTGTTTATGGGGGATACCTCTCCCTTGATACACTGCGATCTCCACCCCCATACAATTGTCTAATCCCTTTTTTTTACACCTCAATGGTTGGGAGCATATCCACTCTCCATGGCTATATTTCTTTTTGCCAAAGTGACCCCCAGGAACAAAAGTAGCGGTTTATATCTGCCCCCCCCCACCATCTGTGCTATGGAGAAGGATCAACTAGGTGTCCAACAGATTTACCTAGGAAAGGACCTCCCCTATACAAGCTGCCATACCCCACCAGAAACATTCCAGAAATGTGCAACTCCACACCGCATGGATAAAGGCGCCTTCATCCACCCTGCAGCAGAGGCATATCGGGGATTCAATCACTCCCATTTGCCACAAGTGATGTCTCATGTAATAAACTCTGTGGAGATATTTCAATTAAATGAAGCGTAGATGGGCCGAAATTGCAGCCTCACACAGCACCCCAAAGCCTCTGTCCAGTCATCTTCATCTAGGGAGCCTAGATCTGCCTCTTATGCTGCTCTATGTGCAGGTAATGTATTGGTGCTATTCGTAACAAGTGTTTGGTATATCTGTGCTCTCCTGTGCACGCCAAAATCCTCTTGGAGTAGTTTGCCCTCTAGTGTGTTAAATTCTGGAAGGGTCGCATGGGCTTTAATGTAGTGAGTAAGTGCATAGCTGAGTTGTAAATCCCGATGGAATTGGCAGCGTTGCAGCTGATATTCATTCTTCATCTGTTGGAAGGATTTCATGGTTGTGCTCGAATCATATCTCTAAGGGTGGAGATTCCAATGGTGTCCAACCTCCAAAAGCCCGCAAGTTGATTCACTTGTCTTACCAAGTTGAGCTGCCATAATGGCGTCCAGTAAGTTTCCCCCACCAACCCATCCGCTGCAGTGAACACCTCCACAGGGTGAAGACCACCTGTGTTGCTGGTGGAAGGGACTTCACTCGCCCCCATCGTATAAGTAGTCGAGTATAGAGGCAGAACCCATTACCCATTTATCCACTGCATATGCTGGGTCTTCATGATGGTCGTACCACCAATCGTTTATAAGCAATAGGTGAGCAGTAGAATAATATGAATAAACATCTGCTGAGGCACTCACAATATGTGGACTAAAAGCACTTCCTGAGAGCAATGCAGCCCGCATCTGCCAGTAATATCGCGGCCGGCCTTCGTAAGCTATCAGCTAGAGCTAAGACATTATGCGCTCATCTGATATTATATTGTGTGGCTCAGTCTGGCATAAAGCCTTCCTGGTCTGGATGAGCCAGGTCCGACAGACATCTCATCAGCCAACTATGTAGGGTTTTGGCGAGGAGTTTCACCTCCATATTTGGGAGGGAGATCAGGTGATACGATGAGTGTTCCTCCGGTGTCTGATCCGGATTTGGGAAGACCACAATTTCTGCATGTCGCTAGTCTGGTGTGAGTGACGTCCCCTCAAACGAGGGGTGGACCGCTTCCAGAAGATGCTTTCCCAAGCAAGGCATAAATGTCTTGAAAAATTCACACGGGAACCCTTTGAGGCCGGAGACTTCCCGGTCTGCAACCCCACCAGAGCAGAAGAGAGATCATCTCTGTGATTGCTTCCTCTAGTGTCACTCTGGCAGTGTCCAAAAGGCACCGAAGAGGCAGAGCGGTCCCAAATTCAATCATCTGGTTGAGAGTCTCCCTCCGAGCATATACTACTCTAAATTAAGTGGCAAAACTCTGAACCACTTCATGGGGATCCAACAGCAACCGCCCCTGCATTTTGCGGAATATCGGTATAGTAGCAAAATGTTTGGTAACATGCCATAGTCTGTACAGGATCTTGCTTGATTTATCCCCCTATTGATATAGCTTCATTCAGCAATAGTTGCTGGTACTGATGTTGTGAAATACCCAGTTTATGCCACACAATGGATCCATCAGGTTGATGTTCTCTGTAATAAAGGCACCCCCTATAAATACATGAGGTCTGGGAGCAGGGGGAAAGAACTCTGTACAATATTGTCGCAAAAACAAGCTCCCACCTGACCTATATCTCTTTACCATTTACTCTAAATACAACTTTATAGAGTTTCGGGCAATCTCCAAAACAATTTTTTCAACACATTAGTTTTATTAGATTTTCACCTTTATTCCCTTTTTTATTTATATATTTTTCTTAGTACAAAAAATAAGTTGTATCTGGAATTTGGCTTGATAAGCTCATATGTCCAAGGTTTATCCAGGGTTTTACGTTGGGGATATCAGTTAAAAAAACAGTAAGCCTGATTCATTGAGAGGTTTCATGTGTCACAAAATATTTGGCGAGATGGCAGGGAAATACTCTTTCTATCGTAATTTTTCTTTGGCTCTACAACTTTTCTGTGTACAAGAAGAAATAGTGATTACTCTCCCGCCATTGGAACTTAAATCTTTATTAAAAACCTTAAGTGGTAAGATTAGCTATAATAGAGATATTACATTTTGTAAGTCTAAAGAGAGACTAAAGATAATAGCCAGGAGAAACTCACAGAGAATCTCACAGAAATATTTATTTTGGAATTTAGAACATGGTACTCGACGACTGCGCACTTTATGTCTTATGAATTTCTTACCTTTAAACGATTTGACAGCAAACTGGTCCCAGAATTGGAAAAATGGAAAAATGTGTAATTTCTGCAAGCTGAATATTCAGACCTTGGATCATATCTTGTTTGTCTGTCCAGCACTGGTTCTGAGTCATCGTCGCTCCGGCCAATGTTTTTACAAAATTGTGTTAAAAATGTAGCTTCAGCCTCTGACTTTCTCTTTTGCCCAAAGAACGAAGCAGTCTGTGTAAAACTATTCAATTGTTTTAAGGAGTTTATGTATATATATTTTAAATATTTTATATATTCTTTAAAATGGGCTGATAACCCCCGTGCTTGTTACCCTTTTATGAAGTATTAATATTTTCTCCTTTTTCAGATTGTATTTTGCACATTTACTGGCTGCTATTTATTGTTTTTTACACAGTTAGGATACGCTGTGCTCGTCTCTCACTTTTATCTCTTGTTGCTAATCTCAAAATTCAATTGAAGCGGGACATTGGACTGTACTTTGCACATGGACTGGCTTCTACTGAATTGCTTTTTGCACAGATTAGGATATGTCGTTGTTCATCTAAAATCCTATTTTCTGCCAAAGTGGGTATGGGCTGTTACCTAAATGTGTGAAAAAATGTAACCAGCCCTGACGTGATGCATATTATTCTAAATTTACATGAATAATTTGTTTTTGCTTTGGTGGAGGTCTCTTGGGCCTCTGTTATATTTTATCTATGTAATAATTTGTATGTATTGTACTGTGGACCTCATTGGAGTTCCAAATCTTTAATAACTATTGAATTAAATTGACCCTCGCGTGGGAAACACTCTGGGCACTCAGCCTCCGTGGGAGGGGGATTCTGAATTCAAGCATAGCTTTTACTAGGTGTGAGTGAGTTCACAGGGTTTTTTCCTCTGGTAGTATGCATATTTCTGGCGAGAACTACAGGTTTTACACATGTTAGTAGAGAAAGTGCACATGTAAAAATTTGGAAATTTGCAATGCGTTTCACCCTGATTTTCACCATCTGTAAATGAGTATCAGTTTCCTAGTAGCTTACCCTCATGACTCCACTTTCCAGTGAATCACAAGGCAACTATTTATGAGGTGCACATTCTCATATGAAAGGCTGGTGCCAATCAATGTATGCATGAAAGTGGTACAGCAAATTATTTTACCACAATACCTGCTTCTGCTGCACCTGTTCAGTTTCACAGTTCCCATAAAACATTCAGTTACGTCTAGCCATTGAACTCATCAGGGATTTCTCCAGGCGGTTGGAGACCTTGGAGGACGGTTTTGAAGACTCAATTGCTTTGGAAAGCCCAGAGCAGCTCAGTACCTTCAAAAAGACTCTCTGGCTCCCTGGACCTTATTGGGCAGGCACAATGTGTGCCTAAGAGGAGAGAGAGATACATGCAGACAGATACTAAGAAAGATTCAGATAAAGCAACATAAAGAGGGAAATAGGAAAAAGTAAAAGACAGGCAAAGGGCTGATATGAAATCTTTTACCTTGGCTCCTTTTAGTTCCCAGCCCTGAAGCATTTCTGCTTGAACCAAGTCTGTCACATTAGAAAGCTACACGACTATCGTATGTATAAGTTCAAGACCTATGCTTGTGCACTCACAAGTAGGCACAGATAAACAGCAGGAGAGCCAGGCCAGTGGTTAATTTATGCCACTTTTTTCCGGTGCTCGGCACCAGCACTTATTTCAAAATACCGGCACATAATTATGATTGTCTAACACATAGTGGCTCTAGCTTTCTATTTTTGAACTGAGCAACTTGAAGGAGTGTTTTATAATTCCAATCCAATCCAAAAATTCTTTATTTCGGCCATTTGAGACCATAAAAGATTCATTAGAAAAACATTTAAAACACATAAAACATACCGTAAAAACAAGGCAAGGAGCAACAGACAAATTAATTCAGTTTCCAGGAAGGTCTAAGGTAATGCGGACACAGTTAGCTACATTTTATTACAATCTAATACACGTTTAGTAGGAAATTAACCTCTCAATACTTTTCCCCTTATCTGCCACATGGCCATTAAGTACTTGGCAACTGCAAAAACTATATAATGCAGGGTACTTGTCTTCAGGATTCTGTATGATTGTAAATAGTTTCTGATGCCCAGATTCCTACACAGTGGCGCTAGCCAATATTTCCTCGGTCTGTTGTAGGCAGGGCAAAAAAAACAACACATGTAGTTCATCCTCCTCATTCTCACTGCACCCAGGACAGATTTTATTGTCCAACATTGTCCATTTACTAGTAAAGGCTTTAAGGGGCAGCGTTCCAAACCTCCATTGAATAAAAAGTTTCCTTGCAAGAATAGGAAATATGATGTCCATAAAACCTTCAAAATAAAAAGAATTTTTGGTGGCCAAAAATTGTTCAGTTAGGGTGTTGACTTTTGATGTGCACACGAGCGAAATTAGGCTTTTGTCCTTGAAAATCTTAGTAACCATTTTGCGTGACACCCCTAGACAACCTCTTTCGGGATCGTCCCACAACTCAGGCAGTCCCAAACGGTAGAATTCTCGCTTGACATATGCCACCCATGGAATTCTGTCACAATGGTTGAGGTTCAGGACGTGCTTGAGATCTTGCCTGTAGTAGGAAAGTTCACCCGTGGACCAGAGCCTGTGCCAGTACCTCAATGGTTTTAGGGCCAATTCATCCCCTATTGAAGGGAGCCCCAGATCTAATCTCAGAGGTAACAGAGGTGTGCCTTGGGGAAGAGCCAACAAGCGTCTAAGGAAGTTGTTTTCCACCTTGATGAGTTCTGTCCCAGCTTTGTGGCCCCATAGCTCACCACCATAGGATGAGGCTGCTCTGGGTTGGGTTTTGTATATCTCCAAGGCTGGGCTAACAGGTTTGAAGGTTGATGAATTCGAAACCTTCAAAATTGCCCCCACCATTTGGGATAACTTTAAACGGGATCTTGCTATCTGTGGACCCCACAATAGATTTTCATGTAAAGTTACCCCCAAATACTGGAACGTTCTAACCCTTTCCAGCCTTTCGGATCCCAGGGTTGGATTGGGCCTGGTTGTTGTGGAGGGATTGAATACCATGAATTTGGTTTTTTCTGCGTTGATCTCCAGGCCATGCGCCCTGCAGAAATCCCCAAACCCGTCCAGTATCCGTTGGATCCCCATCGGGGATTTGGAGAGCAGGAGGGTATCATCGGCAAACATAATTGCCGGAACCCTCCTACCTGCCAGCCTAGGTGCATCGTTGTCCCTGACATTATCAAGATGGGATATGACACTGTTAACAAAGAGGCAAAACAGGGTCGGTGCAAGGACGCAACCCTGTCTTACCCCCCTGAGAACTGGGAACCTAGAAGACAACGCTCCATCCCTCCCACACCTAACCTGGGCAAAATTGCCGTCGTGGAGCCTGATTATTGCTTGTAGCAATTGTGAAGGAACGCCTAGCTCCTTAAGAACCGCCCATAATTTCTTGCGGGGTACCAAATCAAATGCGGACTTCAGGTCCACAAACACCATGTACAGACTCCCCCCTCGATCCCCACTGTTTTCCAGTAAAGAAGGACGAGGCGGAAAATCTGGTCCATGGTGGACGTGTTTTTCCTGAAGCCCGCCTGGAGGGGACTGAGGATCGCATTGTCCTCCATCCAGTCAAGGAGATGGTCCAGGAGAAGGCGGGCAAAAAGTTTTTGGGGTACGTCTATGAGGCTGATCGGCCTGTAGTTGGCTGGGAGCAGAGGAGAGCCCTTTTTAAAAACCGGTACTATCTCTGCCCCCAGCCAAGTACAAGGGATCTCCATCCCTCCCAAAATGGAATTAAATATAACTAGGAAGTAAGGACCCCAGATCTCTGGATGGTATCTAAACAAATCTCCGGGGAGTTTGTCGAGACCTGGGGCCTTCCCCAGTGCCAATCTCTCCATAGCATTTACCACCTCACCCAGTGTGAATTCTAATTTGTCAGCGGACTCAGAGGAGGTGTCAAGTGCTGCCTCATTAGCAAATACGGGAATGTCTTGATACAATTTACTAAAATGAGATTCCCATACTGAGGCAGCAATATTTGGCTCCACAGCTGATTTTGGCTCGCCTGTACCTGTATGGACTAGAGACCAGAATTTTCTTGAATCCCTGGTTTCCAGTGCCAGAGATAGGTCCTGCCATCTATCCCAATCCCATTCTGACTTTGCCTGGGCGATGGCTTCCCTATATTTGCGTCTCAACTCAACTACCTCGTCCTTATTGGTGCCAGACTTTATCATAAAAATCAGCTCGGTTTTTATCTTTTTAGATGTGGAATTGTAGTGTCCTCTTCTTCCTAGTCACCACCTCAGGGTAAAAAACCTCTCCTAAACTTCCCACTAAATCTGCATGGATTTGGGCTAGTTTCTCATTAAAATCGGTGGCTCTTGGTTTATTAATTAGTTCGTCCATTTCAACTAGCTTTGGGAGTGCCAAGTCATAACTTTTTGTGATGCACTCTGTTGAACTTACCAATTTCCCCCATCTTACCCTGCGTCTATTATTGGATAGAACTAGGTTCCCTGTGTCCTCACTTGGGTCTGTAAGTGGCGTCCCTTCTTCGGCACAGGGTGTACCATATCTAAGCAGAGGGCATTGTGGTCGCTATCTGATCTTCCAATTACCCTAAAGTCCAAAACCTTGGACCACATGCCTGTATCTACAAAAATGTAGTCCAAGCGGGACTCGTGGTCCTTCCTATTAAAGGTACACAATGAAGGGGTGTCGGATGGAGTGCGCCCATTGCAGGCCCTCAGGGCATAACTCAAAGTTAGGGACGTAATCTGCACCGCTAAAGGGGACCATGATTTCGGGTTAGGGAATTGGCAGAGGGGAATCCCCCAATAGTCATCCTCAGCAGTTAGGGGACCCTCCTTCAAACCTTTCAATGGTTCGAAGTGGCAGTTAAAGTCTCCGCCCATCAGTATCTTACAATCGACGGATAATTGCCCCAAAAATGAGGATAGATCATCCAAAGTGGATGATTCCGACGACACACTGACTGGGCGCGAGTACACATTGACAATCGCCAGATTAAAGGCGTGTGGCCAATTAAGAAGAACACATTGAATGTCCTCCGAGAGGGTTGGTATTGTCTCCGCTCTACAGCCAATGTGACTGGCCACCCAGACAGCGAGTCCACCGGAAGGCCTCCCTTTACCACTACACCTAGCATGGGTATAGAAAGTTGCATAACCCGCCCTGTGATAGAGTTCCCTAGCCCAAGTCTCCTGAAAGAGAAAGATATCGTTACTGTCTACTAGGGAGCCCCAGTCATTAGAATCTAATTTATTGGCGATGCCTGTAACATTCCAAGAAAGGACCTTCATAATTCCCGAGCCTGACTTAGGTGCCATTCCCCTCGCTCTCTCACCAACATTATCTGTGGGTGCTGATGGAGACCTATCCGGTAATACTTGCCCCTCTGGGACCCCCAGATCAGTTGCAACTTGGGATGTTAAGTTATAGTGAAATGATCTTAGCAACGGGTTGGCGGGATAGCCCTGGGTACTAGTGGTAGTTAAGCTCTCCGATAATGATGCGACAGGGCTATAGTTGGAATTAACAGTGGCAACTGTCCCTGTTACCAGCAAGGCGATATGGGGAACCACTTCTTCACTATCCCCAATACATGCCACCATCGGGAGTCAGTCAACCTGGTCAAGGCAACTATATCTATTGACATGAACATAATTGCTGTATGCAGAAATGTCATGGCGAGGGGGCCTAAACCTTGACCCATCAATAGCAAATCCCACCCTAGTCCAGCCGTCGTTTGCCCCCAAGTGCGAATCGTCGCCACTTGGATAAAAAAACGACAGCGGGACCAGTTGTATGGATGTGTTCCCTGTACTCCCGAACCAATTGCATATATGGGGAACAATCTGGGAATTCCTAAAGCTTACAAGGATACAATCTGCCCCTTTTTTCTTAACAGTATACCCAACCCTTCGGACCCTCCTAACCATCAGTACTTCTCCTCTCAAGTTAGGTGGTAGGGGCCTGTGAACATTCAACCAGCTAATGACTTTGTTGCGTAAGGAGTCAAAAGATTCTACCACGTGGCTAGAGAGCTCAGGTACCCCAATCAGGATTACAGTGTAGACCACCGCCTCTGGAGGCAGATTAACTACTTTTGGCCGGTTTAGGCTATTACTAGTCCGGGTAGGGCGGTCAGCCATTGCATTGGGCAATTTTTCCTGCCTCATTACGATGGTCGGAGTAGGCAACTTCGACTTCCTGACAAGAGGCACCGGAGGGATTTGCCTTGGGAGAGGTAATGGGTCAGGTTGAGGTAGGGTTACTGTGGGAACATTCACCGTGAGAGAGGAAGTGGGCTGAGTTGGAATCACAGCAGTAGGAGCACTAGGTGGAAGGGGGATCCCACTAATTGTCCCATTTACTCCATTAGTGCTAAGTTGCAACCCTTGCTGGACGGCCCTAGCCGCTTGATTTTTCTATGGCTAAAAGTCTAGCATCGATACAGTCGAGTTTAACCAGCAGGGGGTCCAGCAGATTTTTAAGAATATTAGTGAAAGAATAAATAATATGTTCCGAGCTGTTAGAGAGTCCCTCTCCAAAAATGAACGGGCCAGGGTGCGGTGGCGTATGGGTGTAGACAGGGTGTAAAGGGCTCACCATTTCAGTGACAGTCACGGCAGAAGATGTTTCCGTGGCGTCAGTAGTGTTACCAATGGTGTTTGAGATGTAATCTACTTTTGCCCTCTTAACACCCTTTGACTGCCTAGGTCTTTTTCTTTTCGGAACTGCACCCTCCTGGAGACCCCTTAGATGTGATGCAGTAGAGACATCCCCCTCTTCCCGAATTAGTACTGGATGAGATATTAGGGGAGGCGTCGACTCTTGGATGGTCAGGAGTGAGTCTCGATCTCTTTGTGAGTTAGATGGTGTCCTCAACTGCTGCAACACTGACTCTATTGTTTGGTCGATGCTATCCAGGAGGGATAGATGGGTAGCATCCAGCAGTTCTGGGGATCTAGCATTCATGGATGAGCCCGGGGAAACTCGCTGCGAACTTTCAAGCCCCTCTGCTATCTGTTTTTCTAGGGCTGTAAGACCATTATTTACCACAGTATTTGCCTTGAGAAGGAAACTATCCAGAGTACCTGTTACCAGGGTGGCCGCTTTGCTCCTTGTCTCCCTTGTTGCCATGTTGATCAACACCTGCTGCACAGGACCCAATCAAGGTATAGAAAAAAGGTTCGAGGACACCAGGGTCTGCTGCACACAAACTTAGGGGGGTGGCCCGGTCTCTCCCGGGCTCTAACGGGCTACAACGGGCCCGCCCTTGGCCCGGGCTTCGCCCGGCGCCCGCCCGCACGCGTCCCGCGTGCGCGAGTAGGAGCGTCGCTAAGTAGAAGGAGGAGGGGACGGGAAGAGGCACCAGGTGCGCGTGGTCTAAAAGCGCTAATACCACTGGTCCTCGCAGTCCCGCTCCCCCTCGACAACCCAAGCTCCAATTAGCAGTCTCTCCTGGGGAGGAACGAACACAGGGCAAGAGACAGCAGCAGTTCCCAGTAAAACGAAGGTGAGGGCTTCAGATAAGACCGCACAGCAGAGCACTCCCTTGTGCAGGAACGGCCCCCGCACAGCGGGGGCCGTGAGGCGTGGATTAATAGTCTGCAGGGAGGAGGGGGCGGGAAGAGGCACCAGGTGCGCGTGGTCTCAAAGCACTAATACCTCTGGTCCTCGCAGTCCCGCTCCCCCTCGGCAACCCAAGCTCCAGTCAGCAGTCTCTCCTGGGGAGGAACGAACACAGGGCAAGAGACAGCAGCAGTTCCCAGTAAAACGAAGGTGAGGGCTTCAGATAAGACCGCACAGCAGAGCACTCCCTTGGCCCGCCACCTGGAAGACAACAACATCTTGGACCCATCCCAGTCCGGATTCAGACGAAACCACAGCTCCGAGACAGCCCTCATCGCCGCCACAGACGACATCAGGCGCCAACTAGACAACGGTGAAACATCGGCCCTCATCCTCCTGGACCTGTCGGCCGCCTTCGACACGGTCTGCCATCGCACACTAAAAACACACCTCCTAGAAGCCGGAATCCAAGAGAAGGCCCTAGACTGGACCACGTCCTTCCTCTCCGGCAGAACCCAGAGCGTCCCCCTCCCACCCTTCCGATCCAAAGCCACCGACATCATCTGCGGCGTACCCCAGGGCTCATTACTCAGCCCGACGCGGTTCAACATCTACATGGCCCCCCTCGCACAAGTGGCCCGCCAGCACGACCTCAACATCATCTCCTACGCCGATGACACCCAGCTCATCCTCTCCCTCATCAAGGACCTGCACACTGCCAAAACCAACCTCCACGAGGGAATGAAAGCCGTCGCCGACTGGATGAGGAGCAACCGTCTGAAGCTGAACTCGGACAAGATGGAGGTACTCATCCTCAGACCCACCCCGTCAGCCTGGGACGACTCCTGGTGGCCGACCACACTGGGAACAGCACCAACACCCACCGACCATCCACGCAACCTAGGATTCATCCTCGACTCCTCCCTCTCCATGGCCAAGCAGGTCAACGCCGTCTCCCCCTCCTGCTACAACACCATCCGCATGCTCCGGATGCATGGATCCCGACCGAAACAAGAAGAACGGTGACACAGGCCCTCGTCAGCAGCAGACTGGACTACGGCAACGCACTCTACGCAGGAATCCCAGCCAAACATCTACAACGACTACAACGCATCCAAAACGCCTCCTCCCGACTGATCGTCAACATCCCCTCCGCAGCCACATCACCCCCCACCTAAGAGACATACACTGTCTCCCTCTGTCGACAAGAGGATCACCTTCAAGCTCCTCACCCACGCACACAAAGCACTCCACAACCCGGACCAGCCTACCTTAACAGCAGACTCAGCTTCTACACCCGCCAGCTCCGCT
The DNA here is from genome assembly GCF_964261635.1 of Lissotriton helveticus. NCBI lineage: Eukaryota > Metazoa > Chordata > Amphibia > Caudata > Salamandridae > Lissotriton > Lissotriton helveticus. The sequence goes on along the minus strand of NC_136070.1, from coordinate 181,576,676 downwards.
CCGCCAGCCTCGCCCTTGCCGCTGTCCCCCGCATCCAATGTACGACCTCTGGCGGCAGATCCTTCCTACCTCGCCGCCAATACCTGGAACAGCACCATAACAGTTTGCATATTTCCATACAGAGTAATAAATAGAACTTTAAACTACATTTTAAAATACATGTCCATAAGAGCTCTAAAAAATCAAAGTAAAAATCTTAATATTTACTGCGGACCCTGAATACAGTTAAGATATGGTTTTGTAAAGCATGTATATAATATCTAAGCTTATCGAAATATGAGCCAGGGCCAACTCATGAGACCTAGTCTCTAATGCTAATAATAGCAGGCGAAGGAATTGCCTTCTCTAGGGCGTGTAAAGAGTGCAAAATAGAATAAAGTGGTTGGCGCTTTGAGATGTAGCGCCTTCACAAGGGCAGGGAGAGAGTGAGGAAACCCAGGTGCCTTGAAGTTGGAAATGGTGCCAGAAAGTGTATTGTTTTGAGGCGAAACCTGGTAAGTAAAACGTTTTGCCACTGATTCAAACTTAGCTGCAGATAAAGTGCAGGCTGTGCTTGGGATTGTTGGTATAGCTCCACCATCCCGGAAAAATTGAGGCATCTGGGAGTGTTGATAAAAAAACGTGTTCGAATTCTACTGGGTGAGATATTGCTAAGAGTGCCTGGATTGGAAAAATATTCCAGGGTGCCCAATCTTTCAAAACTTGTTTTAAAAAATCTGAGCCAGGGTATAGCTAGGCAGTTTTTCAGATTCATACAGTCCGTCAGTACTGCTCTGCAGACGTGGTTATTCCAAATTCCTACCCAGAGCAACAGGGGCTATAATTTTACATAACTGTCTAAAAGGCCCAGTCCGACTTCCACATGACAAAAGGATACAGAAGTAGTTTGGGGCACTGCCAGCAATCTCCTTATAAACTTATTTTCTATTACTTGCAGTGAGGTTCAGTTAATATACCCCCTTACACCAGCACCAAAAGAGACAACTGACAAAATTGTACTTGAAAAAAAAATAGAACAATTCTTTGCTTGCCTTGTGTCCAAATCTTTTAGAAAAATATAAAAACAGCAAAAATCGACCTTTGAAATTGCATAACTCAAACATTCAATAAAAACTTCCAATTAAAATCCACATCAAAAGGCACACTCAGGTACGTAAAATGTTTTTTTTACTAATTTCTTCAACTCCAAGTAAAGATTTTTCCTGTTTTAGCTTTTTTTGGCCACATTTCATTATAAATGATTTAGTGCGGTTAGTCTTAGGTCCTAGGTTATTCATAAATACATTAAAAGCATAAAGCAGGGTTTGGAGGCCGTTAGCTGTTCTCGCTATAAGAACAGCATCATCTGCTTGGCATGAGTTGGCCCTCGAGACATCCTTCCCAACATTACACAGATGTTCCCCATGTCCATTAATATAGAGTAGAAAAAAGGAAGGTGCCAAGATGCACCCTTGTCTAACCACGACAGCAGACCATAATTTTGGTCGGTCCACTGTTTCAAAGGCACATCTTAAGTCCATAAAGGCTGGATAGGGACAGCCTTTTTGTGCCTTAGTGTATTTTTGGACTATTAGAGCGAGATTTAGAGACTGTTCTTCTGTTCCCAGGCCTGGGCACAACCCAAATTGGAAATCCGAAAGCACCAGAGTCTCAGACGCCCAAAGTTTTAGTTTGGCCAAGACAACCTTGGCCAGTGAGGTTGGCTCTTATCCCCCTTTTTAAAGATCAGGACGATAATGGCTTCCTGCCAGGTCTTAGCTAAAGGTCCCACTACTCCACATCTAGTTATTAGTGGGGCTCAGAATTGCGGGAGGTGTTTGTAAAAGTCTGTTGGAATGCTATCAGGCCTCAGAGTTCTGTCTGTGGGGCTACTCTCTATGGCCAAGACGACATCTACTACCTCAGTTGCGTTACTCATTGCCTGGGCTGAATTCATGTCAAAAGGGACTTCAGAGTCTGAGATATTGTTAGCGTTTTGGGGTTGTGGCCAAATATTTTGGAAAAATGGTCCACCCAGTCCTTAACTAGTACAATTGTCCCTAGTGGCGATGTTTCCCAGCAACTAGCCGACCTTGGAAGTGGGAACTAGGCTTGGATCCCGGCCTCAGCCAAACACCCTGCGATGCTAGGCAAGTCACTTCATTTCCTCTGGCCTAAAAAAATTAATATGTGTATCTAAATCTGGTTCTCTTGCTCTAACACCTTTGAGTCAAGTTCACGCGATATAAAACAGCAATAAATAAGTAAAATAAAAATCAACCAAGCTTTCACATTTGAACCGAGTTATCTGGCTTCTCTCTGGGTGGGATTTTTCAGGGAGTTTTTATTTTGGAACAGGAAACTAACACATTGTAAATACATGTAACAATTATTTACAAATGTAAACTATTCATCTCGAGTTGATATTTTAGGTTCCTCCTCATGTTCATCCCCCCTCAGCCATGCTGTTTATCCCTCCTGCACTTGCTCCCTACTTTAGGAGCAGTCCTCTGCTCGTAGCCTCACTGCCGGGCTTCCACAACCATGTGTGTACGCAGAATAATAAAGCATTTCTACCCCCAGCTCCCCATTTAAGTTTAACGTTTTAAGATTTTATTTATTTATCTATATTTTTTATATAAAGCTGATTTACTCAAGAAAGGATGTTGCTGTATTTTACATAACGGCAGCTGTATAAAAGCTGCCATTTTCTATATGATACAAGGTAGAGCAACATTTGATCTGAGGAAACAGTGAGAAACAAAAGGATTCAAAGAGAGGGGTAAGAGGAGTTTAAATTGGTGTGCATTGAGAACATATCTTAAAACCGTAAGCTATTAATCTCACCAAGTTTTATCTCAAGAAAATATATTTGGGAAGTAGATTATTTAGGACCGCCTTTATTCTCTAAAGCAACATCTTCCCAGTAGCTTATTCTAAACACTATATAAATGTTACTGTCCCTCTTCTAGTAACTGGACTCAGGTCAGCCTTCTTTTGATCTGGATTTGTGGGGGTGTCAGTCTGTTATGGGTTCATCCCACAGTGCGGTACACATAGAAATGGAAATTGATCAACCCCTTTTGTTGGCCTTCTTGTCATTTGCATTGACTTTTTTTAACAATCCACAGGACAGCCATTGGATGTTTCCAATGTCTGGCTGCGTAATCTGAACACAGACTGACCTTTCTCAAGAGAAGGATAGACATATTAGTAGATCAGTTTGTGGCTCCTTGGCTTTGCATGCCGGTGCTGCACCCGCTCTGTGATTGCTTGTATAGGCCCGTGTGCAAGTGTTCATGTAGGATGGGACACTGGACATGGACTTTTGTGAGGGGAATAATCTACACAGTGCAGCACCCCGCCCCATCAGTCAGAACACTGTGGTACAATGGATCATAGGTAAAAAAAGAAAATGTTATTCTGTTTGCATTCCTGAGAGTCCATTTTATGTTCTTCTCATTAGATGTGGTGCGTATAGTGGTAAAGGACCATGAAAGTCATCCCGTAAAAATGACTCCTAAAATGTTATATAGAAAATCATGACAATTGATGCTTACGGTTCAGGTTCAGCCTCAGCATTGACAGAATCTTTGATGTTGATTCTGAGACACTATCCTGACCAATCTTCACACTTCTTAAATGCTCCATTCACAGATGCTTTGCTGACTGGGTGAATTACAATGAGTACATGCAGTTTAAATCAGCAATATTGAAGGGTGGCAGATACTGGGCCCTGGGAACATAGCTGGTTTGTGTTTGCCGGGTCAGTTTAGGGTCCACTCCCATCTCCTGTAGTGACACTCCAAGACAAAATTCTTTGTGCTCCAATCAGAGAGTAATGCTTCGCATAGGAGGACAACCTGTAGGTCAGAAGAACCTCTAATTCTGCTAGATAAAATCAAGAGGAACAACATAATTCTTCATTTTTGAATAATTAATATACTTCTGACACCAATCGGACTAAAAAAGGTCTATTGCATTCACACATACATGGAGGTTTTTAATATGTTATTTTATATTCTCAAAAACAAATAAACAAGGCCCTACTTAAGTCATTCTGACAACTGCTGTGACTTTTTTTTATTTTTTATTGAGCAGAATCATAAAGTAATTACATATAGGAAAAGACATAACATAGAAATGGAATATAAATAGCTGTTCATATTATCCACAGAAAATATAAAAATTGACGATCAATCATAATTTCAAGGATGGCTCATTCATTGAGAAACAATCAAATAGTAAATTATATTCAACAGTAAAGTGCCTTAACCGCCCTAGTCGCTTATACATACTCTACTAAAAAAATAATTCCTACAGTACACATGTAGTGGCAGCCATCTGGAAAAGTGCAAAATTATTGTACAATACACGTATAACAGCAGGCAACACACAAAGTGCTATTGTGCCTTAGTAAACCCCCTTACCATAAGAATTGCTACACTACTGCTGCATCTGGGGCCGCCTTTTCTGTTGCATCCATGAACTGCCACAAGGCATTAAATCTTTTTAGACCCTCTACCCGTTTTTCATATGCCTCTTCAAACCTTTGTCAAACCATTTTATTATGCCACTCTTGGTATGTTGGTACTTTAGATGCTTTCCAGATTTGTAGGATTCATGAGCGAGCAAATAAAGAAGCTATAGCTATAATTCCCATTGCTCTGACTTTTAGAAACCCGAAGAGCCTCGGATAAATCTTAATCTAGAAACCAAGACAAAGAGCAGAAAAAACAAACAAAACTGTGCCACCATTTGGCAGGTAAATAAAATATGAAGCCATCCTCCCATCCCTGCTGCTGACAGTGAAAGTAGCAATCCTCCACTGCTGGATACATTCTGTGGAGAGCCATTGGAGTGTAATATGCCATCCAGCGAGATAATTAGGGCATTTTCTTGAATTTTTGTGCCCTTAAAGCATTGTGGCCTAATAGCAAGATAGACTGCCATTCTACCTTTAAAAAAGTGCATTGTGTTGACAGACTAATTCTATCAAAACAAAATTCACCTGCTGACTGCCCCCTTTGTCCTTTAGTCGTCTATACCAACTTCCAATCCCCCTAAGTTTCAACATTAAAATTCTGGCTCCTGTATAATTTTATATCTTGTTTTCTTTGGGAGTTTGGCTGTCTTAATAAAGACTGGCAGCTGAGATTTCACTTCCTGAAACATTCTGTCTAAAAAAGAAAAGAGATCGACCGTCTTCTTCCCATCAAACAATCTTACTAATGCATCTAGAAGAGATGTTTCATATAGGTCTGCACCTGTTGTAATGCCATCCCACCCTGGTTAATGTCTAATTGTCTAATGTCTAATTGGAGAACAGAGAGTTTAACCCTGGGAGCCGTCTTATTCCACACAAAGCGCCGGAAATGTGCCTCGAGTTCCTTAACCCGTTTACTGCGGCCGTTATTTCGGCGCAGTGCGGGCGTTCCAAAGAGTGGGCTGGGCTGTGTCGGACGTTGAACGTTCGCAGCACCAGCCAGGTAGTGCTCCGAACGTTCAGCGGCTGACGGCAGCATCAATTCGGTTAAAAAAGCTCTTGTTAACTTTTATGGGGAAATTTGAAAAAAGAAATAACAACAAAGGTTAATTTGACACTTTAATAAGGGCTAATCTACCTACTAGTGTAAGAGGAAGGAGTTTCCATCTGTCCAACAATTCCTTAATCTTCTTCATCATGACCATGTTTGTTTGCCTCCTGACCCCCGAACCGGCACTGCAGCACTGCAGCCAATCGCGGTGTGTGGAGGGCGGGGCAGAGACGAGCCACACGGAGAGTCGAGCGGTTAGCGCTCTAGACCTCCGCTTTTGAAAGGCTATTTAGGCAGCGAGGAGGCAGGCACATTTGCGGTAAGGAGCTGGTGGCAGCTACTCTAACTCCGCTTGGCGCTGACCTCGCATAGCCACGCTGGGTTCACTTACAAAATTATCAAGGGAGCTCGAGAACGTTTTAAGATTGTTTTTAAAATTACTTTGCACTTTGTAATAACCTGTCACGAACCCTGAATACTGATTTTAAAAGTATATTGCTCCTGGTTAGATAATTAGAGGCACGCTGTGTTTTGAAATCACTTACTTGCACACATCTAGGAATTTGTTTGTTTGCCTCCTGACCCCCGAACCGGCACTGCAGCACTGCAGCCAATCGCGGTGTGTGGAGGGCGGGGCAGAGACGGGCCACACGGAGAGTCGAGCGGTTAGCGCTCTAGACCTCCGCTTTTGAAAGGCTATTTAGGCAGCGAGGAGGCAGGCGCATTTGCAGTAAGGAGCTGGTGGCAGCTACTCTAACTCCGCTTGGCGCTGACCTCGCATAGCCACGCTGGGTTCACTTACAAAATTATCAAGGGAGCTCAAGAACGTTTTAAGATTGTTTTTAAAATTACTTTGTACTTTGTAATAACCTGTCACAAACCCTGAATACTGATTTTAAAAGTATATTGCTCCTGGTTAGATAATTAGAGGCACGCTGTGTTTTGAAATCACTTACTTGCACACATCTAGGAATTTGTTTGTTTGCCTCCTGACCCCCGAACCGGCACTGCAGCACTGCAGCCAATCGCGGTGTGTGGAGGGCGGGGCAGAGACGGGCCACACGGAGAGTCGAGCGGTTAGCGCTCTAGACCTCCGCTTTTGAAAGGCTATTTAGCCCTCGTCGGCCCCAGCGCGCAGCGTTGGCGCGCAGGGTGGCGCCTAATCCTGCGCCTAAGACGAGCCAAAGACCTGCCCGTCTGCGCCCGTCCGCGACAGGACGGGGCTAGGGGCAGGATACCATGTCAATATCCCCAACTAACAAGAGGAATATCTATAACAGGCGCCTAATCTACTCCTCACAGGTATTAGCAGGGCTTAGGGACCAACCATCTAAGATATGCGACGGTGCCTTACAACTCGATCTGGAGGGACCTTTTTCATGCTACATCTGTCGCACACAGTTCTGCCTTCAAGCAGTGGTCAAGTGCCATCAGTGGGACCCTGCCATAAGACGATGTGAACTACATAGTAATGTCCCAGCCAAGAGCACAATTCCCCCTTTGGGGAGCAAAAATCTGCTTTGCAATGTGCGCTCGCTTGTGAAGCACGCCATACAGGTTTGGGACATGATTTCCACAGAGAAACCTGACTTATGTTTCTTAACAGAGACTTGGCTCAAGCCGCACTCAATCCCTGCCATTACATTAGGGATCCCTATGGGATATAAGATAATTAGAATGGATCGCCCTAGCAAATTAGGAGGGGGAGTAGCCATTGTATATAAGGAGGAGTTAAACATCACAATTCTGGAGGAAATTAGTACCCCGCGGATGGAACTATTGATTTTTAAACTTACCTCCGCATCTAGGGAAATTAGAAGGGGTGCAGTACTGTATCGACCCCCAGGTTCGAGTGGAAATTTTTCCATTCTCCTTATGGAGGCTCTTGCACCATACATAGAAGAAAAGCAGAACTTCCTATTAGTAGGGGACTTTAATATGCATAGCGATTCAGAAAAATGTATGGAAGCTAAAACCCTCTTAATGGATATGGAACATTTAGGTCTTAAAAAGATTAATCAGGGACCTACACACGAGGCTGGCCATACTCTGGATCTGGTGTTTTCTAACTCTCCTCTAACTACGTGTATGCCCCCTACCCAGGTCGAATGGACTGACCACTTTATTCTAAAATTTCACACTGATGCTATGGATAAGCCACGCATACAGTTGCCCTTGCCCACTAAAAGAAGACCCTGGCACAAATTATCAGCGGATAATTTTCGTGAAGCCTACCAAGCCCCCTTGATCAATGATCACAGAGGAACTATGTCAAATGAACTTGAACGGTTTGAAAAGGCAGTTAGCGAAGCAATCAACTACACCATCATATAAACCTCGTCAGGCAGTCAAGCAAGAAATCTGGTATTCCGAGGATCTGAGACTGATGAAACAAAAAACCAGAAAGTTAGAAAAAGTATGGAGACAGTCTCGGAGATCGGAGGATAAGCAACTCCATATAACCGCTCTCAGGTCTTATCACAAGGCCATAAGGGCAGCTCGGAAATACCATATTGAGATGTCACTCACCAAGGCAGGGAAAGATTCAAAAGTTTTATTTAAGATCTTACAAACTTTTACTAAGCCTGTGGCATGTGAACCTGTAGAGGTTGCATCTCAAGATCTATGCGACGGGATCTCTCAATTCTTTATGAGGAAGATAGATGCTATTTATGGAAAGATAATGACCTCAAAGAATACTGAGGTGGTCGATCCCAATAGTCTTTTCCATAATAACACACAACACAAACCACATGCTAAGTACCTAAAGAACTTTCCCCCAATTTCCTTAGAGGAAGTTACTGCTCTAATGACTGAGATTAAGAGTGGCAGCCCTGAGGACCTCATCCCTGCCCGCATCATGCCCATGCTGGTAGAAGTTCTGGGCCCAGAAATCCAGCAGTTAATCAATTTGTCCCTAAGTACGGGAGAGGTCCCGAGGGACTGGAAAAGGGCACCCGTGAGACCGCTGAGGAAAGATACCACCATTCCTTGGACGGAACTCACTAACCTGAGACCTATTTCTCTCCTTCCCTTTATGGGTAAAGTGATAGAGAAATTTGTTAATAGGCATCTGTCCAATTATGTTGAGGAGACAGATGGACTGGATCCATCCCAGTCGGGTTTCAGGCCGAGGCATAGCACCGAGACCACCTTGCTGTCAGTCGCAGACGATTTACACATGTTCCAGGATAAAGGTCACTCTGTTATCCTGGTTCTGTTGGATCTGTCTGCGGCGTTTGACACCGTGTCACATGACATCTTGACCACCAGGCTTATTAACATCGGCCTGGAAGGTGAGGCCCTAGCGTGGTTGAGGAGCTTCCTGACAGACCGCACCCAAACAGTCATCTTGGGCGCCTATCGGTCAGAGGAGTTGGAGATCTCGAAGGGGGTGCCACAGGGCTCTTGTTTGAGCCCTACCTTGTTCAATATCTACGTGGCCCCCCTAGCGAACATCATGAGGTCCCATGGGTTTATCCCTGTGTCATATGCGGATGACACCCAACTCCTCTTCCCTTTTACACACTTTACCGATGAGGTCAGGACCTCCTTCTCCCAGGGGATGAAGGCAGTGGCCCACTGGATGGCATCTAACTTCCTGCAATGTAATGTTGCTAAAACGGAAGTGATGCTGTTCGGTGAGGCCAAACTCCTGTGGTCCCCAGATTGGTGGCCGCAGGATTTGGGACCAGTCCCAGAGCCTAAACAGGTGGTAAAAAATCTTGGTGTGAGGTTGGACCAGGAGCTGTCCTTGAAGCAACATAGCAATCAAGTGGTGGGCTCCTGTTTCCATGTCATCGGAATGTTAAGGAAAGTGTTTCCCTTGCTCCCTGACTCTACCAGGAGGACGCTAGTGCAGGCCTTAGTGTTGAGTCGTTTAGACTACTGTAATGGGCTGCTTCTATCAGCTAATGAGGGAGTAATTGCCAGATTGCAGGTGGTCCAAAATACTGTGGCTCGCCTTGTTCTAAACCAGCCCCCTCGCACCCCCTCCAAACCCCTCTTGAACACCCTGCATTGGCTTCCGGTCAAGCAAAGGGTGAAGTACAAGACTTGTTGCATAATACACAAGTGTCTTCAGAAGAAAGGCCCTGGGTATCTGTTTAATAAATTTCTCCCCTATAAACCTTTGCGATCCTTAAGATCCAGTGAACAAGCTCTGCTGCAGGTCCCGAGAGCAAAAAAGACTAGACAGGGTGGTAGAGCCCTCTCAATTGCGGGTCCAACGCTGTGGAATAGCCTCCCAGTTTCTTTAAGACTCTGTAAGGAATATCTTCCATTTAGGAAACAATTAAAAACCTTTTTATTTCAAAACTATTAGATAGGACATGTACTCACTGTCTATGTGCAGGAAGGAGGCCAAAGGCGCGGAGATACTCCTTTGGGAGGTGATCCTAGCGCGTTATAAACCCGCAAATAAATAAAATAAATAATTTAATTGATAGAGTTGGTCATAGCTATTTTTCTGATGGACACATCTGGCAGTGGATTCCTCACCTTGATTCCTCACCTTGTGAATATCCCCTGCGCCAGCAGCATTGGGAAAAATGCCGCTGGCGTTAGGGGATATTCACAAGGCGAGGAATCAAGGTGAGGAATGCACAGGCAGATACAGTATCCACCAGAAAAAGCGTTACATAGATCCCTTGGTAGCGGATTGGGCTTTGAGAGCAGGACTGCTGCTGATTAGAAGGAGGGAGATTACTAACTGCTCTCCTCCAGCAGCTTTTGGATAATCTGCTTTTCTGGCCCAAGGTAAAGAATTATGTCATCCGCAAATAATTTAAATTTGGACATCTATGTTACAGGGGCCTCAATCCCCTCATTGCCTCCAATCTGAACTCCCAAGGGCTCTAAAAAAGTAAATAAGATTGGAGAGAGACGCATTGCTGTGTTTATATCTACCACCTCTGCAAGATTAGAATTCACAAACACCTTTGATTGAGCCCCTTGATTTAGCTTCTGCAGCGTTATGATTAAATGAGCAGGGATGCCAAACCTTGTCAGGCCATAAAAAGAGCATTCCAATTCACCATGGCAAATGCTTACTCTGAATCGACCATTATTATAGCTGCAGGAGTCTGGTTAACAGCAAAGTAGTCCAATGCGTATATTAAAAATCCTGTATTGACTGACATCACCTGACCAGCCACAAACCCTGTCTGATCATTATATATTACACCCTGAACTTCCGGAGTAACGTGAATTGCTTATGTTTTCATTAGAATCTTGTAATCCGTATTCAACAAGCTAATTGGGTGATATGAGTTGACATCCCATGAATTCTTATCCTTTTGAAAAAAAACTAACAATGTCTGACTCCATGAAAGCAGAGGGAACCTCCACACACTCCATAATTAAAAGCAACAACTCTGTCAAAAAGGGGGCAAGCTTGACCGTGAATGCTTTAAAAACTCTTGACAGGAAGACTACAGTTGCCACAAGCCTTCCCACTGGGCATTGCAGACAGTGATTGCTGTAACTCTAATGCTAATATACCCAAAGCAATTCTTTCTAACTGGGCATTTGCCACTTACAGCAACCTGATGGCCTGAAAGTATTGGGATATACTATCCTGCGGTATAAAGTACCTACTTTCATACAAGTTTGTATAAAGCTGTACAAAAACTTTGTACATTTGAGCCTTGTCACAAATAACTTCCCATCCCCTGTGTCTGACAGCAAAAGCAGCGATCCCCCACTGCCGGATACATTCTGTGGAGAGCCTTTGGAGTGTAATATACTGTGGCCAACATATCTGAAAATATACGACACTGAGGTATTTCTGATGTTGAAAACTGTTTCTTCTCAATGGCCTTGCTAATATGCACTCTTTAAGACAATAGTCAGCAAAGTTCACCAATATAGTGCATGGCAGTTTCGAATTTGGAAATGGTTGAGCTGGGACGAGATGTGTGTGTGTAGTTGTCAATTATCCTGAATATTCTGGCAAAACATGAGTCTTAAAAGAGTCCACCCATTGAAGGAACTGAGGGCCCTCACAACTCTCCGGAACTCCCAACAATCTGTAGATTACAGTGGCGCAAGAGATTTTCCAACTCCTTGATTTTATATTCCAGTGAAGGTCCCTGGACTGACTGACTTCCTCCTGCATTGAGCTGACTTGATCCGCTAGTTGTGAAATACTGCATTCGGCTTCCTGGAGCCATTTTGGAAAATGTGTCATTGCTTCGTCGATTGCCTGTGAGGCTTTGAATTCTCTAATTTCGTGTAAAATGACATTGAGCATTGTCTTTATATCCCACTATGTAGCAAACTTTGCGTCATCCTCTACATTCTGATGTTGCATCTCGTGGGACCGAGATGGCACTGCAGTCTGAGGCTGCACATGCGAGAGTGCCTCTGAATTAGGATCTGGGCTTGAAGACTGAGATTGCTGAAGATCAGTGTCCTGATCTTCAGCATCCCATGGGTGAGCCTGGAGCAAGAGCCTGCAAAGCTTCTGGTGGACCAATATCGGAGTGCTGAAGTGACCCATTGTGACCCAATGACACTGCTTTCCCTTTCGTAAACAGTGGATACTCTTTCGTTTTGATTCGTTTCATGGTACCGTCCTCTGTGCTAGCCAGCAGTGTATTGTTATTAGTTTCATTCTCTGTCTTTTTATTCTGTCTTTTTATTGCTCTCATTGTTCTGTTTTCCTTCTTCCGCCTCTATGTGGGAGTCTGCCCCTGGGACCACACCTTCTCCCTCTATCTCTGGAGAGGCACGTGCTACTCCCAACTCTCGGTGCTAATAAATCTTCTTCTGAGCTTAATGGACATGTTGCCAACCATGAGCGGTGACGAGACTGAAAGCTACAAACTGCTCTTGCCCACGCGGATTTCACTGACGGGCGAGTGTTGAAGCAGAGTATAGATTTCCCACAAAATTGGCAGCTTTTAGAGGGTTCTCCATGGTTGTAGCGACCTTCGCTATTTTCCTTTAATTAACCAGTCTCAAGTGCCAACCTCAGATTGATGATAGCCCCACCAGGATAGTAGTGTCTGAGATTTTAGGGGAAAAACCTACCCAGCGACCCACAACCGGGTTAACACGCAAATGACTAGGAGGCAGACATAGCACTTACCCCTGGTGCGAAACCCAGTGGTTCCCTGTGCTGCATACTGCTTTCACATCTATGTTGGATGTTACTGGAGCGACATCATCCTAAAAAGCCTCATTTTGGTCAGGAAACTACTTCTCGCCACAACTGTTACACACTGCTGCATAGCCATGCCAAGAGCTGCCGATCCCGTATTTAGACCGGTGTTCTGGCTGTAGGGTGACCAACCGTCCGTAAATTTTACGGACAGTCCGTAAATTGGACCTCACGTCCGTTGTCCGCGAGGATCCATTTTACGGACGCCTTTTGTCCGTAATTTTGGGCCTTTCAGGGAACAGAGCTGTTCCCCTGCAAAAGGCCTCAGCTCCCTGATGGGGCCGCCTTGCATCCTCTGAGCACAAGAGCAGCCCCACCCCGCCCATTGTCATTCTGTGGCGGGCTGATTGCCACATACAGAATGACAGTGGGTCAGTCTGGGCTGACACAGCATGTGATGGCCTCCTCCAGCCTCGGTCCAGGGCAAGGCATTCTGTCACATGGAAGTGAAAAAACGCCCATGCTGCTGCTAGGTGAGAATCTAGTTAACCAAAGGAAGGCGGTGAAAGAAGTTCAAAGGAAAGGATTATAGTTATAGTATAGCAGCCATGGTTGCTGCTTTTTTTATTTTATGCAACTAACAATCATTGACAAAGCCAATAGTTCTGGCTTGTTGTAGGTGTAACGTTACTTGTTCTAGGTGTAACGTTGTATTATATATCTGGATGCAATGACAGAAGCAACAAAAATACCAGTCGGGCGGCACATCATATTAAGCACAGATTTTTAGCTTATGTGTTTTAAGCCACGCATTTTATTACATCGAACACCCTTTTAGAGAGACCCGCCTAGTTTTTTCATCCCACTTAAAGCTCTGGAAACAACACCATGTCACAGTCACCCCACGTTTAGGCAATGTGAATCATGCATGACTCATGCCTTCCAGTTTTTCAGATTGCCTATGTGCAGGGGCATAGTGAACCCTGCCCCACCCCTTTCTTTAGGACCTACAGCGAGAGATGAGTTATTGATGGGTCTCATAATTAATGTGAAAAGGTGAGTAAGTGAGTGAAGGGATGGGTGGATGGAGGCTGGATAGATGAGCGAAATGATGAATGAATGGATGAGTGAAAGGGTGGATGATGGGCGAGTGAATAGGTGGATGGATGAGTGAATGGGTGGATGGATGAGTGAAATGATGGATGGATTGATGAATTGATAAGTGAAAGGGTGTATTGATGAATTGATAAGTGAAAGGGTGAATGGATGGACGGATGAGGGAAAGGGTGTATGTAAGGCTGGATGAGCGAGTGAAAGGGCGGGTAGTTGGACAAAAGGATGGATAGATGAGTTAAGGAGTGAAAGGGTGGATGGATGAGAGAAAGGATGGATGAGTGAAAGGATGGATGAATGATAGGTTCAATGGATGGATTCATGAGTGGATGAGTAGATGGATGGGTGGATGGAAGGATGGATGGCTAAGTGAAAGGGGAATTGAAAGAGAAAGGGGGATGTGTAAATGGATGACTGAACGGGTAAATGGGTGGAAGGATGAGTGACTGGATGGATGAATGAGTAAGTGAAAGGATGGCTGGATAGGTAAATGGCTGGATGGATGAGTAAATAGATGGATGGGTGGAAGAGTGGATGGATGAGTGCACGGATGGATAGGGTGAAAGGGTGGTTGGATGGATAATGGATGAGTAAAAGGGTGGATTGACGGATGGATGTGTGAAATGATGGATGGAAGGATACGTGATGGATAGGTTTGTAAATGGATGAATATGGGCATGGATGGGCACACAGATGGAAGGACAGAATGAATGGTGAAATACTGAATGATGGATGAAAGTATGATTACACATTGTAAGCCCCATTATCTTAAGCAACATTTCCTATACATTGACTTTCACATTTATATGTGTGATTGTCTCTATATAATATGTGTGTGTTGTAACGCACTCCAACACTCTGCCCCACATACTTGGGATGAGTAGCACTATAGAAGAAATTAAATACATACGAGAGAGGGTCTATGTGAAGATGAGGGCGTCGTTGGAGGGTGGTAGCAAGGCCAGACTGGCCAGACCGGGCATCAGGCGTTTTCTCTGGGAGCTGGAAAGGTGGGGGCGGTTTTGTTACCACAAAAAGATCTGCACATTTGCTTAAAGCTGCGCGCATACTGACAAACCATGATGTGCACATTTGTCTCAACCTAATATAAACTTATTTTTACTTGTACTTCAGTGGTTGTCTATTTACTTACTTATATACTGTTGCACAACCTCCTCTGATGTGTCTGTAAAACTTACCTTTTGTCCTGAATTTTGACCTCCTGTCCTGAATATTTTTGTCCTGAATTTTGACCCTTTGTCCTGAATTTTTACACTCACTGTCCTGAATTTGCAACCATGCCAGTTGGTCCCCCTATCTGGCTGTTCATTTAGCTGCGCAGCTCCTTGTTGCTGCGACGTTCATCGTGCGGCGTCTCTGCGGTCAGGAAACAAAGGCACATGAAGGGGAGGGTCCGATTGTGCCTAGCAGCGGGTTATGTGGTATCCACCCGCTGCCTTGGTTGGAGCACATTTAACTGCAGTAACTTTTATGTTTGTCTCTGTCCAGTCAACTTATCCAGAATCAGCAAATACCCTATTTCTCAAACACAAAACAAAATTCAGACTGCAAAATGAAAAACCACTAGAAAGTTTAATCACATTTTATGATTCAGCAGGCTTCTACCTAAATCATTATTTAGTGTCTAAAATGGCAGTATAAACTAGTTTGATTGCAGATTAACTTTACAGCAATTAACCACAACTCATGTTTGTTTTTCAGCAACTCAAGCATCCCAACCTGGTCAATCTGCTCGAGGTCTTCAGGAGAAAACGAAAGCTTCACCTAGTGTTTGAATACTGTGATCATACCGTGCTTCACGAACTGGACAGGTACCAACGAGGGTGAGTTATGTGATGGAAATGCATATCTGCTGTCTGTCTCTTTGCACAAGAGACTTGGCTACCCTGTTCAGATTACACTGCACGTTACCCAGTGCCAACTATGAAAATCTACATTTTCTTTCAAATTATACAATATTATGCCAGGGTCTGAGGAAAGTTTATATTTGAAGCAGCCCTGTAAGGGTGCATATCAGGACAAGATAACTTGGGAAGGCAGCATCTAAGATGGTTATTTGCTGTAGTTATTTGCCTTCTGAACTCTGTTCATCACCATCACTGCTCGAATTAAAGACAGGCTTAAAAGCCTCCCTACTTAAATTGTCGCATTTTCTCTTGCCTCTATGTTATTAATTCCAGTGGCGGCCGCCACAAACAATGGGTGGTGGGGTTGGGTGAGATTGCGCAGTAGGTGTCGCTCGGGGGGTGGAAAATACAATATAAAAAAACCGTACCAGGGCAGCGCAGGGATTGAGCAGGCAGGAAAGACCAGGGAGTCTGTGGGGCTTACCGAGAGGGTAGCTGTTCCTGCTTCTGGAGGAGCCACGCATCACTCCCCTGACTGTTGCACGGGACTCCATTGCCCAGGAGCCCGTGCAGGATCACCATAGCGGCGAGGCACGCCCACCAGCCCACCGGCGCTCAAGACACCTCGCCGGACCCGCTGGCGCGGGTCCCGCAGCGCCGGCAGAGGCTTACAGAGAGGGTAGCTGTTCCTGCTCCTGGAGGAGCCACGCATCACTCCCCTGACTGTTGCACGGGACTCCATTGCCCAGGAGCCCGTGCAGGATCACCATAGCGGCGAGGCACGCCCACCAGCCCACCGGCGCTCAAGACACCTCGCCGGACCCGCTGGCGCGGGTCCCGCAGCGCCGGCAGAGGCTTACCGAGAGGGTAGCTGTTCCTGCTTCTGGAGGAGCCACGCATCACTCCCCTGACTGTTGCACGGGACTCCATTGCCCAGGAGCCCGTGCAGGATCACCATAGCGGCGAGGCGCGCCCACCAGCCCACCGGCGCTCAAGACACCTCGCCGGACCCGCTGGCGCGGGTCCCGCAGCGCCGGCAGAGGCTTACTGAGAGGGTAGCTGTTCCTGCTCCTGGAGGAGCCACGCATCACTCCCCTGACTGTTGCATGGGACTCCATTGCCCAGGAGCCCGTGCAGGATCACCATAGTGGCGAGGCACGCCCACCAGCCCACCGGCGCATAAAACAACAACAGGTTGACGCAGCGCGGAACGCAGCGCGGGACCAACGCCGGACGAAGCCCGGGCAAAGGGCGGGCCCTCTAAGGCCCTCAGAGGCCAGAAGAGGCCGGGTCAGGCCACTCCACCTGACCTTCCCGCTGGACGAGGTATAGACACGCACCTATCGTACTGACTTGTACTGACTTGCGCTGCATTGCTTATTGTCGCCATTTGGGGGGTTTTTGAATACTAAATATGTCTGTTTGGGAGGAGTTAAATGCCCTGTGCGGCACCAACTATGTTCTGGAGGCATCACCCCATCCAACCACGAGCAATAAATCTGATTTTGTACCTCCGAACAACGACAAAATTGACTCCTTTGTACTGTCTCGGGGCCCCAATTTTAAAAGGAAGCATGATGGGGCAAATGTCCACGAGAATCAACCAAAAACTCCAAAGCTATGCACTAGCCCCACATCTTCCCCTTCTAATCCAACCACACCAATGGCGGCTATGGATGCGGACAAAACTGTTGAACCAGTACCGTCGCTCCAATTGACTTTGCTGGCACAGCTTGAGCAATTGTTTTTATCTGTCTTATCACCTTTGGTAACAAAACTTAATGACCTGGGGGACAGGCTGACTAGCATTGAGAAACAAATCAAAAGGAATTCTTCACCAACTAATACGTCGGTAATACCCGCGTATCCTAATCCTCCCATTACCCCTGTAAAGTCTAATTCAACTACACATAAGAACGCCCAAACCAACATATTGCCTCTTAATCTCCCAACCGCAACAGGTGCAAAAGTGGCACCGAGACCTCCGTTAAATAATTACACAGTGGCCAGAGCCGTTCCAGCTAAACTGCCACATATTAGCTTACCTCCTGAAGCCGCCCCATATGTGACTGTCCTATCTGGGGTTCCCTCACTTAGACAGGGAAAACACGAAACATACCAGGACCTGCTAAATAAGGCTATTTTTTGGCTACAGAACAATAGACCCTTGCCATCTGATGTAGACGGTGGTATCCTGAGCGTCAGGAGGGTGGGGTGGTTAGGTATGTTGCCCAAAAACACTTCTGGGGACCTGGTGTTAATTAAATTCAAGGATCAGAGCACCACCTCTTACTTACGATCCTGCCTGCCCAACGAAGGAGATGGCCCAATTTGTATTCGTGACTTGTATGACTTTTACCCAAGTATCCCATACAATCCGATACCCAGATTAATGGATAAGAAATATCATCCTTGGGGTAGGGGACATTGTGCATTTAGTGCCACTAACCATCTAGCCGTTAACAGATTTGAACCATTGCTTACAAATTGCATTTTCTGATAACCAAACTGCAATTAAAAAGTCTTGTTTCTTTTAGAGTTGTTATTGATTAGCTGATCCGATACATCTATTTAATTCTGTTTTTTAATAGTTGATATTAATTTTGTAATGAGATGTTAAGGTATGTATCTATTTTTTTGTATTGTTGTTGCTTTTATGATTTTAACCAAAATCGAATAAAGCTAAATCGAATCGAATCTGTGGGGTTTCTCCAACCTGGCTGCTCAGTGCAGCTGGTCTGGAGAAAACCTAAGTGCGCCTGTGTGTTTTGGTCAGCCTTAGACACAAACACACATGAGCACCTAGGGAGTGGAGTGCTCTAGCACTCCTCCTCCCCCATCTCATGCCTCAGCCCTGCCCCTCCCAACCCTTGCTGGCTAAGAGCCAGCAAATGTAAAATAAACCATACAAGAACATCGTTTTATTTTACATTTGCTGGCTCTAAGCCAGGCAGTGGAGCGACGCTTCTCCGCCATTGTGGAGGAGGCGCCACTGGTTAATTCAAAGTAAAACTGTCCATTTACTGTATATGTATTTATTTTTTGTTTGCTGCAGGGATGCAATACAGGTCTAGTGTGTGCCTTAAGTATAATAGAAATAAATCCATGTTCTGGCCCATGCTGCATGGCGAGAACAACGCTGTTGTATTTAGATGATGCTCTTTGGTTTGTGGATGAGGCTGTATCTTGTTCTTTAGGTTTGTTGTATCTCCGTTTCTTTCGATAGAGTAGCAAAGGAGGCATCCAGAGAGATGTATGGCTTTTTGAGGCAAAGTCTGAATTGCCGTACTTCCTTTCCAATAAACCACGGTCATTTGTGTGGAATCGTCCATTTCCCCCAGCACCAGTATGTGGCCATGGGTGTGGTACCCTTCTTTGGGTTCCTTTTCACTGCTTCTGGTGCCATTTTTCTTCAGGGTCCATCTGTCCTGTGAAGGAGGCTCTCCCTATGGGGATTCATCTCTAGCAGTGATCTAGGGCGTGCTAAGTACAGCGGTCTCATTGATCAGAAGAGAGATCAGAAACCATATCCTAACCCTGTTTTTTGCATAGTAATACCATACTTATCTCTTCCTTCACCATTATTTCTTAGAAGGCTTGCTGTGGAACATTCAGTGCTCTATTGCCCTTCCCAACACTCAAAGCAATGGGTTCCTTGACAGAAGGGAAGCTTTAGTTCTGGGCTTTTAGCTCTTACTCAGGCTCGGATTTATCAAATTGAAAATAACATATTGTAAATAAAACTCTGCGTCATTGACGTAATTTGAGTTTGATTAATTACATGAAATTTCCCCAAAATTGTGTAAAGGTATGAGAAATGACATGGAATGCAAAGCTGACATTGAGGGGCATATTTACAATTGAAGTGGTGGAGTGAGGCGTTAGCCTTCCTGACTTAACGCCGCACTCCGCAAATTCAGAAACGCAGCGCATATTTACAAGAATATGGTGCTGCCCTGTGCTTCCCTCTGCCCTGGAGCTAAACTCAGCAGCTTAACGACAACGCAGACACCCTTGCACGATAGCGCAGTGGTGTTTGCGTAGAAGGGAAGATAGTTTATGTACAGGAAGGTCTTCCTTCTGCTCATTAACAATCTTAAAATGCTGTTTAGTAACTTCTGTGTGTGCTGCATTGTGCTGCTTAATGCAGCGCACATAGAAGTTTTCAAAACAGCATTTTAAAAAATGATTGTTTTAAGTGCAGGAAGGGGGATCTTCCTGTACATAAACAATCATTGGCGTTTTGCTGTTTGCATGTGTGCTGCACAACGCAGCACACATGAAAACAGTAAAACGAGATGAAGTTTAATGTTTCTCCTCGTTGCGCCAGGGTAAGACCAGGTTTTCCCTGGCCTTAATTGTGGTGCTGCCCCATATTTGGGCTGCACTTGTAAATATGGGTCATCGTCAAAGCCAATGGGTGTTGCGGTGGAACGCCCACAGCAACACCCATTGTCCTCCCCTTTCACACTAAGTATAGCGTGAAAGGGGGCTTTATTTACAAGGCAGCGTAAACCGCTGCCTTGTAAATAAGGCGTAGCTCCTATCACCACAGGAACGTCTAAAAAAGTGACGCTCATGTGGCGATCGGGGCTTAATGCCCCTTAGTGCTATATTGTAGTTCAAAATGTGCCCCTGTGTCCACTTGGACACAGGGAAGTATTTTGCACTAAAAAACAATTGCACAATAAACACAGATGCCACAAACAGTTGGTCGCATTCTGTTATTCATGTGCTCTGCCTTTGCCACATGGCACAATCACGTTATTTCAGGAATGTCATGTAACAAGCGTAATGCAAAATTCCCAAAATTACACAAATCCAAAGTTCATTCAGGTGGATTCTTTTTATTCAGTTTCGACAGTAAAGGTGTGTACGAAAGACCAGCCGACACGTGTTTCGTCGCTTGTTGGAGTAATGCTCTGCGACTTCTTCAGGGCTAAGGGCCGGTGATACTTCCAACCCGGCCGGATTTAACAGAGGCAGATATGAAAAACAGGAACCAGTAAAAAGAAAGTTGAAAACAGCTCGTTTGTCGATGTTAAAATAGTGAAAAGGAATTCGTTTTGTGCCAGACGTAGAAAATAATAACAAGTAGAGGGCGATCATTATTGGTAATGTATTTGGGCGTCTGCACATCCGGGTTCAGATTGCACACTCTAGAATTAATGTTGAAGCCGAATAACAGCCTCCCGACTTCTCACACGGTACCGGGTAGCGGACCCTTGCGGAACTTTAGATTCATATCACAACAAGACTTGTTTCCTTCCATCTGAACGTGACCTTTTGTGCTCTTTATACTGGTTGTTCACATGAACTCTACTTTTCTGCATGTATGCTTAGGCATTTTTGTTGTTCCTACATATAACGATTCTTGTGTTGACATATCTGTATAAAGTCAAATCCAGATTTGCATTTTTATTTTATGATTTTTCAGGAAATGTACCAAATATATTACATTAATTATCCAATTTGGGACACCAGCTACCTGTCACATGCACTATTTATTCATAGACAGATTTCTCATGGGATATCATCAATACCCTGCTTCATGCTTTAGCTTTTATCCGTAATACTTCAGTCTCAAAATCCAGACATTGTAAGGATCTTTGTATATCTTGATATGTCTTCTTTTTGGCTGCTGGATTGGTGACATGTTATGTGGCTGTCAACTGCACAGACAGAAGCACTGTAAAATAATCCTTAATGCTGTTGAGGCAAAATCACTTGTCTCACAACTCCAGGGAAGACCGTGAAGGAAAAGATCAGAGCTTAAACTGTTTTGAATTTTGGAATCTGGTGCTTCAGGGTCTGAAGTTTGAGGTAGGTATTTCTGAAAGCCTCAGCAACCTTCCATAAGATTCTATGCTGCTAAAAATTGCCCTATTTCATAGTCTTGTTTGTTCAGTTCAACGTCCCTTTGTGCTTACTTCTTAAGCAAACTGTGTAAACTCTGCAGCAACTGTTTAATTTTTTGTTTGAGTTTGTGCAAAAAATTACTTCTAAACTCACTTGTCTCATAGTTTGGTGGATACAAGATGAACCAGACATCATCCAGGTACTTGGACAAGTGATTTAATTGACTTTTCTTTTGAATCAATGTAAAGGAATGAGATGGTTTCTCAGTTTCTTCCAAGGTGTACCCTGGCCCGAGGTGTGTTACTGTTCTTCGAATACTTATTATTGCTCTTTGTAAAGTTTCTCCCAGAGCTTCTGAAGATCTGAAAAGGAACAGGAGGTTCTAATAGTGCCAAGATTTCTTTCATATAGCATGCACTTTCTTCCTTTCACCTTCTAGCCCCACCTCGCTCTGGCTACATGTAAATACCAAATCCGTAGAACCTCTGTAGAGGTTTGAAGGCCCCTTAATATCCAGAATATAATCCTGACTGATAGGAGTATCTATGAACATGCACGCAGCAGATCATGAGAGTGTCTCTGGTAGGATGGTTACTCCGAAATTCTATTTGTACATAAATGCCAGAAACAGCTGGAGCAGAATTGGTCCCTTAGGCCTCAGCTAGCTAAGTCCACTAACACCCAGGTACAGGGTGTGCTTCTCTGCTGTTACAAGACATTGATTTGGAATGCTTTAGAGAGAGCCACAAATCTCCTGATTGGCTTCTGCGAGTGAGGTATGTTTTGAGCCAATAGGAAGGAGGCCCTAGCTAGGCCGATTGCTTCCACGGTGAGTCAATGTGAATAATCGAGCTCCGCCATTACCCTGCGAGGTTTGATTTGGAATGATTTCTCATTGGCCAGTTATTGTCCTTGCTTTTGATGATACATATTCCTTTTTTTTTTTATTATTATTTTTTTTTTTTTTTGGCAGAGGTAAAAACATACAAGGACATAACGAAATAAAGAATCCAACGTGAGTCTTTACAAAAAACAACCATTATACAATTTAAATCCAGTTGTCAATAGGGGACCATAGCTTCCGGCCAAAAGTCTTCTTTTTAAATCCCTTCAGTTTGTAGACTGCTTTATCCATTCTATAAACATTTAACAGCTTTCCCAACCATAGCTCAAAAGTTGGTGGGTCTATATCCAACCATCTGGAAGTGATACAAGATCGATAAATAGACATTCCAATAAACATAAAGTGTTCTTGATCTATAGATAAATTCCGAGAGGGAAAATAGACACCAAAAATAATAACAGCAGGAAGGAGCGTAATCTGAGCATGCAACAAATTAGTCAGAAACTTTTCGATCTGATGATACATATTCCTTGCATAGAAGTAGTAAAGGTGTACATTGGAGAAATTAAAACCTCAGCCTTGAAATTGGACTTTGCATTTGAATAGTATTGGTTGTGACACATGATGCATGTTGAAAATGTGAATGACGTTATAATTATATCTTTCGGTACCTGCAAATAATGTTTTTTGTTTTCACTACTACTAATGATAAAACTTAGGGGTGTCTAAAGATAAGTTCTATAGGGCCTTGATAAAAGAAATCGAGCTTCATCATTGTATAAATCAAAGCTCTTCCGTATCCCACAGTGTGGCAGTTATTATAGAGATTGTGGCTGAAGGTGGTTTGGATAAACCTTCGTAACAGACTTTAGGTTCATATTTATTGAGGGAAAGACACAAGCCAGGCTGTACCCACCTCTACATTGATCACAACCTTGCTCTCAATATACATTTAGGGGCATATTTATGAACCCCTTAGGCCCATACCATTATTTGTGTGGCGCTCCGGCAGTGCAAACCATAAAATCACATTTATTAGGTCACACAAAGCCACTTTGCATAGCTGTGAATGGCCTCCTAGATATAGACTAAGGCAAGGCAGTGCAAATCACTGTGTCTCCTTACTCTGCACTAGGGAGGTGTTCCATGGGCGTTACGGTGGGTGTTCCTTCGCAGCACCCATGGATTTTGACGCTTCCCTAGATTTACATAACCATGTTAACATGGGGATTCGCTAAAACCTTACGCCTGCCGCAGGGTAGGTGCAACATGGAGAAATAACGTTATTTTTCCTCGTTTTTTCCTCTTTCCATGTGAAAGAGGAAAAGCCTCCCGGGGTTGTAATTGTGCAGGAAGGCGCCCCTTCCTGCACAAAAACAATCCTGCCGACAACACAGGCAACCTTGCACCATGGTGTAAGGGTGCCTGCATTGGTGCTATGCCAAAACTGTGCCACCGCTGGGGTAAAGGGCAAGAATGCACCGCATTAGATAAACACAGATTGCATTTCTGCCCTTTCATTTTGAAGTAGGGCAGCACAGCGAGGTAGGTGACATGCTGCGGTGGCCTATGCCAAATCCCCATAAATCTGCCCCTTAGTTTTGAACTTTTGAAACTTTGTTTATTTACTTTGTTAGATTTGATTTTGAGGCACCCCAAAAATATTTAGGTAACCAAAAACATTAGATGTCAAACCGTAATAGATTTCCTCTTGTTCCAGTGATAGTGGTTGTTATTGTCAAGCTCAGGGTTGGACTGTGAGCTAAAAACAGTGCTGGGATATATTTAAATTCCAGTTCCATTTTACACAGAGTGAGAACAGCAACAAACACAAATCTCTCTGGCAGTATTGCCTGGTGGGCTGAGATAGTGCCAGAGGGTTACTCATCTGAACCACTTTGAGAGCAGACTACCAGCTGCCAAGGGTTCTGCTGTCTCCTACCTGGCCGGTCTGTCTTTGGGGTGAAAAGACTTGAGAGACGTAATGGTTTGGGTTGCAGTGGAAGACAATAAGAATATTCTGTCTATCACTGGAGAGTTAAGAGGTCAGCAGTACCGTAGCTGGACCTACTGCCAACCGTGGCGGCTCCTAAGTTTGCCATCCGGTGCAGGCTAAGATTGGGGGGCGGGGGCGTTTCTGGCAGATGGATGACTTGTTCCATTTGGGGAGAAGGGGGAGGGTTGGTGGCCGATGGATGACTTGTTCTCGGGGGCTGGTGGTTGTCGAAAGATAAATTGCTCACCATAACCGCCCCAAAAAGTGTGCCGCCGGGGCAGTAATCCCACACCCCACCCCTCTTCCCCCAGTTACGTCACTGGCGGTAGGCAGTTCACAACCAAACAGCTACAGATTTCAAGAGGTAGATGATGACATGAGGTGGATGAGGGCAGTGTAAGTCTCTAATGGAAAGCAAAGATTATTTGTGTCACGAAATAAGTTACAGCCTGAGATGAGCGAGGAAATTACCTCTATAAAAGAAATGATGTGGAGAAAGAAGGGTGAGACTCCAAGGCAGAGCCGGTGTTCACTTGTGCTAAGCTTCACAGGCAACAAGCTAGGTGTCTTAGGTGGAAGCCTATTTGTTGTGGTCGTTGATGATGTCTTGGACGGAAGCCTGTTTGCTGTGGCCATTGATAGGGACATACTAAGTACTAAGTAAGTCATTAATAGCAAGACTCTATAAGGTTTTTTGAGAAGGGGCTGTTGGGGAATAGGACTGTGTTTGGAGGAGAATTGGGGGTCAACACATGGTTAACGTTTTTGTGTAGTATCATTTAAGAGGTACACAGTAAGGCGACACCTTTGGCTTTATGATAGTAATTGTTTGGTTCAAAAAACCTTCCTAGTGATTCCGTCGTCGCTTACGCTTGAATGCTTAAAGTGATCTGGAGCGTGAATGGTACAAACACTAATCCTCTGTGTTTGGCAGTTACCTCAGCCCGCGCCACTGTTGCGCCACCCAGGTTTTGATTGCACCCTCTCAGTGAGTGAAAAGCACTTCACTTGTAAGTGGCGAATGCTGTCAGGAAGGCTTATGTTTACAGTAGATGAAAAAACATTCCATTGCAGGGTTTGGGTTTCAGACATTGTGGCAACTGTAATGTCTTGGAATGAGTTACTCATAACATTTTGGCTCCATGGAAATGTTAATCATAGCTTGATATATCACTTCTGCAAGGTAAGCAGGAAATAAATACAAGCCTGCGGAGAAGCATTAACCGTGGCCCTGTGTAAACCTGCCCATGGTTATACCACTTCATTTAACTGTATGAACATTGGTTTTGGCTGCCTACAAACTGGGCTAACCTGTGAATTTTTGGTGCCTTGAATCCAGTGACATGTTTCCCATCCTTGATCAACGTTCACCGCTGCTTCTAGGTCTCGAGGTCTTCTGGAATTGTCCTAGGCACTGTCTGGCTTGCCATAGAAATGGCCCTGCCGACAAACCTCCTCATCAGACCTTTGACATATTTGTTATGAATTCATTTTGTCCCCTCTTACGGCATATTGCCAGGCTTTTTCCCTGGCCAGTGCGGTCGGAAGGACAACAAAGCTCTATCAAAGGTGTGAGTGTGACTTCTGATGTTGTCCTCTTATGAGGACTCTTGATAGTCTGTGACAAAAGTTGACCTACTTAACTTAATGGGTGGACATGAGTGAACAGTCATGGCTTAGTTCAAGTGAATGTGAATGTACTGCCTGTGTTCCAAATATATTATTGTTTTTACAGTACAAATGGGATCACAAAAATAGAAAGTACGCTAAACACAGTCTCACAGTAGGTGAATTCAGTATACAGTGTTAAACTATGCAGCCTTGCTATGCACACTATAAGAATGCAAACATCAGCACAGGACTGAAAGTGAAAATACAACACAATTGCAGTGCAGTTAAGAAAACTTTGGAATGGTTCAAGAATATTTTCGGGCAAAAGGACGGAGGCGATTCTTGGAAACAGTGATCCTCTTCTCGCATTGACACTAAGCTTTTAAGACTACATTACACGTTTGCCTGTTCTTTATATGGAGTGAAACATTATAATCCCCTGCCTATGGGCAACAGTTCGAATGTCAAATGTCCTCACTGCCTTACATCATTTAAAGAACTTTGTCAGTTTTCTGTAGACATTGCCTACACTATTTTCAGTTAAATTCATTTAAAATGTAGTCTCTTTATAAAGAAACATTGGTAAAGCCAATAGCTCTCAACATATTAAAAAAGTGTATCAATATGGATCTGACAAGTTTCTGCGCAGGTTTTCAGTGGAGTAAGAAGGGTTATGAAAAAATAATAATAATATAATCACAAAAAACAATCACATAATTTCCAACCCATTTTGACATGAACTGCTGGCTCTTCTTGACAAAAGGTAAAAACAAATACCTGAAGCCTGCGCTATGTAAAACACCATTGTCCTACTAGACCCAGCATGGTCCTATTTTCCTTAAAGACACACTGACTGTTTACAAGCCCTCTCACCATTCTGTTATCTTTTTTTTTTTTCACGGTTTGTCCTGGCTAATTGGCCTAAATGAAGCATGTCACTAAGAATATGTCTGGCTTGCTAATAGTCTGTAGTATGCATGTGTCCGGTCAAGCACTGGTTGATGGATAACTGCCAGCGCAGACGTTAGTGCTGGTCCGCAGTGTTAAGAACACCGCTGCATGCACAATTGACAGCATGTGTTGCAGTAGCTCACAGCAGTCTCCAAGGCCTCTTCCCCTATATTGTAGACAGTAGAAATGCCAGACAACCTGCTAAATATTCAGCTTTTTATATAGTACAACTGTTTATAAGAGCTGCAAAAACACAGCTATCACACAATTGAAATGACGTTCAATGTATCATTCTTGGAAAGTTGAACTGCTATGTTGGCCTTGCCGGCCTACAAACGAACCCATGATCTGCATGTCGCACCAGAAGACAACAGAAATTGCTCAATTCCTCCAGCACTCTTACTGGGGGTTCCACTGAGGGAGCAGAAAAACAGGACTGCAAGACTGTGTTCATTGCTGTCGCCCCTTCGACACCTGACGACTCTTGGACCATACCCCCTCTCCTCACCCTCCGGTTGACAGGGATATACTGATATCCCAGAAGGGCGGTCAGGTACTGGAAGTGCATCATGTAGGAGTCAGTGTCATCTTGAGGATTTTGGGGGGCACTTGGCAAGACATACTTTGTAGTTCCCTGTTCCAGACAGCTGTAAATCTATTACTCATTTTGAGCTAAAACCATTTATTTTGTTTTCTGTAATTATTTAACACTTAAAAACCCTTCATGATTTGATAATAATACTGTCAGTCTTATCGTGAAGCGTAATGTGCTTTACATTTAATTCTAAAAGGTTTATTTAAAATATTAAATTAGTTTGAATGACCAAATCCAGTGAGGAGCAATTAAATCCTCAGGGGATGAACACTGCTCCTGGTTCATCAGAGACTCGTTGATCGACATACCCAGAAAATAGCGTCTATGATATAAACTTGCACTTTCTGCAGTGGGTTGACTCTGACTATGTACGCCGTGTGGGCATCATGTTTCAGGAAACAATAAGTGAACGGAAAATATAAAATTCATGCAAACGCATTTGCTTATTTAGTAGGGCCTGATGTTTTCAACATCAAGGTGCAAAGGGTTATTGCTGTCTTCAAAGGTCGGTATCCAGAAGCTGGATTTAGAAGTAAAACAGCATCTTTCTAAACTGCAGCTGGCAGCGGGTACCAACGCTCTATTCGTTTACAAATACCACTTGCATATGCACATTTTAAATCCGACTGCCGCTGTTATTCTTTTCCCTTTTGATCTTTTGATATGTAGCAGTGCTTTGAAGCCGCTCCTTTGCCTTTGATGAGCTGTGTTCCCAATAGTGAAGTAGCATCTAAAGGCCTTAATATTCATGCCTGGGAGCAGAAGTTTCAAGGAACTGAAAAGGTTGTTAAAGACCTAAAAAGAGAGTGAGTGCATGTAAACCATTTTGTAATTATGTACCTCTCTAAAGGGAATGTCACCGTAGGTTTCTGTATGGAACACACTCCAGAATATGCAAGCGGGTGTTATCTCGGAAATCACAAGTGAATGGGTGGCCCTATATGAAGAGACCTTACCTGTAGAGGGTGGAGCTATCGATAGCCAGGCACTAGGTGGTCCAGGGGATTGTGTGACCTATGGTACCCCAGTTCGTCGCTGTTTTTCAATACTAAACTTGGTGGCGGGTGGCCTAATTTTCTCTTGCGCTAGAGCCTGTGGCACCCTTGCCGCTCTCCACTGTACCTGTGACTTTTATGAACTGTATACTCCCCAAGAACTGGGCTGTTTTCATGCACCCTGGCTCTAGCAGGTGCGTGCGCTGGAGATGCTTCCGCCCCTGCACACACCTTTAACTTGAGGGTTCTTTCCACCTATCCAAGCCAGGGATGGGATTCTGCCCACTGTCCCAGCAAAGGATCATTGCACTCCAGTACCACTCATGACATGCTAAACACAGCACATAACTATTGGGTGGGTGGATGGACAGATGGCAACATTCACCTGGTGAAACATTCAGAAAAACTCCTTGAACTGAAGAGAATAAAACATCCTCAAATGATATGGACGAGAACATTTTGTGGCTTTCCTGAAGGTTGTGTAATTAGGGTTTTTCCTAAAAACCAGGGCAAATATTTGCAAAGTTGGGAAGCCTGACAACGAAAGTGCTGCCCTCAATACGAATCCTTCTTTATGCAGTCGATCTGCAACAGAAACTGATTAGCTGATCTCCAGGTTCGTTGAAGGACTGGTAATGTTTTAGCTGTATTTTCCCTTCACATTGATGCTTTGGTTCACTGGTAGTCAGTGCATCCTCAGCTCAGACGTCTTAACTGAAAAGACTGTGGCAAGAACTTGTAACACTGGTGGTGGCAGACCTCATCAGGGGAATCTGATTGAGTAGAGCAGGGAATATGCCTCCTCTTTCGGGATTGATTTGAAAATGGACCAGTTTTAATACATCTCGCCTAAGGACATGCCATGTTGCTTGCAAAATCTTTTGTTTTCGAACAATAGGCTTAGAGGCTGTCCATTTCTTACCATTGGTTGGCTTCTTTGTCACTTTCAATTGCTTCTTATTGGTCAGCCGCTGTAGGCTTCCTTCCTTTTCGTGTGTTGGTCCCTCCCCTGGTGCACAGATGCATAATTTGTATCCATCCAATGCTGATTTTTGTAGACACTAGTTTTTTCTTTGTGTTTAACTACTGTACCAGAGTGCAGCTTTTTCAGCTGGTTCCCTTGTGTACTTCTCACCCCCTTTCTTTCTAACCCTCGTGTAATTTGCTTGCCCCCACTCACTCGCCTCCATGTAGCTTGCTCCATCAAGCATCCTTTGTACGCCTCCCTCAACTGTTTTGCCTGCCTCGCACCCTCCCCCAGCCGTCCCACATCAGTGCTGTTGTTTGCCTCCACCTGGCTTCCCTTCCCAACTTCCATGCTGTTGCCTGCCTCCACTAGCCTACCCTCCCTCCTTCTATCAATGGTGCAGCTTCTTCCCCCCACCCACCCACCTGTCCTGCCTCTGTTGTTTTTTTGCATGCCCCCAAACCATCCGTCTGTGGTGTTGCTGCTTGCCCCCACTCGTCCTCTCATTGTATGTGTAGTTGCTTCTTACCCCATCCATCCTACTTCTCTTTTGTTGTTTCTTGCCCCATTCCTCCACCCTCCATTTGCCGAATTGTTGATCCTTGCTGCTATACAGTCTGTATTGTTGCTTCTTACCTCCACCCACTCTCATGCTGTCCGTATTATTGCTCCTTTCCCAACAGCGCCCTCCAATTGTCCGTGTTGTGTGGCTTCTTCCTCCACCCGCCCTCCATTCTCCATGTTACTTCTTGTACCCCACCACCCTCACGCACATTGACTATGTTGTTGCTTCTTCGCCAACACCCTCCCTCACGTTTTTGATGTTGTAGTTGTTTTTGATGTTGTAGTTGTTTTTGATGTTGTATGGCTACTTCCCCCACCTGCCTTCCTGTTGTCAATGTAGTGTTACCTCTTACCCCCACTCACCCTCCCGCTGTCCTTGTTGTTGGTTCTTCCTATGTTGTCCATGTTGTTGTTTTTTCCTACCACCCATCCTCCTGTTGTCCATGTTGTTGTTTCTTCTCCCAGCCACCATAATGAAAACAAGCATTGTCATAGCCAATAGGTCTCGCCTTTGGGACCTTATAAGTGTTTAGCCATGCAACACCTGATGTTGTTGCACCAAGGACATTGTGCTGGATAACAAAACACTTATAAGGTCCCAAAAGCGAGACTTATTGGCTGTGCCAATGCTTGTTTTTTCTCTGTTGCCTCCTGGCGTTTATATAACAGCTGTAGTGGTGGAGACCAAGGGGAGTGGGGAGGGGGGGGCACGCAGAGCTGTTGCATGGGGCCAATTTGGTCCCCTCTAGCGACGCAAATGGATATTACAGACTCCAGCGTTCCTTGCCAGATATCTCTTATATTGGCTAGCTACACAGAGATGGCCACTCACGTAATCTGTGTCAGGCATAGGTCTGCCACTTACACACTCGACTCTATTATATTAAGATGAGTGCGTCACAAACACATATTCACTGCATCAGACACTAATATCACCATTAAAATTTGGGAGGGGAGTTCAGGGCCAGAAACATTAAAAAATGTAAGTTACTGTGCTGCAGGCCGACTCCTCTGACAGACTATGCCAACCGATCAAGTCAAGCAAGGAATGTGTTTTATTAACAAAAAATATATATTTATTTATTTATTGAGTTTTATATAGCGCTGAC
This sequence comes from Lissotriton helveticus, assembly GCF_964261635.1. Lineage (NCBI taxonomy): Eukaryota > Metazoa > Chordata > Amphibia > Caudata > Salamandridae > Lissotriton > Lissotriton helveticus. The sequence continues at coordinate 181,545,583 of NC_136070.1, read as the reverse complement.
TAGACCCGTAGGTATCAGAGCGCTTTACATGAGGATCAGTGAATTACAGGTTACAAGTTACATTTGTTACAAAGCATAATCAAACATAGGATGAAAAAGCAGTGTTAAGGTAAATTCGTCAGTGGAGGGGGAGGAAGGAGACAAAGAACCAGGGCAAATCTCCTCTATAGCCGTCTGGCAGCTCCACCGGGTTTGGCCATAATGCTCGCACTCCACTGTCAAAGGGAGGGGGAGGAAGGAGAGAAAACAGGGAGAAACTGTGCTCAATGTCCGGCTGGGTTGGTGACCGTCAAGGGGATAAACCAGTGCTGATCTCCTCCATAGCTGTCTGGCACTGGGCATCAGCCATAATGCTCAGACTCCCTTGTCAGGGGGTGGGGTGGAAGGAAGATAAAACAGGGAGGTGGGGAGAGGCTCAGCCGGATGTCCGGTTGGGAGTTGGAGAGATGGAGAGATGAGAAACCCACTGTCCAAACAAAATTCAGGTGGGCATGGGGATATTTTTTGGGTGATTATCAAGGCGCCATCAGCAGGAGGCTCGATAGCCAGGAGAGGCAGACGCCAGAGAGCTGGAGAAGACAGCGGGCCGAACGGGGGCGGGCACCATCTAAGAGTCAGGCGTTTTCCAGGCCCAATCGCACAGTAAACATCACATCCTTGAAATGTCCTCAGAAGGAGCGCCTATGTAAAGGGGGATCAGAAGGGATGCCCCAACAGCTCAGTTTATGAGTGGCCCGGAGCCTCTGAAGTCCCCCTCAGAGGTGCTCAAGACTGGTCCTAGTCGCCATCTTGAAGTCAGGCACTGTCCCGAGAAGGCTCTGCAAAGAATAAATTGGCCTCAACCTAGTCCCATGGCTCGATCTCTATATCACGTGCAATTCCTAACTTTGGGGGCAATTGTGGGCACAGCGTTTGTTCCTCGTCCCAGAGTTATCTGTGTCTTCCCCCGAGGAGTCACCCTCGCAAGGATCAAGCGGTGCAGGCTGAAATCGCAAAGTGGTACATGCTTGTGTGTCTTGCCCAATTCTACCCTGCTCTGCAGAAGGTTAGGCCACTCAACAACGGTCCTGCGGTCAGTGGCACAGCGCGGGGCACTCCTATCGTTCCATTCCCCTCTGAAGCAAGCAGTGGCCGGTGGGCTTGTTGAGACAGTTGATCCCTGTTTAAAGGATATCTGACGGTTCGGGAGAGGTCCGCAGAATGTTTAGCCCTCTCCAGGGCCCACCGATACTCCTACCGAAGTCCCGGTCTCCCAGGAAGTCTCGACTGCGAACACAGTGTGCGGGCCCCTCCCCCCTTGATAGCGGCTGCCCCGCACCGATGTTACGGACAAAACAGGTCTCCCGCTGTAGCAGCCGTCCCCTGCTGGATACCATTTTGTTCGGCAGCTGTGTAAGTAAGCATGGGTGGGGTAGGGCCATAGTGTAGGGCGCAGCTGCACATATCGATCACCAAATCGGAATGAGAAGGTGTTTGCTGGGAAACGACGGCTCCGCGGCAGACTGATGATTCTGGTCTGGGTCTCTCTTCCTCGTCTGGCAGTAGCGGCACACAACTAGGCCAACGCCAAGCCTACACGCACACAGAAGCCCACAGCTCAAAATATATCCAGTTAATGGGAAGTGAGCCTTCTAAATATTGGCATCGTATATGGGCACATGCATTTAGAAACAGACACCACATGCAGAATATAACATGCTATGTGTTTGCCTACGTTGAGTGTGTTAGGGGCTACACCTCACAAGAGGTAGGCCCAGCTGTTATATTTCCCCTTCATCTGCAATAAAAATATATTGCTAATTATTCTGAGCTGATGTACGTATCTTGGATAGAAGGTGTACGCAAACACGGGAATCTAACTAGCATTAGGGCACAATGGATTGAATATATGTGGTGAGATTATGTCTCATTAAATTCGCGTTCTGAATTTGAGACCAGTAGTTTTCTTTTGTAAAACCACTTTAAGATTACCTAGACCACCTGCATTGTGATCATAAAAATTCACATTTTCTTACCACGGACACCACACACACTTCTTAATACTATATTCATGCATTGCTCTCCCGTTATTGAATCGATGTTATTTTTAACGCGTTTTCGCTAGAGCACGCACAAATTAAATTTTTCACAACTCACTAGCGCACTAAAACATCCCGACTGAAATCTCTGCGGAGCAATGCTTATAGTGTTGCTGTTGGTTTCCATTCGTTCTTCCTGGCTTTCCCCAATATTTCAAATTTGCATCCAGCAGCCTTAGACGTTAATCTTCTAACGCGCACACTTCATATTTCCAGAAATGATGACTGCTCATCGCGGGCAATAAAACGCCGGTACAGCTGGCAGTATTTACGCTGCTGCCGTAAAACACGCGCCCGCGGGGGAGGTGGCGTAATGGCCGCTTCCGCCAGTCAAAGGCGCAGCGACCTGCTTAATTTAATGAGGGAATATAAACTTCCTCCCTGAACGTTGTGCTTCGTGGTTATTGGCGTGGGGGTGCTCTTCGGTGCTGGTAAAGTGCTGGCCTGTTTGGCACAGTAAAGCCCAGGGCGATTGATGGGGCAAGTGAGAGCACATAGGCCTCTCTTTACAGCAAGGGCTGCAGCAGCCTGATAGAAGGTGGAATAAAAACACCGGCTGGTTCTGCTGACCTCCAATCCCGGCTGGTGCTGGGGAGGCTCTGGGGCTCCCTCTGACCCTTCTCCGATGCCCGATCCCTGCAGGTCTGCCTTGGCCCGGGTCCATGTCCGCTACAAGCTGCGAAACAACGGACAGCAGGAGGGGGGGCGGGAACAAAGGGAACGGGAACACGGGGAAGGGGGTGGGGGGATGGAGAACACGGTCAACGGGAGGGGGTGGGAACAAAGGGAACGGGATCACAGACAACAGGAAGGGGGCGGGGCGGGGGGATGGAGATCATGGCCAACGGAAGGAAGTGGGAGCAGGAAACTAACATGACGAAGCTTCTGATAAGAAGCTTGGTTGCCATGGACAACGGGAAGCTATTGGCACAAGATGGAGTCGGACTGTCCACAGTTCGTACGTACACGCGCATGCTGTTAGGTTTGGACAAATGGCGAGAGCAGCCATCTTTGTCCATCCCTACGCGTGCATGTACTGCTTTGAGAGAATTGATTGCAAAAGGCACTCGCATGGCGAGGGCAGCGCATGCGCCGCTCTCGCCAGGCGAGACCTAAAAAGCACTATGACGCAGAGTCCAGTGGCTGTGTCATAGAGCTTTTTCCCCCACACCCACTATTGTCCGTATTGAACCCCCAGCCATCCTCACTGTTGCCTGTCCCCAGAAATTTTGAAAATGACAGCTGGCATTATCATAGAGCTTTTTGTTTTAACTTTCAGCAGTGCTTCACTGCTCTACCGTATAACTTGACCAAGCCAATACCTTCCACAGGCGAGACCTATTGGCTTTGCCAATGTTTGTTGTACTCTTCATGCTGTACAGAATACTGCTTTATGTATTGTGAAATTTGTGCTATTGGTAATTTCCCTATAAACAACTTGATTTTTATGCAGGAAAACGTCTGCCAATTGATTACAGAATTCTTGAGTTTCTGACATGGTTTTAGCCAGGCTAGGTGGGGCAAGTAAGTGTATGATGACAATGATTAGCTGAGGAAATGAGGTTTTCTAGCTGAGGAAAGGAAGTTTTCGCTTCCATGATCTGTTTATTAAAGAAATGGGATTTGGCAGTTGTATGAGACTGCTTGTAGACTTTTAATTGATGTCTATAATTTTCCTCTGTCCCTGAGTAATTAGACCTTCACTTTCCTTCTGCTTACAGAGTGCAGAGTTTTTCTTGTTTTGTCTCCTCTGAGAGCCATCCCTTATGCAGATGAATGCTTTTGTTCTGGTCGATTTGCTAAGAACTCAGTAGATGAAAGCTTCTTTGATACAGCTCTCAAGCTTACAGAGGTTAATGTTTGATCCTGTCTGTTTAGAAGATGTTTGCCCGCTCTAAGCTTAGTAATCACTGCAATCTTGTTCCTTGTAGCCCAAAGTTTAATTTCAGTTTTTGGCAGATTTAATTTTGTTCTGTTTGGAGGTTTACACAAGAATCTCATTAAAATCAAATGGTGATCTGTCTTTCCCATTGATAAACAGCCCGCTGGCTCAACGCGAATGTCAAATGCAAAAAACTGATTGAGGCAGTGCCCCGCTAGATGGTTGGGCATTTTCAACATCTCAGATTAGCTGAGAGGAAATGGTGTTTAAAAAGTCCTTGGCAGACAAAGCATAAACATTTTCAATAAGCATAATAAAAGCCCTATGACTATTGTCTTAGGTTGATGAAGTATAATTTACCTTATGGTGTCTTTAAGAGTATTGTTGTATTTGTTTCTACTCCTAGGGTGCAATAAAACACTAGGCTCGTTAAGAGTGACATGAGCAAAGAAGTATGTGTGGGTCTCCCCGGCCATCAGTTATGTGAAGCCAGCTTATGATTATATACTACAGTCACGCCGCTGTCTCTTTGTCCTTTACTAGACCGAGATAGAATTTTGCACCCTTCGAGGAAGGGAATAGCAATACCAGGTTTTACGGATGGAAGTAGCCACATTTCCCTAAAAAATTAAGTAAACTGCAGTTGTAGTCATACTGTAATTGGTGAATTTCTTACTTCTGTTTGGGCATGAACGAGTGTTGAGAAGCGCTACAGAAAGCTTGCAGCGGGTGTTCCGGCATAAGGTACTTTGAATCCCACAAGAAATCCCTGACACCAAGCTCCCACTACTTGGCCATCTCAGCAGAGGCTTGCAGCTGTGACTTTGTGACACAAAGGAAGTCTGCTTTTTCCTCTGCTCCTTGGACGCCCAATGGGACCCTGCAGTCGTATACCTGAGCCCAAGGGGACTGACCATCCACTTACGCAAAGTGTTTCCAGGTTTCTTCACCTGTCCCAAAGACTCTGACTCTATCACCCATTTTTGCTTTTGTTCAGTTATGTACCCGTGCAACAAGGGTCCTCCTTGCTTCCTTCTTATCTTCGACTTTCTGGTCCTCTTAGGAATGGCTGGGACCTGTACCATAAACCATTCTGCACTTCTTTAATGGAACTTGCTTGACCTGTCATTTGCAACATATTTGCCTCATCTCTCCCAGCTCACTCTGACTATACCATTTATGATGACAACCAGACTTCTTGTCTCTCCTCTCAGAGTCTTCCAAGGATCCAGCCGATCATGGAACCCACAAACTGTATAACATACCTCAGAGAAACCACATTTCTCTTCCAGGGGATCCTCATCAATAGTCATAAGCATTAGAATATTCCCGCCCATGTGCGGGACCCCGCAAACACTATATTATATGTGCCCCACATATATATACTCATATATATATAAATACATATATATATATATAACATGCAATAGCAGCCAATAAAAAACAGAGCTGAAATATGCTGTGTAGAATTTCCACCATACATGCAATAATAATAAGCATTAGAAACATGAGAAACAACACAAAGTTTGTTTTAGAAACTGTTTTAATGCTCAGAAAGCAGTAGAAATTCTTATAACACATTGGAAGCATAGAAAGCTCCCAGGCTGCATTGCAAACACACAGTCTAAAAAGACTGAAAAGCTAACCTGTAGCTACATAGCAATAAACTGACACCGTGCCTTTAAGGCACTCATGACCCCCAGTATCCCATCATGCCTCAGGGGTGACAGTTAGGTCAGTTGTTCTTTCCGGCTCCTTCAGAGAAGGACCCTGGTTACACAGCTCCACTAATTTTCCTGTTTTTTGACAGAAAAACTCTTCACTTTTGACAATTTTTTGTTCTTACTCGACATTTAACATCTAGTCAAGTAAGATACTGTCTTTTTCAGTCAATTTGGTGAGCATTTTCTCCTGAAAATGCCTTCACTCTTTGACAAATGCCCTTCTTGTGGCAACAAGAAGGCCAAGTCAGACAACCACGACGTCTGTATCCTGTGTCTGCCTGAGGAACATGATCCAGGCACCTGTCCTCATTGTGAACACCTGTCAGGAAGAACTTTAAAAGACAGGGAGAGGATTCTCATTTATGGCCTAGCTCATAGGTCATCAAGAGGAAGATCTCCGGTGAAGAAGGGCTCCAAGAAGACTCATTCATCTTCCAGAAAGAAGTCTTCATACCCCTCACCCTCAGCGTCGGGCTCGGCGCTGAGAAAAGAACCACCGGTGGATCATTCATCGTCTAAACTACCGTCGACGGCGGGCTCGCCGTCGAAGAGAAGACCAGGTACGTCGACGACGTCGGAGGATCAAGTTCCATCGTCGAAATCCCCTCCGTCGGCGTCAACCGGGCGACGTCCGACGTCGAGGAAGGGAACTCCGCCGCCGTCAACCGGGCGACGGTCGGCGTCGAGATTCAGGACCCCTCCGCCGTCGTCAACCAGGCGACGACCGGCGTCGAGGGAGGTCACCCCTCCGCCGTCGTCATCCAGACGTCGACCGGCGTCGAATAGTGTGACTCCTCTGCCGTCGTCTAAGAAGCGACGTTCGGCGTCGAGGACCAAGACCCCTCCGCCGTCGACAGGGAAGAGTCGATCGGCGTTGAGGATGCAGTCTCCGTCGGTGTCTCGTCAGCTCTCGGCGTCGAGGGTGTCCAATACCCCTCCACCGTCGTCGCACAGACATTCGACGTCGATGCAGAAATCTCCGTCGACGGCTGATCATCACCGTTCGACGTCGAGTGAAAGACCTCCGTCGACGATTAGACATCGTCACTCGACGTCGAGGCAGGGTGCTTCGTCGACGTCGTCGAGACTTCCGTCGACGACTGGGCATCGTCGTTCGACGTCGAGGGAGAGGGCTCCGTCGAAGGCAGGTACTCACCGTTCGACGTCGAGACGTGGAACTCCGTCGGCGGCTGCTCATCGCCGCTCGACGTCGAGAGACCATACATCCTCGCATAGACATTCTAAAACAAGATTGTTTGATCCGCCGACTCCCTGAAAGCACTCGACCACGAGGGAAGATCGCTCGGCGTCGAGAGGTTCAGATGTGGTGATGGTAACGGAGTCAGCTTCCCGTCATTCCACCTCAAGGTCCTCTGGCTCCTCAACTACGTCTTCGAAGTCCAGAAGTCCAGTACGCAAGTCACCTGAGCGTCGGACGGACCCTTGGGCGGATAAAGTCAGACTTTCACCTAGATGGTATAAGTCTTTGGATCATTGGAGAGATTCTGGAGCTGCAAAACGTATGCAGGACTACGCCAGCTCGCAGCACAGGTCTCCTCTTCAGGATCTAGTGGAGGAGATGGACAAGCATAGCCCTCCCAGGCGCAAATCTCCGGTGAGAACACCAACTAGATCTCCCAGAAGGACCCGATCTCCCAGAAAAGACCCAGAGGAGCGGGTCAGGTCTCGCTCTCCTAGACGTGAAGTGCGTTCGAAACGATCCAAAGAGAGGAGGCACAGTGTCTACCGTAGACGTCGACGAACTCCGTCTACTTCCTCTACCTCTTCTACCAGGACTTCCAAGAGGGATTACTCCCCTACTTTGACGGACAGTCCTACATCCCGATCCTCCCCAGTGGATGACATTGGCACGTATCTGGACGTCTTGCAAAGAGGAGCTCAGAAGCTGAACATTGAAATGTCTGTCCCTCAGGTTACCACGACAGTCATTTTTGAGACTCTACACAAAAAGGCGATCACCCGTCCTCTACTGCCATTAGTTCCGGGGATTATAGATCCTGTCAAGGAGGTATTCCTAACTCCGGCGGCTATCAGAGCGGTGCCAGCCCGCATCCAAAAGAAATACAAACCGGCCTCTTCTGACCCGGTTTTTGTAAGATCGGACCCGCCAGCAGATTCTGTTATTGTGGCGGCGGCGAGGAAGACACACGCAGTGGCAGGTTCTTCTTCCGTCCCCCCAGACAAGGACAGCAAGACCCAAGACTCCTGGGGTCGCAAAGTTTGCAACTCAGCTGCGTCGACTCTTAAGGTTTCTAGTGCGGCTGCACTTCTGGGTCGGTACGACAGAGCCTTATGGGACTCTATGGAAAGGTTCAAGGCCAAGCTGCCAAAAGAAGACCAGCAGGACTTTGAAGAGACCGTGACTGAAGGATGTCTGGTGGCGAATCAGATGATAAGCACGGCTGCGGATGGTGCTGTCCTGTCGGCGCATTCCTATTCTCATGGGGTTTGTGCCAGGAGATCGGCATGGTTGCGCTTGACAGGCCTGAAGCCGGATGCTCAACATCGCATCCTTAATCTCCCCTTTTCGGGTTCCGCTCTTTTTGGTGAGCATGCGGACGAAGAAATGACCCGAATGAAGACGGAACTGGACACAGTTAAAGCGGTGGGCTTGGAAAAGAAGAAAGAGTTCAAGTGTCGTTTCAAGCCCAACAGGGGGAGAGGGGCTCAACAGAGGGTTCAAATCCCTCAATGGTCCCAAAGTAAAGCCCAAGGAAAACCCCAGTTTCGAGGTAAACCTGGCAGAGGTAGAGGAGGTCATCAACAATCCTCTACCACTACAAGAGGAGGAAAAGCCTGATCAGTGGCTTCCTCTGGCGCCGTTGCCCACTCCAGTGGGAGGAAGTGCTTCACAACACCTGGCAGAGTGGGTCAGCATCACCAAGGATCAGTGGGTGCTGAATATACTGCGCAATGGATACAAACTACGTTTCCTTGCTCCTCCAAAGAACATACCTCCACAGAGCGCTTCCCCTCACCAACTAAGCTTGCTCCGAAGAGAGGTAACAGTCCTACTACAAAAGCGAGCGATAGAGGAGGTTCCTCTCGCTCAAAGAGGAAAGGGAGTTTACTCCAGGTACTTTCTTGTCCCCAAAAAAGATCAGGAGGACAAGTTCAGACCAATACTCGATCTACGACTTCTAAACAAGATCATCATCAGAGAAAAGTTCCGCATGCTGGCTCTTCACCAAATATGCCCACATCTTCAAGTCGGAGATTGGATGTGTTCGGTGGACTTGCAAGATGCGTACTTTCACATCCCAATTGCTCAACAACATCGCAAGTACTTGAGGTTTGTCGTAGGGAACAAACACTATCAGTACACGGTGCTACCCTTCGGTCTCAAGTCCGCACCACGAGTCTTCACCAAATGCATGGCGGTGGTGGCGGCTTTTCTGCACAAGAAGGGACTCTTCCTATACCCATACTTGGACGACTGGCTCCTAAAAGGTCCGTCTCCGGTGCGGGTAAAGCACGATCTACATCTGTGTCTTCTCCAATTGCACAGACTCGGTCTCCATGTGAATCTGGAGAAGTCAGTCCAGCGGCCTACACAGTCAATTCACTACCTAGGCTCCGTTCTGGACACAAAAGTGGGAAAAGCGTTTCCTTCGGAGGAGAGACTTTTTTCCCTGAACCAGAAATGTGGAATTCTGATAGACTCTCGGCTTCCAACAGCCCGACAAGTCGCATCCCTGCTGGGTTCCATGGCATCCTGCATCTTTCTCATCCCAAACGCAAGGCTGAGAATGCGGCCTCTACAGCAGGCCCTGGAGGATCAATGGGACCAGGCGACAGGACTTTGGGAGGATCGCATCAAGCTCTCCCAAGCTACGAAAGACGCCATCAGATGGTGGACACGGAGAAAGAATCTGCTGGTGGGGGTTCGGTTTCACCAGCCTCTTCCAAACCAGTCGATAGTGACGGATGCCTCTCTACAAGGTTGGGGAGCGCATATGGGTCCGCTTCAGATTCAAGGCCTGTGGTCTGCGCAGGAGCAGACATACCACATCAATATGCTGGAACTCAGAGCGGTATTCCTGGCTCTCAAAGTGTTTTTACCAGCGATAGAGTCCAACTCAGTCCTAGTTCAGACGGACAACACGACCACCATGTTCTATCTGAACAAACAAGGAGGCAAAAGATCTCGCCCTCTGTCTCGAGAGGCTCAGGCAATTTGGCATTGGCTCCTCTCTCGAGGCCTCACGATAGTGGCGGTGCACCTGCCAGGCGAGTTGAACGTAAAAGCAGACGCACTCAGCAGGCACTTCGAAGATCAGCCAGACTGGGTGCTACACGACGATGTGGTGGAAGAGCTTTTTCGTTGCTGGGGTCGTCCAGCCATAGATTTGTTTGCAGACGACGAAAACTCCAAATGCCACGCCTTCGCGTCCAGGTTCCACCGGCCTGGAACTCAGGGGAATGCTCTGCTGATGGATTGGTCAGGGACGTTCGCTTACGCGTTTCCTCCCCTGGCTCTGATTCCGAGAGTAGTTTCCAAGCTCTGCAGGTCGAACATGGAAATGATCCTGATAGCTCCGGATTGGCCGCGGCAGTGGTGGTACCCGGACCTTCTACATCTGTCTGTGTGTCCACACAGACGACTCCCTTGCAGGCCGGACCTGTTGAGCAAAATGAACGGGAGGATAATGCATCCCAACCTCCCATCATTGAACCTAACAGCATGGCTCCTGAGGTCCTGCAATATGGACATTTGAACTTGCCTCCTGAGTGCATGAACATTTTAAAGGAGGCTAAGAGACCTTCCACGAGAACGTCCTATGCGTTTAAGTGGAAGCGGTTTTTCCTATGGTGTAGGGATCATCACCTTGATCCGACTAAAGGACAGGAGGACGTCATCTTGCCATACCTCCTTTCCCTAGCTACTGCTGGTTTGAAATACGCTTCTATTAGGGTGCATTTGTCAGCCATAGTAGCATACAGAAAATCACCAGATCAGGTTTCTTTCTTTCAGGTTCCAGTGGTTAAGGACTTCCTCCAGGGGTTGAAGAAAGTGTATCCCCCTGTGCGAAATCCTTCTCCTCCATGGGAATTAAACCTGGTGCTATCCAGGTTAATGTCACCACCTTTTGAGCCCATCCACAAGGCCTCTTTGCAACATCTCTCTTGGAAGGCGGCTTTTTTGGTGGCGATTACCTCTGCTCGCAGAGTCAGCGAGATTCAAGCTCTCTGTGCGAAAGAACCATACACTATCTTTCATCACAATAGGGTAGTCCTAAGGGCTCATCCAGCTTTCCTACCTAAAGTCATCTCTGATTTTCATATAAATCAGTCCATTTCCCTCCCTTAATTTTTTCCAAATCCTACGACCCCAGCCGAGCGGTCACTTCACTCCTTAGATCTTAAAAGAGTGCTCAAGTTCTATTTGGAAATGACCAAAGGGATTAGGAAAACAGATCAACTGTTTGTGAACTATGGTTCAATGCGAACAGGTTTTCCAGCGGCCAAGAGGTCCATCGCGAGATGGATTGTCTCTTGCATTAAATTGGCTTATCAGCTTGCAGGCAAGCCTTTGTTGCAGTCGCCCAAAGCGCATTCCACTAGGGGGAAGGCCGCTACAGTAGCCTTCTTGCACGACATTCCAATGTCAGAGATATGCAAGGCTGCGACTTGGAAATCAGTTCATACCTTTACGAGACATTACTGTCTCGAGTCTGATTCCAGGGCCGATACTCAAGTAGGACAAGCCTCTTTGAGGAATCTATTTGGGTAGCCTACGGCCTGTACAAGCTTAGTAAATACTAGGCTTAATATGGTTTATTACTGTATTGTTACTCCTTTGCCCGCAGGGAGATGAGGTGAGGCTCGCTATTCTATTCTAATGCTTATGACTATTGATGAGGATCCCCTGGAAGAGAAGGATTAGTTACTTACCTGTAATCCTAGTTCTCTTCCAGGGGTATCCTCATCAAAGTCATAAGCAACCCTCCCGCCTCCCCGGGCAAAGGACGTTCTTTAATAAGGAGATATGGTTAACCTATTTGTTATTGGGTTTATTTTCAGTCTCCGAAAAGAACAACTGACCTAACTGTCACCCCTGAGGCATGATGGGATACTGGGGGTCATGAGTGCCTTAAAGGCACGGTGTCAGTTTATTGCTATGTAGCTACAGGTTAGCTTTTCAGTCTTTTTAGACTGTGTGTTTGCAATGCAGCCTGGGAGCTTTCTATGCTTCCAGTGTGTTATAAGAATTTCTACTGCTTTCTGAGCATTAAAACAGTTTCTAAAACAAACTTTGTGTTCTTTCTCATGTTTCTAATGCTTATTATTATTGCATGTATGGTGGAAATTCTACACAGCATATTTCAGCTCTGTTTTTTATTGGCTGCTATTGCATGTTATATATATATATGTATTTATATATATATGAGTATATATATGTGGGGCACATATAATATAGTGTTTCCGGGGTCCCGCACATGGGCGGGAATATTCTAATGCTTATGACTTTGATGAGGATACCCCTGGAAGAGAACTAGGATTACAGGTAAGTAACTAATCCATCTTGGTGACACAACAAGAACTCCATCTGTATTCACCAGTCTGCTTGAACACGAGAAAATTGTGTACACTCCTGTGAAGGGAAACGTTCGCTTTCTTGTTCTTACCACCGTCTTTACCACCTTCAAAAATATTATAGTAATTCGGTTCAGTTTACCATTAGGAAACTTGAATTGGTGCCTTTAAAAGAAAAAGACAAATAAGATTTCTTTATAGAAATTGTAACCTGTAATTACAACTTGAGGACTATTTCCACCTAATAATGTTGGCAATCGCTACTTAATTGAAAGAGGCAAAATATACTATATGATAAAACATACATATATTACTTCATCACAAGAAATATGAGATCTGCAGTACAAGTAGACAAAACGAAAATGATGAAGTTATAGTTGGAATAATTATATAGTTTATTGTAAATTTAAAAAAAATTGTAGACTAGTGAAACAATTTAAATGTCTACTTGGTGTATGAAAATAAAAGAGACATTACATTATTCTACTGAATTACAACGCTTTGAATAGTTTCTGATGACTAGGTACTATTAATTTTTTTCCATGAACTTGGAGGCATTTGATTGACTCTTCTGACAACAAGACGCCAAAACCTCCTGTGATTCTGGGCAAATCACTTAATCTCCCCGTGCCTAAAATGAATGTGTGTCCGTCCTCATGTAACGTAACTGGTGCTATGTAAAGCGCTCTGATACCTGATTCGTTTCGGGTCTAGTTCGCGCTATTTAAAACTCTGCGGGAAAAAAAGTCATATTGATGTGTGTCTCGAGGAAGGCATTTTGTCCATGATAAGGACTCCGAGATTTATGAAACTGTATGTTATCAATAATTTTTATTTTGGTTGATGAAAACTTTTGGACTATTCAAAAGGGAATACTGAATATATTTAAGAATATACATTGAATTTACACAAACTTAAACAAGATGTCTTCGAAACAGATGCAAGATGCATGTGAAAGTGGACATGGAATTGGCTGAGATTTGTACATGAAAATGCTCCTTGATAAACTTGTGAAAAAAAACAAGTAAAAATAGTGCAATATTATACCCTAAACTAGCAATATACTTTCTTAAGATAAGAACTAATGATTGTAAAAATGTTCGAAAATGTTTGAAAAAGTTTTGTAACATAGGAAAGAAGCATAGCCTCAATTAACATAGTAAATTATTCAAAAGTTCACAAACCACATGGGCATGTAATTGTTATTGATTTTACCTCTACTTGGCATATGCTTAATTTCTGCACTCTTGAATGTAAAGATGAATCCTATCCTAGCAACTGTGCCAGGTTCCGCCCTACAGCATGTTCACCCTTCTGTACCTCCTAAGTCTTGATTTTCAGCTAGAAATCGACATGAATAAATGAAAATAATGTAAAATGAAGAAACACCATTTATGTCCTCAATTTTTCACTAGGATGCATTTTCATTTCACCCCCTCAAGGGCAATAACATCAGTTGCGTTAATAGTCCGAAAATGACCCACTATCAAAATGCAGCTTGTGCTGCACACATAGAAGTTGCAACTCGTCATTATTTTTTAATGATGGTTTATGTGCAGGAAGGGACACCTTCCTGCACATCAACAATCAATGGTGTTTTGCTGTTTCTATGTGTGCTGCACAACGCAGCACACAGAAACAGCAACAACGAGGCGAAATAAAGCATTTCTCTTCCTTTTGTCTGGGTAAGACCAGGTTATCCCTGGCCCTAATGTTGGCGCTGCCCCATATTACGTCACCCTTGTAAATATGGGGCACTGTCAAAATCAATGGGTGTTGCAGTGGAACACCCTCCACAACACCCGTTGCCCGCACTTTTCACGCTAAGTATAGCGTGAAAGGTGCCTTATTTCAAAGCAGTGTTAAGCCATTAAATCTGCCTTGTAAATAAGATGAAGCCCATATCTCTACACAAACGTCACTAAAAGTAGGGGCTTGTAAATATGTCCCCTTGTTTCCTGAAATCACTTCCCTTCTCTGCTTCAACAATTTTTCCTTGTTCCACCGTTTATCGTCTTCAAGAATAACTACACAATCCTTGAAACGCACTAGTTCCCTGGGATCAGAAATCTGGAATGACAATTGGATATTATGCCAGGTAATTTAACCGTCACATAATCTACTTTACTAAAAGCTAATTGAAGTCTTCCTTTGCCCACCTCTGCACTCACATACTTCCTTTGAACTGTTTCACACACGTTCTTTATCTGCACATGTTTCTGTTCAGGCACTGACATGTCATACATCCAGGGTGGAACCAACTTGGTAGATGCCAAACTACCATTCAGCAACGTAAACAGGTATACATTAGTGGTTCATTAGGAGGAGTGCGAATTGCCCACACAAAGTCCTGAAGCTCTTTTTTCCAATCCAACCTGTTTGCCTCAGAAAACTGAATGTTATCCTTAATGACACTGTTACACCTCTCAAACAACCCATTGCTTCGGGGATTATACAAGGATGTTGTCATCTGTATAATGCCCCAATGGGACAAGAACCTCCGAAACTCTTTAAAAACAAACTGCACCCCATTGTCCATCACTAACTCAACAGGGGCACCTTCCTTCAAAAACAGGAACTGCAAAACCTCGGCCACCTCCTCTGTGTCAGCTGTTCTAACAAAGTCCACCTCAGGCCACAGGGACTTATGATCCACCAACACCAGATCATAACTACAACGTTCTTGCGTACTGCATTGGACCGACAATGTCAAAACCGAGTTTATACCAGTGTTTCTCTGGAACAGGTATAGCCTCCACTGGACTTGGGTTTTATCGCTGATTGCACTTTACACAGTCCCTTACAAAATGTTCCATGCTCCTATCCTCACCAGGGCACCATGATACTTCTCTAATCCGCCTCTTCATGGCTGTCATGCTCACATGACCCTGAAGCACTAGACTCAATAATTTATTCTGCAAGCAATGGGGAACATCCCACAAATATGTTCTCCTCAAAAAATCATCCTTGACATTCAATTATGAGAACACAATCTTGAATGTTTAAAACGATTCACCTGCTCTCTTTTCAATCCAACCTTTACTCAGACACCTTATGATTTCTTGTAAAACGTCATCCTCCATGGCAGCTGCCTTCCACTCCTCCTGTGAAATGCACAGTCACTCACACTCTGACAAAAAAGCAACAATACAAAAAACTCATTATCATTATCCTTCCCTGCCTCCTCCACCTTGAGGGGCATCCTGGACAAACAACCTGCAAAACATTCTTCGCACCAGGTATGTATTCCAAATGAAACTGAAACTCTTGCAGTCTGCAGTGCCACTTGACAATCCTAGGTGTTGCCTTACTCGCTCCTTTTGTTGTGAACAAATTAACCAGTGGTTTATGATCCATACAAATGGTAAACTCCATTCCCCACAAGTACTTCCTAAAGTAATCAACGCCCCACCAACAAGCCAATGCCTCTTGCTCAATGGGTAACAAACAACGTTAAATGGCGACTCTCCCTGTGTAAAGCAATCTGTGATATGCTGATGACATATCTAAAGTTGTGAAAATTGTAGATACCTTCAGAGAACCCAACATCTTTGTAATATTGGAGAAGGGATGCATATCAATCTAGATTGTTTCATTCAAATCCCTCAAGTCAATACACATCTGCAAAGACCCTTTACTTTTCCAATACCACTCGTGACAGCTATTCTGAACTCTCGATGGGTTCAGTGCCCTTCCTATTCCAGCTTTTCCTCATAGCAAGGGGTACGCGTCTTGGTTTATGTACCACTGGACGCATATCTGACTAAAGCACAATTTGATGGGAAAACCATTAACCTTGCCAAGCTCCTCACTAAAAACCTCAGGGAAGCCATTTCCCACACACCTTTGTTAAGGCTCCACACAAACATGAACTCGTTCTTCAACTTGACTTGCTCAGAGCTGTTGGATCCAAAATGATTCCCAAATTTCTTTGTTCCAACCACTCCAGCAGACATGTTCCATACTTGGCTACATAAATTTTCCCAGGTGTGCTATTCCCTTTAAAACTTAGAGTAACTTTGAACTCTCCCAAAGCTTCCACAGGTTTGCCCCCAGAGGCAACTGGGATTGTCTCAAGGTGACATGCTGAAATTTCTTACATTCCTCCAGTCCAATGAGAGTGAAGAAAGAACCGGAGTCTGCTGTCATTGAATTGGGAACCCTTGAGATTTCAATTTCACAGTACAGTCTTTTAATGGAGACCACGTCTACATTAAGCACTCCATCAGCACATATCTTCCCTTCACTTACACACCATTTCATCAATCACCATCACTACATTACCATCATCCGAATCTGAATCTACCCTTATATCTGGGTTGGCCTCAGCCATAAGAATTTTCTTCGATTGGGCTCTGGTACTCTGTATTTTAGATTTACAAACTCTGGCAAAAAGCTCCCTTTTCTTGCACTTTGCACAACATTTATCCACAGCTGTACAACAAGCGGAATTATCCAAGTGATTCTTGCTACCAAACTGGTATCATTCTAAATATATTTTTTTCCTTGACTCTTCCTCCCTGTTTTTATTTTAACATATCTTACAGCAATACGGAATGCACTTGTGTACCTATTGCCATTTGTTCCATGTATAATGCTGTGGCCTCCACACCCGTGGTTATTTCAATAGCTTTATCAAATATCAAGTTTTCAGTGGTTAATAACTTCTCCTAGAACTTCTGCAGCTGACACCGTCAGCTCCCTAACAAAACTCTCCACAGATTTACTAGGTAACTGACATTTCATATAAAACTTATGCCATTCCATAATAACATTCCCTTTTTTTTAAAACCTCATGTCCACCATCTTTACAGCAGAGGAATATTCATTCACAGCATCTCAGTTGAATGTTCGAATACCTTCCTCCCTTCCGTACTCTAAGAATGGCGCAATACAACCCTTTTATTTCTATGTGAAAACCTCCCCTTCAATAGCCTCCAGATATGCCTTACATCCTTCAATCCACAGTTCCCATTCCTCTGGAGGATTACCAGGTAGGGATCAATCAATCAATCAGTCAGTACATTTGTAGAGCACACAACTCACCCCGTGAGGGTCTGGGGGGGAGGGGAGAGGGGGTGCTGCTACTGCTTGAACAGTCAGGTCTTGAGAAGTCTCCTGAAGGTCAGTAGGTCCAGGGTCTGTCGCATGCGGATGGAGAGGGTGTTCCAGGTCTTAGCGGCGAGGTGGGAGAATGATCTGCCGCCAGCGGTCGCTCGTCGGATATGGGGGACGGTGGGGAGGGCGGCGGAGCGAAGCAGGCTGTTCGGGGCGTAGAAGGTGAGTCGTTCGTTGAGGTACGCTGGTCCGGTGTTGTGGAGTGCTTTGTGAGTGTGGGTGAGGAGCTTGAAGGTGATCCTCTTGTTGGCGGGGAGCCAGTGCAGGTCTTTCAGGTGAGCTGTGATATGGCTGTGGCGTGGGATGTCGAGGATGAGGCGTGCAGAGGAGTTCTGAATGCGTTGTAGTCGTTTCTGGAGTTTGGCTGAGGTTCCTGCGTAGAGAGCGTTGCCGTAGTCCAGTCTGCTGCTGACGAGGGATAAGAAGGCAGGAAGGGGCAGCACACTTTGCTGCATGTTGGCTAATCACACACAATAGGCTAATGACAACAAATCAAAGGAAGTGAAAAATGTATCAAACCCCTTCACTTAAACTAAAGGTGTGTGAATCACCGCGATGGCAATGCTTGCAATTTCCACTGTATAAAAACTAGCTTAAGATCGCACCTTGCTCACTATGGTGCGCATCACTGGGATCCTGTGATGAGCCCAAGAAAAGCATTGAGAGATCAAAGCAACTTGTGATGTGTACATTATCAAAATTCTATTACTTACAGCACCGTACCCGCCAATAACCGATGTTGACATTATAGCTCAAAGAAAGATGGTGTCCACCGTCATTGTTATGGCAACGATAAGCTCCAATGCCCGATACCCGTATTTGATCACAGATGGCGTCCTAGTAGGCATCAAGTCTAATAGAAGATGCCGGCCATCTACTGCATCATCACGACAACCACATAGGCAAATGCCCGATGCTGGTGACTGAACAAAGATGTTGTCCTTTAGCGACTTCACAGCAATTCCCAAAATGCAGTTTGTGGAAACTCGATGTCAGTGTCTCAACCCAAAATCCACCAAATGCTTAATGTTGCTGCTGTGTCTACAAGCAAGGTGACAGGCATGCTGGACTTCTCAGGTCCTCAACAGTGCTGGCTCAGTCTCGTCACATCTTCGCATGTCTGCCCTTCCGGCAAACATGAACAGAATGAGCCGCACGGAAGGCTCAAATCCACTCTTCACCAATGAAAAGTCCAGGAAGGAATACACAAACTCCAGATTTCCTCCAAAGGTAACTTTAATTACTCAAGATTAAAGTTAGACTCGGCAGGGCGGGCAGCAAGCACTTAACTGATACATATTTAAATAACATTCCATCACCATTGCCCCCTTACATTCCACTCCCAAGTCCCAACATAAGGGTACACCTAAAGTGGTACTGCTTCGCCTGGGCGAGTACTTACCTCAAGTCCAGGACAAGATACGACTAACAGTAAGTGGGAGCTGAGTGATAGTTATGGCGAACAGCCCTTTTTACCTGCACTCCAGTGGGGCGACCACCTACTGCTATGAGCTCTATTTGTGTATATCCCTATAGTCTGTCATAACTGTGCCCATTACTTCCCCATAATTGAATGAGAATGGGTGGGTACATGAGAGGTGTAGATACCCTTTGGATGGGTCCCCACCTGTATGCAGGTAGGCAATAAGGTTGTTCGACAGGGTTCAAAGTTAGTCAAAGCAGGTGTCTCCCCTTTCTCTGCGAGTCTCCCAACATTGCTCCTTTATCACCCCAGTCAACTCCACACAGAAACCATTGTAAGGAAAATTACATATGTTTGGTTGGAATTCAAATCCACTTTATTGGAGTAGGCAAATGTTTTGCATTTATCTTCCGATACGAAAGCCAGTTTAATTAGGTCAGTCTGTGTAGCAGCACCTATAGAAAAATGTGCATGAAGCCGAGACCAAACCTGAAAACCTAGACAAAAGAGGTGAGGTGCAAGCCGATCCTTTGCATCCTGTGTACTCGTCTCTCAAGAATTCATGACCCCCACAAGAGCACCTGATTGGACAGAAGTCATCTGGTTCGCAATCTACAACCTCGTAGAGGCAGTTCCCATGGTAGCTAGTTGCCATGGTGCTGAGTCACACATGAAGGAAATTCACTTTTTACTGATTAGCTACCTCCAAAGGTTTGTGACCAACTTCGAATCTGGGTGGCCAGTTCCCACTGTGCTAGATGTAACCTAGCCCTTTTGATATGGACGTCATTGAGGGGTCATCAGGAGTCGCTGCTGTGATTCCTGGCTTGCCCCTTGCGACCGTGTGCACTGCCTTTGCAACCCCAGGCCTCAGAGGTGGCAAGCATACTGGGGCGGCCCTGCATTACTGATTTTCTGCCTGTTTTCATTATTCTAATAGTGAATAATATCCTAATTCTCACTATTAGTGTAATAAAAATGGTGGACACTAATCTGGAACGAAACCTTTTTTTTTTATCTGTGGCAAGTAAAAATGGTTTAAAAGGTATGTTGTTTGTGTGCTTCTGGGTGAGTGTGTGTTTATGAAAGTGAGAGCGTGTGTGTGTGTGAGCAAGTGTCTGAGCATACTGGAAGTTGGGATGCTGCAGCAAGCACCTCCATAATAACTATGCTGGAGTTCAGAAGGTGAATGAGTGTTAAAGGTGCCTTTAACTTTTGTTTTTAGGTCGAGCCTCGGCAGCACATGCGCTGTCTCTTCGAGACATACTGTATTCCCGCTGTGGGCTTGCAGCCCACCTATTGGCTTGCTGTCTGCTGGCTCCATTGTCACCCTCCTATTCTTTCTTCCTATTTGTTTGTGGCATGCATTTGTCTTGCCTCTTTTAGTGTTCATCCCTCCCCTAGAGGAGGGACCAAGTACAATATCACTCCACTAGTTACCATTATAGTAAGTGTTTGTCAAACTGCTTTTTCTTTGTTTGGAAAAAAAAAAAAAACTTTCAGTTCTGTTTTCTTTTGGGTTGCGTTTTTTTTCTTTTGAAATCGTGTTAGTGCTTTTTAGAAATGTAGTTTTGATCTGTGCTATCTCCATTTGTCAACGATTTTCATGTATTTAAATTGTTCTTTTTGTAGGCATGAGAATAAGATGCTGAGACTCGAACATGGTTCCCCACTTCCAAGTCCACAGCTCTAAATGCTATGCCACATCCTCTCTCCAAATATTGCTTGGCATAGGCTGTAGTCTGTTTGGTTGGGAGAGGCAGAGTTTTGTAATTTATTTAAAAAAAAAAGTCTTACTTGTTATTTCAATACTTTAACTTTCTTGTGTGTTGGAACAAGGTGGGGGTACCCAAAATGGCACTCCTGCATGAACTGCTGCAGTAGGTACTTTCCATTTCCGTGCAAATGTAGACAAGTGCTTGTACAGTATAACACTCGGGCCATACTATATGTTCTGTAACACCTAAATAAACGTATGGCTTCTGCGCTGCACTTTAAATTCAGACAATCTTGCACTTTAAATTCAGACAATCTTTTTCAGCTCCTTTATCTAAAGGTAGGATTTGTTTTCTTTGCTACTCACAGCTCTCTGGGCTAACGTCCAAGATGGCGTGCCTGTGTGCACCATAGCAGGAGGCTTGCATGAGTCCTTCTGTGTTTTTTTTTTGGATGTGCACGCTACTTTAGCGTTCAGATTACACTGAGCCTTCATGGTTCGGAGCGAGTAGTCCCATCCCAATGCGGTTTAGGTCAGTTGCATTCTACTTTACTAATTGCTGCTGTGCCTTGTGATAACAGCCAATTTCCTTGATATATATTACGGTGGCTCTTTTTCAACATTTTTTGTAAGGCTTATCATGACTTAATTCCTCATAGAGACTTGATGACAAAACAAATGGGCTTCTCTCACCATCAGAATTACTTTGAGCTACTTTTTTTAAAATATTTTTTTTATATGCAGTATACAATCACAAGAACTGTTACAGGGTTAGACACGAATGGCAGAAGTCTTTTGTACAGTTATGCAAATGTAGCTACCCCTTACTGCTTACATTTTGACAGTGAGAGAGTTGTAAGGAGGAAAGGACAGAAAGGTAAGAGGTGAAACAAAGAGGGATAAGACAGGCTTATAGAAAGGTATAGTTGCTTGGCATTACGTTGGCAACAGCTGTACAAACTGCATTACGTCTTTAAGGCATTCAGGGTGCTTGAGACCTCCTGCGTGCTCACCCAGGCTCTGTTGTGCACCGTACTTTTGGTTCGGGGTCGGTGCACTAACTGTGCGTGCCAATTGTTTATGGAGGTTCATAAGGGTCTAGGTACGTGTCCAGAGCTTCCCACAACCCCCTCGATGACGCTTTCCACGGTGAGTGCTGTAGCATGATGCTGTCCGCTCCTCTCAGATGTGTGACACAGTTGATCCATCCTTTGTAGCTAGTTTTGCTTGTGTCTTTCCAGTTGGTTAGTACCAATTTAACAGCTGCTGTCAGTAAAAGGTCTATTAGGGCTTTATCCTTCTCAGAGCTCAAGTTTGTGCATGCGTATAAATGCTGCGGTGAGGGTGGAGAATTCCATCTCTAGTTTGCAGTTAAACACCTTGTTGATGAAATCAAATACCATCCTCCAGTATACCTTGAGTGTTGGGCATTGGTAAATAAGGTGTGCTAGGACCCCCTTCTCTTTGTGACAGTTCCAGCAGAGGGAGTCCTCCCTGAGTCCTAGTGTATGAAGACGGGCTGGGGTCCAGAATGCTTTATGGAGCAGCCAGAGTTTAGTTTGTGCTAGAACTTGGGTAATCTTATTACGCGAGGCAGAGGCCCACGCCCACAGAGTTGCCCATTCTTGTTCACTGAGTGGGGTGTTGGACTGTTTGTTCCAGTATGCTATTGTTTTTGCATTAAGTTTGCTGGCTTTGGGGCGTAAAAGCTTGTAGAGCTGCGAGACTTGGTGTCCTAGTTTGTTAATGTTTGATACATATCGGAAGATTGAGGATTGGGGGATTGTTAGTTTCCTCTTTGATAAGGCTGTTCTTATTTTCAGGAATCTAAGGACACTTTTCATTTCTTCGAGATTAATGGATTGTTTTGTCATTGTTTCCCTCTTTTTGGTTACTTTTCCTTTGTCATTGTGTACTATATGTACCACTGATGCCAATCTAATTTATTTTCCTAAGAAGATATTGTTAGTTCTTTCCTAGTTGCTTTTCTTGCCTGTCCGTTGTTCAAATGTTAGAAAACAATGTTACGTTTCAATTGCGACATCTGCCTTGTTGTGACTGGTAGCTTCATGTCTTGGAGATCGCAGTCATTTCAAGCCATGTTGTGGGTTGCTTTTTCTGTGCATATGAGTGCTGTTAGTTTTCTTTCAGTTTAAGGGAATCGATTTTGTTAAGTTAAATTGTGGTTTTGCTCGTGTAAGCAAACAAATGCCTCTTGTTTACTTTGCTTCATACGTTGTGTGCCTGCAATTTGGCATACACTTTTTGTTTTGTGTGCAGTTTATTTATTTTTTATAAGTGGATGCAATTTGAGCTTAATACAGCCTTACACGTATCCTGGAATTAAGCTATAATTGAGCCCTATGAGCTAATTTTGTGTAAAAGGAATTGATTGGAAGAGACCATGTATAGAAAGGGAGCATGGGCTCCGAGCGAATTGTCTTTTATTACAATTACAGAAGTGTGCCTAGGAGAGGAAGGTCTGTGTGATCGGCCATTTATACATCCAATTCCTTTGTTCAATACTTCACGTAAAGATTGAGCGTTCCACTGAATTTAATAGTGGATTCTGCATCAAGAGAAACAGAGGGCTTGGTTAAGGATCATCAAAGTTGATTGATAGATTGATGGATAGGGTGGCTCTGGCCAGCTGTTAAGGTACTATTGGTGTTCTTGCGCAATGACACTCCGTTGGAGTAACCAGGCGCTCTATAAGCTGTATAATAATAATAATAGAAACTACGCTCTAGAGCATAACAAGCTATCACGATTGCTTCTAGGCCCAAGAAGACCAACCGGGGTAATTTAAAAGAAGGGTAAAGCCTTCAGGGGCTTCACAAACATGGCATTTATTGATACTTATAAGAGCACCAGTTACGTTTACACATGGTCACATTCATGTTTTTAGGCGGGGAGATTGAGTGATTTGCCCAAAATCCCAGGATTTTAAGCTGACGTTGTCCCTGCTTGTTTCCTCTACAATCTTTCATTTGGCTTGTGGCGCTCTCGGGTCACTTTAATGCATCCAAAAGGTAAAATTAATCAAACATGCTTCCTTGCAGTTTGAAAGCTTGTGTTTGTTTGTTCAGCTGCGGTTCTTTGGCTAGAGTTCAGCAGTCAAAGTAAACCAAGTGCCACAAATAAACGTGCCCATTTCATCACATTTAAAATGGTGCTTTTCAGAGCACTTTAAGAATTTCAATACTTACTTTAAACAGCAGACTACATTTTGGGTAAAACAACCCACAGTTCCCTCAAATTTTGTAAAACTATACCTCTAAGCACAGACAAGGGCATCTCTTTAATAATCTCTTATAAGGTCCCATAGGCGAGACCTATTGATGCTTGTTATCTGGTAACAATTGCTGTGCTTCAAAGACCGAGGTCAGGCAATTGGGATTCTAGCAAATGGCTATTTATTCTTTAAACATGGAGGTTGAAGTCGACTTTCTCTAACTGCAAGGCGAGGTGATTTTGTAAGGCGAACTATGTGGCTATCTTGAAGGTATACAGTAGAATTCGTTTTTTCTAACACATGATAAAATGTAAATACCTGTAAGTGAACTTCAAAAATGTTTCAGACTATATCAGCAGTTCGGAATGCACAAATGAAGCACATTTGTTTTGTAATTCTGAGGTGAGATGCAAACAAAGATTTTAATAGGATCAAAATGATCTAGATATACTTATTACCTGAAATCCGATTTCCATGCATTATTGTTTATGCACTTTTTATCAGTAAACAAATGTGTCTCAGCAAAATTAGAGGCCATTTCAATTGAAATGTGCTGTCTGTAAATGATACTGCGCTACCATGCTTTAGTACTATATTTGCGACAGTGTTCTCTAAAAAGCACTATCACCTACATACCACTTTAGCTAGTGCTATCAGCTACCTTACCACTGTCCTGCTGAATAAAGATTCTTTGTGTGGCGCTTGGAATTTGTACAATTTCTAAGACTTCAGTAATTTAACATTGATGGCAACTCCCCAGTCTGAAAATTGCTCCAGCACCACCATGTTTGAGTGAAAGTGAGAGTGGATGGTTTGTGTAAGATTGAGGCCCGGATTTAATATATTTTGAACCAAGGCAAGGTTGTTACGCTAATTTGCTTCAAAGGGATGAAAAATGTGCCATGTATACAAATATATGGTGTATGTTTTCTCTCCTCTTGTGCTGGCACACTTTTGCTAGCCATACATCAACACACACACCCATGCGCCATAGTGAAAGGACGTGCTCGTTCTCTGAAGCATAGGTTTTGTACTGGAAGGGGTCCCTTCCAGTAATACAAAAATAAACTATTCTTCAATGCTTTTCCTACTTTGTCTGTGTGCTGGACATGTGCTTGAGGAGGTGTAAGATTTTGGGTAAATTCCTGTCTACCAATGTATGTAGATTGGGATTTTCATCACAACCCATGAGTGGTTGCATTGACGTCCCCTTGATGCCAAGTAGCGAAAAGCCTCGCAACTTTGCTTTACTTTGGGATGCTATGCAATAGAAATCCTAATTGGCATTGAATAAAAAATCTCACCCTAATACTTACACAAAGTGATGCAAACCTGCCACAAAGCATTTGTAAACCTGCACATTATTGTCAGTAAGTATGAGTGAGTAAGTGAGAGTAAGAGTGAATACAAGTGAGTGAGTGAGAATGAGTGTAATAGGGTGTAAAAGAGTGTGATTGAGAATGAATGAGTGTGAGTGAATGTGAGGGAGTGTGTGAGGGAGAATGTGATGTGATACTCAGGGCAACATACTGGTGTTAGAATAGTTGTAATAATGCTCAGCATGACAGACACCCATGAGAAAATACTGCCACTGGCACAGTGGGGATAGTTTTTTTTATCTGTTTATTGGCATTTGAATATACATGTACACAATCTTGCAAGATAGAAAAAAAAGAGGCGAGTAAATAACATTACAAAGCACCGTACCGTAATATTAAACTTGGTCAATCACAGCGTTGTTAAGGCTTTGAGGACAGCTTTACCAGCATTCTACCTATCACAAATAATTATGTAGTGTTGTTGGAGGGGAAAGCATACCTGTCGCATTGCAGATCTTATCTATAAACAGGATTAGTCAATTGCATTCAATCTAACCTTCCATTAATCAAATGACAAATAGTCAGCTGCAATATGTCCATAAGCATAGGAAATTTGTCAGGTTGCCATCTTGTACGTTTATAGATTGACTCATTAATTCAGACCCTCCGGGTCTGGTTCCGTCACCTCTCTTGTAGCTACATAGCTTCGATACAATCCCCATAAATTTGTGGGACGGCTCAGGGAGGGGGGGTGGGGTACTCACTGTATAGTTCTGTGTGCGTATTGCAGTACACCATGTCTTTAGACCAGCTGTCTATGGTAGGATCCGGGCCCTGAGCACAGCAGATTGCAACTCTGCGTTTGGCTAGCAGCAGCCGTATATCAACTAACCTTATAACTTCTTTCGGCGAGCTCTTTGATTAGCCCAGTATCACCAGCAAGGGGTCTGGAGTTAGCGTCATGCTGATTATTTCCCCCAGTGTATTGAATATCAACTTCCAATAATTAGCAATCCCTGGGCATACCCAAGGTAGGTGGAAAAAAAACGCTGGGCTTGCTCTACATCTTTCACACTCTGCCTAGTCTCACAGACCATAATGGTGCAATCTGTCGAGAGAAAAGTAAACCCTGTTAAGGAATTTAAAATTAATTAATCTGTGGCGTCCGTTTAATGAGACGCGCTTCGTGGTCTTGCAACAGTATTTCCAGGTAGTGTCTTCTAAATTCTCTCCTCTTTCACTCTGCCATTCTAGTATGGCAGTAATATAGTAATTTTTCGGTTGTCCTGTGCGATATTGTATATGTTGGAAATTATCCTTGCAGCCAAGCCTGTCCTCAGTGTATATGAAAAGGCTGCCATGTCCGGTGGTTCTAACAATTTGTCACCTAGCATCTCTTTCAGAGCATGTCTCATTTGGTGAAAGTGGAATCTTGTAAGCATTGTGCTTTCGTGCCCTTCATGCCTCTACTTCAGCCCATTCCCACGCTTTGCCCTCCATGAACAGATCTCCGATTGTATTAATGTTTATTGATTTTAAAGCGCGGATTACTCCCTTCTCTCTACATAGCTGTAGCCAGTGGCACCATTCTGTTGGAGTCAACAATGCATGCCTTATGAGTAGGTGCCGCCAGGCATGCCTAGTAGCATTAACTGAATCTAGGACTCCAGTTCTACGTATGGGAGATTGAAACATTAGCACCGGAAGTGGGGAGGGAGCCGCCACTATTTTTAGAATCTGCAAATGGAGGAGCCCAGCGATCTCATGAATCCAGTGGTGTGCATGTGAACTTTGCGTAGCTCGGTTATACAAATCTAGGTCTGGGGCTCCTAGTCCCCCCCATAGAGTATGGGAGCGTTAGTATATCCCACTTAACTCTTGCTTGCTTCCCAGCCCAAGGTAGTTTACCCAGACGTGATTTGACCATTTTGAAAAAATGCTTAGGGAGCACCATTGGAACATTTGTAAATAAAAATAATAACTTAGGTAATATTACCATCTTCATGAGGGACACCCGTCCCATCAGAGACCGGGGCAAACGGATCCAACGTTCTATATCTTCCTCTAATTTGCTAACTGCCCTCCCATAGTCCTATTTAAAGACCACTTCTGAATTAGTGTGTACGTTCACTTGGGTGTGTCATTGGCTCAGTTGTCCACTGTAGCGGGTATTCAGGCTCGAAAGGCTCTGCCTCCGAGGTCAGTGGGAAAATAATTGACTTGGACCAATTAACCTTGAGTCCTGACATCTCCTCATATCTAACTACCTCTCGGAGCACAGGAGACAAATAGTATTCTGGGTCCCTTATATACAGAAGTGTGTCATCTGCATAAGTGGATATGATCAGATTATAACCTGGGTAGCGTATCCCCCTGTGACTATGATACTCTCGGAGAGCACAAGCCAAGGGCTCTGCCACCAATGCATATAACAGTGGCGATAAAGGGCACCCCTGGTTCGTGCCTCTAGATATCTTAATGGGGGTAGTAACCATGTCTCCTTTTCTGACACTGACACTGGCTATGGGTGCGTTATACAGGACTTCTACCATTTGTAAGAACATATCTCTCAGCCCCATTCGTCTCAACACATGTCCCATGAACGCCCACTCCACTGAATCGAAGGCTTTTTCCATATCCAAAAATACAGTGCTAGCTTTAGTCTGTGGTCTATGTGTTGTATAGCCCCGAACACTGTCCTTAGATTATATGTCAAGTTACGTCCTGGGACAAATCCTGCCTGTTCTGGCCCTACCAGGAGCGACGGTTATCCAAAATGTTTGCATATATCTTTGTATCTACGTTGAAGAGCAATAGGGGTCTGTACGGTGAGCATGTACTAGGGGGGGGGGGGGGGTTTCCATGGCTTCGATATTGCAACTTCATAGGCCTCCCTCATCGAGGGGGGCATCTGCCCGTCCTCACTATTCTCTTCAAATAGCGTTATTAAATGTGGAATAAGTTACTCTTTAAATTCTTTATAAAAAGAAACAGTCCATCCGTCCTGTCCTGGGGCACTCCCTGCTCTCATCGTTGTTAACGCAGCCCTTATTTCGTTAGCGTCTAGTGGCCTCATTAGATATTCTTTCTATTCGTCAGTCAGCCGTGGAAGTTTAGTATATTCTAGGATCTCTTTCTCGCCTACCGCCGCTTTAGAGCTGTATAATATGGAATAATACTGGTTAAATCTATTGGCTACGTTGGCTGGGTCTCTCAGGATTTTGCCTCCCTCTGCGTGTATTTCTGTCACCACATTCATCTCTCGCCTATTTCTCAACAGAGGGGCTAGGACTTTACCCGGTGTTTCTCCCTCTCCATAGGTTCGGGCTGTAGCATAT
This sequence comes from Lissotriton helveticus, assembly GCF_964261635.1. NCBI lineage: Eukaryota > Metazoa > Chordata > Amphibia > Caudata > Salamandridae > Lissotriton > Lissotriton helveticus. The sequence goes on along the minus strand of NC_136070.1, from coordinate 181,517,191 downwards.
TTTCCCATATGTTTCACTTCTGCGTCCGCCGTGTCATGATATTCTTCTAACATTGTTTTTAGTTCCTCCTCCGCCCTGTCTTCCTCCCCCATCAGGATGTCTTGCTCCAATGTCCCCAGACGGACTTCCAGATCAGCCAATCTTTTTCTAAGCGCTCGAAGGACGTCTGAGTGCTTGGCCATGGCAATTCCTCTTATATACACTTTGAAAGTTTCCAACACCATCGAAATTTTGTCTACCGAGCCTATGTTTATGTCAAAGAAATTATCCAGAGCCTCTGACATCTCTGTTTTAAAAATGTTGTCAAGCAGCTAATATGCTGTGAATCTCCAGGTGAAGGGGTGGGGGGGTTCTTTTCTGTGGACAGCAAATGACCAACATTATCGGGGAGTGGTCTGAATATGAGCTGGGGTGAATCTCGCATGTCTGGATCTGAGCGTTTAGTGCCCTTGAGGCGAACCACGAATCAATTCTGGTGTGCAGGTCATGTTGGGCTGAATAATGCGTGTAACCTCCCTGACTAGGCGAACGCGTTCACCATACATAGCACAGGTCTAGCCGGACTGCTGCGTCTAGAACAGCCCTGGCGGCTGCTGAGCGGCGTATGGTATGACCACTTGAACGATCCAGAGTCGAATCTAGCACACAATTTAAGTAATCTCCCCAGCTCTGCAGAAGAGTCTTATACTTACATAGTCTCTCCAAGAGATCAAAGTAAAACTGTGGATTGTCGTAATTTGGTCCATTTATGCTCACAGTTATCATATCTAGCCCTCGTCTGCAGCATCTAGAGATGCCATATCTGCCCTTTGGGTCTATCTCTAGCGCCTCCAGCACAATCCCCAACTTCTGACCTACCCATGTTAGTACACCTCTGGATGGTGAACCCCGCAGCATGGTAAGTTCCGTGCAAATGTCTACTTGTCAACATTCTGCTATTAGCGGGCAGGTGAGTCTTTTGTAAGAGCACAATGTCTATCCCATGCCAAGTAAGATAGGCAGTTACTTTTCGCAGTTTCCTAAAATCATTAAGACCGTAGACATTCCATGTTAGCATTTTTATACTACTGTCCTGGTGCTGGGACAGTGGGAGTAATTCTTCGCATAAAGGGAACACATAGTAAAATACTGGTTCTGGCATACTAGAGGTATTTAATGGCATATAGGACAACCATGGAACAATACTGGCTTACTTGAGGATTTTTTTTTTTTTTTACTTTCTTTATTCATTTTTTATCAATGACACAGTACAAAGACAATAACATTCAAACTTATGACAAAGCAATAGCATTATGCCCCATTCCAATACCCAGTGTCCCCCAACACAGGAAGCTCTAGTGTAACCCAGCCCCACCCTCATACATCAAAGGTATATACAGGCAGTTCAGAGTATTGAGCATCTGTTATGTCATGGTAAATGCTTAGGTGTCATTCTAGATGCCTGTAGGAAGCAGTCTCAAAGTGTCTGCCATGCAATTACCCCCATATATGCCCGTCCAAAATTGCACTTGCAGTATCTGCAGTGAAACAACACATCATGTGAATTCCTTAATGCTCTTTAACATTCTACGCAGTAGCTTCGAGGGATGTATGCCCCTTAACTTGTGCCGTGTGCGCCTCAACAGTCAGATGTTTGTGTCATCCGGTATACCTGCAGGGGATCCCAGATATCCCAGGGTCTGGTACTGGGGGAAGTACATCGGCGTATGTGGTTAGTTGGTCCTTATAATAGGTGAGGTCTTCCAGCCGCTTCATATATTTTGGTGCACTGTCTCTACCCCACTTACATGCAACTCTACCCATGGCCAAGAGATTGCTAACTGCCAAATATTTCCTAAGCACCGCCTAAATGGCCTCTGTTGGTCCAAGTAGCCCAAGTAGTGGTGTGAGCTGTATAGTGTGACCAAGCTTGAGTGCAAGTGCCTCTTCTATCTCACTCCAGTATGCCCGAATTGGTCCACAAGATCAGGCCTGATGGAGGAAGTCCGCTCCCTCTGTGCCACACCTGGTGCACATAGCATCTGTGTTTAAGTGATACCCGTACAATCTGACGGGAATGTAGTATATGCGGAGTAAGAACATAAAATGAATGATATGAAGCATGCTACTGGAGAAGATATGCTTGTCTGCTGACAGCAGTATACCCTCAGTAAGTGGACTCCAAATCCCATCCCGTACAGGTGGTCTCCGCCAACTCCGGTGCTTCAAGCTGCACCGTGGGGTACAGAGATAAGACTAAATGTCTAGGACTGGTGGTGTTAAGCAAAGAATGCATGGTATTAAATGTGGGAGGCTCTCGGGGGTAGTCAGGAATGGCTGCCTTGACGTTATGTCAGAGCCTGATATAGTGAAAGACATCTAGTGGTGTAGGTGCATCACCAGCGAACAAAGCCTCACGGTTGATGAATAGTCCATTTGCATATAGGTCCCCCCCATGTGTTAAGCCCCGTACTTGAGGAAATTCTTGGCATGTGAAAACCAGTGGCAGAATGCTGATGCTAGCCCAATGGACTTAATTCTTGGCATAACGGTGAACAACCTGGCATGCGGGAGCATAGTAACCATAACAAAATGCTGCCCACAAAATAGAGGTACATTTTGACATAGCAGTCACTTATGGTATATGGATGGCATAAAGTGCAGAATTCTGGCACTGGTACATTTCATGTAATTTTTGGTAGAAAGGGGCAGCCTTGGAATATAGGGACACCTGTGACAAAATACTGGCTATGGCAAAAAGGAGGTAATGTTGGACATATTGGGGGCACCGAAACCACTTTTTGAAAAAAAACATGGGATTAACTCCTGAGAAACATCGAGATTAATTGGCCTGGTACACCATGAAATGATTTGAATATTTAACTAGTGCCATTTCAGTGCCTATAGCATTTTAGCAAATGTATGTGAATATTCTACTTTAAAATGCACTATGTCACCCCATTCTTTTCAAGTTTTTCTCATGGGGGAAGAACCCCCAAGAAGAGTTATGGATTACTTTATTTGCTCACTCACTCACTACAATTCAGGGCAAGTACTTTCCACCCAAGCTTTCCAAAAGTTCAAGTCAGCTCCATAATATAGGTGGTATCTAAAATAGACATTTGGCTGTTATGCTGTTGTGCTAATTGGGGAGTTATTATATAACTTCAGCGATGGCAATCGTGATGTGTGAGTAATGTGACAAGCCTTCCTGGAAGAAATCAGGGTCAAGGGGCCTGTGATGCAACTTTCAGTGATGTCATTAAGGTCATATGTTATGTGATGTCACCAGTGCTTACTTTCTAAAAGAAAGATTGCCAGTGTCCGAAGCTCTGTTCGGACTCCGTGCATTTAAATGTTGGGGCAGCAGACACCAAAGCTGGTAGCTTTATATCCACCTCATGGTAGGATGACCAACCGTCCGTCATTTTGGTGTGATGTCCGTTGTCCGTAATCATTCCTTTTACGGGCACATTTTGTCTGTAATTTTGGAGATTAATTACAGCGAGCTGTGCTGTTCCCCTGTGAGAAGCCCAAGAGATTAAGTTCTCAGGGGCCAGCTCGTACTTCTCTGCTGAACTCCAAAGGCTGCAGCAGCCCCTCACTGGGCTCGCACACACTGTGGACAGGCCCATTGTCATTCTGACTGAGGCTGATTATCCCCATTTCAAATGACAATGCGCCTTCTGCCTTTATCAAGTCATGTGCGAGTGAGATCGTAGTTAGTGATTACAGAGGAGCTTTCCCTACTATGGGGAACTTGCGACCTTGAGTAATTTGCCAATGTTGTTCACTGAAAGTGAAAGGGCAGGAGCAGTGATGGGGCAGAAGAGGTGACTGGGCAGGAGAAGTGACTGGACAGGAGAAGTGGCTGGGCAGGAGAAGTGACTGGGCAGGAGAAGTGACTGGGCAGGAGTGGTGATGGGGCAGGAGCGGTGACTGGGCAGGAGCGATGAATGGACAGGAGCAGTGACGGGGCAGAAGAAGTGATGTGGCAGGTGCTGGGACATGAGCAGGAGTGCTGACTGGACAGGAGCAGTGACGGGGCAGGAGAAATGACAGGGAAGGAGCGTTGACTGGGCAGGAGAAGTGTCCGGGCAGGAGAAAGTGACCGGGCAGGAGAAGTGACTTGTACTTTTGTTCTTTGCCTATTTATTTATATACTATTGCATGACATCCACTGATGTGTCTGTAAAGCATACTTTTTGTCCCGGATTTTTGTCCTGAATTTTGACCTCCTGTCCTTAATTTTTGCATGAATTTTGACACTTTGTCGGGAATTTTTACACTCACCGACTTGAATTTGCACCCACGCCACTTGGCCACCCTAACTCATGGCTCTTTAATCCACTACCAGACACACCCTGCCCCTTTATCTCACTCTTGCACGTTCCTGCTTTCTTCCTCTGTGGCTTTTTTTTCTCTTTCTCTTGCTCTGTCTTTTACATTTGTGTGTGTTTTTTCCATGTCTTGCTCTCGGAAAATGTCTGCTATACAAAAATAAATGCTGTCGGCCAACCAGCACAAATTAAGCAATAGATATCACTTCTGCTACCCCTGGCATTTTGGTGAATCAACGCCCCGGCCATTTGGCTTCATCAATGTCGATGATTATCCTTGAACAGCTTTGCACAGCTGAACAGGACAAGGGTAGGACTGGAGGCAGAAATATTGGCTGCTTCTAGGTAAGGGTAGTGAATATACTCCAGGACTAAGGAAGAGGATCTGCTGCTGCGCCCTGCCTTAAAGAAGAGGAAGACCTTCCAGTATGTGAAGACCCAACCTCAATTCATCTTCCAGCTCTGGCTGTATCTGAGCACCATGCTGCTTCGAGGACCTTCTATTGGTGACATTCTCGAAAACCACAGACGTGTCTCCTGGGCTCAAGTGGTCAAAGTGAAGGATTGCTCTAAAGGATCAGCGCCGGAGACCGGTGTCAGTCACATGTAGGGTGATCGATCTGCTGGGTTGTTGCTGAAAAGGGTATTTATGGCACTGTGGAGGCCACGTTATCTATCCTACGTGAACCTTGGACACTGCAGAGAAAAGGATTGTCTCAGTACAGTAGTACTCCACGCAGCTCTGCGATGCGGAGTATGGAGAGCAGCCAGGAGCAGGCGCCTTCAATGGCACTTGACGCTCATTGTACGACTCACGCTCACAGTGATTCTTTTCTTCATGTGCCCAGCTATTATTTGAAAGTCAAAATTGAATAGGAGGTACTTGGTAATTTAGTAATATAATGGTAGTATCTAGTGTTTGTGGCTCCATGGACAATAGGTACACTTGATACAAAAATGGCTTTATGGCCTTTGAATTTGAAAGGCCTTGAAGAACTGGTCTGGCAGTGTGATTTCTTTGTGTGGAGCAGCATCACACTTTGCTGAAGGAATCTGAGCCCTTGCATTCCTTCTCGCCACCAATAGGTAGCTATTATTAGCTTCTAGAGGCAGATTTTCCAAGAATACCATCAGCACTCTTGCGACGCTAAATGGGGTAAACAGATTCACCGATCAATTCTCATGCCAAAAGTTGAAATAAGCATAAATCCAAATGCTTTGAATCAGGTACCCGCAACGCACTGCTGATCTGTGCAAATGGGCTATAATTAGGCTGTCCTGTTTTCAGTTTCTATTTTTGGTAAATTCTGGTGGGGTTTTTTCAGTGTTTTCAATATCTTAAAAAACAGTTGTTATCAGTGGTTACACATTTTCACGCCACTAAAAACAACAGAAAAAGTTTTTTTCCGGTGTTTATGGAACGTTTTTCTTTTATCATTGCTTGCTTACTGCACTGAAAGAACATGGTATATAGACAGTGTACGTGTAGTGTATATGAGGTCCAAAGAGATTTTTGTAAATTAATCTTATTGTAGTACACCATACAATACTTCTTCAGTGAGTCTTTGGTCATGTGCGCTCGCACTTTCCTTCCCATGTAAACTTCTGTGAAAAGGGCCTCTCAGCATTCATAATCCCTTGGGCTGAGAACCGTCAGCTAAGGGGCATGTTAGACGGGGACCCTGAGGGTCGGCCGGATACCGAGGGAGAGATCCCCGGGGGGGGGACCGTCTCCGGTGATCGTACAGACAAGTTACCTCCCTCCCCACAAACAGGCACCACACCAAGTCGAGTTCAAGGCTTTATATAAGGTTCTTAAGGCAAGGATATCAGCGATACAGGATATCTTGGACCCGGGGGTCCTCTCACTTCTAGTCTCTGTAGGGAAAGGGGGTAGCGGGACAGTCTTGGTACCGGATCGGTACAGGTAGTGGTAAAAAGGCGAGCTCACAATCCTCGAGCTGGAGTGTCTGTGGATCGGGCCGCGGCAGCGCCAGCAGGCCAAGGTGATAGTCTCATAAAGCAGAGGGCCGCGGCAGCGCCAGCCGGCCAAGACGATGGTTTCACGAGGCAGAGGGCCGCGGCAGCGCCAGCAGGCCAAGACGATGGTTTCACGAGGCAGAGGGCCGCGGCAGCGCCAGCAGGCCAAGACGATGGTTTCACGAGGCAGAGGGCCGCGGCAGCGCCAGCAGGCCAAGACGATGGTTTCACGAGGCAGAGGGCCGCGGCAGCGCCAGCAGGCCAAGACGATGGTTTCACGAGGCAGAGGGCCGCGGCAGCGCCAGCAGGCCAAGACGATGGTTTCACGAGGCAGAGGGCCGCGGCAGCGCCAGCAGGCCAAGACGATGGTTTCACGAGGCAGAGGGCCGCGGCAGCGCCAGCAGGCCAAGACGATGGTTTCACGAGGCAGAGGGCCGCGGCAGCGCCAGCAGGCCAAGTCGATGGTTTCACGGGGCAGAGGGCCGCGGCAGCGCCAGCAGGCCAAGTCACGGATGAGTTCTTCTCGGGTCTCTCGACTCCAGGATACAACTGCCTTCCTGGTCTGGTCCTGCCCCAGTTATAGGTCTGGTCCCCTTTGATGTCCGGACCCTCGCGCCTGGGGGCCGGGAGGTCCGGGATGAGGGAGTCCAGACACCCAGCAGGGGGGTGGAGCCAGCGCCCAGGCGGCCTGGGGTGATCGACACCTGGCGGAGGAGAGCCGTTGACGATTCCTTCTCCCATTGACTCGCCAAGTGGTCACTCTGCCTCCTGGGAGGATGGTGGGGCCTCGATGTCGGGGCCGGCCGGGCCCGGGGTTTAGGGTCGCGTTGAGGCCACGCGGCCTCGTGCTGCAGTGCCCCAAGATGGCGGCCGGGTCGATGTCGTGGGGTAGATGGTGACCCGGGCCAGCTGGGTCCGGAGCTGGTGTCTTGTAGTGGAGGGATTGCAGGGTACTTCGGGTGGTCGTTGGTGGACTCTGGCTGGGGATGCAGGGAGAGCCAGGGTCCTGGTCCCATTGCGGGGAGGGGGGACAGCTCGAACATGCGGCCTGTCCAACATGCGTCCCCCCCAGCTGAAGGCGGGGAGAGTCAGCCATCTTCCTGGGGACTCTCCTCGCTGAGGCGGAAAAAGCGTGACAGGCCGTCGGCGTTGGCGTGGTCCTGGCCTGGACGATGTTCCACCGTGAAGTCCATCCCCTGCAGGGAGATGGACCAGCGCAACAGCTTCGGGTTCTCCCCCCGCATTTGCATCAGCCATTGCAGGGGTCGGTGGTCTGTTTGCACCCGGAAGTGGGTGCCGAAGAGGTATGGCCGGAGCTTCTTGAGTGCCCAGACTACGGCGAAGGCCTCCCTCTCAATGGTGCTCCAGCGCTGTTCTCGGGGCAAGAGGCGTCTGCTGATGAAGACCACCGGATGGTCGACCCCTTCGGCGTTGAGTTGGGAGAGGACGGCCCCCACACCATGATCGGAGGCGTCCGTCTGCACAATGAATTCCCGGCTGTAGTCGGGAGCCTGGAGCACGGGGGCCGTGCACATGGCGGTCTTTAGCTTCTCGAAGGCTGATTGGCAGTCCGGGGTCCAGTTGACGGTTTTGGGGCTCTTTTTGGAGGTGAGCTCTGTGAGGGGCCCCACGATGCTGCCATAGTCCTTCACGAACCGCCGGTAGTATCCGGTGAGCCCCAGGAAGGCCCGGACCTCCGTTTGGCTCGTAGGGGGTTGCCAGGCCTGGATGGCAGCAATCTTGAGTTGGAGAGGGGCCACCAGCCCGCTTCCCACTTGGTGTCCCAGGTAGGTCACGGACCCTTGGCCAACTTGGCACTTGCTGGCCTTGATGGTGAGCCCGGCTTGCTGGAGGGCGTGTAGAACCTCCCGCAGGTGGCGGAGGTGGTCGGTCCACTGGTGGCTGTACACAGCAATGTCGTCCAGGTAGGCGGCGCTGAAGTCTTCCAGGCCCGCCAGTACCTGGTTTACCAGCCGTTGGAACGTTGCCGGGGCGTTTTTCATGCCGAAGGGCATGACTTTAAAGTGGTAGTGCCCGTCTGGGGTAGAGAAGGCGGATCGTTCTTGGGCCCTAGGGGTGAGGCCGATCTGCCAGTAGCCCGCTGTTAGGTCGAAGATGCTCAGGTAGCGGGCGGCCCCCATCCGGTCAATTAGCTCGTCTGCCCGGGGGATGGGATGAGCGTCGGTCCGGGTAACTGCATTCAGCCCTCGATAGTCCACGCAGAACCGGAGCTCAGGGGCAACGCCCGGGGCAGCTGCCTTGGGAACCAGGACGACTGGGCTCGCCCAGGGACTGTCTGAGGGTTCGATCACTCCTAGGGTCAGCATCTTGGACACCTCGGTCTGGATGCAGGCTCGTACCCGGTCTGGTACGCGGTATGCTCGGTGTCGAATAGGAGGGCTGTCCCCGGTGTCCACATCGTGGAGGCACCAGGGGGTGACTCCGGGGGTGAGGGAGAACAGGGAGGCGAACTGCCTCAGGAGCGTTTGGCAGTCTTGGCGTTGCTCCGGGGACAGGGCCTCGGAGAGCTGGACCCCTTCCACTGAGCCATCCTGCTCGAGGGCCCTCAGTAAGTCCGGAAGGGGTTCGGAGTCTTCTTCTGTCCCAGTATCGGTAGCCATTAGGAGGCTGAGTTCGGATCGCACAAAATGGGGTTTGAGCCTGTTGGCATGGAGGACCCGTAGGGGGTTCCGGGCAGTCTCCATGTCGATTAAATAGGTGACGGGCCCCTTGCGTTCGATTACCTTGAAGGGCCCGGACCATCTGTCTTGGAGGGCACAGGGCTCAACCGGGGACATCACCCAGACCTGTTGTCCAGGTTCGAACTCAATGGAGGACGTGTGCTGATCGTACCACCTCTTCATGTCCTCCTGACTGGCCTCGAGGTTGGCTTTGGCGGTGTCTCGGAACCGCCGGGTCTGGTTGCGGAGAGCCAGGAGATACCGGTAGATGTCCGGGGGAGTTTTCTGGGGAGGCTGCTCCCAACCTTCCTTGACTAGGCTGAGGGGGCCCCGGACGGGGTGTCCGTACAGTAGTTCAAAGGGGCTGAAGCCGAGGGACTTCTGCGGGACCTCCCGATAGGCAAACAGGAGGCATGGCAGCAGTACGTCCCACTGGCGTCGAAGGGGTTCTTCTAGACCCATAATCATCCCCTTGAGGGTGCGGTTGAATCTCTCGACCAGTCCGTTTCCTTGCGGGTGATAGGGGGTCGTGAATTTGTAGGTGACCCCGCATTGCTGCCAGAGGGACTTCATATATCTGGAGATAAAGTTCGTGCCCCTGTCACTGACGACCTCCCGGGGGAACCCCACCCGGGAGAAGATCCCCATCAGGGCCCGGCCCACCACGGGGGCCGTCACAGTCCGAAGAGGGATGGCCTCGGGATAGCGGGTGGCGTGGTCTACAAGGACCAGGATGAACCGGTGTCCTTGGGCTGTTCGAGGGTCGAGGGGCCCCACAATGTCTATTCCCACTCGTTCAAACGGGGTGGTGACGACAGGAAAGGGTTGTAATGGTGCTTTGATTTTTCGGCCACTTTTTCCGCTGGCCTGGCAGGTGGGGCAGGCCTTGCAGTGGTTGGTGACATCCTTCCGCATGTGGGGCCAGAAAAAATGGGTCACCAGGCGGTCGTAGGTTTTATCCTGCCCCAGGTGTCCGGCAAGGGGGACATCGTGGGCTAAGTTCAGGAGGAAGTCTCGGAAGCGAAGGGGCACCACCAGCACCCGACTGGCCCCTAGTTCTGCAATTTTCTGCTCGCTGTAGAGCAGGTCTTGGTCCCAGTAGATCCAGTGGGCCCCCGAGGTATCCCCGGTGCTCTGGGCCAGGGCTTGCTGCCGGAGTCCTTCGAGAGAAGGACAGGTTTTTTGCTCGGCCCGGAATTGTTCCTGCGTGGGGCCTCCCTCCTGCCGCCATTGTGCCAGGTCAGGGACGTCCCGAAGCTGGTCGGGTCCTTCTTCGGTTTGGGTCAAGGGAATGGCTTCTGGGGCGGCCTCCTCTGGGATGAGCGCGGGAGGAGGTTCTGGCCACTCGGGCTCTTCTGGGCTGGGGACCGCGCGGGCGGTCATGGACCGGGTCGTGACGCAGACCCATTCGGGGAGGCCAAGCATCCCCAGGTGCTCCCTCCGTTCGACAGCTGCCCAGGGAGAGCTTTCAAGGTCGTTTCCTAGGAGGCAGTCCACGGGGGCATCATCGCGGACAGTTACTTTTAACATCCCTGTTACTCCTCCCCACTCGAAGGGGACGCAGGCCATGTGGCATAGGCTTTCGGAGTTGTCGGCTGATCGAACAGGGCAAAGAATGCTCGGCAAGATTTGGTCTGGAGTGACGAGGTGGCGTCGGACCGCCGTTACACTGGCCCCGGTGTCGCGGAGGGCTTCCGCCCGGCGGCCATTGATGTTGACCCATTGACCGTACTTCTGTGTGTTGGCGGGAAGGGGGGCCCGCGGAATCATGTCTCTCTCCCCTAAGCAGACCAGTGCCATGGCGGCGGGTGCCCATTCAGAGGGATCGGTCTCGTACTCCTCTTGGTCTTCCGGGATTATTTCTTCCCCTAGGGCCGCCGCTGCAACTTGGCGGGGAGTAGTGTTCGGATTCTTTGGGCAGTTGGGATCACTGGCGTAGTGGCCGGGTCGCTGGCACCTGTGGCACGTAATGTTGGCCCGGAAACCGGCCCGGACGGCAGGGCTTCCCCGGCCAACCGGGGTCGAGGGGTTTCTGGGGGGTGACGAGGGGCCGGGGTCTCTCCCCCGACCCTGACTTCCTCCTCCCCCTCGGGGGCGATACGATCTGGATACTTCGCTGGGTGCGCTCCGGCCAACTCGGGTGCTTTCCCACCGGTCGGCTTCGGCGGCGAGTTGTCGAGGGTCGGTTAGCTTGCTGTCCAGGAGGTGTTGCCGGAGCTCCACGAAGCAGTTGTTCGACAGGTGTTCCCATACGATAAGGTCAAAGAGTTGTTCGTAGGTGGTTACTTTGTTGCCCTTGATCCACCCCTCGAAGGCTCGGCTAAAAAAGTTCACGTACTCCACCCAAGTTGTACCCGGAATCCGTTTGCAGTCGCGGAACCGTTGACGGTACATCTCAGGTGTGAGCCCGTATCGAGTGAGGAGGGCGGCCTTCATGTGGTCGTAGGAGGTCATCAGCTGGTCCGGGAGTTGCAGCAGGGCGTCCCGCCCTTCGTTGACAAACCTCCCCCATAATCCGGCTCCCCAATCGCTTCGGGGAATCCGGTGGGAGGTCATTGCCACCTCATAGGCTTTAAACCACTGCTGGATATCATCGTTCTTGTGGTATTCCCGGATGACATCTTTGGGGATGTGAACCTTGGGTTCGGTCGAGGCAGACGGGGTCGGTCGTTCGGGGAGCCCGAGGTCTTTATTCTGTTTCTGGATCTCCAGTGCTTTGAGATTGCGCTCATGTTCGTACTCTAGTCTCTTTTCCTCTAGCTCCCTCTGTCTTTGCTTGTCTTCCCGCTCTTCCCTGAGCCGTAAGTGTTCCAGGGTTATTTTTTGTTCTGCCAGCTTGAGTTCCCCATCCAAGCGAAGTCGGGCAAGTTCTAATTCGTGGAGTCTGGTTTTTTCTCTTTCTCGGATCTCTTCCAGGGAGAGATCCGCTCTTTCTTTAGTTGGTGCGGGGCTCGTTTCGGTTGTTTGTGTTCGGGGTACGGCCGTACCCGTTTCTGCCCAAGCTTCTAGGGCTCGTTTGAAGTCTTCCTTTGTGCTAAGACCTGTGGTTGGAAGTCCAAGTTCTATGCAATATTGCTTCAGTTCCCGGTGGTTGTAGTCTTCCAATTTTTCCATCTGAAATTATTCCGTTGTTCCGCTCTCTATTGACATGGTTGTTGTGTGTGGTGGGGCGAGTGACTTTCTGTACGATTATGCGTAGGTTCGGATCCCGTCGCTGGCCACCAATGTTAGACGGGGACCCTGAGGGTCGGCCGGATACCGAGGGAGAGATCCCCGGGGGGGGGACCGTCTCCGGTGATCGTACAGACAAGTTACCTCCCTCCCCACAAACAGGCACCACACCAAGTCGAGTTCAAGGCTTTATATAAGGTTCTTAAGGCAAGGATATCAGCGATACAGGATATCTTGGACCCGGGGGTCCTCTCACTTCTAGTCTCTGTAGGGAAAGGGGGTAGCGGGACAGTCTTGGTACCGGATCGGTACAGGTAGTGGTAAAAAGGCGAGCTCACAATCCTCGAGCTGGAGTGTCTGTGGATCGGGCCGCGGCAGCGCCAGCAGGCCAAGGTGATAGTCTCATAAAGCAGAGGGCCGCGGCAGCGCCAGCCGGCCAAGACGATGGTTTCACGAGGCAGAGGGCCGCGGCAGCGCCAGCAGGCCAAGTCGATGGTTTCACGGGGCAGAGGGCCGCGGCAGCGCCAGCAGGCCAAGTCACGGATGAGTTCTTCTCGGGTCTCTCGACTCCAGGATACAACTGCCTTCCTGGTCTGGTCCTGCCCCAGTTATAGGTCTGGTCCCCTTTGATGTCCGGACCCTCGCGCCTGGGGGCCGGGAGGTCCGGGATGAGGGAGTCCAGACACCCAGCAGGGGGGTGGAGCCAGCGCCCAGGCGGCCTGGGGTGATCGACACCTGGCGGAGGAGAGCCGTTGACGATTCCTTCTCCCATTGACTCGCCAAGTGGTCACTCTGCCTCCTGGGAGGATGGTGGGGCCTCGATGTCGGGGCCGGCCGGGCCCGGGGTTTAGGGTCGCGTTGAGGCCACGCGGCCTCGTGCTGCAGTGCCCCAAGATGGCGGCCGGGTCGATGTCGTGGGGTAGATGGTGACCCGGGCCAGCTGGGTCCGGAGCTGGTGTCTTGTAGTGGAGGGATTGCAGGGTACTTCGGGTGGTCGTTGGTGGACTCTGGCTGGGGATGCAGGGAGAGCCAGGGTCCTGGTCCCATTGCGGGGAGGGGGGACAGCTCGAACATGCGGCCTGTCCAACATGGCACAGTTGGGATCACTCTTTCTTTGATGCCACATAAAGCACGAAATTATAAATATTTGCGTTTTAGTTCCTGAGCATAAGAAAACAGTGCACCAGAATGGACTAAAAAGTCAATAGTATCCCTCATTAACTCTGAAGATTGTAAATATGCTTTCAGCATACCATTTAACAAGTGGCCAGGGTCTCCTACAGGGAATCACTTCAGCTCGGGTATCAATTTTGACAGGTCATGTCACACATTTTTTATATACGTAGCTGAATCACTACAAATACAAACAATATCACTCCAATCTTTGTTGAACTTGGAAAGAACCTTTTTTGCAGAGCATAACATGTTATCCAAAAGTCTGGTGTCACGTTTTCACCACTATCCCAGATGCTTGGTGATATATATACTTGTCACTATACCTTGCATTTAATGTTTAAAGCCTGAGGTGTTGGCAAGTCACCTACTATCAATACTGACCTACTAGAAACTATGGTCTAATGTATTAAGGGTTTTTACCCATTCTCTGTGGGCAAATGTGATGACACATATTAGGAAAGATTTTTATGAAACTAGCCACTTTACCTATCAGTGAAAGAATATAATGCAGCCAAAATATCAAATGTGAGTTTGATATGTCCTGATTCCCTACAGTTTATAAAATAATTAAACTAAACCTAAAATGTGAAACTGAACCCTCCATCTTTAGACCAAAGGCCATACAACTGAAAAAAGTAAAAGGAAGAAGAAACAATATTTTAGTGGTATCCCTAAAGAACAAAACTCAAGCAGAATAATGTTAGCCAGTCTTTCTTACTGCTAGCTTGTATAACAAAGTTACATTTTATTGACCCCTTCAGTAAGAACAAAATGACTCTCACTTTATTTTTCCTTTCTTTGAATGGCATTTAGTTTGTGGTTGTGCAGGTGTTTTTTCAGTGTTTATATGTTTTCACCGGTGAGGGCTATTTTTCTTTCAGTGGGGTTTTATCAGTTATTTTAGGTTTAAACCTAAAACCCCACAGCCTAGCTATAATTAAGTAGGTACACCACACACAAACCTAACATTCCATGCAGAGTAGTACAATCTTGCTTGTGTGGAATCCTAACACCAAATGAAGCCGGGCACTAAATAGGCTTGCAGAATATCGCATGATATTTCCACTTGGAACATGGTTACGTTCCACAAAATTAATAATTTTGCCCCTGGACAGTTGCCTGCATGCAAACCTACAAGACATCATCGGCATGCGAATCTCCGTAACAATGGCGCTGCACGATTTTCATTTCACGCAAAACAGGACTGTTGAGTTTCACTAAGCCTTGCGCTATGTCATTTTAAGAAAATCTGTACCTGAGTGTGAGCCCCAGGCCTTCTGGAGCAGCCATCGCAGATGTGGGAGAGGTACATGACAGCACCTCGAGGCGGACCCCAAGTTTATTGGTAGAAGTTAATATTCCATAGGATTGGAAGATGGTGGAGGTTTAGCCTGCTGTAGTGGTAATAGCTTGTTATCTTTCATATGTGTAAAGGTTTGATCTGCAGTGATGGTCATTCAGTGAAGATTGGTTTGGTAAAAGTAGTCATATTCCAGCGACCACTTGGCCTCTGGCCAGCATGCTTCTATTCAAAGAGATCAGGAACAGGTCTTGATCGTGTCCAAGAATAGTTACAACTTGAAGCAATTGCACACCACCTTTTGATAGAAGAAACCCTCTTTAATAGAAACATGCTAGAAAAATAATAGTGAGACTTGTTCTGAAGCCACCACTAGAAGTCGAGGCTGTGGTCTTAAAACCCAGGCCTTCTCATCCATTCAGTAGAAGTAGCAAGTAACGTTTAAGAAACAAATGAAGTCGGGCACCTTGGCCCTCAAAGATGGCCACAAAAGGGTTCTTTATGTCAAGGGGCCACAGTGGAGGTCCTTATTGTTGCAAAAGCCGCCAGTGCATAGTCCCACCTCCCCCCCACCCACCCCCAGCAGCCCTCTCTGCACCCTCACAGTTGCCTGGGATTGTCTTAGGCATCTAGTACCTTCATCTGATTAACAACTCCCAGCCAGGCTTCACCCACCAACATCTGTAAGCTAAACCGACAGTGTTTGCAGTGAAGCCTGCGGCCTGTCATCCACCATTGCAGTCTCCAAAACCAGAAGAACATTGACGTAACGCCAAATGATTGAGGCCCCTACAGAGCATGAAGAAGGCTCCCTCATATATATTCATCGGTTTAGGCCTGAATGGAGCCATCCAGAAGGGTTTGGGGCCCCTGAAGGGTTGGGGACTCGCTGCACCTGCAGGGGCTTGTGTTATGCCCATTGTGAACGCCTTTTGTTGCAATTTGTTTTACTCGTAATAACCTACTTGTCCATCATCTTTGGGTATTTTTGTGCAACTGTCCTGTTGCAAAACAGTGAATAATATTAACGGGACCACTGGAGTCATTCATGCAATCTAGCGCCTGCGGATTTTTTCCCATAATTATGGATTTGGCGCGTTTGACACATACTCCATCATCTGCTGCATACTTTTCAGACTGTAAGCAACAGAAACAATCAGTTTCTAGCTCAAACGGATCAAAAGTTACTAAGAATGCAGTGATGCTCATGCGTGTTACTTTGCAGCGGAAGGCACTTCGCAAAGGTTGACTATTTACATTTGAGTTTAATATTTCTGTTTTTGGGTGTAGAACTAGTACTAATAAGATGACATCTTTTGCCAGACAGTGTTAACGGGTGAAAATTACAAAATTATGAAGTGATATCACAAAATGTGCCGCACTATGCTGCATAATTCGCATTTTCTTTCGTCATAATTTAGTTAACCACGACGCATAATTTGGTTCTCTTTTGCCTCATAATTCCAGCGGCCCTGCTCATGCACAACCCTATTTAGTAGCGTTTCCCACGTGGTGAAATGTACTCGTTGTTTTTTGTGTATTTGGCTTTTGTGTACAACAGGAAGGGCGCCTTCGGCAGCAGCTCCTCAAACGTTGCTGAGAGGATTTGTCCTGGTTGTAAAGCACACCGCATAGAAAGCCCGGGTGCTTTACGTTGTCACGGATTCGGGTAGACTTCTTACAACTCTCATTAAAACGATTAGTTGTGACGTTTAGTGTGTGTAATCAGTCCGGTTTTCGCGGCAGCTGCTGTCTAAAAACAACAGCAGAATCACTTGCTCTCGAGAAGCGCTTTCACCCTACTACTTCTTGGTGTTTCGGAGTTCACACCATGGCAACGGTGACGCCATTCCGTTTATAGCGCTCTCTCCCTGTGAAAAACATCACTCCCTTCCTTCTCCTTATGTGAACTGCTGTTGCCAGCAGTGTTTTGAGTACACCCCTTGACCGATCGCACAGCCTGATTCACGATGTCAGGAAAAAATAATTGGAAATTTGCTTCTACAGTATTATTTCTATCTTTGAACCGGATTTCAGGCCATGGGTAATTACACTGGCTGGCACTCTTGGTTCACGCGCACTACTCATAGGAGCTAATTCACAAAGCCATTTTCATGAATATCTGAAATACTTCTACATGAGTACAACCTCTCACACTCAAAGATATCTGGTGAACTGGCCCCTAAATGTTCAAGTCCCTATTAGTAAAAGTGCACAGATGACAAATACGT
The DNA here is from genome assembly GCF_964261635.1 of Lissotriton helveticus. Classification (NCBI taxonomy): domain Eukaryota; kingdom Metazoa; phylum Chordata; class Amphibia; order Caudata; family Salamandridae; genus Lissotriton; species Lissotriton helveticus. The sequence continues at coordinate 181,500,333 of NC_136070.1, read as the reverse complement.
TTCTGTTTATAATCCTTGTATATTTTATATTCCTTTCCATTTCAGATGTTTTGTAGCCAATTCACACAATCATTCACGAGTACATGAAGTAGTACTATAGAAATCCTACTCACTTGAATGCCGTTGTGAACTGGCCCCATAGTATCACATGGGCTGCTTGCATTGGTAAAGTGTATGTGTGGAATTTTCACCATGTGGGAAATTCTGTGTCTATGCATCTGACATAGATTTGCATTTACACATTTCGATTAATTGTTTAGCTGCAAAGAAACCCATCCTCCCTACCCCATGAAATTTGGATTAATACTTCTCTATTGCCATCCTGGAAACGCACACACTCCTGCCCTTGATAGACGTACAATTTCATTTGTTTCCACGGTGACTGACTACCATTTGAGTGGTGTTCACTCACTTTTGTAGGTAGTGCTTCTCCGGAATGCCCACAAACGTACCCTCAATTCGGAATTTGACGATACTGGTGGAATATTCGTTCCTGCAAATGCTATAAGTAAGAGTAAAAGTCCATCATTCCGGAGTCTGTCAATCAGGGTTGGGATTTTGTTCTTGATGTTGTTTTTTGTGTAATTAAGTTGAACTTAGGTGCGTAAATAGCTTTTTAGTTACAGGGCCCACGGTGGTTGTTGTAACCCTACTTCTCATTCCTGATGTAAATTAGCATGATTGTTTTCTCATTTCCATTCTAAGTGCTCGGTGGCAACTTCTTCTCTTTGTTATGCTACTACCTAGTGTGTAAAGTTCTCACAATGGATTCTGCATAGTCCCCCCTGCCCTCTCATCAGGTGAGCTGCACTCAGAACACATCCGCAATGCTACTAAGTGGAAGTCTACCTTGCAGAAGGTCAATCTTTGGAAACAAGTTCACACCAGAGCATTAATTCAATTTCAAGAAGTATCATAGAGGAACAATATATACAAATGTATCACAAAAGTAATGGTGTGGCGGTAAGACACTTTTTTTTCGGTATGCCATACATGGGAGAGCCGAAGTGGTAAACAAATAAATGGAGGTATAATCTTTTACTGGCATCCATCTGTATGTACGAGTTATTTCTATAGCACAAACCTAGGAAAAAGGCAACAAAGCATTGTACATGGTCAAAGACAAGAATAAAGTCATCCAGTGATAGAAGAGGTAGCTGGACCGTGGATGGTTATTGCATTGTGATGCAGTGTTTTTTAAAGAGGTGAGTCGTTGTCACACCACATTAATATACAGTCTAACCTCATTGACCACAACCTTGTGTCCTTCTTCCCCTCCATGATCACTGACAAACAGAATGCCTCTCAGGAGATTTATCACTGTGTACCCACCATACACACACACATACATGCAGCCTGCTCAGCATCATCTCTTTACATCAGGCCTGAAACACATCCACTGATCAGTCAACCTGCCTTGTGTCCTTTCTGTTATTAAACTACCAGACATTTCCTCTACAGTTGTAAACTTTGTCTCTCTCGTCAATCAAACGTCTGTCTCAGGTTCCAACCCAGAAGGTTTAAAATACCTTGTTGGTATGCTCGCGCCAGTGAAAAAACATGCTGGACTCCACCTTGTTTATTTGCCGTCCTGTATCTCAGCTTCCCTTCTTTGCAAAACCCTTGTTCTCATTGATGTTGAACCATCTCCAAAATTCTCTCTCCTGTTTTAGCCCGCACTTTGGTTTTCACTAAATCCACTCTATTGAGATGACCCTCTCCCACCATCACTATCTATAACCATCCTCATCGACCTCTTTGCAGCATTCAGCACAGCCAACTACCAAACTATGCTTGCAGCCTTCAGCTCCTGACTGGTTTGTAATCTGTCTCTCAAACATGTAAGTGTGTGCTATTTGGTGTTCCTCACTCTCTCTGTCCACATTTGATAAATTATCATTCTGGCCATCTTCTCCATTCCCACTTAATGCCTCCTCACTCATTGACTACATCTCCTCTTTTGGTTTCCCCGTCCCCTCTAAGTGGATTATATAAACCTCTACTTCTCTCTCACTTCCTTCAAAGCAAAAAAAAATGTCTGGCTGCCTTGCAGCCATTTAACACTGGTTTGCTCCTTCCTTTTGAATACTCTTTTTATCAAAACCAGAGGTCGTTTACTTTCCTGCCTCTTCTGAGTCTAAAACTCTGATTCCTCACTTGTCCACAACAGACCACCACTGCCCCCTCCGGCATTAACCTTGATGTGCTACTAACTCACCAGGCCAATTTACCCTTGAGCCTCCTCTCCAGACACAACTGCCAGGTTCCAACTACCTAACGATGGGCCCACAGTGCATTCTGGGAGCAAGGCCTGCCTTCTCCTGAAGCCCTTTGAAGAGGTACCTTCAGACCCATCTTGGTTGGGTAGGTTTTCAAGCAGCTGGAAATGCACGGGCACTGATTGGCTGTGAGCTGCCCAATTATGAGGTGAAGTTCCAACACAGTTTAGGGAAGATCTACATCAACACAGATGCTTGTGGATTGTGCTGCATACTTTCTGAACTTGAAGCTACATGTTATCCACCTGCCCTGCTTGGATTCCCTGCATCTGCTGATGGCCCCGCCTGCTAAGGGGCACCAAGCAAGCCCAAGGAGTCCAGAGATGTGGACATAGAGAGCGAAGAAGCTCTCTGTGGTAATCGAAAGAGAAGAGGGGTGTATTTAGTACAGTGAAAGGAAAAGGAGGTTTTTAGCGATGTTTAATGTAGGGCACCATGACATTTGCTTCCACATGTTTCCCTTTTGTTTCCCCTTTTAAGCAAATCGCAGTTCATAATTCACTAATTAAGCATTTAAGTTTTATATTGAATGCATGTGCACAGAGAGGAAAAGAACAAATGCTAATATCCGGCCTGATATACCTAAAGAGAAGCCCCCTTGGAGTTGCTCTGAATGGTATGTCTCACGCGCTGGATCCAGCTGGGTCTTGTAAATGTCACTAGAGAGCAATTTATAGCTTTACATGCCACATACAGCAGGTTGCTGCATGTCTAGGCCTGGCTATTACCAAAGGAGAAAATAGATCTCGGTAAACAGTTAAACAGAAGGCAAGGCCTCATCTGGTGCAATAAAAGAGAGGAAAAACAAATTCACTGTTTATTTTTAGGATTCTTGTGTGTGCTTTTATGAGGGAGAAGCAATTGCCTAACGCTTTGTTATTTTCTGTCTTCAAGTTGGTTTGTGAAGGACAGCTAGGAGTGTCTTTTATTACAGTTTGTTTTTGTTCATTCCCTTTGTTGCATTTTTTTTAACCCTGTTGACCATCGTGTAGTATGTAGCAGTTATAAATCAGATAAATTGTTGTAGCATTCTTGTGCATGAATAAATATTGACATAAGCACCAGCTTATAAACGTGTGGATTCAAACACATAAAATGGCGTTAGAATGCAAACACATTAAAACGGAACATTTAATATAGATAACTAAACACATTAATAACATTTTGGTAACCTTTACCGTCTCAAACACAAAGGCTCTAATTTCATGGGCCGCATTAATACTGACATGGGTTCAAATTGTTTTTTTACCCGAATTAAATTGCAAGCGGTATGCAATTACCCAGTGACCCAGCATTGTTTTCCAGGTAAACTGGTAAGGCATGGTGAAATGTTCACAAAACAAGAATTATTTTTTTTTAAACCACGCGGTTAAGCACCGAGTTTTACTGCATTATTCCCCATTCTGACCGGTGACGCACTGAACTCTGTGCTGCCTGTATTTCCTCCTCTGCCATACCTCTAGGTACTACAGTGGCCATTGTAATGAAAGACAAAGTGTGTATGAAAATATCTCTTCAGATATCAGTGAGTAATGCAAACATATATTCGAAAAAGTGATTATAACGAACTTGTACTTACAGTTATGAAGAAACCGTTGAGAGTTCAATATTAAGTACAAAATAAATCCAGAGCAGGAAACATAATCCTTAAACTGACTTTAAGACCAACCTTTACCCTGCTTCTTTCCCACACCCATACATTAAATAACACCCCAACTTCATGTGTCACACTAAGCAGAACCCTAACACTTTAAATTTAATCCTAACCATATAACATACCCTAAGTACAACACTACCACTATGCATACAATTAACTCATACCATCAAATCTGTTCTGAGCCTAAACATAACCAAATCCCTAACACCATCCTCAACCCTAATCCTCACTTTACATTTTAACATAATCCTAGCCCTTCAAAGAACCATAATCCAACATCTAACCCCATCCTTTACTTTGCAGGGCTGCAATCATTGTACACTTATTCATTTTTTTCGTGTATTCCAATAGTGCTGTCTGGTCTTTTTTCTTTAATTATTATTACACAGAGGCATTATCCTCAGGACAAAAATGACTCTTTTCCAGGAGAGAAACATGACAACTGTACGATGGTTCCTGAGGAGACTGTGTCACGTGAACCTTGACATCAACATAGTATCACACACTTGTCTGTGCATAGGACCTGCTCAGCTTGCTCTAGAATTTCTAGAAGCCATTGCCATGACCTGCATGCTTCCTTCTCATAGAAGGTTTGCCTATCTCTTTCCTGATGGATCAACAATAACATCCTTATTCAAGAAATCTCTTTTGTTCTGCTCCCCTAGTGGTGTCAATGACACAAATGGGTTGAGTATCCTTTTGGCTGCGCTCCAGAAAAAATTCTAATTACCCGATTAAGTAGAAGATGTTAACTCTCACTAATATTATCCCTTCCTTTCCTGCAGAATAATGTGATTTAAGGTCAGGACACAAAACAACAAAGAGGCATCTCCCAATATGAGATTGTTTCAGTACAGATGGTGGGGGGTCAATGGAAAAAGTTTGTTCCCATGGGAATGTCTTCCGGCAGTTAAGAGGACTTGCTTTATGTAGATCAAATGGTGCAGATATATGGAGGCCAGAGTCAACGTAAGCTTCAAGCGACATTGGTCCAAACATGCGGTATTCATAACCCGTGAGACAAACATTTCTAATCTCGAGGCTTGGAATTAGACTCTGAAGCTGACAATTTTCTGGTGGTGTGGATGGGTGAGGCCACAACTTCTAAATATGATCCCTCATTTCTGAAGTGGAAAATAATTACTTCAGTATCTAGAGCTTGAGCATGTCATTTGGCTGAAGGATATCTGTCTCTCATACCTGATCAGCCTGACTGCTACTTTCCTGGCATTTTAACTTGTCTTTAGGAGTCTGCCAGGTAGCCGTTCATCAGATGTTTAATCCAGAATTAAATGGATAAGATTTTGTATTTTGGAAGGTCCAGTGGTCAACTCTTAGATCTCCAGTAAACCCACAGCGCTACAGAACACATAATGATAGGTCAAATTGTCTCTAATATATGTATGTAGACGTTTGTCTGGCATGTACTCTCTGCAAATTAAAGACTCGTAAAGACTTGCCAGCAATTTTCCTTTAGTATTCAAATCTCGTTGATCTCGAACCAGTTTCTGGCTGTAGCATGAATAATTTTCTGTCCATGGTCTCACAAGACCCATTACCAATACTCCTAGTGACAATTATATTCATAATACTGGAGCCACTTTCATTTACTTTGGTTACTACCACAACAAAGATAACTTATCTGCATGTTCTATGTGATGACATATTAAAATGGAAAAGAAGGATTACAGGGTTCTCGTAAGTGCCTGTGCACATGCTGGGTTCTGATCAGGGCTGCTATGAGTAGGACTGTGGTAATAGCCAGGGAGAGAACGGTGCATGAACAATTCCCTCAGAGCAATTGCTCCCTGATGGCAAGTAAAGTTCCTCTCAGTAACAAAATGTGGTGCAGTGTGGGTGACTTTGTTAAAGGTGGTATAGAGGAGTGTTGCAGCCTAAAAGATAGGCTAAATCTGGCAATTGTAAAATCACATCAGCCCATAGGTTCCATGCCAGGTCGTACATCCAGATGAAAGGGTTGTTTGGAGAGTATTCCATAGTTTTATGTTCAGGGTTCACTAACCGCAAAATCGTCTAGTCTGCTTGAGCAGCATAAAGAAATAAAGAGTGCATACTGGATCAGAATTCAAGATCTGTGGTAAACATGAGACCTTCACAGTGTTACCCCAACAGTTTTCAGGAGGTAAACCTATTGAAATATATTGGGGTATTAGGGGGTTTGTATATGCCCAGAAGCAATGAATAATCTGTGAAACTTGCTGCATTAAATACTGATCCCCATGGCACACCTCATGTCCATGTGGAAAGCTAGGAATAGGAGGTGATTCCCTGTAAATACCTCAGTGTAGGATAACAGTATGGGCCAGGTAAATACCACCCCTATTCCGAACTACTCATATTCAAGCCTTGGAATTTTATCCCATGTGTTATGAAGCTATGGACAAAAGAGCAACACACTACTGTAGCAGCAGCCTGGGACCCAATGGACAAAAGAGCAACACACCCCTGTAGCAGCAGCCTGGGACCCAATGGACAAAAGAGCAACACATCCCTGTAGCAGCAGCCTGGGACCCAATGGCAACGCAATTCAAAGAACTCATGGCTCAAAACCCTCCTGCATCTCCCTTCTCCTCCTCACCCTCCAGACCCGGGGCTAGCCAATGCATCCTAAAGGTCCTCCTCCGTGTTCCAGTCAGGCATCCTTCCCCTCCTCGTATGCACAGTGATCATCCCCAACAAAATTTCAAAGCCCCCTCTCCCACCCCCAATTCTCCACTGAAGGGGGAAACTAAGAAACTAAGAAAACTCACACCTCTTGCTTTTAGATGCTCAAAATGTTCCGGGGCAGTCCTTGGCCTATGCACCCTCCCCCCGTCTTCTCATCCGCCCGTCCATGTTATACACCCCTGCATTCCACTTTGTTTCCATCCCCCTGTTGGAGTTTCCTCTTTACTCCCCTTCTCTTGTTCCGTGATGAAGGCCCCAAATATTCGGTAGTTTAAGACTCAGTGCTCTAGGACAGTAGAGGCTCGCTCTCTCTCCATACTAGAGACAAGTGATAAAGAGTGGATCCTACCTTGTTTATAATCCTCTTCACCTCTTGATGTCAATTCACATTATATATTAAATGTCTTGTAATATCACTCCAATGAATTAATCTCTACTAATGTATATAGTGGCTAAATGCTTGCCGAAATGTATTACTGCGTTGCACAGCATTGAATAACCTAAAGATCGAATAAAAATTATTGAAATGGACAAAATAGCAACACTCTATGATTGATTTATTGTCCCAAAGAGAGCAGAGTGGTAACCCTGTGTGATTACTCGAGGTGAACCGCCATCAAATGGAAATGGTAAATGATTCCCTGGAGGAAGGATAGAACACTTCTAATGCAGAAGGGCCAAGTGGCCAATATTGTAACGAAATGTAGGAATGATGGGTAAGACGTATCTTGCCCCAGCTATTGGTTACAATGTGAGAGACCCACAATGATTTAAAACTCTGAAGTACGTAAAAGTGTTGCTAAAGCTTATAGTATGTGCATGAGTGTAAATGATAAATTAACACTGACAATTAACCAACCACTTGATAGGTTACTCCCAAACCTTGGCTCGGCAAGTTTGAATAGCAGAAGAGGGGGCACTGATGTTTACATCACAGAATGCTGCTTATGCACCAAATGGCACTGTGTGAGTGTATCGAAGGACCAGGCCTCCTACCCGCACATGGACGAGATGTTCCGACCACCATCTCCCAATAAAGCAGGCAAGATGGTCACTCACCAGCCTCTTATGAAGAGTAAAAACTGGTGAATGAAAGAATTCAGAAGGAAGCTGTCATGAGGAAAGAGAAGTAGATGGGTTAAACAACCTGTGGGCTAAGCATCCATGTAAGCCATAAGTATTTAGCACCTGGTTTCCTGAGCAGATTTATTCGCAAGTGCAGAAAAAAGGCACAGAACATTTACTTCATAGACTTATTGTTTCAGTGGTATAAATAGAAATAATTCATAATGGCAGAAATTAAATTATACCCTGTGCCGCACATCCTTGGGTGTTTGAGTATAAAGAATGTCAGTAACATTCACAAAAGGATAATAAAAGGTGTGATCAACATGAATATTCAAATTATAGCTTGGTGTCCCTGAAGAGAAAAAAATAATGAAGCACGTAATTGTAGTTATCGATTGCAGCTGCAAGCAAAATATATGTCTAGCCTCATCATCTGCTCTCCTCAATAAGAAATATACATGTATATATGTGTATATATATATATGCATATATCCAAACCTTGCAGTTCCCAATTTAAAAAGAACCAGTGGAGACCCAATCAATGGCAGCAGATTTTATTCTTGAACGGCAGCCTGCCCGCAGAGGCTCCTTTGACAGGTAAATGAATTAAATCATGAATCACAGCCAAACGCGTTTCGAGTTGTAAGTCTCTTCATCAGTGGCTTGTTGGAATGGCGAGGGGAAAGCGTCTAACAGGCACCTCTTACTCTTAAACTTCTTCCCGCCTCTTGGGGCGTGGCCATTCGGCCTCCTGGGAGATGTAGTTCGTGCCAAATGAAAACCCCAGTGGGTACGCTTTCACCTAGTCAAAATGTCCTTAAAATCTTGGTGCACTGTCTCCAGGTCCCTGCTCCGCTTTGTTGCTGCCGTTCCCGCTGTAAGCAAACACCTCACTGCAAAGGTGCGTGCTCATTTTCCAACCGCTCGTGGGAAGCATCTTTTGACGCTGCCGCGGCCCCGCTACAACAGTGGTCGGCTCTTTTCAACGACCTGGGCAGGCCGTTACCAAATCCAAACCTTGCAGTTCCCAATTTAAAAAGAACCAATGGAGACCCAATTGATGGCAGCAGATTTTATTCTTGAACGGCAGCCTGCCCGCAGAGGCTCCTTTGACAGGTAAATGAATTAAACCATGAATCACAGCCAAACGCGTTTCGAGTAGAAAGTCTCTTCATCAGTGGCTTGTTGGAATGGCGAGGGGAAAGCGTCTAACAGGCACCTCTTACTCTTAAACTTCTTCCCGCCTCTTGGGGCGTGGCCAGTAGGTAGTTATAGTTAGGACCTATTATCCATAGGAAATCCGCAACATTCTATTCCCAATAACTTTGGCTCAGATTGCTGAATCTTCGCGAAATGTTCAAATCTTTTGGCCAGCTCCGGTCCGCTGTTATCCTGAAAGTCTCGGTATGATTCGTCAAGCGGGGGCTGAGAAAAAAAGGGGGGTCCAAAAACGTGTTTTCCCCATGCAATTTCCCATAGGACCTTTAGCTGCGCCACAACCCGAACTGCTGAACGGAAAGAGGTAGTCCTTAGTCAGACTCGTGCCTTTTGCTTAAATGATGTAAATCCGTTCAGTAGTACCTGACAAAAAAACAGGCCTGCTCAGGGGGTCCCACATTGACCCGCAAGGGCAAAAAAAAAAAGTTTTTTTTTTTTAAACGGGAAGATGCGCGTAGGATGCGCGCAACCTGCCGATAAAAATAAAAAATTGGAGTGTGGTGTTCCACGCTAAATATGCTAATGTGAGCCAGGGGGGCCAAATCCCGGGGGCATCCTCAAAAAAAGTGTGGGGAAGTCCCAATCCCCCCCACACTGCCCCGGGGACCACCACCCCCCCGGGGCTTATTACAATTGGGTGGGGGGGCTCTGAGGCCCCCGCAGCCCCGGGGACCGCTACCCCTGGGGCTTATTAAAATTGGGTGGGGGGGCTCTAAGGTCCCTGCAGCCCCCTGGGACTTCTTAAAATTGGGTGGAGGGGCTCTGAGGCCCCCCAGCCCCGGGGACCGCCACCCCTCGGGGCTTATTAAAATTGGGTAGGGGGGCTTTGAGGCCCTCACAGCCATGGGGGCCGCCACCCCCCGGGGCTACTTCAAATTAGGTGTGGGGGGCTCTGAGGCCCCCCCAGCCACGGGGACCGCCACACCCGGGGCTACTTTAAATTGGGTGGGAGGGGGCTCTGAGGCCCCCACAGTCCCGGGGATCGCCACCCCCGGGGCTTATTAAAATTGGGTGGGGGGGCTCTGAGGCCCCCGTAGCTCCGGGGACCGCCACCCCCTGAGGCTTATTAAAATTGGGTGGGGGGCTCTGAGGCCGCCCCCAGCCCCGGCGACCGCCAACCTGGGGCTTCTTATAAATGCGGGAGAGGGGCCACGCGGCTCCCATCCTGGAGCCTTGTACACGCCCTGGGGACGGCCACCCCCCAGGGCCGGCTCCTGCAGTGTCCTGGGGTGCCCACCCCTGGGACCTTGTTAGCATAGTTGGCTTATAAAGAAGAACGCCTTCCAAAGCTTCAGAAATAGCTGCATAAGAAAACATTTACATTTGGTCTACGAAAGAAGCGAGGACAGATGGTAGACACACTTCACATTATTTGTTATATTTGACTTGTGGACTCAGCTCTAGGGATTGGAACATGTTAAACAAGCACCAGCGACTTTAATCAAGGTCAAATTCATTTTTCTTAAGTCACTGGTAAATTAAGTGATTTTCCCAGGATCACAAGATGTTGAGCCGAACCCATGACTCGAACCTGGGTCCCCAGAACCAAAGGCAGAACCTATGGCATTAATGCCAAATCCACTCCTCCTTGAAATATCCAATGTTCCCACTAGTATTGGGACGAAGGGGAAATGAGCGAGGCTTTAAAAAAATAATACAAAAAGCTCTTTACTTTTACCTGCCAGAGAATGGAATCTTCAGGAAGGATGTAACCGTTGTAATTCCTTGCAGTGAAACGTATTCCGACGTGGGAAGCAACATGGGGCGCAACTAGACAGAACTTCGGGCTCGGGGGCTAAGATTACCAGCCAGGGCAGGCCCTAACACTGATCGCACACATGAGGGACAGGTGAGTGAAGTGTCGCATGAGCAGTGTGAGTAGTGTGCTCGTGTGACTGCAGGGTGAGGTACAGGGTAAACAGCGCAAGAGTATTGTGAGTGCAGAGTGATCACTGTGAGTGCAGAGTGTGCGGTGTGCTCATGTGACCGCAGAGTAAGTAGAGGGAGAACGGTTTAAGTTCATGGTGAGTGGCATAAGTGCAGTGTGTCAATGGATGGTTGTCGTGCACTGCGGAAAATAAATATTGTGCTCATCCTGCAATAAACGTGCGATTAGGGTTGCCAGCTCATTATATTGATGTCCCAGAAGGTACAAAAATAAGCAGTCACCTAAAGCCTATTTTCAGCACTGATTGGTGCACACTTGGAACAGCAAAAATACATAGAAAGTATTTTTAATTGTGTTCTAAGGCTGCCTGAATGATCTATGACTTATAATTAAAGGGAATACAGATTTGAAACTTCACATTACGAAAGAATACATACTATTTTATTTATAAACCTATTTAGTGTCAAGACAGGGCCTTTGCAGACTCTTTAAACAGCACATGGCTGGCATTTTTATTTTAGTAACCCTACTTTATATTCCTCTTCATGAAATGCATTCTCACATTAAGGCAGTAAAAAGTAAAATGTAAGGAATAGGCAGAGCGGGGACACAGGGGGTACTGGAACCAGAAAACAAACAGCCTCTTTAATCATTTTACAAAGGTATGTAAATGTAAATGTAAATTGATACTTGTATAGCGCACTACTCACCCGCAAGGGTCTCAAGGCACTTGTACGAATCCCGCTGTGGAACCCATCCTGGCTTTCCCTGTGAGGTGTCCACTCCTGGGCACCCCCAAGGTGGAGGCCAGGCATCCTTAGCATTGTGGGGGCCGTTGTGGAGATTAAGCAAGCTATTGCCCAGAGTTGCAGAGTGGGACTCCATGATTGGAATAGGCACCGAGGCGAGAATTATCAGGTCAGTGGAATTTTGAGCCCAAGACCCGCCGAGGCGGGGAATTGAACCCTGGTCCCGGGCTAGACCTCTGCATCAGGGTCTGCCGCACTAACCATTGAGCCACACTTCTGTAAATATGCACATGGGGCAGATTTACAAGCCCCTTGCACCACTTTTGCGTCACTTTTTCTATGTTAAAAGTGACGCAAAAGTGGCGCAAGGGGCTTGTAAATAAGCCCCATGGTTTTTAACAGGCGCATAACGCCCATGGGCACAAAAGGCTTCAGCATGCCTCCCCCCCCTCACCTGTCATGTGTGTCAGCCCAGGCTGAGACAGCTTGGGCACAGACACAGACAGTTTTGGAGCTGCGCACCCGAGTACTTCACAGGTCTTTAAAAGACCATTTAAGCGTTGATGAGGCTTTGGTGTTTTCCTTCCTTTCTTAGAGCCCCTGCATCTCCATGAGAATTAGCCCCCTACCCCCTCCGTAATCGTCTTGTCTCTGGCCTTTAAAGACCTGTGACTCTTGACACTCTCAGCCGAGCGAGCGAGCCCCCCAGCAGGGATGCTTAGATAAAGAAACATTTAAGGAGAATGAACATAGACCAAATGGAACTATATTTTAGGGGGAATGTCCAGCCGGACAATTTATTACCCTAATACAAAATATTCATAAAACAATGAAACACTGCGTGTGATAGAAGCAGGACACCATCCGATGTCTGACTAACACACTGAGAGAACATAAGCAAGAGGGAAGTAGTAGGCAATAGCAGGTCATCTGATTATTGTGAATCATATAACAGACAATCTATAACATACACATATGCATGAAAAGTATATATCAACTATGGATTTAGTGCATTGGGGTCGACGACGTTTCGAACCACAAACAATTTCGGTTCATCCTCAGGACAGATGGTAATTGCCTTAAGAGTACACATTTGCAATAGTCTCACTTTTGTAGAGATCAATATGCCATACAATGAAGGAAAGATAAAAGGGAAACATAAAAAGAATGAAAACATGTCAGTATATCATTGTTACAGCTGTGTATACAATGCATGACGCATACCATGCCAACGTGTCGACGGCAGCGGAGTGTAATGCATGCTGAATACAAGCAGTGTACATAACGGTAGGAGCAAGGCTCGTGGCGCAACGTCCCATGGTGAAAAATGGTAACTCCGACTGGTTCAGGAGAGGGTGGAACAATAATGCGTGATTGTGTGAAGAATAAATCGTCGCAGGAGTGGAGGACTATGGCAGTGCATTCCAGTGCTTGTGGGGGTGAGAGGGAGGCGCACGGGTCAGGGTCTGTGGTGACAGGGATGGGCAGCTTACCGATTGGGTAAGACTGGAAAGGGGTTCAGCCCAAAAAACAATATTCGATAGTATTCTGTGGGAGAATGTATAGGGTCAGTGAGGCCGATCTGATAAAGACCAAAGTAATGGCCGTGACAATCGAAAATGAGCCTTACCAGGAAGGTTAACCAAGGGTTGACTGAAATCTGTGAGGGGGGGAAAAGGAATTGGTGAAGTGAAAGGGTATACCTAATTAATGGAGCAAAGGTGCTACGTAGTTACAGCTTACCCAAGGGAAGGTGCCCTCGATATCAGGGTCTGTAGAGACAAAACATGAGCGAACGGCGTGAATGCCGAGTTACTTCGAAAAAACGGCAAGGGAAACAGGCCAAAGGGCAGGGGTGGTCTTACCTGGCAATGCAGTCGGCAAGTCCACAAAGGGAGTTCTTGCAGGCACGAGAATACAGCGCGGCGTCTACTCAGAACGATAGACACGATGTAGTGAAACTGTATGATCACGTGGGTACTGCGGGCCAATGGGCGCTTAGCAAAAGCTGTCGGCCATTTTGAATTGGGTACATATTATGAAAAAGGCAATCATAACGAATGTATTGTGATCGGAAAGTCCGTGCTATTAAGGTAAAAGAGTTTAAAACGGGCCATTACATGACAATCACACCAACCATGCAGTGACAAGGGTGCAGCGACAATTAACACATTGATGCCAGAAATTCATAGATCTTTAGGAAATTTCGATTATTGACATAAAAACAGTGCAAGGAAATTATGAGTAAGCCAGTAAGAGCATTCTGGGAAAAAGTAATTACAGATCATGAAAGGGATTTGTATCGGAGATTATGATACTTAAATCAAAGAGGTCCAATCCTCAGTCCGATTAAGCCCACTGTGCCGACTTTTTGTCTTCAGTATCCAGCGTAGTTCCTCTTTGTTCAGCAGCTGCTGTAGGTTGCCTCCGCGGCTAGGGAGTTTAACCAAAGAGATGATGGTCCATTTGAAGTCCATTTCTGTGTGGGCTTGTTCGGTGAAATGATGCACAAGGGGGGCATTAGCAGTCCTACATCGTATTCTGCTCCGGTGTTGGCACATTCTTGTGCGCGCCTTTTGTGTTGTTTGCCCTATATAGATCATGGAACAGGGGCAAAAAATTGCGTAGATAGCATTTGTGCTGTTACAGTTAGAGAATTCTTTATGTTCATACTTGATGTCATTGTGCATGAATTCTTTGCCCTCTATAGTACTGTCGCACATGGAACAATTACCACATCTAACATGCCCAGTAAGTCTTGGTAGTCCCCAGAGTGTATCAATTGTGGTCATTTGTTCAGGAGTGGGCAATGCTGCACGTACCAAATGGTCTTTCAAATTCTTGGACTTTTTAAAGGCAAACAAAGGTCTGTCTAGTTGGAGTTGGTCAGCATTCAACACGGGCCAGTGTTTTTTAATGCTCTTGGTGAGGTAATTGGATATTGGAGAAAAAGTGGTCACACAGACCAGACGGTTCTGTGCTTTTTTGGGTTTAGATTCCAAAAGTACTTCCCTTGGGCAAAACCATGCTCGTTTTAGTGAAGTTTTTATCAGTCTACGAGGATAGCCTCGGGCGCTGAGTTTGGGGCTAAGCAATTGTGCTTCCTTAAAGTAATCTACTTTTAGATAACAATTTCTTCTGAGCCTAAAAATTGTGAATAAGGGAGGGAATCGCGAAGCGCTCTCGGATGGTTACTCTTGTAACACAATAGAGTGTTGCGCTCGGTGGGTTTTCTGTAGAGACTGGTGATGAGGATACCTTCTTTCTCTTGTATGTTAAGGTCTAGGAAGGGAATGCTTATGTGGCTTGTAGTTAAAGTGTACGTAAGACCACTGCAGTTGGAATTAAGCCAATGTAGAAATTGGGGTAGTAGGTCAACAGAATCATTCCAGATCATAAAAATGTCGTCAATATACCTCTTCCATAGGGCTATGCCACTATGGAAGGGGTTAGACGGCGTCAAAATACGCCCACATTCTAGGCTGTCCATGTACAGTACTGCCAGGTTCGGGGCAAAAACAGCCCCCATGGATGTGCCTTTGATTTGGCCGTAATATTGACCATCAAACAGAAAATAATTTTTGGATAGACAAATTTCCAGGAGCTGTAAAATGAATAATGTAGGTATGAGATGGGGTCTTGGACGGCTGTTCAAAACACCTTGAATGACTTACATAGAGTCATTCTGAGGTATGTTGGTATATAAGGACTCCACGTCCAGAGTACATAGTACGTCGGACGTGGAGTCAAAAGGATGCTCCTCTATCAAGTTGATCATATGCGTGCTGTCACGTATGTAACATTGGGTAGCAGGCACAAAATCTTTAATGAAATGGTCCACAAAGAGACCCAAAGGTTCTAGAGCTGAACCGCAACCAGACACGATGGGCCTGCCTGGGGGATGTTCAGCGTTCTTATGCACCTTCGGTAGCGTGTAAATGACCGGGGTACGTGGAGATCTGGCATTAAGGAAAAGATATTCTTTTTTACTGAGGAAGCCTGAATCTAGGCCTTCCTTAGTAACCGACTGTATCAGGTTCTGTATCTCTATGATCGGATTCCTAGGAAGTTTGACATAGTGTGAGGGATTGTTCAATTGGCGAAGAACTTCTGTTTTGTATGTGTCAAGACTTTGCAAAACAATTCCACCACCTTTATCTGCAGACTTTATGATTAAGTCAGAGTTTGATTTAAGGCTAAGTAACGCTTTTTTCTCATCCAAAGATATGTTGTAGGGGATGAAGGTACGGTGCTTCTCCAAAACGGAGAGGTCCCGTAGGACCAGTTTCTCAAATGTTAATATCTCTGGGTGCACCATGTTACCAACCGGTGAGAAAGTGGAGGGTGGTCGGAATGGGGTATTAGATACAAGTGCTGGCTTAGGATGGAGTAGAAAAAAGGCATGCAATCTCAGTTTTCTAAAGAACCTTAATAGTTCAGTCTGAGCATCCAAGTAGTTTGGACGCACAGTCGGGACAAATGAAAGGCCCTTGTTGAGTACCGACAATTCAGTATTGGAAAGGGAGTGATGTGTGAGGTTAAAAATAGGCAAGGAAATAGGATTAGCTAAGTCAGCCAAAGTAGACATATCATTGGTGAGGGTAGCAAGTTGCTGATCTACCATTGGTAATGTTGGCGTCTGGTACTCCGTTCGCCTGACGGGTAGGGACCCCGTTGGGTTGGCTTGAGTTTCCTTCTCTTGGGGGGATCTGCTTGGCCTCTGGATAAAAAAGGAAGTCTGTTGGAGGGACCAGGTGCTCCGCCTTGGTCGGAGCTGTCAGATGACTCGGCCGAGGAGTCTGAAAAACCCACCAGTGTCTGACGTTTATTATAACGTCCCCAGGGTCTTTGGTTATGATTTTGAGGACCGCTATATGCTCTATTGGTGTAAAAATCTTTCACTAGATATGGGTACGCTCTTTCTTGTGAGAAATTTTTTATGTCTTTTCTGACTTTGGTTGTTTTTTTGTTCAACTCAATTTTGTGAAAATCGCTTACAGTTTTAGCTATATCATCCAGTAATTTCGTACAGTCAGGTACAGGGCACTTGTCTTTAATTTGTGTTTCTAGATCTAATATTTCCAATCCCAATTTTTTTAAGTTCTTCTGAGGCAATATCTATACCTAATGCCATCCACTGTCTAGAGCAACCGGTGCTAATATAGCTGAAACCCGTAGTATACTTGGGGTTATCAGTAAAAACACCCGGTATGTTACGAACTTGTAAGCCGAGCGGAATAATGTTAGCTTTGAGATATTGGGTGAGGAGAAGTATCATCAATTCCAATCTAACAGCCTTCTTCCTAATTTTTTCTAATTGGTCACCCAAGGGAACATTGAGTGTGCTAGGACTTTCAGGGTTATCTGTGAGTAGGGACGGGCCTTCTAGAAGTTTTTTTAAATACTCCTCGTTGTATAAGGGCGTGTGGTCAGACATGCCCTAGAAAAACAAGAAAGGGAATAGGATAGGGAAATGAGAGTGAGAAGACTGACAAGGGAAGGTAACCCACTTCAAGAGAGGGTAGGGGTGCGAGCCCTTGCAACCAAGGTGGTTGCGCTACGTATTATTGAACCAAAACAAGGGAACCCAAGGCGCAATATGCTAAGGACCATGGGCAGGTACTTTATTTCAAAGACAAGGGTCCTTAGACAAAGAAACATTTAAGGAGAATGAACATAGACCAAATGGAACTATATTTTAGGGGGAATGTCCAGCCGGACAATTTATTACCCTAATACAAAATAATCATAAAACAATGAAACACTGCGTGTGATAGAAGCAGGACACCATCCGATGTCTGACTAACACACTGAGAGAACATAAGCAAGAGGGAAGTAGTAGGCAATAGCAGGTCATCTGATTATTGTGAATCATATAACAGACAATCTATAACATACACATATGCATGAAAAGTATATATCAACTATGCATTTAGTGCATTGGGGTCGACGACGTTTCGAACCACAAACAATTTCGGTTCATCCTCAGGACAGAGGGTAATTGCCTTAAGAGTACACATTTGCAATAGTCTCACTTTTGCAGAGATCAATATGCCATACCATGAAGGAAAGATAAAAGGGAAACATAAAAAGAATGAAAACATGTCAGTATATCATTGTTACAGCTGTGTATACAATGCATGACTCATACCATGCCAACGTGTCGACGGCAGCGGAGTGTAATGCATGCTGAATACAAGCAGTGTACATAACGGTAGGAGCAAGGCTCGTGGCGCAACGTCCCATGGTGAAAAATGGTAACTCCGACTGGTTCAGGAGAGGGTGGAACAATAATGCGTGAATGTGTGAAGAATAAATCGTCGCAGGAGTGGAGGACTATGGCAGTGCATTCCAGTGCTCGTGGGGGTGAGAGGGAGGCGCACGGGTCAGGGTCTGTGGTGACAGGGATGGGCAGCTTACCGATTGGGTAAGACTGGAAAGGGGTTCAGCCCAAAAAACAATATTCAATAGTATTCTGTGGGAGAATGTATAGGGTCAGTGAGGCCGATCTGATAAAGACCAAAGTAATGGCCGTGACAATCGAAAATGAGCCTTACCATGAAGGTTAACCAAGGAATTGGTGAAGTGAAAGGGTATACCTAATTAATGGAGCAAAGGTGCTACGCCGTTCGCTCATTTTCTGTCTCTACAGACCCTGATATCGAGGGCACCTTCCCTTGGGTAAGCTGTAACTACGTAGCACCTTTGCTCCATTAATTAGGTATACCCTTTCACTTCACCAATTCCTTTTCCCCCCTCACAGATTTCAGTCAACCCTTGGTTAACCTTCATGGTAAGGCTCATTTTCGATTGTCACGGCCATTACTTTGGTCTTTATCAGATCGGCCTCACTGACCCTATACATTCTCCCACAGAATACTATTGAAAATTGTTTTTTGGGCTGAACCCCTTTCCAGTCTTACCCAATCGGTAAGCTGCCCATCCCTGTCACCACAGACCCTGACCCGTGCGCCTCCCTCTCACCCCCACGAGCACTGGAATGCACTGCCATAGTCCTCCACTCCTGCGACGATTTATTCTTCACACAATCACGCATTATTGTACCACCCTCTCCTGTTATGTTATGTTATGTTATTTAATCTTTTGTATAGCGCACGGCGACTCAAAAAGAGTATCCCGGCGCTTTTTGGTAAAGGAGTGCTGCATCATAATAACATAACACGTTTAAAAGGGGACAGAACAGTGAAGACCTAAAAAGCAGACCAAATAACGTCTACTGAGTAAAAAGCCACGTCTTAAGATCCTTTCTAAAAGCCAGTAAGCTGGTTGCTCCCCGCAGCGAAAGCGGCAAGGAGTTCCACAGCTGTGGTGCAAGTAAACCGAAGGAGCGGCCACCCGAGCGGGCTTTCTTCACTCGCGGGACAACCGCCAGGAGCAGAGACTCAGACCTCAAGGAGCGAGTTGGCTGATAAAAAGTCATTCTCTTTTGCAGATATTTTGCTCCCATCGCATGAAGGGCCTTGTAAGCCAAGGTCAGAGCCTTAAAGGCAATCCGTTTCCGGACTGGAAGCCAGTGCAATGTCTTCAACAGCTCCGTTGCACTAGCCCGCCTATTTAAGCCAAAAATAGCTCTAGCGGCCGCATTCTGTACCACTTGGAGCCGCTGCAACAGGTATTCTGGTAGGCCCAAGTAGAGAATGTTGGAGTAATCCAACCTGGACCCAATCAGAGCCTGTACCGTCAGCCTCCTGTGCTCCTCGGACAACAGGGGGAGAAACCTCCGCAGCATCCTGAGGAGGCCGAAACAGGTGCCTGACACCCCCAAAATCTGAGATTTTAAAGAAAGCCCATTGTCCATCTTGACCCCCAAGTTCTTGGCCGTCTTGGAGGAGCAAGTCGGAGGAAACATGTCAATGGGCCACCAGTCCTGCCAATTGGGCTCGGTATCACACCCAAAAAAGAGTACCTCAGATTTCTCGGAATTGCACTTGAGGCTGTTTAGTTGGAACCAATGAAAAACAGCCCCAAGGCAATCCCGGATACTCTCCCCGTCAAAGTCTCCTCCTCTCTTACATGAGAAGAGGAGCTGGGTATCGTCCGCGTAGGATACGATCCGAGCCCCGAACGACTCCGCCAACGCCGCCAAAGGGGTCATAAAGATATTAAATAGGGTCGGGCTCAAAATCGAGCCCTGAGGGACCCCGACTCCCAGAGGCGGCATCACGGCGGAATCTGGCGAGGCCCAGACCGTTTGCCGGCGGCCAGCTAGAAAGGAAGAAAACCAGCTGAACACCGTCCCCCGCACACCTATCTCAAAAAGTCTTTCGAGAAGGCGATCATGGGGGACGGTGTCGAAAGCCGCCGACAAGTCCAACATCACCAGCATGGCTTTGCCCCCCGAGTCCAGAACACCTTTGACAGTCTCTGAAACCTCAAGGAGCGCAGTCTCTGTGCTGAGATGGGGACGAAAACCCGACTGGGTGGCATGCAGGATCTCGTTGGTCTCAAGAAAATTGGAAAGCACCACATGAACGTGTTTTTCCAAGATCTTGGTGAGAGCCGGCAACAAGGAAATAGGCCTATAGCTGACAGGGGCCTTCGGGTCCAATCCTGGTTTCTTAAGCAGTGGAATCACCATAGCCTGCTTCCAGGCTGACGGGACCAATCCCTGGCTCAACGAAAGATTAAATAACGGATTCGCCAGCGGATTGATCACCTCTGCCAGTTTCGCCAGAATTTTAGCCGGGCATGGGTCCAAAGGCGAACCAGATTTAAGATTACCCATGAGGGCTAAAGAGGCAGAGGGAGAGATCGGAGGAAACACGGCCAACGTCGGACCTGGCAAGGCTAGTGGAGACAAAATGGCCTCAAAGTTGGTCGAGCCCATAGTCACTGCCGGAGGAAAGGAGTCTTGAATAAGTTGGATCTTGCTCGTAAAGAAATCAGCGAGATCCACAGCCCAGGAATCAGACGGCTTTTCACCCGAGGTGTTGGATCGGGGGGAGATAAATTCTCTCACAATGGAGAAAGTCTCCTTACAGGAATTGGCAGCGGCTTCTATTCTTCCTGCCAGATAGGCCTTTTTTTCCAGGCGAATGTCTCGATGATACGCCTTCACCACCGATTTATAGGTCAGCTTGGCAGCAGTGTCGTATTGTACCCGCCAAGCTCTCTCGGCCACCTTGCACTGCTGCCGCATAGCCGACAGTGCAGCGGTGAACCAAGGTGCAGAGACCCGTTTCGGCGCTCGGCGCGGTGGTACTTCAGGGGCGAGATCATTAAGCCTGTCTAAAAACCAAACCTGCAGGGCCCCTAAATCCCTCTCCAGATCGCCTGAGAGGGAGCAGGGATGATCCTCAGCAGCCTGGGCCAACATCACTGGGGTCACTCGGTGGTATGCCCTATAGACATAGCCCTGCTTCTGTGGCACACCCGGCACCGGTTTGGCTGTGCCTTTGATCATAAATTTGGCCAGCTGATGGTCGGACCATAGTACCGGGCTAATCTCAATCTCTTCGAGAGGCGATGACGAAAATACCTGGTCGAGAGTGTGTCCCTTATCGTGTGTGGGCCCCTGCAGATGAGGGATCAGACCCATCGGGGTCATTGCCTCAGAAAGTTTAATCGCGGCAGGGTCCAGTGGATCATCCATCCGGAAGTTGAAATCCCCCGCCACGATACAATGTTCCGCTTTCAGGGCCAATCCCACCAACACGGAGTCGAGATCTTCAAAGAACGATCCCGGTGGACCAGGCGGCCTATAAATCAGTAAGCCCTTCACTGATTGATACGGGGACAGAGAAATGGAGAACGCAAGGGACTCCGAGCCGCGGATATCCGCCACTGACAGAATAGAACAGGGTGTGCCTTTCTTCACCACTAGTGCCACTCCGCCCCCCCTTCCCACAGCTCTATCCTTTCTGAAAACGTTATAGTCGGGCGGGATTGCCAGGGTAACATCTGGGTTGGAAAACTCACCCCACCACGTCTCAGTAAGCATAAGACATAGTGGCTTCACCGTATCGAGGAGCTCATATATGTCTTGCGCATGTCTGCACGCCGACCTGGTGTTTAATAGCATGCAGCAATATCCAATACTAACGTTGTTACGGTTGGACAGCAGTAACTGAGCGTGGTTAGGGCGCCAGCCACAACCAGGGCAGATGGACTTACCCAGGTGGCGACCGGGAAAAACGGTACAGCAACCAGTGGCGAAGTTGTCGTAAGAGCGAAGCTCCCCTGCAGTATATTGCAGCACTGACGACCCGGGCATACACATGCCTAATATCAGAACCCCCCCGCCGCCCCGGGCGCCTCCGGGACGCTGACGGGCGCAGACGGGCAGGACTCTGGCTTGACTCAGGCGAAGAGTCAGGCGTCACCACTGCGCGTCTCCGCTGCGCGTAGGAAAGCGAGCTTTAAATAAGGCTCACCTGAGATCCCAGTCAGCGCTGGAGCGCTGAAACTAGTGGCACACTAACAGATATCCACCCCTAAGATAGCGACCAGGCGCCAGAACGAAGATCAAGCAAATCCGCTCAAAACGCGGTGGGGGGCACCTTTTAAATGCAGGTATGTGGGCTCTGCCGAAAGGAATTAAAACAGGAGCAAAATGCCAATTACAAGAAACAAAATACAAAAAACGGTATTTAAAACTGAGCAGCGCTGGGAGTCACAATTCCAGCAGCATAGCGCGCGTGCGTGCTATTTCCTTTACCAGGAGTGAGCCAAAGAAACGCTCACCTTAAATAAGGCTCACCTGAGATCCCAGTCAGCGCTGGAGCGCTGAAACTAGTGGCACACTAACAGATATCCACCCCTAAGATGGCGACCAGGCGCCAGAACGAAGATCAAGCAAATCCGCTCAAAACGCGGTGGGGGGCACCTTTTAAATGCAGGTATGTGGGCTCTGCCGAAAGGAATTAAAACAGGGGCAAAATGCCAATTACAAGAAACAAAATACAAAAAACGGTATTTAAAACTGAGCAGCGCTGGGAGTCACAATTCCAGCAGCATAGCGCGCGTGTGTGCTATTTCCTTTACCATTTTTCACCATGGGACATTGCGCCACGAGCCTTGCTCCTACCGTTATGTACACTGCTTGTATTCAGCACGCATTACACTCCGCTGCCGTCGACACGTTGGCATGGTACGAGTCATGCATTGTATACACAGCTGTAACAATGATATACTGACATGTTTTCATTCTTTTTATGTTTCCCTTTTACCTTTCCTTCATGGTATGGCATATTGATCTCTACAAAAGTGAGACTATTGCAAATGTGTACTCTTAAGGCAATTACCCTCTGTCCTGAGGATGAACCGAAATTGTTTGTGGTTCGAAACGTCGTTGACCCCAATGCACTAAATGCATAGTTGATATATACTTTTCATGCATATGTGTATGTTATAGATTGTTTGTTATATGATTCACAATAATCAGATGACCTGCTATTGCCTACTACTTCCCTCTTGCTTACGTTCTCTCAGTGTGTTAGTCAGACATCGGATGGTGTCCTGCTTCTATCACACGCAGTGTTTCATTGTTTTATGATTATTTTGTATTAGGGTAATAAATTGTCCGGCTGGACATTCCCCCTAAAATATAGTTCCATTTGGTCTATGTTCATTCTCCTTAAATGTTTCTTTGTCTAAGGACCCTTGTCTGTGAAAAAAAGTACCTGCCCATGGTCCTTAGCATATTGCGCCTTGGGTTCCCTTGTTTTGGTTAAATAATAACCCCAGCAGGGATGCGGCGCCCACCCAGGGGGAATGAGCAGCCCCAACCAGGCGCGCAACATCCATTGGGTTCACGGGACTGCAGCCGCCCCCCCCCCCGTCGTGTCTGTCAGCCCGAGCGGAGACAGCTTCGCGGGCTGGCGTGCACCTGATTGCAGCCGCACCCGAGTACTTAACAGGTCTTTAAAAGACCATTTAATTGTAAATGAGGCTTTTGTAGTGTGTTCACCCCTTCCTACAGCCACTTTTTTCCGTGGTTGGAAGAATTAGCCCCCCACGAAATATTTTCCAGCCACCCCCCCCCCCGCCGAAATTTGGCTCTAGTTGCCCGCCTGGCCCCAACTGCAAAAAATATATATAATATGTGCACCCGACACTCCGTGGCAGCCACACAACAGCGCAGCTCTGTTTTATCAGGGGACATCAATTTACTTCTACGAAACAGAAAGAGATAAGATTGGTAAAAAAGACAATTCTATAGGTCTAGGGTGCTTCTGGTTGCTTGGGTAGTTTGTGCCCCTTCTGTGCGGGAAACTGTGCCTTCCCCTCAATCATAACAGGAGCCGGAGAGTATGTTTCCATACATCTTTATTCATCCATGCTTTCTTCCTAACCGCTCCTCGATCTCCTGTCCCTCCCATTCCTGTTCCTGGTTCCTCCCATTCCTGTTCCGCCCCTCAACCACTAGACTGCCTCACGACATGACATCTCCCCCTTTTTTAACAAACAAAATTGATTCCCGAAATTTCTCTGATATCTTGATCAGCTGTACAGGGCGGTGACCCGCCTGTTTGAGTTGAGAGACCCACCTCCATCGCAAGCTCAAGCTCGGTCTGTTTCTCAGATGTCAGCAGGGTGCAGCCTGTTGGAGACACTTCATTGTGTCTTTCTGGCTGCTTTGACGGGAGTATCGCTTCCTGTGATGCGGCTGTCAATGGCTCCGCTAGAGGTCGGCTGTTCGTATTCTTTTGTAGTTCTTGTTTGAGCGGCAATTGATCGCCTGCACGTGTGTCCATTGTTTTAGTTTTCTTCCGAGCGCCTGCATGCACTTCTATGTCTCGTTGTTTTATTCGGTCAAGGACACCACTGTCCTCCTGTCCTTGAATGGGCATCTCAGACAACACAGATGCACGTTTTTCTTCTGACTGATGATGATGACCTTTCTTCCCCCACATGTTGGCCCCTCTGGGTATGATGACTGGTTGGTCCTTTTCCGCCCAGCGGGTACAGTCACCTGCATCTGTGCTTCTTCTGTGTCCTTTTTGTGTAAGCCTTGCTGACCCCTTCAATGGTGACGGTGTGCTCTTCACATCATGGTGTTCCTGGGGGTGACATGGCATGTTGTCTTGTGGGGAGTTCGGACATAGCAGGTTGTTGGCCTGAGGTGTGTTGCTTTGGACAAAGAAGGCGGCCTTTGCTTCCACTGTATTTTCAAGTGGTGGACACCGTGACCGTTGTCGGTACCAGGGCTCTGTTGGATTAAGTGATCGTCCAGACATGCTTTCTGAGTCGGTCGACGACGCACTCCTGGAGTCGACGCTGTCGGGGGGACGCTCTTCTGGGTGCATCTTTTGAAGTGTCTTTTGAGTTATTGCTATGGCGGGGCTGCTTGCTAGCCACGTATGTGCTTCCTTGGTTTGGTCTTGGAGTATTTGACTCTTCTCTGTCTGGGGATGACGTGGCTTATCCCCTCGCCGGTGTTTGGTCCTTTCTTCATAATTGTTGAGTCGACTGTCGTCGGTCTCCTCTGTGCAGTCTGTGTCTCTGCTTGATGGTTCTCTGGAGTAGTATGTGTCTTGAGTTGTTCTAGTGTACGTGTGTCTCGGTCTCTGGGGATGGCATGGTTTATTCCCTCGCCGGTGTTTGGTCCTTTCTTCATAATTGTTGAGTCGACTGTCGTTGGTCTCCTCTGTGCAGTCTGTGTCTCTGCTTGATGGTTCTCTGGAGTAGTATGTTGGTTTCCGAATATGACGTGACTTGTCCCCTTGCCGGTGTTTGTAATTTCCATTAAGACCATTGAGTAGACTGTCTTCGGCCTCCTCTGTGTGGTCTGTGTCACTGCTTGATATGTCTCCAGAGTAGTGTGGTGAGTGACTTCTCGGCGTTATGTCAAACCGGTTGTCACGATTCCTGGTTGTCCCCGTCTTTCGTACACCCTTATCTATTGTCCTTAGTCCGCTTTCGCCCTCCCTCTCTCGGGTCTTGTTTGACTCCTGGGCTTTCCTCGTGGACATGGGGAGTGTCTCCTTTCTTCTCTTTTTGATTCCTGCTTCCCTGTCACTTTGTCTCTCATGGTATCTTGCTTCTGGTCCGCTTTCGCTCTCCCTCTCTCGGGTCTTGTTTGACTCCTGGGCTTTCTTCGTGGACATGGGGAATGACTCCTTTCTTCTCTTTTTGATTCCTGCTTCCCTGTCACTTTGTCTCTCACGGTATCTTGCTTCTAGTCCGCTTTCGCTCTCCCTCTCTCGGGTCTTGTTTGACTCCTGAGCTTTCCTCGCGGACATGGGGGATGTCTCCTTTCTTCTCCTTTTGTTTCCTGCTTCTTGATGGAATTCTTTGGGCGCTTCCCTCGCTGTGACCCGCTCTCCCATTTCAGCTCTCCTGATGATCTCTTTTAGCGAGAACCGCCCTTGAATGATCTTGCGCTTGGTGTCGGGTTTTGAACAGCCTTCAATCACCCGCAGTCGGATTGCATCTTCATTTGTGAAGGTGTCGAAGTGGCAACATGTCACTAGACGTTGCAGTCGAGTAATAAAGCTTGGTAAGGGTTCTAATGGTTCCTGCCGTGCTGCGTTGAAAGCAATGCGTGCATGATCCACGTCTTCCTTCGCGTAAAAATGAGTGAGCAGCGTCTCTCTGAGTCTCCTATATGTCTCTGTGTCTTTTGCTAGAAATGTTTTGATTAAACGTCGGCCCTCGTGACCCACCAGCTGAAGCAGTAGCAGTCGACGTCTGCTATCCCTCCACTCACCGATCGTTGCGAGGAATTCGTCCAATGACTCCAGCCACTTTGACCATTCAGGACCTAAACGGTGAGCGCTGGTTTGTGTCACTGGAGGAGGTACTCCAATGCAGGGATTGGGTTTGTGCGTGTCTTTCCTCACAGGCATGATGATGTAGTACGCAAGCTTCAGGTAGACGGACTTGATTTCTTGAGATTAGCTTGGTCGCCACTCAGCCGTTGGCGGTCTGATTCTTTGTTCGTGGTTGTTGCGTTCACCAGGGCTCGTTCTCTTGTGTTTGCCAATGCATGTTGTGGTTTCCTCTAGTCTTCACCGCTGTGTGTTTCCTGCGGTCACTTGTGCTTGTTCCCTTATTCTATCTCTGGTTGACGCATGAACGAGGCTCCAATGGGATTGTTGGCCATTGTGGGCACGTTAGCTGGAGGAGCTGGGCCTCCTGTACTTGCTGGGCCTGATATGTCGTTCCCTCCGGACGAGCTATCAGGGTTTGTATCGGACATCTGCAACTGACTGACCCTGGATATCTGCATGGGAAAATCGTCCAGGCTCTATTATATTGTTGCTGGCTTCACAACGGTCTTTTCTTTATGTTAGGAGGCTTTTCTTTGCTTTAAATGCGTGTTGCCCGCCTTTTTCTTTCAGCAAAATCCTTGGAAATGCGTGGCGCCTGACCTTAAGATGGCCGCCATCAAGGGTGCGTGGACTGGTTTAAACGCTGGCGCCTGACCCCAAAATGGCCGCCGCGCGGGACATCATGTCTCATTTGTTCTTCCCTTGCACCTGCTGCTATCTATGTTTGAACGCACGAGGAAGGTTGCGGGGTTTGGACTCACCCTGTTCGTTTCTGGCCCCTCGCTCCTCGCCTCGTGTCTGGGGCCGGGCGCTGTTCTCCGGCGCTACGCAGAGCAGATCGCTCGCGTCTGGGGACACGTGGTGGCAGCGTTCTGGCACACGCGCCTTTCTTTCAGCAGGCAGGCAGCGTTTGAAGGCACACGGGGTGGCGCTCTGGCACACGCTCTCCGGCTTCTCGGCGGACCGCTGGCTGCAGCCTGATCTTGCCTCCCCACGTCCCTCCAAGGACCCCTCGTGTTAGCAGGCAGTTTCTTTACTGGGGTGAGTGGCGGCTTTCAGCATCTGTCGATTTTCGCGCTCTTTCTGAGCATCGCATCGGGACCCCTGCAGGCTCTCTTTCTGAGCATCGCATCGGGACCCCTGCAGGCTCTCGGGTGTCGGGCCACCCTCCGGGGACACACGGGTCGGCGGGCAATACCTCCGCTATGTTAATCAGGATGTCAGGGCACGGGCAGTAACTTCTTTGAAACAGCGCTGAGTCTCGCGCTTTGGCAGCATTCAGGCACAGCGTGTGGAGCATTCCTTTTCGCGCTCCTTACGTGCTGCGCTGACACGGGCTGCAGGCTCTCTGTTTTCCTGGCCGTCTACGGGCGGCAGGGGTCTTAGGCAGTGTGGGGCTTCAGTTGCCATCCCACCCTCGTCGCGCCTTCCCCTCAATCATAACAGGAGCCGGAGAGTATGTTTCCATACATCTTTATTCATCCATGCTTTCTTCCTAACCGCTCCTCGATCTCCTGTCCCTCCCATTCCTGTTCCTGGTTCCTCCCATTCCTGTTCCGCCCCTCAACCACTAGACTGCCTCACGACATGACACTTCCCTCTTGCTTACGTTCTCTCAGTGTGTTAGTCAGACATCGGATGGTGTCCTGCTTCTATCACACGCAGTGTTTCATTGTTTTATGATTATTTTGTATTAGGGTAATAAATTGTCCGGCTGGACATTCCCCCTAAAATATAGTTCCATTTGGTCTATGTTCATTCTCCTTAAATGTTTCTTTGTCTAAGGACCCTTGTCTGTGAAAAAAAGTACCTGCCCATGGTCCTTAGCATATTGCGCCTTGGGTTCCCTTGTTTTGGTTAAATAATAACCCCAGTAGGGATGCGGCGCCCACCCAGGGGGAATGAGCAGCCCCAACCAGGCGCGCAACATCCATTGGGCTCACGGGACTGCAGCCGCCCCCCCCGTCGTGTCTGTCAGCCCGAGCGGAGACAGCTTCGTGGGCTGGCGTGCACCTGATTGCAGCCGCACCCGAGTACTTAACAGGTCTTTAAAAGACCATTTAATTGTAAATGAGGCTTTTGTAGTGTGTTCACCCCTTCCTACAGCCACTTTTTTCCGTGGTTGGAAGAATTAGCCCCCCACGAAATATTTTCCAGCCACCCCCCCCCCCGCCGAAATTTGGCTCTAGTTGCCCGCCTGGCCCCAACTGCAAAAAATATATATAATATGTGCACCCGACACTCCGTGGCAGCCACACAACAGCGCAGCTCTGTTTTATCAGGGGACATCAATCTACTTCTACGAAACAGAAAGAGATAAGATTGGTAAAAAAGACAATTCTATAGGTCTAGGGTGCTTCTGGTTGCTTGGGTAGTTTGTGCCCCTTCTGTGCGGGAAACTAAATCAGTGTCACTACTTTTCCTGCTATGTTTCTCTAATGCTCAATGTAAAATACACGTGAATCTATTGTATCCTGTAAGAAACTTCACAATCAGTTTTCAACATTGCATTGCATAATTTTAATCCATTTAAAAAATAGACACGAGCACATATTTCCTCAACCTCTTCATTTAACATTGTTAATTGATCTGTTCATCTGTGCTCCCAACCTAAAACGGTGAAACACCATCACAACATATAACCTAATGAGAGAATGTGTCACTGTGACGCCTGTTGACCGTCCGACGTGCATACATGGAAAAGATGCCTCTGCAAGCTTCACAGATGAAAACAAAGTGATAATTGTCAGTCTGCCTGATTTCATTTTGGAGGCGAATCAGGCAGGCTCCATTAAGCTATTGATTGTGCACGTGAGGGTCATATTTCAGTGTTGCTCCCCTCCTACAGGCATAACCCATATCGGGGCTGCTGTGCATGACCCAGGCAGCGTAGCATCTTGAGTTTAGGAACTTGCTTGGGTGAAGGGAGAATTTTGCATATGTGGCCCCTGTCTATTCAGAAGCCAGGCCAGAGAGAGCCCTGGAAGTTAAAGACTAGAAGGGTCAGCCAGAGCACTATCCTAGCACATGACGGAGAGAGGAGGGCTTGAAGTTGTGGTGTCGGTGCGGAGATCATTTTACCTGTTAAAAGTTGTTTGAGTTTTCTTTGTGATGTTTCCTACTCTGCATAATAGTACACTGAGCTTTAGGTAATGCCTGAGCTCAGTTTGGGATTGATTAACCAAAAAGATTAGAGGCACTGAGCTGGGTTTCAGATCGGGGACAGGAGGAGTAGGTAATACTGCTGTTTTAACTGAAACATTTTGGATAGAAAAGGGTGACTTTGAGTTTTGGCAGTGTCAGATGCCTCATCTAATTTCTGTTGAGCCAAAGAATGAGCAGAGAGTCTTTATGGCATCTGTCACACCACAGCACAGATAGTTGTCCACGTGAGATCTGGTGCTAGAGTTGGGTACCAGTGTGCCTGGGTGAGAGTAGTACTAGTGCTCGAATGTCTCTGCATATTTACTGCGCCCATCAACTCAAAGGACCCATCTTTCAAATCTGTCAACAAATTTTCCAACTTTCTGGCTATTCCTGGCATAATAATGGCCCAATCTTTACATGATGTGACATTTTGGCAATGTTCCTACTATCCGTGCTATAATAGTGGGCCATTCTTTTCATTCAAAGAAGCAGTCTATGGTAATCAGTTTTATTAATATCAGATGTTTTGGTCAGTGCAGACTACTGCACCGCACAAAGAGAGCATTAAAAGATGCTCTGGTCGCTGTATCCCCAGATAAGATGCTTATCTACTAAAGATTAAAATTACTTGCAAAATCTGAATGCGCATGGTGCCCTGATAATAAATATGAGAACATAATGCTCTTGCTGATTATTATCAAAATCGAATTCTCAATATAGGAAATACTATTAAAAGAAGTTTGCAGCATCATTAAATAACTCTCCTGTCTGTGTTTTTCTATTAACCCGTCTAAAAAAGACACTGAAGATTGTTTTTACCTATGAAATGTACTTAAGTAGAACATCTTGTACTACACAGGCTCAAAGTCTGATTTCATTTCAGCAGCTATAAAGACTTGTTGCCTAGCCAACCTCCTGTTCACTTACTCTCACTTTCCACATCCTATGTTGTTTTTATTTTGGCCAAGCTAAAGTCTTTTAAATTGTTTGCTGTTGGAAGCCTGGTCTGTGAAATACATCAAACAAGCGACACCGGTTGTTTCAGGGGCGTAGCTTAGTCAGTAAAATTGGGGGTGTGGGGTGTGAGCTTCAGATTTTCCAACTACCACTCTGGCATTTGGCTGCTAGAATAGTGGTAACTTGTACTAGGTTAAGTACAAGTTA
The DNA here is from genome assembly GCF_964261635.1 of Lissotriton helveticus. Lineage (NCBI taxonomy): Eukaryota > Metazoa > Chordata > Amphibia > Caudata > Salamandridae > Lissotriton > Lissotriton helveticus. Next base: position 181,469,740 of record NC_136070.1, on the reverse strand, counting down.
CGTCTCCTTCAATAAACAACGACAAAACCCTGAACAAAAGGATCAAGAAATTTTATTTTGCTGGTGTATGAATTGAATTGTGAAAACACTTGTATTTAACAATTACATAGAATACTAAACGTGTGCTAAGGAGCAACAAATACCACTCTGGCATATAATGTTAAAATACATTGTGCAACAAGAAGCGTGCATGAGAGGGGCCAAAGGGGCAGTGAAAGGGAGTGGGTCGGTCAAAGTACTAAATGAGGGAAAACATCATTTAAAAAAAAAAAAAACATTTTTTAAGACGTTCTAAACAAAGAGAGGGAGAGAGTGTGTGTGCTTTCTTTGTCTGTATGTAAGTAAAAATTCCTGGTGAAATCGGAAAGACACCTCAGCATATCTGACAAAAAGCCCCTGCACCTAGCTAACTATCAGAACATAGATTTATTAGGTGGGGGTATGTAACACCCCAAACACTCCATCTGGGTGGTTTCTGCTTTAACTTCCCTACTAATCAACCTTTAGAGACTTGTGACATCTTGAAACAGGCTTTTATGTTTCCTTTATAAACAAGCAGTGGCAAAACCAGTCAGTCTTGCTTTGCCAATGCTGTGCAGGCAGCGCGGATGTATGACGTTACAACGCATACTTTTACTCCGCAGACCATTACAACGCGACTTTTACTCCGCATACCGTTACAACGCATAGCGCCTTGGGGCGCTGGATAGTGGTAAGTATAATTTACTTTTCTAACTCCAGTCCCCGTGGACCCTAGGGAAGGTGTTGGATAGTAAATTATACTTATTACCTATCCTAGAGCGCCCCCCAGCGCAATGCGTTGTAATGGTATGCGGAGTAATGGTCGCGTTGTAATGGTAGTGCGGAGTAAAAAATGCGTTGTAACAGGTGTATACCAGGCAGCGCTATTGGGTTTGCTAGTCTTGGAGGCTTTTAAAATGTGTTGGCATTTGCAAAGCCAATAGTGGCGGACCACAGTGTTAAAAGTATGGACAACATTGTCCTCTATACTTTCTATACCCTCAAGATGATGCAACACGGTGGCCACCTTGAAGCAAAGGGGAAAAAAGTTAGATTCTTTCAAGATGGCCGCCGTGCTGCATAACGCAACGTTGTGATAGAACTCATGTATCACGCAATGAGGAGGCCAGCTTGACAATCCAGAAAGCAATGTTTACTCTACTTTAGTCACCACCATTGACTTTGCAGGTGCTGGTGCAATACAAAAGCATTCTGCACTGGTAAAACAAATTGGAGCTGCCACCATGGAGCAAGACAGGGGCGGAGGTTGAGGGAGAGAAGACTGGCAAAGTGGGCACAAAGAGCCCCTTGAAAGTATAGTAAGACAATATCCAGCGCATCCACAAGGCCACCATTGGGTGCCTGGTGTGCTGCGGAGGACAGGGTCGGATTGGTAAGGCGGGCTCTCAGGTAATGGGTCGAGGGGCCGCTATCGAAGTTCCAGCTATGGGCTGCTTTTTTGGCAGCCTGGGGGGCGATTTGGGGTATATCTGGTGTGTTCAGATGTCGCTAGCAGCCCAGTGGGGCCCTGAGTGGCCTTTCTGGAGGCAGATGGGTGTCCTTTACCTCCCTTTTATCTACGGGCAGAGGTGTCACTCCTTTCTCTCGCTGGGCCGTCAATTAATGTGTGCAAACTGAGCGGGGGCAGGGTGCCTGAGCAGAAGTGGCCTCTCTTGTTTTCAGGTGTTTATAAAACTTTGCTGAAGAAGCGTCTTGTGGAAAGGCAATATGCAAATGTGGGGCACATTTTATTTTGCGTGCCCGGGTCGATTTCTAATCCCAATCCAACCCTGGCGGAGGAGTAGCGAGAGGGAGGGGGATAGGAAGAAAAGGAGCGAGTCAGGGGAGCAAAGGAAAGAGCACCAGGAGCACTAATGAAAAGTTAGAAGCAAGACATTCCCTCCCATTAAATAACATATGTAATTAAGAAAATAAAAGTAGTACCCTGACATAAGCAGTGGGAGGACAAGTGAGCCATTCTTGACATCATTTGGGCAGCTCTGACAACATTTTGGCTATTGCTGGTGTATTAGTGGTTCATCCTTGACATACTGTGGGCATCTGTAACATCATTCTAGGTATGTCTGCATAATAGTAGCTGATTCTTGGCATACTGTGAGCATTTTGCAACAGTAGTTTGGGTATCCTGGCATAATAATGACACATACTTGGCCATATATGACAATTATAAATGCACAATAATCCTCATCCTACACCTAATAGATGTGTTCTTGACATAATTGTAATTATCGCTCTTCATTGCATAATGGTGGTCGACTACAGTGGTGCCCACTCTTGTTGTTGTCATTTTGGACATTAACTGGATATCCCTGGCATAACTGTGGTTAAAATTCAAATCCCTTCTATGTGGTGAGTATCCCTTGCACATAATGATGAAAAATGGGCAAAAAAGGTGGAATCTGTCCATGTGATAGCTGTACATGTGAGTGTTTTGCAAATTACAAGCTGTTTGGTGATCAAACGCGTATTTAATATAAAATGAAAATCTGGTATATGAGGACAAAATACTCGTTTTCATGAAAATTACAAGCTTCTGTTCTGGCAATTAAATGTATTTATGCAAAATGATAATCTGCGTGTTCATGTGAAATGGCTGTATTTTCAAAAATTGGCATAATTGTATTTGCTAAATGTTTAAAGCTGTGATTCGAAGAATGGTTCAGGATGAGCATGCTGCTAATATAGTTGTTTGGAACCAGAGGATACATGTTATTTCTTGGTTTGATTTTGTGGAGGCATTAATTCACCCAGATTGATAAACCTTTCTATAATAGTATCGCCACTGCAGTCTGAGGGTTGAGCATTTACAGATGGTTGAACAATTATGGTTCTATAGTTTCTATTGAATTGAACCTTAACATTGCAGCAGGAGTCTGTAGAATGTATCTGGCTCTAGTGTCCTTGTCCTGGGATTGTGAGATTTGTATTACTTTTGTTTTCCCAATCTGCCCTCTCCAAGGTAAATTATGCAGCTTAAGGCAGCACATTTTATGGTCGTATTCATTCATTATTTCTTAATCTTTACACATGTATACAATGGGCAAAAGTTTGACCTCATTAGTACCAGTGTAATCCCAAAATACACCAATAAGCAACTGAAAGGTGACCTTTGTAAAGGGCGTTCAACTGTGCAGCAACACATGCTGCTGCATGTTTATTAATGTTTGAAGTAGAAATATTTTTTTGTTAAAATCTGCTAATCGCGCATCAGATGATGGATTATGAGGTAAATGTGGCAAATCCAGAATTATGCTGAAAATACTGTGGTCATAAAATTGTATAATTCCAGTTGCCTTGGTCATAATAGCTGTCTCCAAATGACACTGAAGAAGCAAGATGGAAAAATGAAGTGAAATGAATAAAGACGCTACAATCATTTTGAAAATTAACAAGTCGCATGGAATTGTGTATCCCGATTTCTTTAGCTGCCTGTAGCATATATATTTCTTTAAGGCACTTTGAGGGAAATTGTACTGAAAAATCCCCTATTTTGTCACCATGTGTTCAATGATGTTTAGGGGAAGTTGAGCCTCACGTTTTCTCAGGAGGGTAAGGTTTGCCTGTCCAAAGACGAAGGTAGTGAAATAGTTTGTTCAGAACCTCTACACTTTCAGCTGGTTTCTATGAAAATTATGCTGCAAATTACAGCATATGGCTGTGCTTTTTCAAGATGGACTCACGGGGTGCTCCCATCCACCCTTAGGGTTGTCTAAAATGAGTTGGATCTTATGTCCCAGCCCTACAACTTTTAAAGTTTTCCAGGCTCCACTGTTTCCAGTACTCCATACATACTGTAACTGCATCTTAATCTTATTTCCTTTTACCCCTCCACAATTAGGGGCGGCTCCTCTGTTAGAGCGGAGAAGCGTAGCTCCAATTAATTTCCCCCTAGCCACAAGATGAAGAATAAAATGGTAATTGATCATCACTATTTTATTTTTCATCCTCCCGTCCCGAACAACTGTCAGGACGGGGGCGCAGGGTCACTGCTGAATGTCAGCAGCAGGGACTGGGATGAGGGTGGGTTGTATGTGAACTTTTCAAAGTGCGCATGTCTTTTTGGCCAGCCGTCTTGCAACAGCCAGCCAGACATGAGCACTTTGAAACCTCTAAGACAGCTGGGTTAGAGTAAGTGCAGGCCTCAAGAGCAATGTGGAGCGCAGAGGGAAGATGCTCCTTCCAATCAGGGCGCTTCTTTCATGCATGTGAGAGCTGTGCCCTGATTGGTCAAGGGAGTTACCAGGTGGCCAGACTGCAGCACGAGGAGGTCTGGATCAGGAGGTCCTGTTGTCAAGTATTTTTTTATATATTAGGTTTATATTTGCACGTGCCCGTTAATTTTTTTATTTTGTTTGAGTGCCCGCCCAACACACTTCCTGTTGATGCCAGCCACCAGTGTCCACAGTTCTACCAAGTCACCTTAGTCTTGCATCTTCATCATGAAACCTCCTGCTCTGCTATAAAGGGAGCACCACATGTGATACTGAACTATTTTATCAAGTGTTTAAAGCATACGTTAATCTACTGCTAAAAGTGGTAATCACAGACAATGTATTATCCAACTCAGCACTGCTCATGTTATCAACTGCGTAATTACACATTTCTGAGAAAGCATTTTTTGGGGCCGTGACATGAACATGCCTTCGGAATTTCTTTGTGTCAAGGAAATAATAAAATGGGAGTAAATCTCACCACCACAGACATCATTAGAGAGCGTTGCAGAACTATACATAGTTAAAGAGCAGTACAAGCCTAAGTTTCACAAGTAAACAAAGTAGGTGAGAGTTCGCCAGAAAGCAGAACACAAGATCAGCAAGTTTTAATCAAATGCAAAAACATGTTTGACAAGCCTTGAAGAGTTTATGATCACAACACACAAGCATGTATTTCATTCTCATTATCAATAGAAACATTAATTGGACTTGGTAAAAGGTAATTTTAGTCAAGAGTATACAGAGTCAGATAAGAAAGCTTGGGAACAGAGCAATAAACATTTACACACTCAAGGAGGGAAGGTTAATGTTTCATCAAAGCTTTGTTAGCATTACGATAAGGGGAACTTAGAGGAGAGGAAAGAGATTTAAGGACACAGGTGATGTGGTGTTTATGTGAAAGTGCATTATTAATGCGTATTTTGCCTGCCTTGCTATTGCTTTTAAAGATAATCAGCATTTTCGTGACTATATAAAGGGCTGCCTGCGAGCAGTCATTTGAGATCAGCTTTTCAGCTCTATGGAAGTGACTGGTCTCCCAGCCGTTGTGATTAAACCTACTTTTGCCGAGCCAGAGAAGGCTTGTCTCTCTTTATTCCAGTTTTACCCACCAACATATGCCTGTGCTGCAGACAGCACACCTGCTAATGACCGGATGCAGCATCACTTTCTTTGTTTTGGGTTTGGCAATTCCAAAGCATGGGATATGCCTTCCTGTAGCCACTGTGTCCCAACATGATCATAATTAATGTGCAAAAGATAGGTTCCTGCAAGAAGTGGTCCATTGCGGATGGAAAAAGCTTGAAGGTAAAACAGAGTCCAAGATAGAGCAGGAGTCCCCAAGGAGGCACATGGCAGGTGTAGCTAAATTGAGCACAGTGCAGCACTAGAAGAAAGCCAAGGTTGGAAAAGTATCCAATGACTAGTGTGCAAGTGGAACAAAAATGAAACAAAAATAAAAGCCTAGGTATGTAGAACCCATTGCTAAATACCTTAGTTGCTTTGCATCGCAGTGACAGAGTGTTTTAGTTTTCTCTTACAGAGCGAAAGAAGAACAGGGGCTATTTTTGATTGGGCTGAGTTCCACTTTCTCAGATTATCGGTGACCATCTTACACTGGTTCCGTGTTTTATGTGAAGAAAGGGATGGCCTAGAATTTATGACTTGCCAGCATTAATACTTTGCATCCTGGAATGCTGCACCTCCACTTTCAGAGCAGCTCTGCATAGAGCCAACATTCAGAACACCTGTCAAACTGACCTTCTGACAGTTGCTGCCTCCTGAGGAGAGAGGGTCTGAAGTGCCCGTCTTGCCCTGATCGTGGAGAAAGATAGTGCCACCATGACAGGAGGACGACTGCAAACTGCCAATCTTCAGTTTCCCAAATTGGGTAAGCAAGAGCCACTGAGGCGAGTGACACAAACAGGCCGAACGGGTGCAAGATCCCTTCTACTCTCTGACCACAAGAAATGATCACATAAAAACATTGCACAGTTATGCCCTGTGTATTCATTCATAAAACAGCCCCTGGGATGCTTTGACGAACAGCACTATTCCCGCCATGTGCAGTAAACCTTTGCTATACTACGAAACTAACTTTAAAATATATTGTCAGATAGATGTATGTGAGCATCCTGCCAATTTACAACTTCTGACTTGCACCTTACAACCGGTCCTCAGTGCCGTGTACTCCTCCCACCTGTCCCAGCCCTACCACGCATCAGGGGTTAGACTAATGTAATGCATTTTAGTGTAGTGTCCTCGTCTAACACTAAAATGTATTAGTCAAGTATTTAGAGAGCGCCGAGTTCACCCCACGAGGCGCACTTCACCGGAGCCGCATGTAAGTAACTAGCGCACTGGTAGTGAGTGTGCTGTGCTGTCTGACACCCAGCAGTCACACAAATATACAGTGGCCCTCTTGTATATTTTTATATATACCATCCTATCTGATCGACAGTTCTTTAACCTTGTTTAGGCACCATGGGCTGGGACTTAAATCAAGCCCAGCCTGGCCTCTCTTTTTCCAGAGTAACACGTCAGAGAGTGGCATACACCAATACAATTCGGAGGACCCAACGGTGCATATATGTGGATCCGAAGGGGGGGGGGCAGCGCCTTGCCTGCTGTTTTTTTCTGCCATGGCACCACCCACTGTGACCTCACAATGTGTTTGATTGGCCCTTAGGTGGTTCTCGGCAGATTTGATTTTCCTTAAAAGGCCAGCCACCACAAGAGTGATGCCTCGCCTGGTCCACGTGGGATCCTATAGTGCTGCTCTGCTGTGGAGGAGGTTGGGCTCACTTGCACCAGGGAGGATGCTTTCCAATTCCTCACAGCCATCCTCACCCAACCTCAGCAGCACCGGCCCCAGGCAGACATTGCTGCTGTCTAGGTACCACGGGACCAGGGATGTAAACAACTTTCACCTGCCCTCCTGCCGCGTGTTGTGGATGTGGATGGCGGGTGGTTCAATGCTTGGTTTTACTCACAAGAAAGTGTCACTCCAGGTGTCACACATTTGCTTGTTGAATATTGCTGCAGGTTTATTCTATACAAAAGTATGCAATATGGTGGCTTATCTTACGGGCGCTCCAAGGGCAGGCATCTGTAACCAAACTGTGCTGCCTGCCCGCCTGATGAGCCAAGCAGCGCTGGGGAGAACCCAATCAGTGCTACACCTTATGGGGTGATCCTCTTTCCGGATCACGTGACACATTGGTTCCTTATTACTCACACCCCTTTCAGGGCGGAGCGTAGCAAGGCAATCCCCCGATTGTGCAGGCCCACAACCGCCCGAAGGATTAACGGGACACCGATACAGTTTTCCAGGAACCTGCCATGAGGCTCCTGGGATTTGGCTCTGGCACCCCTATTGTGCCCTGCAGAGGTACCCTTCTGTACCCATTTGCTTCCAAATCGCCCTGTAACTCCGCCACAACTCTGGAGGCAGCCTCTGTCGCCACCAGAGCCCCACACCAAAACAACTATACGCTTACCTGCAACCTCCCATCTCTAGAGCCTCCTGCAAATCTAGAAGGAAGAGATCCATCCCTACTGGTGATAAATGAACCCCATCTGTATCAAAGTATCCTTTCCCCTTAGCTTAAATCATCTAATGTCTGATGAAACACAGACCCCTCTGATCTGTGAACTTACGCATTGAAATATTAACCCTCTGCTCAACAGCCTCCTCTGACTTAGCCTCGTGCCGCACTCTGCAGAGAATTATCTCAGACCTCCAGAGCTCACATTGCCCTGTATATTTACTGATCTCCCCCAAGTCAGCTTTCATGGCTTGTAAGAGTGACCTCCTCCCCATGGCAATGAAGTTGTTGCCCCCTAGGTATATCACTAAGAAATTGGGGGGGACCACCCCCCTTGGACCAGTCTCTGTTCCAATCTGTTCATTAGGCTGCTCCATCTCATTCCGGGGAAACCCATTGAAAACAAACTGTGTTTGTGAAAATCCCCGTGTCCAATTCCAGCGCACAGCCCACTGCGCCACCCTGGCAACAAATGAGTGCCCGATCACCCATACTTGGAATCCTGGTAAAGTAAAGGACACCATTTTTACACTCTGCTTTTTAATGTTCATTGTATTCACGCATAATTCGTCATTAGTACCTGCACTATAATTACTATATAAAAAATTGCATTCAAGGGCGGATGTAACGCTGGTAGCAGTGAGACTCCCAACGTCCTTCCTTTTTTATACCCTCTGGCTTCATGCCTGCCTTGAACGCAGCTGTGGCCGCCCCGATCCTGAAGGAGTGACTAGAGTATTTTTTGTCAGGATGGGCCAAGACCTGACCGTGCTGGGCAAGCCCTCATTATGCATTCTATCTGAAATTTGGTCAGGGGCCCCTGGTCTGCGTGAATCTGGAAGTAGCCAGGGACGTCGGGGCTTAGCGCCATAGCGTCATATACTTTTTTACCTTGGCGTCTGGGCAGTATCTTTGATCCCCTAGAGGCCTTAGTACCACATTGGCCCCACGCCCTGTCTGATCAGTTTTGGACTTTCTGATATGAATGAACCGAGTACCCTCCAGGATGACGTCCTGTCTGCTTAAGGCATCGCCTGACCTATCTGGCTTGGATCTGGCCACCGGCTCAATGATTCGAAAAGCCCCAAAGAATGCCAGACAGAATGCCCTTGAGAAGAGTCTGGCCTCAAACTGTGAATAGGTGACCTGCTCAATCACATCCAACATGCCCTGGAGTGTGGGAAAGTCAATGTTGTCTAGAACCCTGACCTCATCCCTGGCTAGACCCTTGAGGGCCGCCCTGATCAGGAAGGACTTGGTAGGATTGTGCCCTCCCCTTAGTTTGGCGTCGTGGCTTATCGCCGCCAATTGGCCGCATACCCAAGAATGGCTCCTCCCCTGTTCCTTTGCCCATAGTACGAATGCCTGCACTCTCTGTCCCAGGGGTAGTGAGGAATGGCCCTGAGTCCGTGAAACTTCCAAGAATGTGATAAGGTTTGCCTTGTGTCTCTTCCTGGTGCCAGAGAGCCTTCTCCCAGTGCTCTCAATCGTTGTTCCACTGCAGGATCCACCAGAAGTGTGCCGGGAAGGGGGTCATCTCCGCTCTCGCTCGGGGCCAGGCCTCCCAGAAACGGAGTCATTGAAAACGAGAGGGAGAGTCAGCTGCCTCAATATGCCCCGCCCTAAACTCAACATTGCAGCACAGACATGCCCTGACTAACTCCCTTAGCAAGCACAGCACCAATTGGCACTTGGCTGTCTGCCAATTGATGGCCTGCACCACCTCCATGTTATCAGACCAGAATAGGACCTTTCTGGCTGATAGCGCTTCGGGCCACAAATGTAGTGCAATCACAATGGGGAACAATTCTAGGACAGTGATGTTTGCCGTGATGTTATGCTTTCGCCTGGCGTTGGGCCACTCCTGGGCACACCATTCAGTACCCATTATTGCCCCAAAGCCCTCTCTGCCTGACGCGTCCGTGAAAAGACAGCGCTATAGACTCTCTGCCCAGGGTGCTCTCCAGATCACCGGTCCATTAAAATGAATGAGGAACTTGTGCCACATTGCCAGGTCCTTCTTCAAACCTTTCCCCAGCCGGACCAGGTGATGTTTCTTGCTGACTTTTGCTGTTGCCCTAGCTAGTCGCAAACAGCCTACCGCCCGGATCTCTCTAGATGCAAAATCCAACTTTCCCAAGAGGCATTGGATGGCACCCAGGGTGGCCTTGTCCTTCTCTAGCAATACCTAAATGTCCTGACGCAGAGCCTGCACCTTATCTGCAGGAAGCATGGACTCGCCCTTAACCCCTTCGACGCTCATGACGAGCTGGGCTCGTCATGAGGTAGCCTCCTCGCACGCTCATGACGAGCCCAGCTCGTCACTTAACATGCGATACCGCAAATCTCAGCGTACGGGCGGAATTCCGCCCGCACGCATGCGGTTAATCGTGTCCAGCTCAATGCCTAAAAAAGTGAGAACCTGCGCCGGACCCTCAGTCTTGCCAGGTGTTAACGGGACCCCTAGGTGCCTCACCAGTTCTTGAAAACACTGCAGGCCCCTGCTACAATCCTGTGTACCTGTACCCCCATTGAACAGAAAGTCGTCCAGGTAGTGGGTCACTCCATCAATGTTGAATGTCCCAGTGAGCACCCACTGAAAGAAAGAGCTAAAGGCCTCGAAGAAGGCGCAAGACACGGCGCACCCCATGGGCATGCATCTGTCAAAAAAGAAGTTACCCTAACACTTAAAACCCAGAAGATGCTGGATTTCCGGGTGGACCGGCAGCAGGAGGAATGCTGACTCAATGTCTACCTTTGCCAGCCATGCCCCCCTGCTCGCTCTCCTCACCATGTCCACTGCCACATCTAGGGAGCAGCAGGAAACTGAACACATCCCCTCCTTTAACCAGTGGTTAACTGAGTTGCCTTCAGGGTAGGACAGGTGATGGATCAACGGGAAGGCCCCTGGCCTTTTCTTAGGGACCACATCCAGCGGGCAGATTACAAAATTCTTAAGGGGGGGCTGATTAAAGGGGTCCGCAACCCTGCCCAGGGCAGCTTCCTTCTGAACTTTCTCCATTACAACCTCGGGTAGCTCTCTGGCAGACTTAAGGTTCTGTGCATGCCTGCAAACTAAATGACCCAAATATGGTGTTCTGAAACCTTCCATGAAACCCTCTGCTAGGAGCAGCCTGTCCTTGGGGTTCGGGTAGTCTCAGATCAGGGGGAGAAGGTTGGAAATTATGTTGGGGGAAGGGCCCTTTGCCTTGGGAACCTTAGAGGACACCACCTGGGAGGGTGAGCAAAGGGTGTCTGCGCAGAGTGATGATGGAGGTACCTGAGAGGATGGGACCCGGGGAGAACTGGACTACTTACCTTGCCGTCAGGCAAGTGTTGGGGAACCCTCTTGCTTAGTACTACAAGAGGCGGCCGTATGGGTGGACCCACACTTACTGCAGCTGTGGGCGAACTTGCAAGCTTTGCCCCAGGAGCAGGACCCCGCATTGTACAACATACAGGTGCCGTTGTTGAATCTTTTACCCACTTGCTTCTGACCACCTCCCTGACCTCCTCGAAAGGGCTGCTTGAACTGGACTTTCCTCGCCTGCTTCTGACCCTTGGGTTTGTCTCCCCCCTTTGTGTTCGTACTTGTCCTATCCTTAATTTTATATGTGCCTTTACCCATCTGCTGGACCCAGAGCCGAACCGCCATTTGGTCCCACCCCAGTTCGGGACATATTGCCATCTTTTTCCGGAATTCACAGTCGTAGCTTTACCAGCCCATCCCAACTTTTGTTTCCGCCTCACTGGTTATGGTGCGAGCATACTGGAACAATCCTGGACCCTGCTCTGGGTATGTTTCCATGATCATCGCTGCTAAGATGGCGAAATCTTGCCCCCAGGTTGCAACTGTTTTCTCAGGTCTCGCTTGGAATCGCACCTTCTTATCATCTTCCTTACTCCCCATCTTTCTTGTGTCCACCCCATCTACCCCATGCATCAATAAGGTGAATATATTGATGGACTCATGCCTTCGGATCCCCTCCTTGGCCGCTAAAAGCATTTCCCATGCCAAGGAGCAAAATCCAGACACCAATGGTGCCACCGTGACGAGTGGCACGGGCGCCGCAGCTGCTTTGGCTGGTTCAGCCGAAGGTGTGTAAATGCTAACATCCTGGGGCGCGGCCAGCGGGGTCACCTAAACGGAGCCGTCTGAGCAGCTGTCACCCGCTGCTGCCCCACCCCCAACTCAGGGGGAATGCTACTTGACACTGCGCCACTGTGGATCTGGTCTGCCATTGCCCCCACCCCCGCCATCTGCTGAGACCCTGGATTCCCTGCATTGGCGGCTGCCTCTGGAGCTCTGTGGCTGCTCACGTTGTTGGCTTGATCTGCCCAAACCTGTGTAATGGAAGGTGCCCCAACTCCCCCCACGACAGGTGGAGCAGGCGGGAGGGGTGCAATGGGATTGTCTAGACGTGATTGAAAGCTGATCATCAAACTTAACATAGTGTCCATCTTCTTACCCATCTTCTCCATGCTCCCGTCGCCAACAGCGGAAATGTTTGGTGCACCCACTGGTGCAGCCAGCGCTGGCACTGCTTCTTGCAGGTTGGCCACTACCCTGACCTTTGGGGCTGGGGGGTCTGGAGGAAAGTCCTTATTGGTGGGCCGGCGAGCCCGTTTTGGCCTGCCTGTTCCTACTTCCACTGGTCCTGCCTGAAGGCCAACTGGCAAGTTCGCCACCACCCCAGAATCTTCTTGTTCTCAGGAGTTGAGCATTCCTTTAGCCCAATCGACTCCTTTGGCCTTTACCATCGCCATAAAGTCTGCCTAAACTACATCCTGTGATGTGCCGGGTTGTGACTCCTCCACACAGCTGATTTGGGAAAACAAGAGGGCGGGAGCCTTGGCTATCCATGGCTCCGGACTTGTCAGACCGACAGCCTCCATGCGGGTCCTTAGGGTGATAAAGAATCGTAAATAGCTGCTCCCCACTTTTCATGATTGCGCCACCAAGTGGCTATGTCGCGGGAGCCCCATGCCCCTAAGCCCTGTACCGTGTCCAACCTGCATCTGCCCCAGTACTTACTTTGTCTCTTGATCTCCTGATACCTATCCTGACGAGTGATACCGGTGGGTGGGTGGGTCACGGGTGATTCTAGTATCCTTGTTGGCTGGAGCGTGCGTGGTTGTGAGGCAACTTTGCTTGCCGGCCCAAGTGCCTGTACTAGCTGTATTTCAAAATTGAATATCAGATCAGCTTATACACGTTGTTCCCATCCCTGAGCCGCCAGTCATTGCGCTGCACATAGCCCCCATCTCATTCCCTACTGCGCACCACTGCAACTTAATTCTGCGGAGGCTTGCCCCATCCAAAGGATGTTGCGCCGCGGCCGGCATACAAACCCGGTTGATCGGCCCGAGGTAAGCAGCTCAGCCCGTCCCACCACCTCTGTTGCCCCCCACCGCTCAACCTCATGATTGTCTCACCAGTGCCCGCTAGGCTATGAAGATGAAGTGTCCCAACCGATCCTCGGCGACCCATGTGCGGGACTGCATGGGATCGTCACACGGGCCTGGAATAATTAAGATAGGTTAGCACGGGCAGTGCACCTTAAAAGGGCAATAGACCCGTTTACCAGCGCATCCCCTGGAGGCAATCCTGCCACTATCTTCCCAGGCATGATGCCCCCGCGATGCAAGCTTACCCCCCAGCCTAAATAACTGCCCGTCCGGGGCAAGCAGGCCCCCATTTGCTGGCCTTGCACTTCCCTTCGGCCAGACCCCAGTGCGGCGGGCACTCTTATGAAACTCGTCCTGCCACAAATTTTACATGAACCCTGTCCCTTTGCTGGCCCGACAGTTCAACTTCTGGTCGACCTGCTCCTGAAACACAATGGGACCATTTAATATTACCAACAAACCGCCTTCCATGGTGACACTCAAAAACCAAACCTGTGTCATATTAACATTTGAGCAACACATGTCCCCCACTTACAACAAGTCAGCATGGGGAAAAGCATAACAATGCCATGTTCATAGCGCTAACGACACCGTCCACGCCGATAACCGCTTAATAATCAGCTAATAAACGCCCTTTACTTCGCGGTCCTTCACTGCCGCTGCCCTCATTTGTGGCCGCGTCTGAGAACGAGGGTCGGGAGAGAGGGCTGAGGCTGTCCGTTAAGTGAGCAGCTTCAACCACTCGGCTCTCCCGGAGAGGCACATACCCCCAGCCTCACCATGGCCAGTGCAAGTACTGCTGTATTCGTACCGCACCTAACCAATTGCCCCCCAGGAGCTCGCATAGGTCTACGTGATGGCAGGGGACCCGAGACAGGACCCCCTCGCTCCGGCCCACCTGTGGGACACGCAACCCAGCGATTCATCCGCGGAGTCGGCCCGAGAACACCAGGATTAAGGGGGGATTGTTGGATGGAGGGGCCGACTCAACTCGCTATATTGAGTTCTCCCGACCAGCGACAAATGCCGGCAACGAGTGACCGACCCTACGAGACAATTGAGCCCCAACGCACCCCCTTTTGGCCATGGATTCAACAAAGGCTTAAATGCTCACATGTTGATGAAACTTTTAGTATCTAAGAATCAGCAAAGAAAGGCGCTGAACTGAGAACCCCGCGCGCTCACGCTCGCATCATGACCCCCCCCCAATAATCCCTCACAAGTTATCACATCCCGTGAGCGCCCGCCCAGTAATAACCCTTCATAAGTGGCAACGGTTCATAACCCACTCAATGCTGAGGTATTGCCACTTGGTCAGCCTCCTCCAACTGAGGCATGAAAGAACGCAATGCTCTGTGCGCAGGATGTTCGCTGTGGGCCAAACCCCGTCCTTAGCACTCGACCCCTCGCTGCATCCACACATTTTTCTCGCCGCCAGCTCCCACCTGGCCCGATCCTCGATTGCCAGGGAGCCGGCAGCTGTTAAGGTGCCTAAACGTGGCCAGTGGATGTGGGGCGGGAAGGGGGGTGCGCACACTCACCTCAAACCTTGCAACTGACTGACCTCGCGATCACGATCCCTAAGGCCGCGCCAATGAATCGCGGAGACAATGCAACAGAGGACGCCAGGATGGCGGTGGAAGACCTATATACCTTCCCCCAATCCTTGGCGCGCAGGAATTGACGAACCTAGCGCGCCACAGGTAAGGAGGGGGGGGTGGGCTCCTCCCTGAGTCCCTGCATTAGAGAGGGGGGTGGGTTGGTGTCCAGATGGCACTAGAGGGCCGCCCGTTTGAGTGGCCCCCTGCGTGGGCCACGGGCAGCCGCACATATAAGGAATCTGAAAACATGGCAGCTATGCTGGCATGACCTTTTCTTTGTGTTAGTGCCGCCTAGACTGGTGCTCACTCACGTTGTACCCTTGTTTTGTCTTACTGGCGCTTGTAAGCGGTCTATAACTGTACTAAAGCCAAGCAAATGGCATTCTCACAAATCACTGGAGGTCTGTGCTGTGCTTACTTTGCAGGCGGGCACAGTATTATCTTCTGCCAAATCATTACTACAGATTTTCACCTTGTATGATCAAAGGTGATACATCGTCAGACCCAAGTGCCATTGAGTTTTGGAAGCTAGTGATCGACGTCATACTAGTGTTTTGATTGTCATAAAGCTACTGTCATTATTTCACGTCTGATCTCTGTGTTTGTTTCATTTTACTAACGCATTATAACACTGTGCTTTTTTATAGCGTACCAGAGCATCTCGTAAAAAGCATAACCTGGCAGACGCTGCAAGCAGTAAACTTCTGTCATAATCACAATGTAAGTCACGTGGCACATGACTCCTGTGTGTGGCTAATCAGCACACCATCGAAGCTCCGATAACACTCGCACAAACTGATTTATAATAAGGAGTGGTTAACATACTTGGCTAGCACAAAAGCATTCTTATCAATGGAATAAATAATTAGAATTCTGATTTTCTGTTTCATAATGCTAAACCAACGTTTGCACATTAAAATGTGGTGTTTGAGACAGACTCTTTTACACACAGTTAACATTTTATGAATTGTTTTTCATTGCATCATGCTGTTTTTGCATTTTCTGGGGCTCACAGACATCCTATCAGACCAGCTTTCTTTTGTTCCTTGCAGTTATTTGAACTATGAAACAGCTGAGAAGCTTTTTAAAGTTACAATGGCATTATTGTGGAGGTGATGCAACAGAAATGTGCTTATCTAATTCAGTATGATTGTGGTATGCTACAGTCTTGGTGGCGAGATATCTTTCCAGCAAGAAGATAACTATTCATATTATTTTTTAAACCTATTCTATGAACATGTATTGACCAATTGTTGGGGATAATCATCGCTCTGCCTGGGCTGGCCACCACAATACCAAGGGTGCCGGCAATGTGCCAGGTCACCCTTATGCCAAAGATGGTAACCATTATACCTGACATAAACACCACTGTACCTGAAATGACCATATGCATGTTAAGAATGGCCCTTATAATGCCATGCATGGGCACATTATGCCATAAGTGACACTAATGCAAAGCAGGGCCATCGTATGCCAAGGAAGGGTTTGCCAAGGTATGCTAGGCCCACAACTATGCCAGGGATAACCCCCATTGTACCTAAAACAACCACAGTTATGTCAAGGATGGCCACTGTAATGCCAAGCCTACACAGAATATGCTGGAGGAGGCACCATATTGACAATGCAGGGCAATAATATGCCTAGGATGGCCATCATATTCTAGGGCCGTAATTATATCGGGGATCTCCACCGTTGCCACAGAGTTAACCACCACTGTGTCAGAAATGGCAACGATAATGAGAGGGATAATGTAAAAAGGTCCAGTATATGCTATTGAGCACCATAATGCAAAAGTTGGCCACAATATGCTAAAGATGTCCATAATAGTACATGGTCACCAGTATACCAGGGGTGGCCACCATAATGCCTAGGATAGCCACAGCATGGCAGAGTTGCTATTATGCCAGGGATGCCCCCACGGACAAACTTAATTCCACACACATGGGCAAAGATATGCCCTGTTGTACGCACACAAAATACATATACACTTAGGCCCAGATAGATCAACTTTCACACAACGCAACGTGGCAAGGAACCTATCTATGCTGTGCTGTGTGAAAGGGAGAAGACAGGAATGCACCACATTTAACATTATATGGTGCATTCCTGTCCTCTCTTTGCTATGGTGCACAATGTGCTGCCTTGCACTAACACGAACATTCTTGCTCTGTGGTGCAAGCTCTATGCATTGTAGGCAGGATTGTTTATATGCAGGGAGAGACA
The DNA here is from genome assembly GCF_964261635.1 of Lissotriton helveticus. Taxonomy (NCBI): domain Eukaryota; kingdom Metazoa; phylum Chordata; class Amphibia; order Caudata; family Salamandridae; genus Lissotriton; species Lissotriton helveticus. The sequence continues at coordinate 181,452,706 of NC_136070.1, read as the reverse complement.
CTTTCATGATCAAAATAAATTCTCTAAGGCTGTGTCCGCTTTCTATGTGTGCTGCAGAATGCAGCATATGTAGATAGTTACAAATGAGGAAAAATAATCATCTATCTCTGTGTTATGCCTCCCCTGGGAAGGCTTAGCATTGTGACTCATTCCCAGGTCTACAACTCATGGTATATCTGGGAATGCATCAAAATCCATAGGTGGATGTGTGGAAACACCGCTTATCCTCCTTGTAACAACCTCCCTGGTGCAGAGTAATGCTAGGCAACTACTTGCGCTTCCTTGCATGACTCCAGCTGGGCTCGAAAAATAAAAAATAAATGGTACTAGTCCTGCAGGTCTAGTACCTTGAAAAATATCCTCGACCTAACTGCAACCTCCTTGACCTCCGTCTGTGAAAGTAGAGCAACTTTGACAAGATAACAAGATTTAAAGGAATCCTTATTGCTCATTCACTTTGTGAGCAATAAAAATTACTTTAAATCTTGTTATCTTGTCACATTAGCTCAGTTTTTAGAGACAGGACAAAAGTTAGTTTGTCTTTCTACTCACCAGAAAAGGCGAGTAGGACCTAACAACAGCTCGCCCTCATTAAATTTAGCTTGCAAATGCGAGCGTCAAGTGGATTTTTCGAGCCCTGTCCAGATTTACCAAGAACGCACGTGGCCTGTGTTGCTTAGTAAATCTGAGTTTAGTGTTGCGTTGCTCTTGCATTACCTTGCGTGACTCAAGGGCAACTCCATACTATGATAAATCTGGCCCTGAATCTTACACTTGTACAACCATACATTCATAAACACACAAAATACCTCCAGTCTCCTACGCCCATTCATTTACCTCCAAAATTACAGTTTCTGCTGATGGCTTTGCAGGGATTTTTTCACCCACTTAATCACTGCTACATGTCCTCTGGCAGGGTTTGTTGGGGGCTGCCATGCTGCTACCCACGGCAGGTTTCCTGAGAGCTTATCAGACTGAGAGGTGCTTGGTGCAATGCTCTGCTGCTGAACACAGGTGAGGCCTTAGTTCTAGCATCTTGCTAGACAAGCAGGCTGAGGAAGGGGTCTTCTGGGAGCTGCATGGAGAATAAGCAATGCAGAGGGCTGGAATAGGGACAGGCAACAATGAATGCTAATGTCCCACCGAGGATTGTGCGTCCTCTAATCGCTTGAGTGTTTGTGAGAATGTGGTGGAGGAGCAGTGTACTCAAAACATAGAGTTTCTGAGAACTAAGGGATACCCACGGTACCAAAAGGGTAAAGAGATCCTTTGAACCAAGGATGGAGGGCTACATCCTCCCTACGTGACTCCTTCTGACCTAAAATCATTCCCTCTGCAGGATCATCATATGTGCAAAGAAACAATGGGCTCACGTGCCAAACCTAAGCACCACTTTAATAGGAATGAGGAAAGGAAACACATATCTTTTTTTTTTAATTATAACCCTCACCCACGCTTGTAGTGCCATGCTTCATCATCTGGTTCTCCCTGGCTCTTAAAGGCCTGGGTGGGCTCGACCTTACCATATTCAATGTGTGTTTTTTGTTGTGCGTCATGCAATTTTATTGAAAGCATGCACAGGCAGTTCTAATACTTAACATTCTGGGTAGTTCCTGGAAGGGAAAGTATATATGGCATAATGATAAATTTCAGCATGTGATTGCTCAAATTTAACACACCGATCACCTCTCCTTCCGTGCTTTTTTCATACTGTTAAAATGTACGTCTGGGTCTGCATCATATACATACTCATGCACATCAACGTTTGTGGGGGTGATATACGTAGGATTCCACCCTGACAAAAGCCAGGACCGTTCAGGCCAATAGTATAGGGCTAAAACATGTTGGTGTTTTAGGACCATTATATCCTTCCAATCCCTAATATAGTTTTTAATTGTTCCTATCCACCCCACAAATAAAGAGATACCGTAGGAATGAATGAGGATTTTTTATCTTTAAAGTTATGCTGCCTATTTAATTGTCTTCATAAGAGCTCCCTGGAATAAGGTTGAGCCCACGCTGGCCTTTAGGGGCCAGGGTGAACCTGATGGCGAAGCATGCCACTACTAGAGTGGGTGAGGGTTATATAAAAAAAAAAGAAGGGAATTGTTCCTTTCCCTGCTCCTGCTTAGAGTGGGGCTTAGGTTTGGCACATGATCCCATTGTTCCCTTGCATGTACGATGATACTCCAGAGGGGACACTTTTAGGCCAGAAGGAGGAGCACTGTAGTCCGCTGACCTCCCTTTTCTTTAGCTTACCCTGCCACCCATGTTGGTGAGACGTGCAATACATGGCCCCTTTAAAGCAAGAAAACCTAGGTCAGTTACCATTACCATTAATACTGCCCTAAGATCCCCTTCTTAGTTGCCCCTTAGTGCCATTTCTGGTTACTCCGGCTATCTCGATAGTTGGGTAAGTTCACATCTATATCTTAGACATAGTGATAAATTAAATACGGACACAGGTGCACCACTCTGTCGCTTATGCTGAGGGAATGATAAACTCCACATTTTCACAGAACACTGCCACCTTTCTGCCAGATGCTTTCGTCTCCTTCTGAATTTCGCTATGGCTGAGTGGCCCACAGGAATATTCAGTAATGTTTTGTGCGATCGCTTGCATGGCGTAAAGCATTGTGTCGGCTTACTTACCATGTGACGCAGTGCAAAACTCAGCAGTGCTACACAAGCGCAAAGTCCCCCATGTCCCTAGCTTAGTCATGAGATACTTCTGCAGGTTGTGCTAGAAAAAGTTCTCTAAAAGCCCCCACAGGTGTATTATACTCCTCAGTACTGAGTACAAGAATAACGTGGCACACTAATATCATGGGCAAAATATTGAGGGGCACACTATTAAAAGGTAAGTGCACAGAGGGAAGAATAGATTTACTACTCTTAACTCTACATATGGGAACCTTGAAGTTATATATATCGTCAAGGAACATAAATGTGGAGTTAGGTCAAGAAAATCTACACACTTACCTGTCAATATTTTGTCCACATTATTAGTGTCCCGTGATATCTTGGACTAAATATTCAGGGAGCACACCACAAAGGCGTCAGCCTAGACCCTGCTTCTCCAAGTGAAGCATACATGTAGCATAGATGACAGCAAAGATGACGCCTGGCTGGGGTTGGACTAGGTCTTTGAGGTTCCACCAGCATCTCCCAGATTAATGTCTCCTATTTAATGGAGTATAGAGTTGGTAGGTGTGAGAAATATCCAGAAAATAAACATCACCTAGTTAATTTTCAAGGGTCAAGAACAACCCAGTAGAACTAAAGGTTATTGTACTTGACATTATTCAATAATATGTCTCATGATATGCATGCACCCTTTTGCTGGGTTCTTATCTGATGATGTGTTTTTTCTGCAGTGCATACATCGCGATGTTAAACCAGAAAACATCTTAATCACAAAGCACTCTGTTATTAAGTTGTGTGACTTCGGCTTTGCCAGAATACTCAGTAAGTTCAATTTCTTTCATCTATAAAAACAAAATAAATAATGATAATTTTAGTTGCAGCCCTACTCATTTATGTATGTGTGTGATGTGTCCCTCATCTTCATAACATTGTCTGTATTTCAGACCCATCTGTTAAGCATTTGGTTATCAATACTAGACCTTGTGGAAACTTTAAATGGCAGCCAAAACATCCAATGAACTCCACCTGGTGTATTGATTGACTGCCTAGTAATTTAGTTGAGGAATAAAGAAACATTTACTGTTTTAATAATGTATATTTGTGTAAGCTGTAACACACCAAGCCAGATCAATTAGGTCAGTAGAAATAAACATGTTGATATGGGCAGTGAGATATACTATGCATTCTTATCTCACTCTGTGTTTTGTGCGGGGACAAATAGAACTAAAAATGGAGAGAACGGACTGTATGAAAGAAACACATTAGTTATAGATTACTTACCTTCGAATTACCCCCATGCGTCAGACTGGATCCGGAAAGATTTTTCGTCTACAGTACCTCTGCGTGTCGGAAGGTGGCGTTGGTTGGCTCCGCGTCCGTCATCGGCGTCGTGGATGACGTCGCGGCAGCTACTTAGCCGCCTCCCGCGCGTGCTGGAGTCCGTTCTTTCTTTTTCCACACCAGCCAGCGCAAATTCAGGAAGAGCGGTACCTCCGTTATTTTTTGACTAACTTTTTCTCGACTTCTTTTTTCAAGTCTTCGACTCCGAAGATGCACCAGGGATGCCCGGTTTCAAGGACTGCATTTCCTGTCATCGCATGATGTCAGTGACGGATCCGCACTGCGTGTCTTTTTTGCCTAGAGCGCGACTACGACCCCTAGTCGTGCTCCGACTGCCGGTCAATGGTGCCGAAGGCTGTGAGGGAGCGGTCCCGAAAGCTGCTGGAGCACCGGCTCTGCGCTGTTCGAGGGAGGTCGAGGGACTGGTCGCGGAGCCACCACCATTCCGGTTCGAAGTCTTGGCACTCGGGTCAGGTAAGTCGAAGCATAAGAAGAAGTCGAAGAGCATCGTCGATCTTCGACTTCTCCTCGTCGGTCAGCCGATCCGACGAGGCAAGCGGGTGGTGCCCCTCCTGCGGCTCGGAGCTCGGAGCCCGAAGAGTCAACACCGAGTTTTCCTCCCTTTCGGTGACACGGAGCGCCTCCCATCCAGCTTCGTATGTTCTATGAGGCAATGTTCTTTGAGCGGACCGACCCCGCCGGCGCACCTTCGGGCCCCGTAGAATCGGTTTGGAGGTCTATGTCTTCACCGCCGGTGGCTCTGCCCCCGGCACCACAGGCCCCACTTGGATCCAGCCCTGGATCCGGATCAACGCCGGTTGACCATGTTACAACTCCAACGGCACCACTACCGCGCTCGATGCTGGTAGGCCCCCCCAGCCGGCGACGACCCTGGCCTCCATCTCGACGTAGACATGGAGCCGGACCGGCGGCGTCCGATGCCGGGTGGGGTTTTTGTGCCCCCGTTCACTCCTGGTGTCCTTTTTTAACCACAATGGAACCCAGAGGATGAGGAGGAGGACTGGGAGGGGTCAGGTGACCTTCTAACTAACCAGTTGGACAGTGAACAGGACTGGAGAGAGGAATTGGGGGATGCCAGTGGTTTGGACACCTCCCCTGACCTTGACATGTTGTCTCCTCCTACCGTGGCTACGAAGGATGGAGCGTCATACGTGGTGTTGCGTAGGGCGGCCGAGGCGCTCAACCTTGAGCTTTCTACGGTGGCAGTCAGGACTAACCTCCTGACTGAGGTGCTTCAACCAGCTGTGGGCTCTCTGGAGACCCTTCTGCCATTTAATAAGGCCCTCATCGACTTCCTTTTGGGCACGTGGTCCAGTCCCAAAACGGGGGATCCCATGGACAGGATGATTGCTTTACGCCACCGCCCGGCTCCAGGCGACCCCACTTTCCTCTCCCAACATCCCACCCCGGAGAGCTTGGTAATCCAAGCCTCCACTTCAAAGAGCGCCTTCCCTACCGCTCCACCGGTAAGGGAATCCAAGAAGCTGGACCACCTTGGTAAGAAAATGTTCTCTTCCGCCAGCTTAGGACTGCGGTCCGTAAACACTGCATGTCTCTTGGGCTGGCATTTCCACTCGCTGTGGGATACAGTGGCGCAAGTGCTGCCTCAGTGTCCGTAGGAGGCCCGGGCAGTGCTCTCCCAGGCTGTTGCTGCTGGAAGAGATGCAGCGAAGTTTACGATATGTTGTGGGCTGGACACCGCCGACGCTCTGGGCAGGACCATTTCAACATCGGTAGTGCTTCGCCTCTATGCCTGGATGAGGTTGACTGGTTTTTCAGGGGATGTCCAAAACACCTTGATGGACATGCCCTTTGATGACCGTCGTCTTTTTCACAAAAGTGATGGCGGTGGTCGCAGCTCATCTGCACAGATTAGGAGTTTCAGTCTTCCCCTATCTCGACGACTGACTGTTGAAGGCGGGCTCACCCCAGGCAGTCGGGTCTATCCTTCCGAACAGCGAGTCCGGGATATTCAGGCTATGATTCCGATCTTTCAGCCTCTATCCCGGGTTTCGGTCAGAATTACTCTGAGGCTGCTGGGCCTCATGGCCTCCTGCATCCTGCTGGTCGATCATGCCAGGTGGCATATGCGGGCTCTGCAGTGGGACCTGAAGTTCCAGTGGGCGCAGCATCAGGGGAATCTGTCCGATTGCATCCAGATCTTAGAGGGCACTGCACAACAACTGCAGTGGTGGCTCACGAACCAGGATTGGGTCAATGGCAGATCCCTCTCCATTCCCCAACCACACCACACTGTGGTAACGGACGCATCCCTTCTGGGATGGGGCGGCCACATGGGAGGGGCAGAGATCAGAGGACTCTGGTCTCCGGCGGAGTCTGGGCTTCACATCTAACTTCTGGAGCTCCAGGCGATTTGTCTTGCACTGAAGGCATTTCTTCCCTATGTCCGGAGAAAAGTAATACAGGTGTTCACTGACAACACCACTGCCATGTGATACTGCAACAAACAGGGCGGGGTGGGGTCGTGGACCCTCTGTCAAGAGGCCCTTCGCCTCTGGACATGGCTGGAACAACAGGGCATTTCCCTGGTGGTTCAACACCTGGCAGGTTCTCTGAACGCCAGGACGGACAAACTCATCCGCAGGTGCATGATGGATCATGAATGGAGTTTTCACTCAGAGGTAGTGCAAGGTCTCTTTTGACAGTGGGGAGAGCCTTGGTTAGATCTATTCGCCACTGAAGAGAACACGCAATGTCAGCAATTCTGCACGTTGGGATTTCCAAGGCAGCACTCGATGGGCGACGCTTTTCGTCGCGAGTGGAGTTGCGGTCTGTTGTACGCCTTTCCGACTATACCACTTCTGCCTAGAGTGCTGAAGAAGATCAGGCGCGACCGGGTCCAAATCATTCTTGTGCTCCGAATTGGGCACGAAGGGTCTGGTATCCCGAGCTGCACAACATGGCCATCGATCCTCTGATCAGACTGCCTCTTTGGGAGGATCTTCTGTCGCAGCAGCAGGGGATAGTCCTCCACCCAAACCTGTCCAGTCTCCACCTCCTTGCGTGGAGATTGAGCAGCGGCAGTTGACGTCTTTCAACCTGCCTCCTGAAGTCTGTGTCGTAATCTTGGCAGCCCGGCGTCCCTCCACTAAGATGGTATATGCCTGCCAGTGAAACAAATTTATGGCATGGTGCACAGCAAAGGCGGCACTATCAAGAGCTATCTTTCAGCCTTTTCTGCCTATCTTCGGCTGCCAGATCAGCCTTCTCTTTTCAAGTACTCGGTAGTTAACTGTTTCTTAAAAGGCTTAAAGCATCTCTTTCCTCTAATCCCCTTCGTTATGCCTCAGTGGGACTTGAATCTTGTTCTCACCTATTTAATGTGCGCTCCCTTTGAGCCGCTTCATAACTGTCCTTTACGTCTTTTGACTCTTAAGACTGCTTCACTGGTAGCCATCACTTCTGCTAGAAGGGTGAGTGAGCTCCAGACCTTTTTTTCCAAACCTCCTTTCCTGTCTGTTCATCCGGACAAGGTGGTTCTCAGGAGCAGACCATCCTTCCTTCCTAAGATGGTCACTGCCTTCCACATGGGGCAGACCATTACTTTGCCCACTTTTTTCCGACTCCGCATCCTTCGAAGGAGGAAGAGAGGCTCCACCATCTGGGCCCAAAACGTGCGCTCTCCTTCTTTCTGGATCGCACATAACAGTTCCGGGTGGATGATCAATTTGTTTTTGGCTACGTGGGCACAAAGAAAGGTTAGCCAGAAACAGGTCCCAGGATGCTTGTTTCCCGTCCAGGGAAGACATGGCTTGGCAGTGCAGGCTGGACTGTTCCCATGAGGCACAGGGTCAGACTGATTTCCATATGGCCATGATTGAAGTGGTGTGGCGGAGTGAGCTCAAGAATGATGATGGATTAAACCCAGATCAGTTGACTGGGGGTGAGTGCTTGCAATGTTCATTACTCCGTCCATCATTCCCTTTGGTTTTGCTTTGTTTGCCCTAAGTTGGCAGGGTATGCCCAGATGTGGGTCCCTTGCTCACTTTGCCACTGGATTCAAGCTAGCCTGGCTGATAACAGCTGATTAGCCAGAAACCGGTCCCAGGATGCTTGTTTCTGGTCCAGGGAAGACATGGCTTGGCAGTTCGGGCTGGACTGTTCCCATGAGGCACAAGGTCAGACTGATTTGCATATGGCCATGTCTGAACCGGGTGGCGGAGTGAGCTAAAGAATGATGATGGATTAAACCCAGATCAGTTGACTGGGGTGAGTGCTTGCAATGTTCAACACTCCGTCCATCATCCCCTTTGGTTTTGCTCCGTACACAAACACACCATTTCACGATGAGTCGTGTTGTATATTAAGGCATGTTACTCTCTGGCTAAAATGGAGCCTCCAGTGGGGCTGCGCACCCATTCCACCAGGGCGACGGCAGCTACTACTGCCTTGGGAAGAGGAGTTCCTCTAAATTACATCTGTCATGTGGCAACATGGGCATCGCTGCACACTTTCACCAAACACTACTTCCTGGACAGCCAAGTCCGGAGAGATGGCTTCTTTGGCCATTCTGTTCTCCAGGACTTTCTTGTGTGATCTTGGTTCCCAGACCCACCACCAGGGTTGGTATTGCTGGAGTATCTATTCTAAGGTAAGGAATCTATAACTAACATGTTTCTTTCAGATGAACAAGTTACTTACCTTTGGAAACAATATATCTGTAAGAAACATTAGTTAGTTATAGATTCCTTACCGCCCCATCCATTCTCCCCGTTCTGCGAACTGATTTCTAGGATAAGGACATCCTTTCAGGGCCCTTGTTTTGTGCACCAGTGATCAGTGTCTTACATGGCTCTGTGTTTCTGGCCCGTAAAGTGGTGTACAGAACTGATGTCCGCGCGCGAGGGCGGCATCTAGGTAGCTGCCGTGACATCATCCCGGCGACCACGACACCGACGACGGACGCGGAGCCGACCGACACCACCTTCCGACTTGCAGAGGTACTGCTGATGAAAAACCTTTCCGGTTCCAGTCTGACGCCTGGGGGTAATTCTAAGGCAAGGAATCTATAACGAATGTTTCTTACAGATATATCGTTACTGAAGGTAAGTAACTTGTTTGTTTTGCACAGTGCAGGATGGTACAGACTTTCTTACTGTATCCGCCTGAAAGAGAAAATGTGAGTAGGATGCACCAGCTCCCCACTAGCTAACCTTCTCATTGGTTATGCATCTTTACTAAGCCCTGTGGTAGGATGAAGTGTTATCTGAGGAATATGTCACTGTGAGAAGTCAGGCTGTTCATGATCTTGGAAAGTCTGCGACTGCTGAATCTGAAGCCAGAACTGTTTGAGGCACTAATACACAGAGGAGATGATTACGAGTATGCCAGTTTTTGGTGAAGGTATTCTGGAGGGCCGTATTCCCCACTGTAATTATGATTTATCTTCTTAAAATGAGGAACAACAAGGACCCTGAGATAACTGGTTCTTTTCTGTTTAGTTTTCCTGATTCTTGGTAGAAGACCAATGGCGTTTTCCTTCTGCTCTGAGCAGCCAGAAAGTGGCACCTGGACAGGAGGTTATGGCAGCATGAGCTTGTCCGTGGGGAGCATCAACTGTTTACCCCCATGCTGCTGCAGGCACCTGGTAGTGGTTAGGCTGTGCTTCTCCCCACAGTTTCTGCCTCTGCATCTTGTATCAGTGTCCGGTATTTCAATCCTAGAATTATCGGCTCCAGAACTTGCTGACCTGATAGTCAATCAATCAATCAATCAATCATAGTATTTATATAGCGCACTACTCACCCGGAGGGTCTCAAGGTGCTGGGGGGGGTCCGCTACTGCTCGAACAGCCAGGTCTTGAGCTGCTTCCTGAAGGCGAGGTGGTCCTGGGTCAGGTGGAGGTGGGTCGGAAGGGAGTTCCAAGTCTTGGCAGTCAGGTGGGAGAAGGACCTTCCTCCTGTGGTGGCTCTTCGGATGCGGGGGACGGTGGCGAGGGCGTGGCTGGTCGATCGAAGCTGGCGTTTGGGAGCGTAGAAGTTGAGGCGGCTGTTGAGGTATCCTGGTCCTTGGTTGTGTAGGGCTTTGTGTGCGTGGGTGAGGAGCCGGAAGGTGATTCTCTTGTTGACCGGGAGCCAGTGCAGGTCTCTCAGGTGTCCGGAGATGTGGCTCCGGCGGGGGATGTCCAGGATGAGTCGTGCTGAGGTGTTCTGGATCCGCTGGAGTCTTTTCTGGAGTTTGGCGGTGGTTCCAGCGTAGAGGGAGTTGCCGTAGTCCAGACGGCTGGTGACGAGGGCCTGGGTGACCGTCTTCCTGGTCTCGGTGGGGATCCATCGGAAGATCTTTCGTAGCATGCGCAGGATGTTGAAGCATGACGAGGAGACGGCGTTGACTTGTCTGGTCATGGAGAGGGAGGAGTCCAGGATGAAGCCCAGGTTGCGTGCGTGGTCTGTTGGTTTGGGTGCGCTGCCCAGGGCGGGGGGCCACCAGGAGTCATCCCAGGCGGAGGGTGAGGATCCCAGGATGAGGACTTCCGTCTTGTCGGAGTTCAGTTTCAGGCGGCTTTCCGACATCCATTTGGCTACGTCTGTCATCCCTTCGTGCAGGTTGGCTCTGGCGGTGGCGGGGTCGTTAGTGAGGGAGAGGATCAGCTGGGTGTCGTCGGCGTAGGAGATGATGTTCAGGTTGTGTTGGCGTGCGATGGCTGCGAGGGGGCTCATGTAGACGTTGAAGAGTGTTGGGCTGAGCGAGGAGCCTTGAGGGACGCCGCAGATGACTTCGGTGGCTTCCGATCTGAACGGGGGGAGGCGGACTCTCTGTGTCCTTCCGGCGAGGAAGGAGGTGATCCACTCCACTGCCTTCGCCTGGATTCTGACGTTACTGAGGCGCTGTACTAGGGTACGGTGGCAGACAGTGTCGAAGGCCGCGGAGAGGTCCAGGAGGATGAGGGCCACTGTTTCTCCATTGTCGAGCAGGGCTCGGATGTCATCGGTGGCTGCGATCAGGGCGGTCTCGGTGCTGTGGTTGGACCGGAAGCCAGACTGCGAGAGGTCGAGGGATCCGTTCATCTCGAGGAAGGCGGCCAGTTGCTTGTTGACGGTCTTCTCGATGGCTTTGGCTGGAAACGGGAGCAGCGAGATGGGGCGGTAGTTTTTGAGGTCGGTTGGGTCTGCTGATGGTTTCTTGAGTAGAGCGCTGAGTTCGGCGTGCTTCCAGCTCTCCGGGAAGGTGGCGGTGTCGAAGGAGGTGTTGATGATGTCCCGCAGGTGGGGTGCGATGACAGCGTCGGCCTTGTTGTAGACGTGGTGAGGGCAGGGGTCTGTCGGAGATCCGGAGTGGATGGAGTTCATCGTGCGGATGGTGTCTTCGGTGCTGATCGGGGTCCAGGCGCGGAGGGTGGTGGTGGGGGGCGGTGGTTCGGTCGTGGCGTGCGTCGGTTGAGTGCTGAAGCTGTTGTGTATATCTGCGATCTTGTTGTGGAAGTAGGAGGCGAGGGAGTTGCAGAGGTCTTGCGAAGGGGTGATGTCGTTGTTTCCGGCGTTGGGGTTGGAGAGCTCTTTCACGATGTTGAAGAGTTCCTTGCTGTTGTGTGCGTTGTTGTCCAGTCGTTCCTTGAAAGCGGTTTTCTTGGTGGCGTGGATCAGCTGGTGGTGTTTTCGGGTGGCGAGCTTGAGAGCAGTCCTGTTGTCCGGTGTTGGGTCTCTGCGCCAAGTTTTCTCGAGTGCCCTGCAGTTCTTCTTGGAGCTCTTGAGGTCGTCGTTAAACCATGGGGCTTTCTTGCTGCCGGGTCTGCTCGGCGGGGTCTTTAGCGGGGCGAGGTCGTCTGCGCAGTCGCTGATCCATTTCGTGAGGTTGGTGGCTGCTTGGCTGGGGTTCGTTGTGCTGGTGGGAGGGTTCTTGTTCAGGGAAGTAGCGAGCTGGTCTGCAGTGATCTTGTTCCAGCTTCTGCGGGGAGCCTGTTGCTGGTGATGGTGGAGCGTGGTCCTTCTGAAGCTGAAGTGGACGCAGCTGTGGTCTGTCCAGTGGAGCCCCGTGGCGTGGATGAAGGCGATGTCCTTGCTGGAGGAGAAAATCGGGTCGAGAGTGTGTCCGGCGTAGTGGGTGGGGGTGGTCACCAGTTGCTTGAGTCCGAGGTTGGCGAGGTTGTCCAGCAGGGTGGTGGTGTTGCGGTCGTTGTTGTTCTCCAGGTGGAAGTTGAGGTCCCCGAGGAGGATGTAGTTGGCGGAGGGGAGGGCGTGTGGGCTGATGAAGTCGGCGATGTCCTCGCTGAATTGTGTGCGTGGTCCCGGGGGTCTGTAGATGAGGGTGCCTCTGAGGGTGGTCTTGGGGTTGACGTGGATCTGGAAGTGCAGGTGTTCGGCGGGTGCGAGGGTATCGTCGGTGTCGGTCGTGATGCAGGTGGTATTCCTGTGGATGATGGCGATGCCTCCTCCTGTCTGGTTGACGCGGTCCCTCCGGATGATCTTGTATCCGTCTGGAATGGCGATGGCGATGTCGGGCGCTGAGGAGGCGTTTATCCAGGTTTCCGTGAGGAAGGCGACGTCTGGGGCTGTGGTGTCGAGCAGGTTCCAGAGCTCGACGGCGTGTCTGTGGACGGAGCGGGTGTTGAGCAGGATGCACTTCAGGTGGGTGCTGCTGGAGGACGGCTTGGTGGGTGCTGGTGTGGCGTGGGTCCGGTTGCAGGTGAACTTGCAGGTGTGGCAGCTGAAGGGTCCGTGGGTGCGTCTCGGTGTGGCTCGGTAGCAGCCCGGGGTTCGGGCGGTGTTGAGTGCGTTGAGTTCGGGGGCGTCGTAGGTCCGTCGGGTCGGCTTCCGTCGGTGGGGGCCAGGGGTCCTGGCACTGGGCGCGGTCCAGGCGCGGACGGGCGCAGACGGGCTTACCTTTGGCGCACCTTCGGCGCTCAATCGGTGCTCCCGCTGCGCGCGTCCGCTGCGCGGTCGCTCTGGGGGCGTCATAAGAAGGGAGCCGGTAGGGAGGGTCTGCGGGGAGGCGGGAGCGGGCTGACCAATCGGCTGGCGGGGGGCGGGGCCGCAGGCTGGCAGCGGCGGGAAAATGGATGTCGGGCTTGGCAGGCGGCCCTGCGGCGGCTGGGGCAGCGGCAGTATCAGCAGGTAGACAGTGGCTTGGTGGGCGGCCCTGCGGCGGCTGGGGCAGCGGCAGTATCAGCAGGTAGGCAGTGGCTTGGTGGGCGGCCCTGCGGCGGCTGGGGCAGCGGCAGTATCAGCAGGTAGGCAGTGGCTTGGTGGGCGGCCCTGCGGCGGCTGGGGCAGCGGCAGTATCAGCAGGTAGGCAGTGGCTTGGTGGGCGGCCCTGCGGCGGCTGGGGCAGCGGCAGTATCAGCAGGTAGGCAGTGGCTTGGTGGGCGGCCCTGCGGCGGCTGGGGCAGCGGCAGTATCAGCAGGTAGGCAGCGGGCAGCAGGTAGGCAGTGGGGGCGACCAGGCCGAAGGCGCAGTCCCTAGCCTGGAGTCACTCAGAAGTGCGAGTGGTGAAATTCCACTTAAAGTTATTCCACCCTTCCTAATTAGGGGCAGAGCCTTGTGCACAATCTAGGATCACCGTTGAGTCAAGAGAGTAGAGAATGTAAAGAAACTGTACCTGACCGACAATCAGAAAACATGAAAATGTCTCCTTAATGAAAACTTTAGTAGAAAATGTTTTTATCCGTTTTGCTGAAATTTACAGAGCTCCAAGTAACACCAAGAACCACAAAAAATGATATCCTCTTTTCACTTAATGATCTGGCTGACATTTGTGTGTCAGGCATGAGCACTAGGCTACATAAATGCACCTCAACGTGAGCGAGGCTCAAAAAGTCTTTATTGCTTATACAATGATGCTTCTGCAAAAGCTTTAATTGCAGTCTTGGAAACAATGGGCAAAATGTCTCTATTGCCATTTATCAGGCCCGTGTTTTGAGTGATTTATACTAATCTGAGCACAAGCAGGCAAATATGACTAGCTATGAATTTGAAACGTCATTTTACTTGTGTGCATGGCCGTAGAATTTTTGAAGATGCATAAGCCAAACTGTTATAAATATTTACATTTTAATTTGATAATCTGTATAAATTGTTATTTGGCAAAATGGAAGCCGTCCTAAGCAACCATGACAATACATTGGGCACCTAAAATGAGAATGATAAACAAACATATTATGGATCTGTTGAAAGGTACAAAACAGAGTCATCCAGGAATGCAATTTGAAACGCCATGAATATTTACTACAAACTTGGAAAAATCGTAAAAGAGGACACTCGGTCATGCAAATGAGCTTATTTTGGAAAAACAAAAAATGCAGTATATGAAAGATTATTTCAGTACTATGATTTCGAAGTTCACAAAAGAAATTGAACAATGGAAAGTATGAAAAGTACGAGCAATAGATACGATTATCGGAATGACATAGTATATAAGTGGGCCAAAGTCTAGCTTGGATGCAGAAACAGTGTGTCAATCACCTCATGACCAATATCTGGTATGCATAGAAATCAGTTCTCGAGAGTTCGTTTTTTAGGTCTCGCTGAGCCAGTGCATGCGCTGCTCTCCGAGACATTTAGTATCGGGGTTTTCGAAGTGCTGTCACAGGCTTTTGGTGGCCTAGCCCTTGCGTTCACACGTGCAGCCCCCATCTACCTCCCATCCAGCACGATCACTTTCACTTTTTCGTGATTTATACTAATCTGAGCACAAGCAGGCAAATATGACTAGCTATGAATTTGAAACGTCATTTTACTTGTGTGCATGGCCGTAGAATTTTTGAAGATGCATAAGCCAAACTGTTATAAATATTTACATTTTAATTTGATAATCTGTATAAATTGTTATTTGGCAAAATGGAAGCCGTCCTAAGCAACCATGACAATACATTGGGCACCTAAAATGAGAATGATAAACAAACATAGTATGGATCTGTTGAAAGGTACAAAACAGAGTCATCCAGGAATGCAATTTGAAACGCCATGAATATTTACTACAAACTTGGAAAAATCGTAAAAGAGGACACTCGGTCATGCAAATGAGCTTATTTTGGAAAAACAAAAAATGCAGTATATGAAAGATTATTTCAGTACTATGATTTCGAAGTTCACAAAAGAAATTGAACAATGGAAAGTATGAAAAGTACGAGCAATAGATACGATTATCGGAATGACATAGTATATAAGTGGGCCAAAGTCTAGCTTGGATGCAGAAACAGTGTGTCAATCACCTCATGACCAATATCTGGTATGCATAGAAATCAGTTCTCGAGAGTTCGTTTTTTAGGTCTCGCTGAGCCAGTGCATGCGCTGCTCTCCGAGACATTTAGTATCGGGGTTTTCGAAGTGCTGTCACAGGCTTTTGGTGGCCTAGCCCTTGCGTTCACACGTGCAGCCCCCATCTACCTCCCATCCAGCACGATCACTTTCACTTTTTCGTGCTGCTGTGCGAGCGCATCACTAGCGTGTTTTTTTTTTTACATTACGAAAAGCGCCGCGCGGCCAATGCTTGTTCCATTAGTTGCTTTCTCTTTAAGCAGCCATGGGCAGCCCGGGCACCCACTCATGCACATGCTATGCCCTGATGAGCACAGCTCACTGTGCTTTATCAGCAAAACATATAGCACTCATGTATGCCGCTTCGGTTATGGCAGCCGCTTCTTGTTGTATTTCCAGCATGCCTTGCACGCTTTCACTTTAATAACGGCTGCCCCCATATAGCACTTGCGGGACACTGGCTCCGGCAATGGCGGCCGCTTCTTGTTAGGTATCTCTCTAATTCCTTATATAACTCCACGTCTAGAGATCCCAGCCCGCTCTGATCTGGGTCACTGCGCCTCCTGCAGTAATGTCTCCAACCGTTCCTGTGCGCGTGTGTGGAAATCTGAGCAGCGCGCTGGCAGGCAACCCAGGGCGCATGCGTTACTTCAATATAGCGCCACGCCGTTAACCACCGTCACCAATGTGCCCAAGCAGTGCAAATGCACGGCACAGCCATTAAAGGGGCCCTTACTGCTGGATTTGTAAAGCCGAAAAATAAACAGATGCACATATTAGTCAAGCCTGCAATCCAAGAGTATGATGTCTATACTCACTCGTTTTTCACTTTGCAAAACTCCCTAACGCGCTGTGCGCCATCTCCCTTCATCTATCTTCTTTGTCCCACCTCTGTGCCTTAAATATTTTTTCTTATGCCACTATCTCCCCCATAGATCTCTGTGACAGGACTCTTGCATCTTTGTTACTTCTCCATTTACGAGGAAGCCCCCCCACCCCTTTTGAGTCATCGTTAACTCGTGCAGTCCTTAATGCCTTGGCCCCAAGCTCCTTTCTCCTCTGCCACGTTGCTCCCTTCGCACATGACCACGCTCTTGCGGATGTAGTTTGTGTTTAGGATTGATGCTGGTGTGCACTCGAGTGTATGTTTGTAAACAAACAGAAATCGAACGCTGCTGAATGATCGGCATGCGCCAGCCCCTGCCCAAGGTCTGAAAGGCCAGTTGTAGAACCAGATTGTCGGCTTCTTCAAGCAACCTTATTTCTCTTATTGTTGTTTTATTTTACGCACCAACCCCCAATCTATTATTAACGGTTAAACACTTATGCAGTCCCAAAGGCGAGACCTATTGGCTATGCCAGTGCTTGTTTTTTTTTAAACTGACTTTTATATAGCTTGAAACACAAGCACCAGTTGCGTTACATGAGGACACATTTATTTAGACAATCTTTTTTTATGAACCAGGAATAGGGAACAAAGAAGGAGGGTGCAACGGAAGAAGCAGTACTTCAAGGAATTCTCAGTAGATTCTAATTATTTATCAAGCTCTAATGCAGACATTTTACATCCCAATTTACAGAGATGGTTCAGTAGGTATGACCTACTCATTCTTTACTACTTACTGCTGAATTTCCAGAAATAGGTGACACCTGTTAATGAAGATCTTAGTTCATTGAGCTCTTGGTGATTAACTGTCAGGGAGCACTAGCCTTGTATTCTGGATCTAACAGGAGTGATGCACTTTTCCATGTCTCAGTACATCACTAATGACTACATACACGAGAACATGAGGGTGAGTAATAGACATGGGGAAGAGGAATGAGATAAAAGAGAAAACTGAGACACCGGAAACCACCAATCAGACCCATCAATTTTGCTAGCTATTGGAGTCTGCAGGTTGAAGTGGCGATCTAAAGGTAATAGGAGATATCTTAGTGACCTTCATAAAGTCCTGCATCTAACGGCAACAGTGAAAGGATAAACCTTAGCCACATCTCTGTCTAACCAGCTCTCTGTGCTCTGATGCTTAACTTGCTACTCTCAATACTAAAACATAACAAAACTTGAGTATCTTTATCTGTGTTAATCAGCATTCCTCTCTATTAGTAAGGTAACTAACTAAATCGTCTTGACTATGTATTCTCTGCAGGAGATAAGCTTAGTTTATACTTGACACATTGTGTCGCTAAAGAAGTATTGAGCATATACCAGCATATAGATCTGAAATTATTTGGAACGGGTGTAGTAATTAAGGCATTGGGTTAATTTTCAGAGTATTGATGTGACCGGTGTCAGTGAAAAGGCACCCTAGTGTTAGAAATCTTCACAGATGACAAAATGGCATAAAATATGCGACTAACTGATGTGTTTCGAAACCCCAACAGGACCCCGCAAACGCGGTTAAGATCATATCATCCTGCCTTTTATTAATGTGTTTTTCTTCCTCTTCCATCATTTTTCCACAGCTGGTCCTAGTGACTACTACACAGACTATGTGGCAACAAGATGGTACCGTGCTCCTGAGCTATTGGTAGGAGACACTCAGTATGGTCCTCCTGTGGATGTCTGGGCTGTGGGCTGCGTCTTTGCAGAGCTGTTGTCAGGTGTTCCCTTGTGGCCAGGGAAATCAGATGTGGATCAGTTGTACCTCATAAGAAAAACTTTGGGTAAGTCTTACATTAAATGGTGCTATCTAGTGTTTATTCAAATTACTATAAAAACAAACAAATCTGGACCTGTTCTTTTATTTATATTGTTATTATATATATAGAACACTGCTCACCATGGTCAAGGCTAGGTTTGAAGAACAAATTGTGCAAGGCAGGGTATTTTGGTAGACTCTCCTTTGGTAACAATTTTAAATGCAGTACACGTATGCGGGGTATGGCAGCAACATTTAGACAGTAGATACATTTTCAGGTAGGTCTTAAGCTGTGCAGATTTATTTATTTATAAATCGCACAAATCACCCCAGATGGGGTATCTCCACACTATAGAAAGCAACGCCAACACAACAGACCAGAAAACCACAACTCAGAAGAGTTCCATTTTAAGAAGTCTTCTAAAAGAAAAATATTCTGAACATTTTAGAAGATGTATCAGTAGTTGATTCCAGTAATGGGGCGCCAAATATTAGAAAGCTTTACCACCTGTCCAGGCTTTCCTGAACCGGGGTGTAACAGATCATAATTGAAGTGAATTCTAGATTTTGGGGCTATTGCCCGTTAATGCCAGTATTATGGTGGTTCTTCTCTTGGACTGGGTAGGTTGAGATCTAGTGGGAGTTTCCCTCTTTATTTTTTTACTTCCTCCAACTAAGTTCGGTTAGTTAACCAGGCAGTTTAGAGTACCCATATGTTGTGCTTTTTTTATGTGAAAGAGCCTCTAAAAAACAGCCATTTCATTAATTCCAGTAATGGGATGAAATTGTGTCGTTTTTGAGACGAGGCGAGCTGCAGAGTAGAGGACTGCTTACAGAGGGCAAGCCAAATCTCAGCAAAGCCTGTGCAAAGAGCGTTACAGTATTCAATTTTGGATATGACCAGCCATAGCTTAAGTCATATTCTTCATGTCTGATTTTGGCAAAAAGTGTCTGAAGATTCTATTGGTTCTGAAATGTTAGTTGTTGCTTTTTGTGATTCCTTTTATTTGGGTGTCAAGGTTAAGTCTGAGTGCTGAGTTATTCACAAAAATGCTGTCTAGATGAATGGTGGGATGATTCCCATCTTGTTCAGATGTTTAGTCTAACTTGTTGGAAATTTAGTTTTGCTTGGATAAAAGTCCAAAGACCTCTCTTTTCTGTGACTTAAGTTTGACTTGATTTATGATAGGCCTGTGAAGCGGTTTGGAGAGTCTATTTTCAAGTAAATCTGAATATTGTCCGAGTATTGGAAAAAATGAATTCTGTAGTTTTGGAGGAGTTCGCCTAGAGTTTCAGTACAGAGGTTAAAGAAGACAGGGGCTTCTAGTACACCAAAGGTTAGGGAGTGCGTTTTGAGGTGACTTTGCCAATTTTCACCAGCTGATATGTAGGACCAGAACCAATATCGATCAGCTCTACCTATCCTGGTCGAAGTTCTTTTTACAAATAACCTGTTCCAAGACATTCTTGTTTATTTTTGCATTGTGTACAGCAGTCTTTCAAATGGAGGTGTCCTGGACCTCAACAGGGAACAGTGAGCCATGTCTGCAGTGATTTACAAGAATGGGGCAGATTGACTCCCAATCCAGGCCAGGATACAAAATGTAAATCTGATGTCACCCCTGCTTATCTGACACTGCTGCTCAGTATTGTTTAAGGACATAGGAGTTTTTAGAGCAAACACACTCTTCAACTGGAAACCCCAAATCTGAAACCAACTCTGGCATGGAACAAATCCTAAACTGACACTGCTGCCCTTTTTCTGAACGCCCTGCTGCTCAGGACACAACCAGACCTTCTCACCTTCAGAAAACTGTTGAATGTATTATTGTGAATCTCTCAATATGAGAAGCCCTAATGTATTAGTTTTTTATGCTTCAACTGTTGCTTGTAAAGAGCACTAATACATTTTAGGTATAAAAGCGCTATAGAAAACTGAAAATAAATGAATAAACATAATGAATAATAGTTAAAAGTCGGAGCTCAGGTGAAATGCTGGCCAAGAGCTGAAGAAGATTACGGATCAAAATAGAAAACACTTCCGTTTCAGTCTGACAGATGCAAACCTCCTTTTCGACTCTATGAGGTGGCCCAGAGGAACAAGGAGTCTGTATATATGCCTCAATTGTGTTGCTTGGAAAAGGGAGTTGAGTGTCATGAAAGGCTCAGTGTACTGTGCATGGGATTTTAAACATAGTACTCTTTTACGCCTTTAGCCAAATTAAACTTTGTCAAGAATGCAGTCAGAACTAGTTTGAAGCCACTGACATAACCAAACCTGGATAATATCAGTGTCATAGGTAGATGAAGTTGTTGCAGCAGATTGAGATATGGAAGCAGTTTTTAGTTGTTCAGATAGAATAGATCCTGAGAGACCAGGAGATCAAATGAGACTCTTGGTTGTTATACTGAGCTTAAGCATTTAATCAATTTGTAAATGGGTATACGAGTCTGATCTTAGATATTATTGTGTAATTATGGGTATTCATTTATGCTCTGGTGCTCATATTATTGAGTAAACACGTAGTAGACTGTTCAAAAATGTGGAATTATGGGTGGTATGCCATAATTATATGTGACTTTTAAAAACTTGGTGCCATAAATTGTTCTAAGTAGAAAAACAACACACCTGCCTATGCTGAGCAGTTTTTTTCTAAACAATAATTAGAAAAGTGTGCATGAGAAATAAGCATGAACACTTGCTTTAGAAATTGCAACATTTGTTTTAATCCTTTTCAGACTATTTTGTTTTTTAGTCTTTCTTTGTTTTTTAAGCATGAGAATACAAAAATAGTAACAAGAAATACTATACATTTACATACAAACAGGGCAACAATAAGAAAACTTCGGTATGTACATCAGTCATTCAAACTCACATTCAACACATTCTTGGCCATCCAGTCATACAAAAACAATCACACTGGTCCCATCGTCATAACACAGTTGTGAAAAATGCAAGAAAAAATAGCATTTGCTAATTATAAACGTTAGTCACAATTTTTTAGTTCTTTCCAAAAGAATGATCTTTTTTCAATCCTATGACATATCCTTGTGAATAATAATGACACGGGACCGGGTCAGGTCGACGCGTTTCGAACCCTATCGTTCCAACGTTTTGGAACGATAGGGTTCAAAACGCGTAGATCTGATCCGGTCCCGTGTCATTATTATTCACAAGGATATGTCATAGGATTGAAAAAAGATCATTCTTTTGGAAAGAACTAAAAAATTGTGACTAACGTTTATAATTAGCAAATGCTATTTTTTCTTGCATTTTTCACAACTGTGTTATGACGATGGGACCAGTGTGATTGTTTTTGTATGACTGGATGGCCAAGAATGTGTTGAATGTGAGTTTGAATGACTGATGTACATACCGAAGTTTTCTTATTGTTGCCCTGTTTGTATGTAAATGTATAGTATTTCTTGTTACTATTTTTGTATTCTCATGCTTAAAAAACAAAGAAAGACTAAAAAACAAAATAGTCTGAAAAGGATTAAAACAAATGTTGCAATTTCTAAAGCAAGTGTTCATGCTTATTTCTCATGCACACTTTTCTAATTATTGTTTAGAAAAAAACTGCTCAGCATAGGCAGGTGTGTTGTTTTTCTAGTTACTATTGGCTCAGCCTTGCTGAGTGTCGAGTCAAGACCCTCTTCTGTTGTTTAAAATATAAATTGTTCTAAGGCATTTCTTATATTTTTAAATGTGCTTGAAAATGTGTATAATTTTCTTTGGTTGTCCAGATAATATCTCGACTATTTATATAATATTTTAATTATCTAGAATAGACCACGGTGGACTGTATTATTTTTTTATTATGTCTGGGAGTCTGCTGGACTATTTATATAATGTTTAATTACGAATACTACCAATCTTTGGCTATTTATATCATATATTCCCTTCTGGTGCAATGCTGAGCTGGACTTTTGTGTTCACCATGTTTAGTGATAAGCTCTACACTGTACCTTACTATTCTGTTTTCTTACTGGCACAAGACCTTCCTTCACTGTTTTACCACTTTTTAAACTAGGGGATCTTGGACCACGCCTGCGTATTAAAACTATTTGTTGTTACGGACACCAGACCATGCCTATATATTTATAGGATAATTTTGTAAAAGGGTATGCATTCTTTAATTTTCCACATTATGATATTGCTGTAATAGGTGCTAAACAGTGCTTGACTATAGCTATCTTTTATTAGCGACAGAGCAGTAAATCCCAAATCAATGCTTCACACCGTTTTGCATCACTTTTGTGTAAGGGCCTGATTTAGATTTTACGCGACAGGTTACTTCATCACAATGATGATGGATATCTGGTCAGCCGAAATATCCCCATAATAACCCATGGGATTTATGCTTACTCCATATCTGTCACTGTAGAAATGGAGTAACTGATCAGCCGAAATCTAAATCGGGCCCTACATCTGGGCTATCATTTTCAGGTCGTTCTTGACAGGACATATTGTTGCCAGTACTGATATATATATATATATATATATATACATATATATATATATATATATATATATTCACTGAAAAAACCATAGGTTTCAGGCCTTATATAGTTAGGAATTAGCATTTAAAAAAACCTTTGAAATTCACTGAAAAAACCATAGGTTTCAGGAGTTATATAGTTAGGAATTAGTTTTTAAAAAACCTTTAAAATTCACTCAAAAAACTATAAGTTTTAGTGGTGTTATAGTTAGCTGGACATTTTACTCATACAAAACCAATGAAATTGCTCCTATATAGTTAGTTGTACTAACTATATTTCGCGCACCCGCAATCCACTGCTGCTGATGTCACATATTAGATCATTCATGACATGGTCAGTGACATCAATGATGACATCTCAAATGACATCACTGATGACATCATCCAGTGAATGTGGTTTGCTTCGTTATTTAAATATGCATTATATATATAGCAATTTACATTGAAGAATGAGTGGATATATATAAATAAATATTTGGATGGAGGATTTAGTAGCAGTGCAATTGACTGTTTACTTGACCAATTTATAATGTCTCACTAAATATAGTGGATAGTGACTAAACTGTGTGAATATCTGTATCACTTTGTCAGTTGTTGTGTAAACTGATTCTACAGTTGGTTACTAGCTATGTGAAAGTCTATATTAGTTATTGATTAGTTAACTGAGTATTTGTATGGAAGTGTGAAAGTGTGTGTGGTTCGGTGGGGGGTGTGTGACTGTCCAAAGATGTGTGAATAGTTGATTCAGTAGATATATGAAGTTAAAACTACATTTTCTAACAGTTTGGGTGAGGGAATCTCTTTATGGGTGTGGTGATGAGCAAATATATTTCTCAAAGGTACAGGTCCAACAAACTAGAAAAATAAAAGGCAGAGTATGTGTCAGTTGTTGTATATAAATAAGTATACATAAGACACAATGATTGTGTGAGTGACTGTATGGATAACTGTATACTTGTAATAATGATTTTATAATTCACTAAGTATGACTTACTATCTAAATGAATAGAAGAAGTGGTGTTTGTATGTGTTTTGCTAAGTAAATATGTAAGTATGATCCATTTGCATAAGTGAGTAGGATGACTTCATATGTGAATAGGATGCGTGCTGTTGTTTAATGTCGATATAGATGTATAAGTATTTTTGATAGTGTTCTATTGTTCATTGACAGCATGTATGAGTGAATCCATAGGTAAGTGATTAGATGTGTGTATACATCTATGAATCACTGAGTGGATTTTTAGATACTTGTATTGCTGTGACAATGGATTTAAATATGATACTCTGTATTTTTCAAACAGTGATGAAAAATTGTAATAGTGTATGAAAAGGTGTATGTGATTGTCACGTGGATGATGTCATCAGTGATGTCATCAGTGATGTCATTTGAGATGTCATCAGTGA
The DNA here is from genome assembly GCF_964261635.1 of Lissotriton helveticus. Classification (NCBI taxonomy): domain Eukaryota; kingdom Metazoa; phylum Chordata; class Amphibia; order Caudata; family Salamandridae; genus Lissotriton; species Lissotriton helveticus. The sequence continues at coordinate 181,428,936 of NC_136070.1, read as the reverse complement.
TGTCACTGACCATGTCATGAAGGATCTAATATGTGACATCATCAGCAGTGGATTGCGGGTGCGCGAAATATAGTTAGTACAACTAACTATATAGGAGCAATTTCATTGGTTTTGTATGAGTAAAATGTCCAGCTAGCTATAACACCACTAAAACTTATAGTTTTTTGAGTGAATTTCAAAGGTTTTTTAAAAACTAATTCCTAACTATATAAGGCCTGAAACCTATGGTTTTTTCAGTGAATTTCAAAGGTTTTTTAAATGCTGATTCCTAACTATATAAGGCCTGAAACCTATGGTTTTTTCAGTGAATTTCAAAGGTTTTTTAAATGCTGATTCCTAACTATATAAGGCCTGAAACCTATGTTTTTTTCAGTGAATTTCAAAGGTTTTTTAAATGCTAAAACCTAACTATATAAGGCCTGAAACCTATGGTTTTTTCAGTGTTTTTAAAAAAAAAATTGATTGGTTAACTGGCTTATTAAGTGTATCTTAGTGAATACATATATTAGCGAGTAATGTTTAAATATTTAAATATATGCATGAGTGATGTAATATTGACGTCATCAGCAGTGAATTGCAGACGTGCAAGTTATAGTGAGTCCAACTAACTATAACGTGGTAATTTCAATGGTTTTATGCGAGTAAAATTTCCAGCTAACTATAACTGGTGTGAAACCTATGGTTTTTTCAGTGAATTTCAAAGGTTTTTTAAATGCTGATTCCTAACTATAACTGGTGTGTAACCTATGGTTTTTTGAGTGAATATATATATATATATAAAATTTCTATGGCAAAATGAAACCCCTCATTTTGTTCCTTTTCAAATTAAATGTATTAAGTGTTACCACTTTATTCCAATCAAGATGACTTCAGGTGTGCCATACTTTTGTCATAAGTAAGACTGCTAGCGTTCTAGTTGTTCTTTAGAACACTCTGGGACATTCTGTCATTGGGTTATAGTTGGGCTACATCTGGCTGATATTTGGGCTACATTTGGGCTCTTTTGTCTCTGGTGGCCATCTTGGGAGACTGCATATCAGAATTTTTTTAATGAAATATAAGAGGATTTGAGAAGTCACTCAAAATGTGCCCTAATTTTTCTTTCTTCAGCACTAATCATAATTTCTATGGCAAAATGAACCCCCTCATTTTGTTCCTTTGCAAATTAAATGTTTTAAGTGTTAACACTTTATTCCAATCAAGATAACTTCAGGTGTGACATACTTTTGTCATAAGTAAGACTGTTAGCGCTCTAGTTGTTCTTTAGAACACTCTGGGACATTCTGTCATTGGGCTATAGTTGGGCTACATCTGGCTGATATTTGGGCTACATCTGTTTTTTTTTGTCTCTGGTGGCCATCTTTGGGCTACCTTGGGCTACATTTGGGCTCTAACATATATATAGCCCAATGTAGCCCAATATATATTTTTTCAAAGTTAATTTTCGTAAAAACCACTGGAGCACATATCTTGAGACATAGCAAAGGCACATCGGGCTACCAGTCCCTACAATTTTGCCAAGTTTGGTGGAAAACCATTCAGCCGTTCGGGCTAAAAGTGAGTCCAACCGCCCTATGGTAATTAACATGGGGAAAACACGTTTTGGGACCCCCCTTTTATCTCGGCCCCCGCTTGACGAATCCCCCCCAACCTTTCAGGGAAGGAGCGGAGCGCAACGAGGCAAAGTTAAGGAAAATTTCAGGAAGATTCCTCAACCGGCGCCAAAGTTATTCCCAAAAGAATGTTGCGATTTCCCTATGGAAAACAATCCTAACTATATATACCTACTGGCTATCGCCAGTAGGTAATATATATATATATATATATATATATCTGCTCCAAAAACGTGCTTGAAAATCATGCAGGCGCACTATGTGGGAAGGAAACTAAGGATTTATGACTGTGCAGCACCCCAAGGTTCATCAAAAACTTTTAATCGGACACAGCGAAAATTACAAGTGCATCCATCCAGGATTGTTAATAAAGGACAGACACTACAAAGTCCATAAGACTGTGCGTTTTGCTTATTCAAGCTAGCCCATTGGGGGGCATTTAAATTGTGGGTGTGTCAGGGCACATGGTATTGCCGAGCCTCTGAAGAAAGAACGAAGGGCACTGAAACGCGTCAGGCTGCAGACGGCATCCTACTGTGGCCGAGTTTGGTGTGCAGAGCAGTTATATATATATATACATATATATATATATGGCTTTGGCTCCACTTTCTCTTATTCATGCTGTTGACTGGAGTTTTATTCTTTCTGTCTTCCAGGGGGTGCTTCCATTGGATATCATTAGTGCACTCAATTATCTATTGTTCTATTCATAATCTTTGCAACCAGCATGCATTCTTTACAGAAAGCAGTCCTTGTTTGCTATATTTTCCCAAACTCTGGAGATCCCAGTAGGGCTTCAATGTGATAAACATTTGTGTGTGCTACACATGTAAACAGCATTTGTGAATGCCTGGATTTATCTGTGTTGGCACAGTAAGCAAGATCTTTTGGCTGTGCCAGTGCTTGTTTGTTATGGGTGCTTGGCTGCACTTGACTATATCACCTCTTTTGATTAAGGGTACTGAACTGTTCATGGTTAATGATGTAAAATAGTAAATGCTTCATAAACTGTCTAAGGTATGTTTGGTACTTCTGCCAGGTTTCAGTTGAGTTTGTGTAAATGTCTAGGTTAGGCATACTTGAAGATGTGTCCATGCACATGTTTCCGGTCCAGGGAAGGCATGGCTTGGCAGTTCGGGCTGGACTGTTCCCATGAGGCACAGGGTCAGACTAATTTGCATATGGCCATGTCTGAACTGAGGTGGCAGAGTGGGCTAAAGAACGGTGATGGATTAAACCCAGATCTGTTGACTGGGTGTGAGTGTTTGATTGGTTCAGATGCTTCGTCCATCACCACCCCCTTTTGTACCTGTTTGTTCGCCATAAGTTGGCAGGGTATGCTCAGACGTGAGTCCCTTGCTCACTTTGCCACTGGATTCAAGCAAGCCGGGCTGAAGACGGCTGAAATGCCAGAAACCGGTCCTCGGAAGCTTGTTTCCGGTCCAGGGAAGGCATGGCTTGGCAGTTCGGGCTGGATTGTTCCCATGAGGCACAGGGTCAGACTGATTTGCATATGGCCATGTCTGAACTGGGGTGACAGAGTGGGCTAAAGAACGGTGATGGATTAAACCCAGATCTGTTGACTGGGTGTGAGTGTTTGATTGGTTCAGATGCTTCATCCATCACCACCCCCTTTTGTACCTCTTTGTTCGCCATAAGTTGGCAGGGTATGCTCAGACCTGAGTCCCTTGCTCACTTTGCCACTGGATTCAAGCAAGCCGGGCTGAAGGCGGCTGAAATGCCAGAAACCGGTCCTCGGAAGCTTGTTTCCGGTCCAGGGAAGGCATGGCTTGGCAGTTCGGGCTGGACTGTTCCCATGAGGCACAGGGTCAGACTGATTTGCATATGGCCATGTCTGAACTGGGGTGGCAGAGTGGGCTAAAGAACGGTGATGGATTAAACCCAGATCTGTTGACTGGGTGTGAGTGTTTGATTGGTTCAGATGCTCGGTCCATCACCACCCCCTTTTGTACCTCTCCCAATGCACAAAAAGGGTTTACCGAAATTTGAAGGATTTTCCCTCGGAAAAGGAATAATAATCTGAAACTTAATCATGTTTGCTATATGCAGGAGGGGTATACTGGAGCCACGTGGGCACATATCTTTTTGTCTGTGGTCTGGATGGGGGCCCGTCATAAGAAAAGAGTAATCTGTGCACATACTTCAACCTTTCTGAAGCAGCAAACATTTATCTTGCATTCACTCTCTTGCATTGCTTGTACATGACCCCTCCACTGAGATTTCATACGCATATCTCCGCTAAAAGTTGGAGTGCCTCAGGGCTCAGTTTTGAGCCCCATTCTTTTTAATATTTATATGGCACCTCTGGCTGCTGTAGCGGAGAATCTTGGGGCCAAGGTTCTGACCTACACGGACGATACACAATTGTTGTTTACTTACGAAAAAGATGTGCCATTTAATGAAGGCCAGATATATTTATGTCTTAAGACTGTGTTTGACTGGTTTCGGCAGAATCAATTATCTTGCAACTCCGCCAAGACCGAAATTATGTTTTTCGGACATAGCCTGGATGATGAATGGCGGAAGTGGTGGCCTCAGGACCAAACGGCCCCTTCCAGCCCTGTCACTACTGTTAAAAATCTTGGAGGTATGCTGGATTCTGATCTTTCTATGAAGTCACAGGTGCAGGCTGTGGCTGGTACATGCTTCAGGCTGTTAAAAATTATGAGAAATTTCCTCCCATTACTGCCACTGGCCCATAGAAAGACGGTGGTCCAAGCCTTGATAATGTCGAGGCTGGACTATGGGAATGTGCTTTATTTAGGAATCCCAAAGTACTTATTGAACCGACTTCAGGTTGCCCAGAATTTGTCCGCCAGAGCAATTTCTATGGTCGGGCCTAGAACACACATGATGAGCCACTTGAGATCACTTCACTGGCTATCAGTAAAACACAGAGTTGAGTTCAAATCTCTGGTGTTAGCTTTTAAGGCGTTGCACAACAGTGGGGCACAGTACATCAGAAAAATAATTATTCCTTACATTCCAGCTAGGATCTTGAGGTCATCTACCCAACATTTGTTGTTAATACCTACATTCTGTAGGGTAAGGAAGGGGGTGCTCTCCTTCCAGGTGGTAGGATCGATCTACCTTTACCCTTGAGACAAGAAACTGAGCTTTTGAGCTTCAGACGCCAACTTAAGACCTGGCTGTTTCAGCAATAATGGGATCTAGGTAGGAGTGGTGAATTATCCGTGGTGCTCTTTCCAGGGTCTCTTTTCTTTTTTCCTCCTTGGAGTAGCCGCGCGCTTGTACAAATGCCCCATAACATTAACATCAGGCTGTACCAGCCAATCACCTTGCTTAGAGAGAGGGCACTAACTTACTATGAAAGGTGCTAGCCACAGCTCTGAAGTTTGAAATTTAATATTCAATGTACCATAATGCGGCTCTCATGACTGGCTTTGCTGCTTATCTCATCCAAAGGTCCTCTTTATGGCATCACGAGCGGATGCGTATTGACTTGTTTTGCACATAAATTAGGCACAGTTACACAGCTCATGGTACTTGTTTAATCTTGATTCAGAAGATATTTCCTAAACCCCAATTGTTCTTGGTGGGCATGTTTTAGTCAAATACCTTAGGTTTCTATTCTGCACTCTCACTTTCCTACCAAGTGATGCACGCCTTGGGTAGGTAGTGAGACGTTATCTCTTGATATTGCCCTCTTTTTTATTCGTTAACTCTATATTATTGCATTTCAAAATAGTCTCAAATCCATGCCATTAATGTCTTAATTGGAACATCCTTCTGTAGGTTTGTGCAGTAAAAACTGATTTCAGTAATATCCTTTTTAGGGGGGCAATTTACAGACGTATTAGAAGTATTTGTGTGTATGGGAAGAAAACCTTAACATGTACTTTTTATGTACAAGCCTTTGAGAATCGCCCCACAATCTCCAACTGCCTATTAGTAAAAGTGCAAAGAGGGCACAGTGCTTTCTATTTGTAATAATGGTGTTAGAATATTCCCTGAATATTCTCATTTTACCCCATTTTAGATGTTTTGAGGTGAATCGACAAAAACATCTAAGAGTACTTAAAAGAATACTGTAGGTGTACTACTTTACATACTACAAAATGATTTTGTGATTAGCTCCCTAAATTCAGAACTCGTGGTTGCTGTTCAATACCAGGTGTATGCACATAATCCTACTATGTTGAACAAGGAGTGGTACTAATTGATGCTATAGACAGTGAAAGATATAAAAGGACCCTGCTGTGGCTCGGATTATTACTAGCCAAACGGGACATCATGAAAGCATGGAAGGGGGCAGAGGAGCTGTCACTGGAGGGTTGGAAGAAGGGATTTGACCACTGCCCAGGGTTCAAGCATCCCATATACATGGCACAGGGTTGTCCACATAAACACTGTGGGATATGGTGAGACTGATCCCGTCATGAGGGTATACGCCTTGAGCCACTCCCAACTCAGGAGTGCTTTTTGGACAATGAAATACGTGCATTTGGGACTTTGGTCGTCTAGAGGAGGATTGGGGATTATTGCTGTACTGTCTAATGAGGGGGCCTTCCAAAGGGGCTTTGTAATGGTGAAGCGTTGTATACTCAACCAACGTCTACAGTGTAAAATTGTTTCTGTAATCGCTGGTTTACTGCCTGTTGCAAAAACCAAAAAAAAACAATAAAAATTGTTGTTAATAAAAAAGAGTAGTATTTATTATGCTAACACTCATTTCTGTCATTTCAAGGAGATCTAATTCCGAGGCATCAGCAGGCCTTCAGCACCAATCAATTCTTTAATGGAGTGTCCATTCCAGATCCAGAAAATATGGTAAGTAAGGCAGCAGGAAACCCAATTCTTGTTCCCATCAGGAAGTTTGAATCCAGCAATGAACTCTGTGTCCTTAAAGCTCTGCTTAGCTGGCACTCTTAATAGGAGACAAAGTAAACATATACTATTGGTTGACAGTAAGTGAGAAACACTGCCGGGCTCCACCTCGATACAGGCTTCAAGAAACGGCACAGTTCTGTTGAAGGCTGGAAATTACAGTCAAAACTCTTCTTTCATAACTCATGATTTCAGATACATGTTTTAAGCTACGTGTCACCAGGATTATAATCAAAGTCTACTCTGTCGCACGCCATTCTTTCAACAGATGGAAAAGCAGGCAATCTTTTTTTAGCACTAAATGTAGCTGAAACATGAGAATTACTTTTTATTTTTCGATTACTCCCATTGTGTAAAAGTAGTATTAGTAAGAAAATAATAACAATAAACACAACAAAATCACAATAGCAATTACAAGACTAATACCATAATGTAAATCATAGAAATAGTCATTATCACACATTGTTTTTACTCTAAGATTTACTTTTTGGGGGGGATTATTTCTAAATGTAATCGTGGGACTATTATAGTTACATGTTTCTTTTTGAACTCTTATCCCCTCCTTTTCCATTTCATTTCATGCTTCAGGATTTATCAAGCCTGCATTCCTCTCTAAGCCAGGACTTTTGGGCTGAAAAGCTCTACATAAATTGTTGCCACATATAGAACAACAGTCATCCACTTCAGCTATCATATGGTTAATAATTACTAGGAATGATTTTAGGTGTTTGAACAATGTTATCAAAAAAAGAGAGGGACCCTTGGTTTCCCAAAGGACTAGGGTTCATACAAGAACTTTTTGAAAAATGTCCTCTGGGTTTAATTCAATTCTTCCACACTCATTCACATAATTATGTTACACACTCCTTCATCACCTCCTCCCGCAAATATTGCACTCTAAATAACCCAAGTATTGGAACTCATAGAATGTTTTTATGAACTTCTGTTATAATAAATGTTATAATGATTTTTATAAATCTTTAGAGATTTTGTGCCAATACTTGGGTTATTTAGAGCGCAATATTTGCGGGAGGAGGTGATTAAGGAGTGTGTAACATAATTATGTGAATGAGTGTTGAATAATTGAATTAAACCCAAGGGTGTTTGAACAATATCAGAGGCGGTCAATCAATCTCCGGTTCAGTGGCAGTACATGTCAAAGAAGCTTTATTTAGCATCACCTGCAATCCACTTTCAGTTTTGTACAGCCCGAGTAGGACTAAAGCTGAACGTAGTGTTTTAGATGGCTTCTAATGGATGACATTTCTGCTGACAAAGCTCCACTTTGTTTTTAAATGGCACATTGTATCATGCAAGACTTTTTTAACAGAATCTTATGTTTCACTGGCAACTAATTAATCGGAAAACAGAGATCATATGGATGGCCGGGATGGTCTAATTAAGGTATCTTCAGCACTTTGAATGGAAAACTTTTGCTTACAGGGTTAGAGGCCCATGCACTGTCTGCTGAAGACAACTTGTGAGTATGTGTTGTGTCGTCATATGTCATCAACTTTCACAAATTGATCTGTGACATCCTCATGAATGGGACAGCACTGGGTGTTCAACTGCTTCTTTAGAACTTTATTCCTTGACTCCATATCTGATATATTTATGACGGTCTTCATCAACGTGAAGTGCCCCTAACTACTGTACATCCCAAATACAGCCACTGGAGCTCTTCCTCCTTGGAATCACATCTTCAACTGGTACTGTTTTGGTCCCTGTGTAGTTGTCCTTCAGGACATACCTCTATCATTGCCGTGCTAGGCCTTGGGTCTTTGTTTGTGAACTCAGTCACCTTGAATTCTGCAATCTGTTTTGGTGATATACAGCCTAACATCATCAGCAGAAAGAGGACCCTAAGCTCCAGTGTCCCAGCGCAATTCCCTAGACGACAGCTAGGTCCATTGAGGATTTCACCAGCCCAGGCCTCTAAAGAGACTTCATTAAAGGGTTCCGGAAAATCGTCTTAACACCAGAACACATTACCAAAATGAGGTGTAGCACCCTTTGTTTACAAACTATAATTTTTGGTGAAAGATTTCTTATCTTGTATGCAAGCTTGGTTAAAGAGAACTTCATGCTCCACCAAACTTGCTTCCTGCCCTCAGTGTGACAGGTGTTTTAAGAGGAAGAGATGAGCAGAGAAACAGGCTGTACATTTGATGGAAGAGTTTCTGAGATCAAACGCCTTTATTAAAAGGGCTAGTTACACTCAAACGTGGAATGGCGAGTGTCCTGGGCATGCGTTCAAGTGAGTGTCGGATTTAAAAGTAGCCCAGGTGGAGGGATCTATGATTCTACCTAAGCAATTAAAGCACAAAATCTAAGAGCAAATAACGAGGTGTTTGAGATTTAATCCAGAAGAAATGTTAACAGACATGAAGCTAACAAGATTCAGAGGATGTGCTCTGGGACGTATATTTGTTTCTGATGCATGTATGTTAAATGTGATTATTTCCTGTTGTTATTTGCAGTGCCATTGTACATTTGTCATACATATTTACATAGTGTATTTGTATGTTCGCAGGAACCACTAGAAGTGAAATTCTCCAATATTTCCCATCATGCATTTGGCCTAATGAAAGTAAGTGCAGATTCAGTTAGGCTGTGTAGTCCAATAACTCGTGTGGGGGGGGTCTATCTGCAGTATCTTGTTTTAAAGGGCCTGGAATCTAATCATGATTTCATGTTTTGCCATATGTGATACAACCATGCTTCCATCAGTGTATTTCTGGTGGCTTGAGCTGCAGCGCTATGACATCACTTTAACATGTCAAAGCTCTTTTTGAACAGTTGCCGATCTTATGCTACCGACTCGTGCCAGTGGCTTGAACTTCTATGTCTCTGTAAGCCCGTAGTCATTCGGGTGGGGAGGGGGGGGGGGGGGGGGTTGGGGGGATTGGCGGCACGCTGAGGTTTGAACTTTAACACGTATATCCCATTATCAATCATTCCTTTACAACGATATTCGCTGTAATGTCATTGCGTGGTAAAGACAAGTTCGTGGTTCAGACCCCGTTATTTAGGCATGTGTTGTTAAAGCATGTGTGGTTGCATCATACAACCCCCAGTATGGGAAACATAGACCGCATACATTGTTCTTCTGTGGCTCCTTTTGCCTTGCCTATGTGTACAAATTACTGAATCATTCTGAATGCACTGTGCTGGGTTGATCATTACCGCTAGACATAACAATGTTCTACAGCATTCTGCTTTTGTTCATCTGGTGGATTTTGGTTTTGATTTTTTTTTTTTGATTTTTTTTTTTGGTAAGACTTTATTAGCATTTGTCAAACTTACAGTAAATGTGCACCACAGTGGAAGGAAGTAGTTCTTGATCAGCCAAGGTTTCACTTTGTGACACAGCTATTTAGCCGACAACCTTCCGGTCCGGCAGCGAATGTTTGACATAAGGCAATCATGATACAGCAATAGTTGGTAAGACGTCTTACTGTTTTTTGCTTTTTTTATAACAAACAACCCAAACTTTAGACTCACGCCAATAAGGACAGTTACATCGAATCCTCCCATGTATCCCCAGTGTCACTTGATTAGGACCAGGTTCCTATGTTACCACCCTTCTCCTTCCCCACGCCCGCTCAACTGGTATCCCTGGCACTCGATCCCTAACCTTTCCAGTCTGTCCACCCTCTCCCTCTAATCTAGTCTTCCAGGTCTTCATCCTCGTCTGAGCTATCGCCCTCATCCTCCGGAAGCGGCTCGCATAGGTCCCCCCTATACTTCTTCCATGCCACCCATATTGCATTCCACTTGCGCGGGTTAGCTCTCATTCTGTAAACTGCACGTTCAACAATCATCAGTTTGTCCATCGTTCTACACCACAATGCCAGCGTAGGAGTTTCCGCTACACCCCACCTCTGCGCAATGTCGCGTTTGGCCACCATAGTCCCAATAGTGACCCACTGCCGTCTCCGGTGTGGCAGGTCAACCCCCTCCCACACATTCAGAAGGCACAGACGAGGGTCTGGCGGAATGGAAGTGTCAAGGGTCTGAGAAATAGTGCGCATGACCTGCCGCCAGTAATTCGAGACATTAGGACATTCCCAAAGTGTGTGTAGCAATGTTCCTTCCTCCCCACACTCTCTAAGACAATACGGGGTTTCCGCCCTATGCATTTTGTATAGTGAGGTCCTGGTGTAATATACCCTGTGTAGTATTTTGAGCTGTATCAGTCTGAACCGGGCCGACACACCCGCCTCCCGCGGCGAAGCTAGAGCGGCATTCCATTCTGTCTCATCCATGGACCCTAACTCAGATTCCCACCGTTCCTTCAACTTCTGCAAGGGATCAGGCAAATTATTCAATAACTTACGGTATGTGAGTGAGGTGGCGCTTGTTTGCATGAATTCCGTGAGAAGTCGGCCCTCCAGAGGTGAGGATTCCGGGATTTTAGTGCCTGGCTCAATGACCGCCATGAGTGCATGTCGTATCTGTATATATCTGTAAGTCTCATTGGGGCATAATGCATATTGTTGTTGCAGGTGCGGAAAAGGGACCATTCCCGTGGAAGTCCATAGGTCTCCCACTGTCGATATGCCGATAGTGTCCCACTGAGTAAAGCCTTTACTTGACCTAAGGCAGCCCAATTGTTTAGTGTCCCACAGTGGAGTAAGTTTGGTTATGACTCCCTTCCACTTAAGCCGTGCCAGTGCCCTGTGCCATATAGTGACCGTGTGTCTGGTTGGACCGAGTAGTTTCTTCGTGAGGGCAGGAGTGTAAAGCGGGGCCAGCAAACTGTGTGTCCCCAATTGTGTTCTATCTGAGAAGTACGCCGGGTCATTCTGTGGGATGTGCAACCAGTGATTAATAACTTTGAGTTGTGATGCCCAGTCGCAGAGCTCAATATTAGGTAAGGCTATCCCTCCGTCGTACCATCCACGGTTAAGCTTCGCGTGCGCAATTCTGGGTGGACGTTCTCCCCAGAGCAACTCGGTAATCAGCGCCGTCACTTTACGGAAATAGGATGGCGGAACCAGGATCGGGGTGTTTTCTAGCACATACAGGAGGCGCGGTAAAGCCATCATTTTGAACAGCGTCGCGCGTCCCAGCAGCGTAAGGGGCAAGGTTTTCCAGTGTCGCACATCCGCCCGCAGACAGGTAAGAGGGGGCGCCAAGTTTAAATCATAGAACGTATTCGTGTCACTAGTGACCCGGACGCCCAAGTATTTAAACGAGGTATCAGCTATAACCAGCGGGCAGGTGTTGGGAAGGAGTGGCGCCGGACCTTTCAGTACGTAAACGACCGACTTCGTCCAGTTAATCATGTATCCGGAGTGTAATCCATGCGCGTCGCAGATTGCCAGCAAATTCGGGATGCCCGTTTCCTGGTGAGACAGGTAAATCAGCATGTCGTCGGCATACAAGGATATCCTGTCCTCCCAGGCGTCCCCCCACGTTAGACCTTTTAGCAGGGGAGTGGCCCTAATGACAGTAGCCAGTGGCTCCAGCACGAGGGCGAACAGCAAGGGGGACAGTGGACATCCCTGACGCGTCCCCCTAGCCAAGGGGATCGCTCGAGAGATGTGGCCATTGGCCGCTACGTGCGCCACCGGATCCGTGTATAGTAGTTTGACCCACGAAACAAACTTGGGACCAAAGCCCATACGAGCCAGGACCGCGAATAGGTATTGCCATTCCACCATATCAAAAGCCATTCTGGCGTCTAGTGACAGAATGGCCGCCGGTTCCAGCAGTGAGTGGGCGCGCGCCAGCACCCCATGTACACGTCGGAGGTTTAGTGCCGTGCTTCTGTGGGGCATGAAGCCCGACTGATCCGGGTGGACCAGACATTGCAGGTGTGGGGTCAGTCTGTTCGCAATGAGTTTCGCCAGAATTTTAGCTTCAGCATTAAGCAGTGAAATCGGGCGATATGACGTACAGTCCGTGGGTGATTTACCCGGTTTTGGGACAGTCACTATGGTTGCTACCCGTTGATCCAGGGGCAGAACCCCCGTTTCTCTGCACTCCGCGAACATGGCCAGTAGTGGCGAGCTCAGGGTGTCAGAGACTGACTGGTACCACTCAACTGGAATCCCGTTAGGGCCGAGCGCCTTGCCCGTACGTAATGCACCAATGGCCGCTCGGAGCTCTTCCTCCGTCAGATCCGCCTCCAATTCAGCCATCGCTTCCGAAGGCAAAGTTGCGACTGGTATGGTCTGCAGCGTTGCTGTCGCTGCTTCCGCTGTGACCACCTCCAGTGGGGTGTAGACCGACTGATAGTGGTCAGCCAGGATCTCGATAATCTCGGAGGGACGCGTATGGGGCGCTCCCATCGGATCCTTTAGTTGTAAAATGTGTCTGCCGCCCTCGTTCTTCCTATCTAGCCAAGCCAGTAGTTTGTTGGCTTTGTCTCCCACATCATAGACCCTCTGCGCAGTCGTTTAAATGTTTTCTATTGTTCGCTTTCTGAGGAGATCGTTATGTAACTGTTGGCGGAGGTGGAGTGTGTGGCGTGTGTCTTCCGTCGGGAACGCCATATGGGCCGCATTAGCTTGCTCCATTTGCAGTTCCAGAGCCAGCAGTTCAGCTTTCTGCTCACGTTTATGTCGCGTTATCGCTGCAATCGCCTGGCCCCTGAACACTGTTTTATATGCTTCCCACAAAGTCGTAGGGGAGGACACTGTGCCTAAGTTTTCCGCGAAGTATAGCTTGGTTGTTTTCTTCAAGTCTTTACGGACTTGAGGTATCTTGAGATACCCGGGGTAAATGGGGTAGATTCTTTTACGAGCGATCTCCACGCAGGACAGGGACATAGTCAAGGGGGAGTGATCAGAAATACCTCGAGGTCTAATACAGACATCCTCCACCGTGAGTCGACCACCCCCCAGTGTGAGGAAGTAATCAATGCGGGATAGGCAGTCGTGTGTAGCAGAATAATATGAGTACTGGTGATCTTCGGGGTGCAGGTGTCGCCATATGTCTACCAACCCTTGTGCCTCAACAAATTCACTAAATCTGGACAGGCCAGGTGTCTGCGTCCGGGTCGGGAACCTATCTTTCGTAGCATGGGCCACCGCGTTAAAATCTCCTCCCACCACTAGGTCTCCGTCCCGGAGTTCCAGAAGGAACTTTCCCAGGTACGGAAGTGCAGCCGCATGTAATGCCGGGGGGATATATACAGACACCACATTAAGGGAGACACCCTCCCAGTGCCCACAAGCTGCTGCAAAGCGCCCATAACTATCAATCTTGGTAGCCTGTAAAATAAATCTAGACGCTTTCTTCAGTAAGATGCCAGCCCCACGGGACCCCGTAGTGAAGTCCGAGTGTGCGATCATGCGGTAACCCCGCCTGTTCAGGGCCTTACTAGCTGCACCCACTAAGTGTGTCTCTTGAAGAAGGATCAGGTCGCAGTGGAACCGCCTAATATTTTGAAGAACCAACCCTCTCTTTACCTTATCCCCCAGACCTCTCACATTCCAGGACATAATCTGTAGCGGAGGCACAGGCCCCACTCCAGGAGCATCTACCACGTTACTCGGTTGGGACATTCCTGCCATTGTAAATCAGTATGCATAGACCCAGGACCTGTAGGGCTTGGTAGTGTCGTGTCTGATGAGTACCTAGTCCCAGGGCGTCCCCCCTGTGCAAGCAGTGGCGGCCCGGCGTCTTCGAGTCAACACCAGGCCATTCGGTGTGCGTAGTCTGGCCCAACGCGACAAATGTGGATACCAATGTGATCAGCAGAGTCGAACAATACAAACCATGAAACCGCAACAACCCTCCCCCACCCAAAACTCCCCTCCTCCCTGCTTCCCTGCCACACGGACTCAAAACTGCCCGCCACCCCAACTTAGCAGAGTGCTTGAACCCACCCAAGTAAAAGTACAAAGTTACTTGCTCGTCGGGGGTGAGGAGTACTCCAAAGTCAGCGACCCCTCATACCCTCTGCAGGGGCCCTCAGGCCAGTGCTCACGGCAGCACAGGCAGCAACCATAATGTCGTAACAGTCTCGTACCTGCCGGGTCACTCAATATCGACCTCCAGATCAGCATCAGCATTTCATCTCAGCGGCGAACTACTTCCGGCTTCCAAGCCCCCACCTCGGTTCTCGCCCTGATCCACCAGAAGTCGGCCCTTTTGACTTCGCCCCTGACGGCGGGGTTGAGAGGCTGGCCTCCATCCGTCCAGCCAGTCCCGGGCAGTCTCCGGATTGTCAAAGAACCAAGTTCTGTTTTCCGCTACCACCCGCAGTTTAGCCGGAAAGATCATGGAGTATTGGATCTCCCTCCTCCTAAGCTCCTTTTTTACGTCCATGAACGTTTTCCTCCTCCTGGCCACCTCTGCTGTATGCCACCTCTGCGGGAAAAATGCCACGGTGGAGTTCTGGACCTTCACGGGTGGGGACACTCGCGCAGCCTGTAGGACGGCATCCCTGTCTCGGAAGTTAAATAGTCTCGCCAGGATTGGTCTAGGGGATGCTCCCGGTTTAGGCTGACCGCCAGGTACTCTATGCGCCCTCTCGACCGAAAAGAACGTTGACAATCCCTTCGGTTGGAGCTGCGATTTGATGAGGTCTTCCACAAAAAGGTCAGTCGCTCTAGTACCTTCAGACTCTGGAACTCCAAGAATGCGGATGTTGTTCCGCCTGGAGCGTCCTTCCTGGTCGTCCAGCTTGTCCTTCAGCACTTTATTCTCAGCCACGACTGCCTCCATCGCCGTCTGGAGCTCCGAGACATCTTCCACCAGTGATTTTGTGACAATCTCCAGTGATCCCACTTTTTCGGCCATTTTGTGGAGGTCTGCTCGGATGAGGGTGATTTCTGTCGAGATCGAACCCACCGTAGTCTGGACTTGCGTGAGAGCTCGCATTACGTCATCCAGGGTTGCCTTCTTCGACCCCGCAACGTCCGCCGTTCTCGTAGATACATGCCGTCCTTCCGCTGGAGGGGAGGCCGTTTTATCACTGGTGTATCTCTCGATACGTGTCTGGGTCGTGCCGCCCTTGGCGCCTTTTCCTGCCATGATGTCCACTGTAAAGCGCAGCAGGTCAGTTGGTGGGACGGATCAGGAGAGAGGAGGTCAGCCACGGGCCCGGCCCCACCTGCCGCGCAGCTAGGGCAGACAGTCGGACGTAGAAGGGGATCACGTCCCCAATGATGGTGGAGAGTCAGCCACAGTACGCTTGCCCCGTCAGGCGTTCCGCCCCCTCCGGTAGCCTCACCCCGCTTACGTTTTGTAGGGTCACGGTTGTGTCACAGTGCGGGGTCCCACTATGGCTCCTGGGCGTCACTGGGAGCGCCTCGTGTCTAGTGTGTCCCTGGGCGTTACCACGGGCCCATGCTGTGTAAGGTGGTAGGCAGCCACGGGTCCACCGGTCGTGTCCCCCAGTACTGGAGCTGCGCAGATTCGCGTCACAGGCGTAGTGCCTGGTGCTGCTTCGCGGCTAAATGTGCGTGGGCGGTGGAAATGAGGGGGGGTGGGGGGGGAGAGCTCCCAGGCACTCCGCTACCCCCGCGGATCTTGCCCGCTACGGCGGCGGTCACGGATGGCTCCTCACTGTATCTTCTCAGCTCCCTCCTCACGGCGCCTCGGTCCTCGACAGGTCCTCCGCCCCACCAGCAGCGCAGATTAACGTGGGCGCTTCACCGGTAGAGCCAGTGTAGGCAAGGAAGGTCGCTGAGCCTTCTGTGGGGTTCCCTTCCAGTCCCGACCACTTCCGGTCTGTTACCGCCGGGCCGCGCACACTTCCGGCCGGGTGTGCTGGCAACTGGCTTCCCCGGTCTCAGGCCTGCGGTCTGGGCTCGCTGATCCTCGGCTGTAACTCAGCCACCCGGCACCTGATTTCCGCCCGGTTGCGTGCCGCCTGCACCGCCCGGCTCCGGGCCTTCGGTGCCCCCGCCTGAGGCACAATTCAGCAACGGATGAGTATTCGGATAGCTAGAGAGGCCGCTTCGTGATCGGAGCTAGTCCTCTACGCAGCCGCCATGTTCGGCCGCTCTGGTTTTGATTTTTTAATTACTACGCAGTCCCTGACGTCTAAAATAAGAGCACCAATATTTACTTTATTTTCAAAATCAGCAAAAATGCTGTCCCTTTCCAATTCGTTGCTGAATTTTTAAGCATGTATTAGTTATATGTGAATAGCTTCACATTATTGTCTATGATGTGTGTGCGCAAAGGGGCAGGGTCTTTATTTAATAGTTTTCTATACCGCTCATCCATTGTGAAGTACGTAGTCACCATATAATAAACAACAACAGTTCTATCAAAAGAGGCATTACTATAAAAAGCCAGATATTTAACAAACGTAATAGGTATAGAATAGCCACAGTTCAATAAGGTGTGATAGTCGAGATAGCTATAGATCAGGAGTAAGGCTTGACAGTGAGAGCAAAGTTTAGGATTGTAGACTGGGTGACGAATTAGAGGTCACTGGTGCTAAATTAAGGCTCTTTGAAAAATCACTACTTCTACATATGTCCCCCTCACTCTATGACCCACTTGCTGAACAATACTCATTTTGGGATTGTGCTGTAGTGAGCGTTGAACCCTGCATATACATGAACCTAGCTGATGTGGAGTTCCACAGTAAAGATGAGCATGTAAAATTGTGTTGAGCTGCATATCTTACCAAATCACTATATAACTCTGGAAATGGTGGTTTGGCACTTCAAAGAACTATTCGCTCATAAAAAACACAATACGACGGGTATCACTTAGGCATGTGACTCTTCACAGTCATAGAATGCTTCTATAAAAATATTGCCATGCTATACGCACAATGAAATAAGCTGTGTTATGATGGCATATTAAATTCTTATGTGATTGAGAACACATCTGGTAGTAACTAGTGACACACCTACTTTTTCATAGTAGTTTGCCTACATTTCGGGTTATCCCCCTCATTGCTTGTTCTGAGATCCCAAAAAGAAATTGCTATTCTTGCCCACATTGCACATTCCCACAGTTTCAAATTCCAAATGTGTCCACTAATGTTCAAGCTCCCTGAACAAAGCTTTGGGTGTATAAGGCTATCTTGTGAACCTGGAGTGGGAATCCTATCG
This sequence comes from Lissotriton helveticus, assembly GCF_964261635.1. Taxonomy (NCBI): domain Eukaryota; kingdom Metazoa; phylum Chordata; class Amphibia; order Caudata; family Salamandridae; genus Lissotriton; species Lissotriton helveticus. The sequence continues at coordinate 181,411,421 of NC_136070.1, read as the reverse complement.
GGAGATTGAAGATGCAAGGAAGCCTTCCGACAGTTCTCTCCAATTACGTGCTTCAGTGGAGGATAACTAGACCTTGCAGAATGAAGAACCTATTGTAATAGTCCAGACTTGGATACAGGAATCTGTTATGATGTTTGTTGGTGCTGGTGGACCTGGGCACATTCCCCTGTCCAGACGTTTGAGACGAGCCTTTTTATTCACCCTCTGAAACTGCTGGGGAAAGAGCACCTACTGGTTAAAGAGCTTGAAGGCCAGGGACCATAAATGCACCAGCTCAGGCACCAATGGCTTCTGGCATAAAGTAGCTTAGAGAACAATAGCTCGAAAGGCAGTCATATACTCTTGAGCTAGCAACTGTTAATGTGTGTTATGCCGAGACTTGTGTACAAGATTCTCCAACTGGTGTTAAAGCTTGCCAATCTCATTTGGCATCAGGAATACTTTCTCCATTTGCTGGTTAGTAGAGTGTGCTGAAAACAACATAGTTTGGACCAGAAGTAGGCAATATTTCTGATGCTAAATTATGCAGCTGTGTACCTGGGCAAAGGAACAAGCCATCTCAGAACTCCATTATTTGTTGAAGAAACATGTCAGAGTATCTCTTTTTCCCAGATGGACAAATATGTAACTCTCCTGTTAAGCTAAAATCCCACTGTTGAAGCTAAGACCTTGGAAAAACCCATGGACGGATTCCAGCCAAAAGGCAAGGACAGGTATTTCAATATGGTTCTTGTCCCAGAAAAACCTCAAAAACAGATGGTTTTGAAGAAGAATGGCATTATATAGATGTGAATGTCTCCTTTACAGCATTGAAACCTGCTGATTCTGATGATAAGTTGGAGAGTAATCATCTTGAAAAGCAGTTCTGGTGAAAGGAATTTTGAAGCCCCAGAGAAAATAGCACTTTATCTGTCCCCTCCCACCAACTTCTCAGAGCAACAGGACCCTTTCTGAGACTTTTCGTTACAGTTTGGTGCTCATTGTGGTGGCAGCCTCCAGGGGCAATTGTCTTAATGTTGTGCAAACACTGTTGAATGGGAGATGAGCTATTAACCAACTCATACTTAAACTCCATTACAGGTCTGAAGTTACCACCTAGTCTAGGAATGAGACTCACAAAAAATATAAAATCCTCTCCTCTCTCTTCCAGAGGTACAGGAGCAATAATTCAACAGGGCCCCCACCACTGGGCTTTTGTAAAATCTGGAACTCTGTTGAGTGACTTTGCCTCGACCACTGCCAGGATCCACCAGTCGATCATCCAGGAATAACAGACATGATCAAAATGTAGTAAACAGCCCACTCGGAAGAGTCTCAGACCACGGTGGCTTAGCAGGAGGTAGAGGAGAGACGACTAAGGCTTACTTTGAAAAAAGCCCTACTTCCTCTTCCTCTACCATTAAAGGCCATGTACGAACGTTCTTCTTGGAGACACTATTCATTTGTCTTCTGCTGCAGCGGATGTCAAACTCAAATTTTCCAACTCATGTCCAAGAACATCGGCCACATGAACACCTTGGATATATTTACTAACAATGGAGTTCTGCTATCCTGTTCATTTGGTCTTTTCAGTCTCTGTATTGCCCTCCAAAAACATATATTTTTCCCCTCCATCTTTTTGACGGTTAGTGAGTGTTTCTGTCACAACTATTTGGGCCTTTCCTTTAATGTGACTTGTGCCTATGCGTTTCTGAATGCTCCAGATTTCAAGGTTGCTACAATGCTGTGACTAACTCTTCTTAGTAATAAGCTGCCTGTCTCCAACCTCTGAACAAGCAGAAATATCTGCTTTCGTAACCATGAAATGTTTTTATTTTTTTGCAAACATATGCAATATGCAAAAAATGTTTGGCAAACCTATAAAAAATCTTTAAATAAAGGAGTGACCTAGCACCCAGTCCTAGCAGCCAGCCCTACCATCCCGGGCACGCAAGTACACTCCTTTCCAGACAGTTGTGTATGCGATCACTCAAAATGCAGTCACTCACTGGGCAAAACAGCCAGTGGATGAAGCCCATTGTCCCCTGCTGTAATGTTTTTGGAAGCAAAATGTGAATGATAGCTGGACAGCTCAATAGATGAAGAGAGCTGACTGATATATATGTATATTTGTTTAGGGTTTTTGGAAAAACATGACTTTGGCGAGACTCCTGAAGCTGTCCCTAAGCCTGACCGAAAAAGTTTCTGAAGTCCGATATCTCAGACCAGAAACGGCCTATCTCTGTGTGGCAGGTAAAATGGGTCACAAAACTCGTCGTATAACCACACAGCTTTCACTCGGTACAATGCCAAGCTCGCTGCCATAATAGCAACCTTATCTGGGAGTTAAGGGCATTTCTGTTCTCTATATTTATGCAAGAGGAGTTAGCACCAAAACAACTGCTGGTTGACTACATAGATAATTTGGGCAACATATATACATTGACTGGCACCAGGGCTGTTAAATTCTGATGATTCAGCAGGGGCAACGCAATAGAAACTTTACTTTTCAGTTATACTCTGGACAGGGGTCCACCATCATAGTGGGTGAAGTAACGACGAAGAGTGAGGTGGTAGTTGTGGTTTGCTGAGGTGCGACAGAAATAAGTTGTACGTGATGCAGCTTGGCAACATCATTAAACGAGCTGTTCGCTCAATGATGTCATGATGGAGCTCAAAACTCTAGCTGACATCAGACCTACCCTCGTTGGACCTAGCGCCACCCTATATCCTGTGACAAGGAACTTCCAAGATGCTTAACCTTCTTAATCTCTCCTTTGACACTGGAATCGTTCACCCGGCTTGGGAACATGCAGCGGTCAAACCTCTGTTAAAAATATCGAATCTTGAGCCCCTGTACTCCAGGAGCTATAGAGCCATCTCCTAGCTCCCATTCATAGGGAAGGTGCTGGAAAAACACATCAACCAAAGCCTCTCTCTTAGTCCTACACAGACTGGTTTCCGTCCACAGCACAGAAAACGCCATACTCACAGTAATGGAAGAGTTGAAATCACTCCTAGATAAAGGTGGTGCTGCTGCTCTTATTCTACTCGACCTGAGTGCAGCGTTTGACACTGCGGAACATGAAACTTTGATGCTCAGGATGAGTGAAGTTGCAATTAAGGATGGTTAATTGAACTGGCCATCATCCTTTTTGACAGAAAGGTCCTCTCAAATTTGGGAGCCACCATGTTATTCCCATGTCTTCCCTCTAAACAGTGGGGTTCCGCACCTTTGAGTCCCACACTCTTTAACATTTATCTGCGTCCTCTGGCAGACATAGGGAATTTGGAGTGTTGATTATTTCCTATGCAGACGACACCCATTTGGTGGTTTCCCTTTCTTCAGGAGCAGGTTCACAACAACTAATCTCATGCTTAGAGAAGGTGGCAAGCTGGATGGCAAATTGCTCACTCAAGCTAAACGAGACAAAACAGAGGTGATGCTGTATAGGAAATAAACAGACGCCAAAAAAAGACATCGGTTGGCAGAAGAACCTCCGGAGCCAACCTGCCCCTGCCTCTTCCATAAAGAGTTTAGGCATGTGGCTAGATAGTTCGCTATCTATGGAGGACCAAATGACCACCATCTGTTTTGGCTTAATTAGAAGTGTAGGAAAATGTAGACATGCTACCCCCATAGTTCAGGAGGTCAGTGGTCCACACATTGATTCTTTACCGTCTGGACCACGGGAACTCTTTGTATCTCTGGGTCACCTAAATACATTATCAAGACACTCCAGGTGGTCCAGAACGCGGTTTTCAAACTCCCCAAATATGTCTTGGTAGAAGGAATGTACTGGCCTCCTTGCACTGGTTCCCGGTGGACTAGAGGGTCAAATGTAAGGCACTCTACCTTGCACACAGGGGCCCTCTTTTATCAGGAATTTCCTGGTCCCTTACACCCATGGTCAGTCCTCCAATGCACAGCGACTAAAAGTGCCGCAAATACAAAGGGACAGCTGGGGAGGCAGATCCTTCTCGTACCTGGTACCAAAGCTGTAGAACTCAATGCCCCAGCGGTTGAGAATCGAAACAAATGAGCTCAGGTTTCAGAAATGTGTTAAAAACCTAGTTATACCCTAACTTCTGTCCTTGCAGTTGCATGCTAACTGGTTCTCACTAAGCGCTGGGAAGCCTTCAGGTAGCCACGCGCTTTATATAACAGCAGAGCATAACATAGACAAACAAACATTCTAGAATTCCTATTGCTGGTGGTTGTTAGAGATGCTGGGCGGGGCAAAGAGAACTGTCAATTACGCTACAGGGGATGGCCCTTTTAAGGATGCCAAAGCATATTAAATGAACTCAACCTGCTCCAACTTGAAACAAGATCGGTTGGCACAATCAGAACTCTTCTTGTGCCAATGTCCTCACTACAACAAGTGTAGATGCTTCATTGCTTGTTAAAAACACTGCAGGTGGATATTTGTAAAGCTTGAATGCATAATTTCTAAATACGTCTATAGATACTCGTGCATTCTCACGTTGTTCTCTGGGGGGCGTTCTGTCATGTCTATGCTGCTCTTTTGTAATTTGGTACAAAAGCTTATTTCTGAATTTTCCCAGTGGAGCTTTGCCAAAAGATATTTTGAAAATAAATTTTCAATATCATTTTCCTTTTCGATTTCCGAAATGTACAGCTTAGAATTTGACTTAAACCTACAGCCATGGATTTTTACATGTTTTAGGAGAAAATAATAAGCATGCCTTCCATCTATTCTTTTGGAAGAAGGAGGGTGCTCCACTTATTTTACATACACATTAACCCTTTGTCTATAACGCAGAAAAACGTTTGCTATTCTTCTACAAGTTCCTATTTTGCACGGCTGTAAATCGTCAATTTCAGTTACACAGCTATCATTAGTGCCGCAGGGGGAGCGGCACCAGAGTTTTAAGAGGGTCCTCTACACTCTAGGGTGGACTCTTCCTTCTTGCCATACCAAGGGCAGTAAGTAGCCCAGGGGCACAACTGCGTTTGCACCCACTTCTTGTGCACCGGGGAAGTTTGGTGTGTTAGAAGGGGGAGAAGATGCTTGTGAGGACCCTCCTATAATATAAAATAGTCGTTGGTGCCATCACAAGGGGGCATTCCCCCATTGTCATCCCATTGTCATGGGGGTGGGATGCACATAAATAAGGAAACACTTTACCTTTGCACCTGCACAACATTACAAAGACAATCAGGAGGCACACTGAATTTATGCTACATAGAGATAGAGCAGTCAACATGCCCCCGAGCGCCCCTCCTCTCCCCCTCTCCCACCCCCCCCCCCCCCCCAGAAATGGAATAGGAGTTCCAGGGACCCCCTAGGCAGTGGGATACTGCAGGCAGATGCAGCCTCTCAATTCACCACCTGTAGGAAGGTTCTGAGTGCAATTGGGCTGAGTGTCCCAGACTGCTCAAATCGCATCCTGTTAAAGATTTGCTACAGCGAAGACTGGGGCAATGCACCTTATTTGTCATAGCGGCCGAGGTGACCTATTTACCTTACTTCGTTAGGATGCATTCCACCCTCGATGCTTCTGGTGGTTTCTCGTTTGCCCTTAGTTAAGGTGTAGACCATCATTTTGAATTGCTTTTATGTATTATTGTTTTAAAGACAAGAGTCTAAACCTTAATAAATTTGAACTGAACTGGTTAAAAAAAAAATAAGGCTTGCTTCAGACATGGTGGGTGTTTATGGGGAGAGATAGGCTTTTCATTGATTAGTCGATTAGTCTGCCGTTTATCGACTCAACGGAGTCTGTATATAGATGCTTCCTGGTACAACGAAGTTGTGACAAGGCTGAGATGTATGTGACGCGTGAATCCAGGCACTGTCACAACTCAGCATCAATAAAGACGGGATCCTCTGTCAAACCTCCAAATATTATTACTGCTTCACTTTCATTACTCAATCAGCACAGACGAGCAATGAAATGCAGGATTATCCGCGGAAATATCTATAGCTGCCTATGTCACAGCCAGGCTGCTTCTCCAATGCAGCTTCCATGTGTACACATACCACAGGGACATGTCTTTTACAGGAAAGCTACCCAGAGAGAGGGCTGCACTCACATACCACATAACTGTACAAAGAACGTTTCCTTCGGCAATGCAGACAACGTCCTGGAAGACAACGTGGGAGAATTTAAAAAGGCCTTGGTTGTTAAGGTGAAGCATCACGTTCACACCATGTATGACCACGAACCTATACTGCTTGCCGCATGCATGAGTCACAGCAGGGCTGTGCTTAATTTGCAAAAAGAAATAACAAATATTAAGTGCAGAAGCTAGAGGGTATCGTGATCTCACTCTTGGAGGTTCTTTTTCATCGCTACCTTCTCCATTTGCCACCTTTCGATTCTTACTCCTTTCTGCCATTCTCTCTCTGGCTCAGAATCATAGTCTAATGATGAAAAGCCCAGATCAGCAACTACTGGAACTAATGAACCACTGTAGCAGGAGCAACTCAGTTGTTCATTCTTTAGAGTTAAATGTAACGAGTTCCATAGAGGAGGGTACTGATCGCGTATTCTGTTTTTAACACCTAGGGATGTTAGATTTGTGATCTATGCAAAGTATGTTACTTTTGGTGAAGCAGAACTTGCTTTAGTGGCAGCTAGTTTTCTTTGAAAGAGGTTGGAATAATACATGCCCTTAATTCCAGAATAAAGTGAGCAATACTGACATTTTCTAGAAACGTTTGGGCGTTTCTCCCCTGAAATTTTTTGAAAAAAATGGATGTTAAAAAGTGAATTTACACACAATTTTCACATAACTTTGCTCGAAAACCATTGCTATGCCAAGCCAATGAAGGCTGATGCTCCTCAGAAATGTACTCAATTTTTTCAAAATGCACTTTGGGAACCCCTCCATTTATCAATAATTTCCTCCTTTGTGCCAGGGCCAGCATTTTGTCTTCAGGGCTCCCATAAGTCAGCCGTGCCCTGTCAAGTAAAGAACAACGGGTGGTCCAGGTGTAAAGAAAGATCTCTAATATGTTAAGGACAGAGGGGCATATTATCAAGCACCGCATGCTTTTTTGTCCAATTCTGAAAAACCAAGGGTGTGCACATATTTGATTATACTCAGATAAAAAGAATTTGTTAGACCGTCTACCCATATAATCCGAGAGCAGTAGAGCATGTTGGTTGAGATTTAGTAGATTGTATTTGAAGGTGTGGATGTATTTCTTGGGTGTGTGGTAGAAAACAGTACAGACCAGAGATGTGGTGGGGGAGGGAGCAGCCATAGTCAAAATATACTCAAATAAGGTTTATGATGGGTCATTGAGCATCTAGAGTGTTAGGGAACCATGATGAACCAAAGCTACAACACAGCCACAACTCCTATTTCTATTTTTTAGGAAGATCTGATTAGGAGGAAAGGGAATAGATATCTGTTACAAAGAGGTGTGGGATACAAGCAGTTGGGATATGGATGGAGCAGCAACAGGAAGGGACTGTTGAGGATGAGAAAGTCTTGTCCTAGGTGTGAGAAAGTTTGTAGAAATAGTTTTTAGCTTCATAAAAATCTGAACGAAAATCAATAGAGTGTATGGACAAGCCTGGATTATTATCCTTGCCATTATTGTAAACGTTTTTAGTCGTAGGGGACTTATATGTTAGGGAGGAGACAGAAAACGTCTATCCACCAGCCACAAATGATCTGATATCAGATGAGAAGTAGTGGGAGAATGTCCTTTCCCACGTTGACGTTTTTGTAATGTAGTCAGTCTGTAGTCGTATCCCCTTTTACTAGGTTGAGATACGATTCAGCAATTAGTGACTCAATGTATTCGCTAAAACTGTTGGATATGAATTTCTGCCTGCTCTGTGTGGAGGTAGCTGAAGGGGGGTATAGTATCTCTAAGCTATAGGGGCTGTGTGGCATGAGGCATCTATCATGAGATATAAAGTGAGCCTTAGTGCTAGTTGAAGGATTGTGTTGGTGTGACAGATGAGCATATGGAAGAGAACATGCTGATTGGAGGTCTCTATACACCGTATGACACAACTATTACGCTCGAGAGACCGGTGAGATGTACTAGAAAAGACAAATGGCATAGGTTAGATCGTGAGTGAGTGGTGGGGAGCCAGGATGGTGTGCTTCCAGGCTCTCCGACATCCCAAATTAGGGCAGCACAGTATTCTTCTGTGACAGTTGTTAGGTGATAGATTTACCCTCGATTGAGATTTGTTGAGAGCAGACTGTCACCTTCAGAGGGGTGGTAAACTACAAATTTCCAGCAATGATCAGTGATAGAGAGAGGCCTGAGAAGTTAACATATCAAACCAGTAAGAGACAGACAATTGAGTCAGAGTGACTTTATTAAAGCTAGGTCCTTGCATAGGTTTGAAGAGATTGTCCCATCTATAGTGATGAAACTTGGGTGCAATCTTATGTTTGTCTCCATTTTAATGTTTCAGAATGATGGATTGCCAGGGTTTCAGATTTGTAATAGACGGGCATGTCCAGCAAAGGGTCCAGACAGAGAGGGGAAGTGTGGATGACTAAAAGGCCTACGCCAAAGATGGCTTCCACTCACGAGATTTTGTGGGAATGCACGTGGGAGGTCAGGTTGACATTCTGGTGTTCGGCAGTCCAGGACTAAATACAGTTATTCTTGATTTGTGCATAACTCAGATCTCTTGTGTTCTTTATCCCTTACTCAGGGTTGCCTTCACATGGACCCCTCTGAGAGGTTAACATGTCAGCAGCTTCTTGAACATCCGTATTTCGATAGCATTCGAGAAGATACAGACTCTGGAAGAGAACCAGAGAGAGTCACAAGGCGAATAACGCGACCAGCCAGAAAGCACTTTCCTGGGGTAAGCATTGGAGAAAACGTGTTCTGACGTTTGAGCAGTACTGAAAAGCTCATGTGTTTTACAATTCCTCCCCCAGATAATTACACTAAATAAACGTAATTAATTTCCTTTATTAACTGATTAATAATATTAATCATTAGTATTAATTAAGCAGGGGATTTACCACTATGCCAATAACCCAATTCATAAAGGTACAGATTTAGATATGTAAATTCTGCAGTGTATAATTTACAATTTTGAGTATTAATAGTTTACTCCTCTGAGGGGGGCAGTCGCATGAATGGCCTTGCAACTCATTTGTAAATGACGTATCTTGCAGTGCATTAAATATTAAACATATGGTAGTTCTGTATATTGGATGATATTGTGTAAAGTATACCATGTGTTTAGTACACACATGGCAAATTAGAAAAAATATTTGGTTTTCCATATTGTACAGTTTTTTCACAAACAGACTGTTGATCTATACAGAAAAATATGCTGATTAGTGCACTTTCCCATACTCTTCCCAACTGTTTCCCTTGCACCTGATCTATTTGGCTTTGCTGTGTAGTTCTATATGTGTGTAAGTACCCAAAAAGCGATTATTTTGTGGGTGGTACCCTATTTTGCAGGTGATGTGGTACCCTATTTTGCATTTGGTTTACCTGGCTACTCCTGTGACAGTTACCCTGGGTATGATCATTTTTCGGATGCAAGTCAGAATTTAGATATGGAATGTATGTATACACTGCCTACATTATGCACAAGTTAATTCCACTTGGGTAGGTGTCTCTGTCCAGAGTCTGTGTAGCACCTGCCCACTACAAAGTCAAAGGAACTGTCTGGAGATGCAGCTGGGAGAGAAGTGATAAGATAGATATTAACCCTTCATGCGGGTGAAAACAGAAAGGGCGAACCTAACCAAAGGCACAATGGGAGAAAATGAAAAAAAAATTGTAACAAACTAAACACGATGGAAAGAATAAGATGCAATGAACCAATTAGAACTCTATTAAGGTAGCAGACATTATGTGGCACAATACTGGTGGCCATGGTGAAGTGGCTCACTTATCAGGACCTACCCTTTCCCTTATTCAAAGACAGCAGCAACAAGTAGCGTGTTTGGGCAACTGTTGCCATGATGTACACTGATGTCTTGGGTAGTCATGACCATTATGGTTAAAGAACGCCGGTGGTACTGGTCAGCCTCTATGATGGGTCAACGGATTGAGGGATTGTTAACAAATACTGTGACCAGGAGGTAAAGCGGGAAAGGAGACTGCAAATAAATTGTCAGTCTCTGAGTATTTCATCCCTTCAAAATTAGTGGCTGTTGTTGCGGGCTATGAGCTAAAATGGTCAACATATCTGGTACCCTGTATATCAGAGCGTACAATTCACTGACATTTGCACTTTTAAGTCAGAATGTATGTTATTTACTCAATTGAGCATGCATTCATAAATCATTTTACCTTACAATCGTGTAATAAAGCCCAGTTGTAAATCTCTCTCAGGGCGCTCTAGGGTAAGGTTTCCTTGTAAAGATTGGTAACTGCCACACACCTGAGACTTTGTAGGTGTTCACCAATATATATATAGTGCTACCCACAACCAAATGGCCTTCAGTGTGCATTAAAGATTAAAAAAAAGTGAGACCCAGATCTCGAAGACAATTTCCTGTAGCAGTGCAAGAATAAAAACAAGCAAACGTGAATATCCACACAACAGACTGGAAGATGTAGAACATGGTGGAAGAAAGGTGCTACAGTAGTTCAGAGAAGCTCCAGAAAAAAAAAGCAGTAAAACTTGTTTGTTTGGATTAAAAAAAAAAAAGGTATATAGTCAGTCAGATCCCCCATACCTATTGGAAAACGAAGGCCTACCAAATTTGGTTAGGTGTAAGGGAAGGTATTTAACATAGTAAAAAAAAAGCAATGCATAATAAAGCAACATGTACACTTACACATGCAAAAAAGCTACCCCAGTTTTTCGAGAAAGGAATTGATGATATATTGCAGAATTACGCCTGGAAACCAACAACTAGCAGACACTGCTTTGACGGCCTACTTAGGAAAAGCATTGTTATTTCCAGACAGTCCTAAATTTCCGCGCATGCGGGCTCGTAAACTTGTGGGTGGGGGTTTATGATTTTCTTTGAGTCGGTCCTGGAATGTTTTGAAAGGCCGGTGCATTTGTGTTTCCGGGAACGCTCTTAAAGAGTCCCTATAACCTCACATGTTCTTCATCGCTTACACTGTGTTTTCCATGTTCAGTTACAGCACCTGCCTCAGCTGACCAGCAGTAACATTTTACCGGCCGTGGATGGGAAGAAGTATTATTACACCAACACGAGAAAATTCAACTACCGTTTTCCAAACATTTAAAGATGGCGCTACGCCATCCGAAAGATATTTATTCAAGAAAGAGGACATACCGCGGCGACATTGGAAGAAAAATACTTCAGCTTGGGCTGGGACAGATGCAAAGGAAGCTGCAGTGAAGGACACAATACCTTTTTTTTAAAACTAAAATGGTTTATGCGAGATTTTTGTTTTATATGCACTTAATTTGGATTTATGAAAGTCAAGAGCCTTCATTCAGTAAGAGGGCTTTTAACTGTGGCAGTCTCGTTTAATCCTCTTTTTTTGGCAGATGTACGGTGTATTGTAACCGCAAAAGTAAATTTCACCAAGTGATTGAAAAAATGGTACTGAATTAAGTGCTGCGTTTTTTGTGAATGACATTCTATGCACTAAAGGCGAGCATTTTCCCTTTTTTTGTAAACAAGATCACAACTTTTTCCATGACAATGCTTGCAGTTCATAAAGTCGCCAAACGCACATGCTGCCATTTTTTCCGCAGTAAGATCTCAAGCAAGCCAAATCAAAATAAAATATGAAAATACCCATCGTGCCAAAACAGAAACATCCGCATTATTGTATTTTTTCATCTATAACATGTCGCTATCATGTCATTTTTTTCTGATTTCAGCTGTGTTTGTGTTCTAATCAGCAGAGAACAGTGCGTTTTACCTCTCCTTTGGTGCTACCTCAAACATATTTTCATTTGGATGACAATGTACAGTCTATAATGCTGAATAATGTCTGGTTCAATAAATGTTAAAATGTACGCAAAGTTGGTAGGTGTCTCTTCCTTTTGATACGATAAATAACGGGTAACCATGTAATATGGTTCCATAGTAGTTTAGTAGGTTTCTGTTGACATCATAAACTACAGGACCAAAGTCAGAGTGCTTTGAAAATGTCACCGGAAGCCTTAGCTGGCGATATAGGACTATATCACACTTTACTCATGATATGTTTTTTATATTGTATTTTATTTTGAAGTGGTTAACTTGAAAAACCTGTTTACTTCAGTTAGAGAAAGGTTTATTGAAAAAAGTGAGATACCGAACTACAATACTACGGGGACAGATGTGCGAAGACTTTTTACATTCGCAAACGGCCCAATTCATTTGTGACTGCAAAAGAGCTTTTTCTGATGTATCAAGCCCAAATTGCAAATCATTAACACGTTACAGAATCGCAATTTGGGTTTGCAACAAATACCGATTCAGTAGTAGGAAGGGGCATGTTTAGGACGTCCCTTCCTAATAATGAATTCAAATGGTATGTATTAAATGTTTTGTGACCGAATTCCGATCGCAAAACATTAATCTTTTTACCACCGCCTCAAAGGAAGCGGGAAGCCATTTGCAAACAGTATGGTGTCCCTAAGGATCCCCTCACCTTTTGTGAATGTTGAAAAAAGTATTCAAGAGTCCACTGCTTACTCTTAAAAGATGATAAATACACATTCGATTTTACGCATCCAGTTTTCCTTTAAGGAAAATGGGATGCATTTATCTATTTAAAAGCATTCACAGACATGCCACCATCTCTGTGATGACTGAGATTCCAAGTGTATTGCAATTTGTGATCTACCTCATTAATTTTCATGAGGTAGGTCAAATTGCGACCCGCTAGGAATCCCTCATTTAAAAATAAAAGTTTTATACATTAGGAATAGCGATTTCCAAATTGCGATTCAGAGAAAAATCGCAATTTACAAATTGCTATTCCCAGTGTTTGTACATTTGGCCTTAAGTTAATAGAAAAATTAAGAATGTTAGAAAACATACTCTTTGCATTGTTAAAAACACATTCCGTCAATTGAATGGAGAGACTGTTGAAGCTGTTCTCTGCAAGGTGCATTGACTGGAATTAGAATATTAAGCGTTTATTTACCTGTTATGACAAGTTGATTCAACAATGAGCAATGATAAAGCAGAGTGGTTTGGAGCTCTCATTGTGATTCTAAAACTCATTTTTCACAGGAACCCGTGAAATAGTTTTCATATCTAAAAGGTCTCTGGGTTTATGCCACTGGATTTTGTGTAATAAAACTACCCAACCAAGTAATTATCTGTGTACCCTGAGCGGGTGCAAGAGAGAGAGCCACACACGAGTGTCACAATGGGTCAAGCAGTGATTTTGTCAGTCATGCTATTTGTCTGCTTCTGAACACAACTATGTATTTCGTTCATTTTTTGTCTTCAGTATACAGTGTATTTCAAATGTACAGGCGATCAATAAAATGCATCTAAATCAGTCTGTTAAACATGTGCAATGTTGTTTTCTTCTGAGCGTTACATCGGGCTGCGAGGGGCGGGAATGGTCTAGTTCACTAAGAAGGCTAGGACCTATAGCATGTCCTGCACTCATTCCCTTGATTAGGACTAGATTCAATTGTGAATGAGTAACTAGGCACACAATAAATGTGAATTTAAAACACTCTGCATGCTATCCTCAGTACTCCAGTTTTAGTAGCAGCCAGCCTCCTTAACGTTGTCAGACATCCTCTGATGCTGTGCACATGGGGAACAGACCAGAGCTTTGCCAATGAAGCTATAGCAAACGCGGAAGAAGCCAAATGCTGGGAATTCCCATAGTGGAAAGGTTTTCATCACAATTCTGTACATGTACAGCACAGGCAGCAGTAGGGAATGCTTCCTAAGGTGCAGCAATAGAAGCCTCTATCCCTACAACAAACCGGTACACCACATTCAGTTGATGTGCAAGCTTCACGCACATCCCACCAGTTACAATACATGCAGCAGCAATAATAGCATCCTTTGTCCTCGGACATCCTTCAGTTCTGACCCGGAATGAAGTCAAAGGGACTAAGCAGAATGACAGGTAGCCCATTGGGAGAGATGAAGGAATGTTTGGGTGATGAGCCAAATGTGATAAAATCAGCGGATAAGGGAGGCTTTGTTACCAGTGCATCACGTACACATCACCTATATTGCTGTGTCCAGTTCTGCAAGCCTCATCTGGACTATCGAGTCTGGCTCACAATGCCACACATGGAGCACAGCTTCTACTTTTAGAAGCCACATCTGACATTGTATTTTATACTAAGGCCTCATCTGGAGTGATTTGTCCGGAGTTTGTGTGGTAGACTGTGTCTGGAGTGCTGTTCTGGAGAATAACTGCGCAGTATTGACTCCGGTTCTGGAGGCCACATCTGGAATGTTTTGACAACATCTGAATGCCATCTCTGGAGTATTGGGTCCTCTCCCAGTTCCAAACTTGCCTGAAATTTTGTGTTCAGTCCTAGTGGCTATCTCTCGTGTATTGTGACCATTTTTGGGGGTCTGTATCCAGTCCTGGGACATCTCCTAGAGTGCCACGACCAGTTCTGGAAAGAAGTCTTGAAGTGCATAGTTTGTGGCACAGTGTTATTTACCTATCAGAGGCTGCATATCATGTTCTTATCACAGGTGCATTTTAACCTCCAGGACACTCATTGCTTATAATACCTTTTCACAAGGAAATAGTGTGTGCCACTCCATGACCTCACCAGCAGGTGGCTATCCAACCAGCAAGAGGCGTTGCCAAGCCACTTGCTGCAGCCTGCTAACAATCGGAGTATGTGCAGCGTCCTGTCACCAGTTAACGAGAGTGCACATCCCAGCAAGCCGTGAGAGACTGCAAATCTTGGCCCATCCTCTTCCAGACCTCAACATTGAAAGGGCATGCACATTTGCCCATTCAGCCATGGAGAGAGACCGCACATGGTGGGCCAGCAGCCAGATACACCTTATGGGATAATATACCTCCAACTGGATACATTTCAAGGAGTCACTATTTCATATAGGGAAATATGTAGGATAACGTTGCCACAATGGTACATAATAAGGATGTTTAAAGTCACCATGGAGTCTCATACACTTATAATATTTGAACATAAGATTTGAATTTGTTCAAAGGCATTTAGGGGCATAATTGAAAGCCCCTCTTGCCATCACAACTTCATGTTGTGATGGCGATAGGGGCCTTGCCTTATTTGCATGGCAGCATTAAGCTACTTAACGTGGCTTAACGCTGCCTTGTAAATAAAGTGCACTTTCACTTCACGCTGTATTTAGCGTGAATGGGAGGGCAATGCGTGTTATGATTGGCGATCCACCACAACACCCACTGATTTTAATGCTGCCTCCTATTTACAAGGGCAGCGTAAATGGAGGCAGCGCCAAAATTAAGACCAGGGAAAACCTGGTCTTAAAATGCGTAACGAGGAGAAATGCTTTATTTCTCCTAATTTTTGCTGTTTCGATGTGTGTTGCCTTGTGCAGTACACAGAGAAACAGCAAATAGCCAATGATTGTTTATGTGCAGGAAGGTCACCCTTCCTGCACATCATTAAAAAAAAATGCAAGGGTGCCTGCGTTGGCGCTAGGCAGATAAAGTTATTGCTAGCACAGGGGCAAAGGCAGAGCTGCACCATATTCTTGTGAATATGGTGCAGTCCTGCATTCCTAAAGTGACAGAATGTGTTGTTAGCCTTCTAGGGTTAACAACACCCTCCGCCGCTTTCTTTGTAAATATGCCCCTAAGTTACTCAAATGTCCTTGCTTGCCCCGTTAAAAAAAATGTATGCAGCTGGGACATCAGGGTTGTTTCAGGTGGACATGGTTGAAATTATTTGTGAGATCCTATAGGCCTTTATTATATCAAACCATACTTTATAGAGAATGAGAGATCATTTCACTCAAGCGTTTTTATATACATGTGTTGAGCCAAATTTAAGGCATATGTATGTCCACAGAGCTATGGACCGGAACAGGTTGGCGCCTGAACCCCTGGGAGTTTACAGATTGTACCACCCAAAAACTCGTCCAAGAAGTGACCACGAAGTATTTTAAAGAAAGTGAAGGATGTGTGACTTCCCAGGTGGTCCTCTGGCAGCCGTATAAGGCATTTGCGAAGGGCTAACTCATATCCCACATGGCAGGTAAGAGAGCTCACAGGACGAAAACGGGAGTAGAAATGGAGGAGATGTGACTGGATGGAGAGGCCAGGACACCAGACCCAGATCTAGCAATGAGTTTGGCTCACATTAGGAAGAGTTGTAGGCTCCTGGTCCACCAGGAGGCCAGGACACTCCATAGACTGGTTTGAACAACCTGTCTGAGATAGCGCATATTTGATCACATCTGTCCTGATTTGCATCGGTTAGACATCCCTGGTTTGCCCGTTGGTCTTGATCCTTAATTGTATGAAAACAGGTCACAGACCCAGAGAAGCCACCCAAAATTCTAGTACAACTGAGCGCCTTCATCTTTTTTTAAAATACATAAATAATTGGAAGGACGTACCTATTACCTTTAAACCAGGATAAGGTGCTGTTGTCAGCTCTTACTTCAAGCAAATGCGATTCACGGGACTACATGCCCCACAATGCATCAGCACAGCTTTTGCATATAACAAACAAGAAACAGCGGCGGCCATCTTTATTGAGAGAAATCTGAATCCTGCAGCACAGAGCAGCAGCTCCAGCCACAGGTATTTGCTCCACTTGCACTAACACGCGCTAGCTGAGCTCTGAACTAGTTAAAATAATCTACTAAGGTCGCGCTCTGTTTTTCTTTACAGGACGCTGAAATTAACAACTCAATTCATGCACAAATGAGAGATTAATTCAAGGTAGGCAATCCCCCTTTTTTGAAATTCCCCAAGCGAGTGAACACAACGCACACATCGCTAAGCGTCTGAATGTTAATCTTTCTCAGAACCCAAACTGATGGTCACGCCGCTTCTAATGGATCCCGCCAGCACTCGGCTCTACTTGAAGTAAAAGGTACGCTTCCAACTTCCTAAAATGTTTCAGCTAGTGAACATATTGTACCATTCACGTAATTATAAAAACTAAAAACATCCCTTAAACTCTTGTAGGCTTCTCTGCTTGGCCACGTTAGTCACTTAAACGGACCTCCAAAAGACCCCCTCCGAAATTCTACACTGAGCAGCCTTGGTATGTAGCGCACACTGACATTACAGCTATTCTACGAGAATAGGGAGCTCACACACTAGATTAAGCAAAACATTGCTTTTGTATCCCACAGATACAAGATACATACAGCCCTGATGACAGACCAGTGACTCAAGTCTGGTCTAGAAACGCGTCAGCAGTATTGGTTGGGAGATACAAAGTATTACTGTTGTACTAAAGCTAGGACCGGCTGGTCCAGCGTTAAAAGTTATATAAGACATTTAATCATCTATCTTCCCAACCCCCAGTTTCTCTCATTCAGTGTTTGTCAACTTTTTGTTGTTTGTAATTGAAATGTTTGTATTTATCTTTTCAACAATGTCTGATGTGAGAATATTTTCTAATGTGTGTTCTAATGTTTTCTAAATGTGTAAATAGTCTTTGCCTTTAATGTTTGATAAAATTCGTTCAGTCTTGTAAATATTTGTAAACATTTGCAATCAATGTTTCTTTTTCTGTCAGCAATGTTTTTCAAATTATAGAAAAATATAAAATGATTGACACTAAATAATGGTGTCCAGGGAAGCAACAATAAAGTGTTTCTTACCCTATATCAAAAAATTGTATTGAATCACTGTGGTTTGGGCATTTTGTGTTGTTTACTAAGGACACTCTATAGGGCACAGCAGTCCCATATAAATTAGATGGGGAATGTAGGAGAGTAGGGTCTGCTTTCCTATGGTCACCCCATTTTTTGCTTTTTGCTTCACTGGTTTTCGACTTAATGTGGCTGTGGGCCTGCTAATCAGACCCACAGCCCTGTTGTTCTCTCTCTAAATTCACTACTTTAGGTACATCACCAATTGGGATTTGGGTCACTCTACTCTTATGAGTCCCTGTACAGTGTACTATAGGTACCAAGGGCATAGGTGCACCCAAGGCCTACCAGGGACTGCAGCATATCTTTTGCCACCCCTGGCTGGCCATCCAAACTGACACAACTGGTTGATCACTCAGCTGGGGCAAGGTCGTGTAATCATCCCTTGCTTAGATATAGTATTCCTATGTCTAACCTTATATCTAGACACATATGCACCTATAAATCACTCCTATAGCAGGCCTTAACAATCCTGAAGGCAGAGTGCTTGGTTTTATGTGAGCTGGTGCTCTAGCATGAGCTGAGCCTGTCTGCAGCTTTCGGAACCATGTCCTTATAGCTGTTCTAGGATAATGCCATACCATATACTCTTAAGTGCATTATGAACCTCGCGGTTAAATGCTATCTTTGGTTTGGCTTTATCAAAACATGTCGTGTAAGGTGTCATACGCTTTGGAATACTACCCCCTCGCCAGTTCTGGCGACGGATTTAGCATTCCACCCTTCTAGAGGGAGAAGACATGTTACTTCCATTAATCCCGGTTAAAGTTAACCAGAGCCTCAGCATCACAAAATGGATGCTGGTGCCACAGACACACGTCTGACCTCCTGCTGCTGGGAGTCCTTCCAGCAAGGGAGGCTTGGACAATAGGTTTCCTGTCACAGGGAGGTGCTAGCACCACCCTGTGACAGGCTATAGTGTATTGGGGCAGGGAGGGCTGAATGAAAGAAGACACTGCCTGGGGCACACAAGTTGTCCCATGCATAGTCCAGTTCAAACCGGTGCTGGGGCACTCCAGCCCCAGCTCTGGCATGAAACTGGACAAAGGGAAAGGGGTGTAACCACCCCCTTCCTGGGTCCAACCCATAGGAGGGACCTAGCAGGTAATCCAGCCCCTAGATTTGGTATATAGGTAGGAGCTGTGTCCTTAGACTTTAGATATATCCTGACTGAAACTCTGATACGAAACTCTGGACCTTCGACATCCTACTCGACGTAGAAGACTGAAGAACCTCCCTTGTGGTCAAGGAGTGACCACCCTGTGCAAGCAGGCACCATCAAGCGCTCAACGGTTTGCTTTGTCATTGCTCCCGCCGCAGCTTGAACACAGAGCCTGACAAGACCCGGACTTCCAGACATCCAACAGCCCGATCCACAGCAAAGCTGAGATCCGTGGAGGCGACGAGAGACGTGTGACCGGCCATCTTGGAAAGCCAGCGAATTGCTTTCCGTGCAACTTCTGAGGCACCCTCGAAGTTGTGCATTGGGGATTAAGAAGCCCCAGCCCCGAGCACCAACTGCACCGAAGATCACCTCTCCACACTCACCGAGTGCTGCGTTGGGCCCTTTTGCATTTTCCTGCTCGACGCTTCTGTCCGGTCACTTGCCCGTTGGCTAGTGGCCTCTGTGACGCCGAAATCTGAAATCTACACCGCTGGTCTGGTTGCTCCAGACTGGCCCCTGCTTCCCTGCGAAGGAGAAGCCCCTCAGTCCTTGCTGGCCTGAGTAAGAAGCCATCTTTGATTCCTGCGTGGGTTGCATTTGCCAAGGCCTGTTGACTCCGAATCGAGAACCGACACCGCCGACAGCGAGAGCCTTCGTGGGACAGTCCGTATCCAGCTCCTGGTCGTCGTCGACACCTCCTGGTCCACGTGGCTGCAGAGACGAGCTTCACGACATCACCGAATTGCTTCCCGACATCGCCTGGTTTCTTCCTGGTCACTGGCTAGTGACCCAGACTCTCTCCCCTCTGCTTTCTGGTACTCTTCATCCTCGATCCACCCTTGGATCCAACCGGACTCTTCTCTCCTGGTCGCCTGCAGCATCTTTTCTCCAAGGCTCCATAGAACTCCACGACGAAACCCGACACACTTTCACATCTATGCACCCGCATCCTGTGGGTGAGGTAACGCGAGTACTGCGGTGCTCCTGTAAAGAGTAACTCTCCTAGTGTCCTAGTTTCAAGTGGTTAGCTTCTAGTCCAGTCGGAAGACTCCTAATTCTTTAACTTTGTAACTTAACGCACCCATTGACTTCTATGTGTGCACGCGTGCGCAATTAGACACTGCACACGCAACCCGTGGGCCTCCTGCTCCCTAACAACTGTTAGTCCAGTGTAGCCCCAGCGATTCCCAAGGCCCTAGGCCTTACCATTGTTCGTGACTTGGTTCTTATACCACTATTTTAGTATATGGTTTAGCGAGCCACCAGGGCCTATCCATATTTGTGCAACTTATTAAATTCTTGTTATGTGCTTGTGCTTCTGTTCTCATAAAGAGATCAGGGGATTGATTTAGAAATAAATACATATATATTTTGAATATATAACCTGTGTGGTGTCTTCTCATTTGGTATTAAAGGGATTGCATATGGTAAAACAGCTGGCTTCACATGTCCTCTTGAGTTAAGCCTAAGACTGCTTTTGCCCATGCTACCACTAGGATAGCTGGTCTATAAGATTGACTTTACAACCATCACCATAAAGGTTGTTTGGACTGGTGCAAGGTGCTCACTAGAATAGTGAACATCATATACCAGGCCAACTTCTCACACGGAATAAGGCAGGAAAGATGCTATCCTGGCTGGCGAAGAAAGAGGAGGGCCAGAGGTGGATTCCGGAGATGTGAACACACCGGGGGAGCTGACGGAATGATCAGTAGTGATCGTGTAGACATTTGGGAAGTTTCTGCGAGACTTGTACGCCTCATCTCTCCTAGGAGGAGGTAGATATGCATAAATTCCTGAGGAATATCCCAGTACCACAACTGGGAAGGGAGGCTAGGACTTCCCTAGATGCAGAAATTATAGCGCGGGAGACAGCAGAGGCACTATCTCAAATTAAGATTCTGAACTCTCTGGGCACTAATGGCTTCCCTCAAGAGTCTTTCAAGTGTGTGAAAAGCAAGGTGGTAAAGCTCATTAGGGAGATGTACCACAAGACATGTGCAAGGGGGTACACTTCCTGGAGACCTTATACAGGTGACCATTGTCCTCATTTTTAAACCTGGGAAGGCTCCTGAAGAATGCACATCCTAAAGGATTATATCCCTCCTAAATATTGAAAAGAAAATGCTTGCCAGAGTACTGGCTGATGAATTAGGGGCGTATCTGAGTTAAAAATCGTGAGATGTGATCCATTGGCAGAGGCTCCCCGTTTGCTGAGGAGGGAAGCCATATGCAAAATGATTTACTTGCCCAAGTTCTTCTATGCACTACAGAACTCGATGTTCAAGGTCCTCGATCTCTTCTTTTGGTCAGCGGGTTTCAGGGTTCTACTGGTGGAACACAGAGGATAGGACTGGCATCTCAATGCTAGGGGACTTAAGAGACAACAGGGGGAGGCTGTCCTTCAATGACCTGCAGACACAATACGACATGTCAGGAGGTCAGTTCCTCTGATATCTGCAAGTCAAATCTATCCTGGTCCAGAAGAAGCCCTCTAGAATATAGTGTGCTAGGCACCCACCTGCACAGACACGACATATCCAAGCTCTACACTTACTCACCAATAGTTCGGCCCCACTGCTGTGAATGCTAAGGGAGAGGTGGAAATGAGACCTATGCAAAATTGAGGATAATCACTGCAGATACCCTGGGGAGGTGGCTATCAGGACAGGATTTGGGCTGATCCAGCTAAAACTGTTACACCAGGCATACGTCACCCTCAGAAAGCTACAGGCTATGGGCAAGACAGGCACAGACAGATGCCTGAGAGGTTGAGAGGGTGTGGCCTAACTGGCATATTGCTGCAGATGATTTCGGAATGCCCAAAAGTAAAGGTTTTCTGGAAGGACGTACAACAGAGATTTGCAGAGGTGGTGGGAGAACCCCTGGCGCTCACTCCACAGACTGTACTACTGGACAACTGGGAGGAAGTGACCCTTGACAGATACACACTCTTCCTTTGTAACATGGCCATGGCAGTTGCTTGATGGTATATCATGAGATTCTGTGTAGTCCAATGGTTCCATCAGTGAATAGCTGATTGTCCAGGGCTGAGTGGCGTAGACAGGCTGAGGAACCAATATACCAGCAAAGGGGATACCCCCAGAAGTTCACAAAGATGTGGGCCCGCTGGATAGATGTTGGGGAGAAGCCAGAGGGAAGGGGAATACCCCTGGGAGCTACTGGCAAATACAAAGGGGTGCGGGCGCCCGATAAAGAATAATGGTATGGGATGAATATGGGGAATTCTTCCCCTGTGTTAGCACGATTATTGCACTCCTGAGGGGCAGATTTACAAGAAACTGATGCATCTGTATAGATGCGTCCGTTTCCCTGCGCCTGAGTGAAAAATGCTTGCGCCGCCATAGGTGCGCCGTATTTACAATACGGCGCACTATGGCGCAAGGATTGACAGATGCGTCTGACGCATCTGTTGGTGGAAAAGTCACGCATTGCTGGAGTTGTGTCGCAAGCACGACGCAACTTCGACAATGCGTGTTGTGGCCTATTTCCAATACACTGCGTCACTCCTTACGCCTGCTTCAAGCAGGCGTAAGGTTTTGACGCAGTGGTGTCCTAAAAGTCACGCAGTGAAATCTTAAAGATTTCACGGCGTCACTTTTACGAGGCTTTCCTGAGTGGGAACGCCTACCCTGCATACATTATACCTGATGGAGGTATAATCTCAGGCAGGGCTTTACAACGTGGCGCATCTCCCTAGATGCGTTACGTAGTAAATTTGCAGCATTTTTTACGCCGCTGTTGCATCACAAAAGTGACGCAAAAGCAGTGTAAAAGTGATGCAAGGGGCTTGTAAATCTGCCCCCATGTCTGTAGATGTCATTGAAGTCGTTTCGCATTGATGTATGCTGCAGCACCAGGGGTTTGATTGAAAATGCTTTCTCAATCCATATTTGTAGTTTGTGATAAACTCAATTAAAGTTTAACCCCTTTGCTGCGGGGGTAATTCCCCCACTGTGCTGGGGGCGATGGGGGTGCGCACAGCGCCCGCATGCTCATGACGAGCTGAGCTCGTCATGAGGCACGGCGCTCCTGTGCTCATGACGAGCTGAGCTCGTCACAGGTGCACCGGCTCCCGTGGAATGCTCAGCACAGCAGGGGAATTCTCCCTGCACCTGAGCGTTCCACGGCTCATGACGAGCTGAGCTGGTCATGAGCACCGGAGCGCCGTTCCTCATGGCGAGCTCAGCTCGTCATGAGCATGGAAGAGGTTAAAAAAAATCAAGATGGTATTCTTGTGTATTGAGGGAGTAAAAGAAATTGCATGTTATGTAGATACATCACTCAATAATATAGATTGAAATCCCAGGCCACCTTTACAGGGTTACTTCACACCACTAACCAATTCAGCTTAAATGATCTACCACACACCCAATACCATTCTGCAATGAAAGGGAACTTAATGGGCTCAGTAAAGTTTTGTTTATTAGCTGAATTGACTGGCAGAAGTTAAAGTTGGTGCTTTGGGAAGCTTCTAAAGTTACTTTTCAAGAAAAAATGTATGACCATGAAACGTCGAATACTAAGATCAGACTGTTGGGATGTCAATAGATAAAAACACTCTGATCTGAGTGAGGGAGGGTAGCAGTACACTTCTAGTGTGGAAATTACAGAGTTGTGATGTCAAGCGATCAGAGTTCTTTTACTTGAGTAAGGTGGTGAGTGGGGCGGAAGTGACTCCGATGAGCAGCTCCATGTATGAAAATAGTATGAGAAAGCAGTGGAAGGCCCTAAGAATGTAACCACGTTTATTATTTCTAAGTTGACAAGCCTAAAATGATGCCTGTTGAGGAAAAAATAATCAGTAAGTCTCTGCCATCAGGATCCATCTGGTGAAATGCTATTTCATGAGTTACTAATTAGAGGGTATTTCATGAGAATTAACTGATTAAATGCACAGGATCCGCCATTGCCCTCATAGAAGGCCTGCTTACCTATACAACACATTAACAGCAGTGTTCATTAATTCAGTCAGGATGAATTGGACACCCCAGTTCTGTAACAGTTGATGATAGCAATCAAACTGTAAATGTATCTGAAGCATTTTGTAGTTATGACATGCACCATAAAGTAATCTGGGGGGTCTTGAATTTTCTTGTATGAGAAGCTGCTTTCAGGGACTACATTGCCAAAACTGCTAGGTCAGCAATGAACATTTCTTAAATCCTGGGATGGATGAAGTGTTATGTTTCTCACACATGTCATGGTAGCTACAAAACACTGATGGTAAAATCCTCAGTACGATATTGGCAAGGAGAACACGGAAGTCTATCAAGATGGTTTTACGCAGTGATCAGTCTGGATGTATTGCTGATAGTCTTATATTGACTGTGAATTAGAAGAGGCTTCCCAAGACAGGCATAGTCCAGCATTCATAGTGAATTGTTACGCCTTATCTAGCATCAGATTCCTTACATTAGAATTATCGCCACGCTTCAGGCTGGATCTGGAAATATTTTGTGAGCAGTACCACTGCACACCAATAGGTGGTATTTTTTGGCTCCACGTGGCGTCGCCCGTGCCGGAAATTATTTGCACAGTACCTATATCGGTGCCGCCTCAGCGCGCTGATATCAGTTTCTTTTCACAACTTCCAACCCCAGATGAGTGACGCCATGAAGAACACTGACCACTGGTGCGCTAAACTAGGGCTCTTACATTGAAAGCAATCCTTTACACTGAAATATATTCGCAGTGAGGGAGGATGTGTGGGGTGTTAAGGAATTTACAGCTAGATAAAGTCTCTACCAGATAACGTGTTACCTAAGGTAAATAATTTGTTCATCTGGTAGAGACTTCTAGCTCCAGACTCCTTACCTTAGACTAGATACCCAAGCAATTCCTCCACAGAGGAGGCTGCAACACCGATTAGACTAGAAAATCTTGTAGAACCGAACAAGCAAAATGCCTGTCTTGTTGGACCTGACTGTCCAGGCAATAGTGCTTCAAAAACGTGTGCAAGAAAGCTTACTTTGCTGCCTGACTGATATCCAGGACAAGAACTCTGCGAACTAACACAGTGGGCGCAGCCTTGGCTATGGTAGAATGATCTTGCAAAACTTCAGGAGGTTGGTTTTTGGCCAATTCATAGCAGATTTTGATGCAGAGCACTATCCATTGTGAGATGGTCGGTTTCTGCACCGCCTTTCCTTTTTAGCTCCGACATACCACACAAAAAGTTGATCATCCACCAAAACTCTTTTATGCGGTCAAGGTAGAATGGCAGCGCTCTTTTTGCGTCCAGCCGATGGAGTCTCTCCTCTTCTTTAGAAAAATAAGGCGATGTGGTAAGGAGCCTGAGGGGGCAATTGTACAGCGGCTGAAAAGGAGTACACATCAAAAATATGAGAACTAAGATGAGGTCCCACGGCATAATGAAAGAAGCTGGTGGAAATATATGTTGAAGACCCTTGAGAAGCCTATTTACAGTACGGGGCATTGAAAAGGGATGGCTGCTTTGCCAACCGCATAAATGCTGATACGGCAGACAAACGTGCCCAAAGCGGAGCCCTGCTGGGTTTGGGTAAGAATAAACAAAAGTACCTGGGAAACGGGTGCAGATAGAGGGCCAACTTGTTTATCTGTAGACCATGCCACAAACTTGGTGGAGGGATGCCTCACTGCCAATATAACATTGCAGGCTTCGGGTGGAAGGTGAAAAGCTGTCAACTGTTGCCACTCAATCTTCACGCATGAAGGCAAAGCTTTTTCAGGTTTGGTTGCAGAACACTGCAACAGAAGACTCTCTCAAAGAGGGTGCCTGATCGGAGAACCAGTGTTCATGTTCAACAGCTCGGGATACCAGACTCTCTGGTGCCCAATACAGAGCCAAAAGAATGACTTGGGCCCAGTTATTCCTGATCTTCTTGAGAACTCTGGGGAGGAGTGGCATTGGCACAAAGGCGTACAGGAGGCCTTAGCACCACTCGAGATGAAAAGCGTCTGTGAGCAAGAGCAGCCTTCGAAACTCCAACGTGCAAATCTGCTGACATTGCACGTTCCCAGTGGAGGTGAACAGATCTACCCAAGGCTTTCCCCATTTTTGGAAGAGACCGTTTGCCACCTCTGAATGGATGACATTTCTGATCTGCTAAGCATCGACAGCTGGGTTTGTCCGCCCTGGCTTTCGGAGATACCACCAAGGATATGCCCTGACGTTCCAGTCATGCCCAGAAGCGCAATCCTCTTGACAGAAGATCCACGACTCCATCCTGCCCAGTTTGCTGCAACACCACATGGCGGTGATGTTGTCCGTGAACACCTGTACCAGCCTTCCCATAACTGAAGAAAGAAAGGCCTTCATTTCCAGCCAGAATGCTCACATCTCCAATATGTTGATGTGGAGTTTGGATTCTGCTGGAAATCAGAGTGCTCTGATCTCCACCTCTCCCAGATGGCCACCCCAGCAGTGATGCATCTGTCACCAAAGACAGTTCTGGTTGGGGAAGGGAGAGGGATCTGCCTTGACCAATTGCGGTACATTAGCCACCACTGCAGGTCTTGTGCAGTTCCTGCCAAGATCTGGACCAAGTCGTAGAGATTCCCCTGATGCAGTGCCCACTGGAACTTCAGGTCCCACTGTAGAGCCCTCATATGCCAACAGGCTTGTGTCACAAAAAGGATGCAGGAGGTCTTGGGCCCAAAAGCCTCAGAATCAGTCTCACCAAAATCCAGGATAAACACCAAAACATTGGTAACATAGCCTGAATATCCCTGACTCTGCTCAGGAGGATCGGTCTGTAACAACACTGCATACAGAACTGCGCCAATGAAAGGGAACATCTGAAAAAGAGTCAGGTGTGACTTCGGCACATTGACAGTGAACTCCAGCGAGTGCAGAAGTTCACTATAGTCTGAAGATGGAAGATGACTGCCTAAGGCGAGCCCGCCTTCAACAACCAATGTTCGAGGTAGGGAAAGACTGAAATTCCTGACCACCGTAGATATACTGCAACCACCACCATCACTCTTGTAAATACCCGAGGGGCGGTGGTAAGGCAGAAAGAAGGGGAGCATGGCAAACTGAAATTGCTCTTGGTCTACCGTGTAGAGATGTGAAAATAAGAGTTCTGTAAGTCCAGCAATACCATCCAGTCTTGTTGCTCCAGGGCAGACAGGACTTGTGCAAGCGTGAGCATTTAGAATTTATCTTTTTTCTGGAAGAGAGTGAGATGGTGCAGACCTAGAATAGGATGAAGGCCTCCATCCTTCTTAAGCACCAGGAAGTAGCTGAAATAGCAACCACAACCTACTTCTGATGCCGTACTTTCTTGATAGCTCTCTTGGCCAAGATAGCTAACACCTTCTGGTGGACCAAGGAGGGGTGGTTCTACATCAGCTTGTCGTAAGTAAGTGGCATGGGTGGGGGTGGTCACAAAGGGGAGAAAGTAGCCCCTTTGGATGAGCTGTAAATCCTAGTAGTCTGATGTTGTTGACCTTTGGTGGTGCAGGTGATGGCGTATCCAGCCCATATTAGCTGAAGTGCATACTAAAGGGGTTTGGAGGTTGCAGCTTCTGGGGGGTGGTGGACTGGCTCAACCTCTGGCAGTCTGTCCGACATGATCTGTGGGAACAGCCACCTTGCCATACAGATAGTGCGGTTTCCTGGCCGGGGTGGCTGGGCATGTAAAGACTCAGTTGGAAACCCCTTCCATGACCAAGAAAGGGGCAAAAGGCAGACTGGGGTTGGCAAGGTCCCATAAAAAGGCCCAAGGAGCTGGGTGTAGCTCTGCTGTCATTAAAGCGCTCTAGCGCTGAGTCAGCCTTCTCTCCAAACAATCAAGAGCCATCAAAGGGCTTATCCATGAGCAAAACTTGGACATCCCCCGAGAAGCCAATGGTTCTCAGCTAGGTGTGGCGTCTAAGGTCCACTGATTATGAAATTGCTCTGGCCAGTAAGCCAGTCCTGTTCAGCCCACGTAGTATTATGCTCTTGGCTACATCCCTCCCATCAGCAAATGCTTGCGAAAGAATGCCTAGGGCATCCTCCGAGACCATGGGCGGCATTTGCGCAGCCAAGCCCCCGATAGTATGGGAGTATTAGCTCTAGAGGCACGGTGTTCACTGACAGCAGTGCCAACCCGGTGTAAGGGACCATCCTATTCCCAAAGGTATTCAGCCTTTTATTTCCCTATCTGGTGGAGTGGTAGGGAATGCGCCTGGGTTAACTTTGGAGGTGGAGGACTGGACCATCAAGCTGTCCGCGGTTGGGTTCTGGATGAGAAAACTGGGTATCCCGGGGGCCGGGCGATGGCGGCAGACAATTGTCCTATGCACTGGAGCCCCTATGCAGGGCTTGGGCCAAGGCAGAGCAGGGTTTCAGTATGGGCTTCTTTGAATGGGGGTAACACCCGGCTGAAACACTCCATCAAGACGTTCGTCTTAACTGCCACTGAGGGTAGTTTAGGGTCTAGGACCTCAACTGCCATTCGCACCCCCATTGCGAATGAGGCTCCCTACCTCGTTGTCATAGTATAGGGAGAGGCCAGACCAGTGTCTGGGGAGGTCTCAAGTCCACTGGAATCCACCAGATCTTCATACCAGTTGTCCTCTGGATCTTTTAACTGGTAACCATAAGGGTCCACAGATCCCGCCCAATCATCATCCAATCAAGGCATAAAGAAAGAATAAGACACTGGCTCCGACATGAGGAGCTTGTCCAGCTCTGTGTTGAAGTTAGGGATGATGAAGGGAAAGGGGCTGATGTGGGCCGTCGGCAGGGGTGTCGATCGGGCACCAGGTAAAGTTGACAATTTAGGTCCATCACCTGATTTAAGGGGCCTGAGCGGTGCTGGGGGTGAACATGCTGTACAAAAGGGGGTGGTGATGGACGGAGCATATGAACCAATCAAACACTCACACCCAGTCAAAAGATCTGGGTTTAATCCATCACCGTTCTTTAGCCCACTCCGCCACCCCAGTTCAGACATGGCCATTTGCAAATCAGTCTGCTGGCAGAAGAGCGGTAGATGAGCTGCCTGAGCCTGCAGGGCCCGAAGCCAGTACATCAGGAATGGTCTGCCCAAATACCAAATATGAGATTTATCGCCTTATAGAATTCTCGTAACTGGGTGGGGGTCATTCCTGCTTCCGGAAAAACTGGGAGGTGCTGAGATGGCACATGCACAGGCTCCACCACAGAGCTAGTCCTCAATTACTGATGCTCTCTTGTCTTGTCGACGGACGTGGTAAAGTTGAAGATCTCTGTGACTTCTTGCTCTTCTTGTGCCGGTGGGACTTACCCGATTTCCATGACGACGAGCGCCTAGAGTAGCTCTACCAACAATCTTGGGACCTTCATTTCGACCAAGATCTTGAGCGTCAGTGTCGCGTAGCGATGAGGTTGAGGGACTGGTCCCTCTAGGCTTTGGGGTGCACAGCCCGGCATTTGACGCAGGTCTTGGTGTTGTGGTCGTGCTCTAAGCACCAAAGGCACACCAAATGTGGGTCTGTCACTAAAATCTGTTTGACTGGCACCACACAGTTTAAATCCAGCTTTCTATGTGGAAATCCTGACTCACAAGGAGACGAGGTCTTGAAAACATCGAAAAAAGGTCAGTCAATAAAGACTGGGGTAACTGTCCCAGGTCTGCACTGAATGGAGCAGAAAGAAAAGAGCTGAGGTCAGCATGCTGGCATTGCACCAATTTAGGCAAGGTGCACATCACTTCTGGTGCGAGTGCTGCTGCCATGCAGAGCCAAACAACGCCACCTACCGGCCTGCAGAGCAGTGCTCACAAAAAAATTCCAGATCCAGTCGGATGCCTGGGGATAATTCTAAGATACGGAATCTGTGGCTAGAAGTCTCTATCAGATAGATTTCAACTCCATGAGTGGTGAGTGTCTCTTTCAGACGAGGGAAAAATTACTTTTGTTGCAGTTCTACTTAGCTAATTGTACTCGAAAGCATATGAGAAAGGTACTCCTCCTATTGCCAATATTGTTTGCCTTAGCTCTGATTATATGCAGAAATACGAACAGCAAAGTATACTGCTGGGGGACAAGTTGTTCCAAGGTGTTATTGCTGTTAATCATCTGACGATATTGTTCTAGAGCAGTGGTCTTCAAACTGGGGGGCGGGCCCTAAGTGATCCCAGGGTGGGGCGCCAGGCTCTGCCCAAAAGAAGCATTGCGCTGATAACAGAACTTTGTTATAAGCAGACAAAAATGTGCAGCATCTCTAACATGTTTTGTCATTTATACCCTAACTAGAAGAAGGTGTCAAAAGGGAAGGGACTCCAAATATTCTTCAAACCCCACATCCTCCACTTCTAATAATCACACTGTGGATACTTGTACATGTTAGTAAGGCCTGCCTGGCCAGAACAGTATGTTTGGCAATTATGTATTTGATTACATGTTTAAAATGGTAACAGAACGTAACTGCAATATTTAAATATGTAAAGACATAGTTAAACATTGGCAATTTTATAATATCATTTTGAAAAATTCTGAGCGGGCCGATAATTCTTTTTTTTCAAAGGTGGGAGGGGGGAGGCAGCATTAAAAAGTTTGAAGACCACTGTTCTAGAGGATGTTCAATGACATCGAAGGTTTGAGGTCTGAACGGTCCTTAAGTTCTATTCGGAGGGGTCCTGCAGGTTCCCATTATGGCGAAGAATTGATATGCTGCAATTTTACCATATAAATGATAATGGAGGACTTGATAAATTGATTCAGTTTTGCACAAATAATCCCATTGATGATGGCCACATGGTCTTCCCTTTCGATGATGGCCACCTGACGACCAGCAAGATTTTAATGGAGGTAGGGGTATTATATGCGCTTCAGGATATCCTCACAGTTGCCCCTAAATAGTTTTTAAACTGGATTATTATCTAAACTGTTTTGGGCAAGGCCAATCTAGCGTACGGTTAGAAGGACTAAGGGCTGGGTGGCCTTCAAGTGAGAGACTTTAAGAAAGATTACTGTGCTGCAAAGTTCCAATATACGTTAGATAGCGGAGACAAAAGTATTTTCAAATTTGAGGGTTCATTGAATGGGTGGTTACTTATTATCGCTATTACAACGTTGTGATCTTGTTTAAGTGCTAATAGTAAATATACTTTACTTTCACCACTGGCGACGCCTGATCTTGTTCTTTCCCCTCCCCCTAATTTACATCTTTTAGTCACGAGTTACCTTCTAAAAGGTGCATTCTGTAAAAGTACAGGAACTGCAGGTTTAAAGTCAATCTCTCTACAATGATTGAGGCATGCCTAAACAAGAGAGCAATTAATAAACCTATATTTTCAAACAACAAAGAGCACGTGGTGAATTGGAGATAAACAAAGTATGTATGATTAGAAAAATTACTAGGCAAGACTTTTGTTTGAAAAAAATAGGCTTTAATCGAGATCCAACTCCACCTCCAATGACGGCAGGGCTTTCTTAAGGCTCTCGACAGTGGAGTCTTTCTCTTTCAGTCCCGGAAGGTCACTCAAGAATAAATACTTAAGATGCCTGGAAGATAGATAAAATTGCAAGATATTTTCAACCATTGTGACATTAGGCAATTCTAGCTATATGTGACTTAAAAATCTCATATAAACGGATTCATACCTTTAGACATTTCAACAACAGAACATGACTTTTTTAGGAATGTGCTGAGATAATCATCTCAGTGAAAACAGAAGTTATAGAATACGTTTCTCTGTAAAATCGCACCCTAATATGTATAATATAAGAGACCATACAAAGCGCAAACCTAGCTATAACCAGTGAAGAGCTGTGCAAAGAGGGGGGATGGGCACCATGAGTGACAGTGGGGTAGTGCATAGCATAGTATGGGGCGGTGCTAGAATAAAGAAGGCTAGAAAGGAAGGGACTGGTTGAAGGGAAAATGGCTGTGGAACTTGGGATGGGAGGTGTGTAGCAGGGCCTGGGCAGAAGACAATATGCAGCCAATTTTAGCAGGGTTGGTGTGACATCCTGCTCAATAGCCATGGGGAATAACCCGTGTCACATGGAATCCTCAGTCACTGAGAATTCCATTGCAGCGTCTCTGAGGGAACCAAGAGTGCAACGGAAGATACTTCAGTTGAACAAGAAATATCATTTGCCTCCAGAGCTTAGACAAGTAGAAGTCAATTACACTGTGACTGAAAGGAAAGCATTGGCGGTATAAGGGGCTATTAATACATTTAGAGACTTCATCTGGAGAATCACGTTTAAGGTAAGAATGGACCATAAGCCGCTTAAGGGAAGTATTTCTAAAGAAAGGCTTGATGGCAAGCTCAAGTAGGATCAAGAGGTGGGTGGTAAAACTTCAGGAGCTAACAAGGCTTGATGGCAATCTCAAGTAGGATAATGAGGTGTCTGGTAAAACGTCAGGAGTTTAGCTTTGATGTTGAATATGTTCTAGGTGCTGCCGATTGCCTACCAGGTCTGGTGAAAGATACTGATACAGAACCTGTGTGAGATGAGTTACAGTGAGGATGTGGATGTACCCAAAGAGAGATCTATGTTATAACCAAGGGTGCCATTGAAGAGACCTTTTGGAAACAGTAACTATTAGCAGATCCCATTCTAATAAAGGTGCAAGAAAAAACTAATTAAGGGATGGGACACGCAAGGGAAAGTGGAGGAACCGGTTCAACCGTACTGGATAGTCTGGGAGGAATTGTCTGAGTTGGATGAAGTTTGTTCAGGGGTACTAGATGAATACCGCCTAGTAATCTAAGAATTAGGTTTTTCGACCTGGCACATGAAGATCACTTTGGCATTACCAAGACTAAATAGATGTTACACCTAGACTTCCGGTGGCCGCGGATAGATGGAGCAGAGGTTAGAGTAGTCAGTATATCGTGTGCAGCCTGTGACAAGGTGTTGAAGTCATGCACCTCACCTACGGTGTGTAGTCCTTTACCTGAAAGACCTTGGCTGGATGTGGCCATGGATATAGTTGGCCCATTGACTGGAGAAAAGAGCTTTCCATATATTTTAGTATAAGTGGATCTCTTCTCAAGATGGGCAGAGATTAAAATGGTGTCTGATATCAGTTCCAATACAGTTATCAAATTCCTGGTAGAAGTTTTCATGTGTGAAGGTCTTCTCAACACTTGTTGACAGATAAAGGGACACAATTTTGCTAAAAAAAAACTAAAGAATTTCTAGAATGCAATGGTATAAAACACAATCTCTGTGCTCTCTATCATCCTGAAACTAACGGGGTAGTAGAGAGATTTAATAAAACCAGCCAAGAAGGCATTTAACCAGCAAAGGCAATGGATTGTGTTGGAAGGAGGAGGTTAGGTGTAGGTTAGAGGCTTATTGTCTCACTCCTCATCAATCCACTGACATGACGCCTTTTGAGCTACTAAAGGGAAGGATACCCAATTTCAGATTAGCAGCTGGGTGGAGGAAGTGGTATAGAGGTTAGGTGAGGATAGACACTTACCAAGCATAGAGAAGAAAAGAGCTTGAGTCACAGAATGTAGGAAAGAAACATTATGACCAGACACATAAAAGAAAGTGAATTGATTTCAAACTCGGTGAATGGGTTAAAGTGAGATGTCCTACTCTTCCACCTGTATGCAGAGGAGGGTGTCATGTACTTTTCTCTTTTCCGACAAGAGTATGGGTTGCCGGAGTCGGAGAGACTCCGGTACTTACAAGCGCAACACTGGGCACTTAGTGAACATGTGCGTCCTTCGGCTGACAGGCGATTGCTGCCATATGAATATTGGTTTATTACACGCAAATCGGACAAACAACTCATCTCAGACCTGTATAAGATGTTGCTAGCTGCATACACTCACACTTATAACGCAGGGAGGGCACACTGGGAGAGGGAATTGGGGAGAGACTTTAGTCATAAGGAATGGGAGGGCATATGTTATAGAGCCAGGAACTCCGCATATCATATGGGGCTTACAGATACGCTCACTAAAGTTGCAACCTATTGGTATTATACCCCTGAGTGGCTACATGCGATGGATCATGCAAGAGACGCAACGTGTTGGCGAGGTTGCGGTCAGATAGGCACACTAATACACCTGCTTTGGGATTACGCCCATCTTCAAGATTATTGGAAGCACATTCTGGACGAGGTGGACGCACACTTTGGTACAGAGATCACGTGCCTTCCCTCCTATGTGCTGTACGTATCCGCTACGCTCCCGCAGAGGCCGTTTGATTGCTATCGCGCTGGGCTCTGCCATTCAGAATATTGTTACCCACTGGCACACAGCGCATGTCCCCACATTCCAGGGCTGGCTTCACCGTTTGTGGCTTGTGTTGGGTATGGAGAAGCTCTCCCTGATATTGGCGGGGGAGGGATCGAAGTACGCAGAACTGTGGCAGTCATTCCTGTCCCTACTGGCCTCGGAATTTCGAGAGGTTACATGTCCCAGCTATTTGCGCTGGGGGTTTGCACATGGACAAGTTGATTGGTGGACCTGGGACATGGGAGGAGGGAGGGAAGGGGTGGGTTAAAGTGTGAGCGGGGGGGGGGGGTTGTTTGCTTATGTTTTGTTCTCTACTTAAGGTTGTTTGCCTGCAGTGTGGGATGGTCTTGCCCGTTTCTTCTGAGCTGTGGGTTTTGCTACCCAACAAGCGGGGGTGATATATGGACAACTGCTTTTTATGTATGTGCTATGACCTTTCAATACAAAGATTTAATACTAAAAAATACCTTAAGGAGTGAGAAGTTGGTTAAGTCAAACAACAACAAGTCTAGCGTCTTTACTAAGACAAGTGTAAGATTGCCCCTGATTCACTTCAAAGATTATGCAGTCAACTGAGGTTCACTTACTTCTTTGGAAAGTGTTAATTTTTGCAGAAATGTTTTATTCTTCATTGGATGCTATGTAAGAGCTGTATTCCCTAACCATGTGTGCTGGAAAGTTTTCTTATTCATCATTTTTACTCAATGTAAGTATTGTTTTCCAAGCAAGTGTTTCATAATGAAACTCTTGTTTTTTTCTGGATCTTATTGATAAGATTATAATAAGCTCAATGCTTCCAATAATTGTTATTAGGGCACATGTCAAAAAAGTACACATCTGTGTAAATGTATAAAGAGGAAGAGGTGTGACATCCTGCTCGATAGCCGTGGGGAATTCTCAGGGAACCAAGAGTGTAATGGCAGTTGAGATCTATGCTGTGGATGAGGTAAAAGCAATAAATCTTAACTGAAATTTCTCATAAGTGTGACGCATCGTTATTGAGCATCTTACCTTCGTTTTCACAGTTGGCTAATATATAAAGCTCTCAGCTGCAAAACTAGTACACTTCTAGGTTAATTTGATAAAAGGTAGGCTCAAGTTGGTGCCAAATGCAATGAGGGTTCTAAACTTTGAAATGTGGCTCGAGGATGAGCATGAAGGAATGGTAATACATTTTCCAGTGAAGTGCGATATGATATGTATTGCCCCTCTCTGTTGGTTAATAACTCTAGTTGGAATATTCACTGCAGGCCAACTTGTCACTGTCAAATATGCCACTGAAGCAGATGGAACGTTGAAGTTCTAGTCCTGGAATCTAATCCTAAACATCTAGAAGCTAAAAACATTCAGGATTTTTGGGCATTTCAAATTCAGCCTTCACCCATTATTATTATAAGATCAATGTGTTAAATGCATTTACTCCAAGTGTCTATAATGGACATAGATTACTTAGCACGAGGTCAGCAGGAATGGTGATATTCATAGTGCCTCCAATCTTTATGAAGGCTTTTGAAGTGAGGGTATCCACGCTGTGGAACGCTCCAGCGTTTCAAAATTAATTCTATTGCAAGACATCAAGGTTTGGGGTTTAAGAAATGAACTGCCTGAATCAAATATAGATAATTGGGTGTATCAACACAATCAACATATTCTGGTGTTAAGTACTCTGTATCTGCGGAGATTAGAAGATGGCCCAGGTCAAGATCACAGCCAATTTGCCACACCTTCACCCTTACCCCCAAGCCCATTCTTGGATCCTATAAACATGAAGATTCAGCAGTTAAGGGGTTTGGAAGAGATGTCTGGTCAGTGCAGAAGCTAAGTAGGTTGACGCTTGCTTCGGTGCTATGTCTCTGAACCTTATGATCAGGCGGGTTACTCTGTGTAATCAAAGCGATAAACAGTGATAATCAATGCTGCATTGCAACTCAAAGTAACACTCCATGCCTCACAAAGGGTCATTGATCATGTCTGATTGTCAGAAGGTCTGCTGTCACAATCCACACTGTTTGGCATCCTTCTAGAACCTTAAACTATTACTTGTAACTTTGTGTTTCATTTGGTGGGAATATCAGATCACTGTTGAGGGTACAACTCTGAACCTCACTTACACAGTGAACATAATAAATATAATACATCTGAGCTGTTCTTTTAAAATGCAATACACATTTAGAGTCCTAACCAACCGTTGAGCTTCATGGCATGGATCAAGAAATTAAAAATGTAATCTGCAATCCTTATTGAGGACAATGTTCTCCAGAGGTCCTGCCTTTCATACAGCCTTTTACCCCTCAGACTATTTGAATTCAACTTGAATCTGTCAAAAAAAGTCTTTCATAGTGGTGGTATGACAGATCTGCTCCATTTAACTGAGAAAGTTTACATAAAGCGATGATGGCACAAGCACAGAACGTTGTGAGAAACATATTAAATAGATCTTGATAAAAATGTATAAATTAAATAAATTTCTCCTGAAGAAAGTATTTAGCCTGAAATGCCCTGGGACAGATGATCCAATCAAATAATTGCTGAAAGTTCTTTAATGTAAAACTTTACAATAAATCTAGGAGTTCATCCACTTTTCTTTATCTGTGCACCGCCTCCAAGAAATAGATCTTGGACAAATATAAGCTGGATCAAGAAATAACAATCCTCTATATGTGAGTTTTGATATAAAGTGCATTTCACGCTTTGCTCCAAAACAACACGTCCTATCTCTTCTTCACATATAACATGCTAGCAAGTTAATGTTTAAGATTGCCTGCCTGCACTAGTAGTAATTGGAAGTAAGTAAAGACTTATCTGCAATTGCATAACTTGTGCTGAAGGCTACCCCAAAAAAACATCAGTCTTACATAGAAGCTCTTTTTTAACACCACACAACGATAGAATCTAACCTACTTTCTTTAAAAAAAAAAAAATTTATGAGGATGGACAAAGAATATTTCAGGAGGCAAATACATTTTGTAAATGGGTTGGAAGATCAGAATCAGGGAGATTGTAGCTTCATTCAAGGACTTGCATATGGGCAAACTACGCAAATGAATGGAATTAAACAAATTGACCCTTACTGGGACCTTCTCTTTTACCAGTGCGGTATACAATTCATTGAGAAGGCTGGCTGGCCCCACCATTTTACCTCTCTTTGATATCTTAATGGCACTCAATAGCTCGTCTCCCATAATCTCACGATTCAGAAATTGCTGCTGTACCAAGGTTAGCTTGGGCATTTATTTATTTTCTAGTCACTCTTCTAACTTCTTAGTATCACAGCATAGATCCTTTTCATATAAGTCTGGGAAGAACCTGTGGAACTCCTGCTCAATCTTTTCACTATCTACTACAGCGGCTACCGTTGTCAAATCATATACGTCCTTCATGTGGTTCTTGCTTCTTTCTGATCTTGCTTTCCATGCCAGCAATTTCCCACATTTTCCCCATATTCACAATTCCTAGTCCTGCTGGCCTCCCACTGCTGCCTCACTCTCTTCTCCATCATTAACCTGAATTCCAACTCGAGGGAGGTCAATAACTTGCCTAACGCTTCTCTTGAGTTCGCCTCCAGGGTGCTATCTTTCAAGGTAGCTTCACTTTGGAGATCTCCCCCTCCATGTTCTCCTTCTTCAGCCTTTTCTTTTTGTCCTAAACAGCGGATATACCGAGTAGGGTCCCTCTAAACCAGGTTTTATATGTATCCCAGTCACATTAATTGGGGGTCCAGAGCAAGTTCCAACAGAAAAACTCTTCTGTCGCCTTCTGTAGGAGAAGCTTTCTATCTAGTATCCATCTCACTTGTCCTTTCTGGTATGGACTCTTGATTTTTAGTAGCAGGGCTGCATGGTCAAAAAGGTGTATTGGGAGTTGTTCTATTGTCGAGATCCTATCTGACTCCTTACAATTTATAAGCAAATAATTTGCACGAGAGGGATGGCCATATTTTTTACTGTGAAATGTGTAGTCTCTGTGTTTACCATTAATTCTTCGCCAGACAGCATAGGTTAAGGGTCTCAATTAAAAAATAATGACAAGGCCTCGTCTTTGGGATACTTAGCCAAATGTGGTAAAGTCCTGCTCAGAGAATTATTGAGCAGGATATTATATAGGTCTCAAGGATCCGTCCTTTATGGGAATGAGAAAGTACAGGGAGTACACGCCTGTCCCTTGATGTTGTAACGGCACAGGTTCAATGGCTCGTTTGGACAGTAGAGATTGGACCTCTTGCTGAAGTAGATGTAAATGTTCTGGTGACATTTTGTGATAATGTGGTGGAATGTTTGGAGGATTGTTGGTAAGCTCCAGGCAAGAAAACATGTTGGATCATTCCTAACACCCATTTGTCTGTGGTGATAGATTGCCAAATGAGGAGGAATTGTAGGAAATGTCCCCCAACAGATGTTAAATGAGCGGGGGAAGTGTATGCAAGTCACTGCTTGTTTGGGGAGGGGCAATTACTTGGTGTGGAACCCCTGCTCGACTTTTGTTGTTGTTGCCTCTGTATCCTCCTCTAAAGAAGCCCCTTGTAGAGGAAGATTGATTGTTGCCTTTGTAGGAGGCAGCAGTATTGTCTGAGGACATGGTTTTCGACCCTCCACGGTAGAAGGAGCGACAAAAGGAAATGAGGAATTTGATATGAGTTTCCCTTGCTGGACTAAATCCTGGGCTTTTGTCTTGTGCTCCTCTGGGAGGTGTTGTAGCAATTGCTCTATTTTGTCCCAGTGTGCTCTTTCATATCTGGTTAGCAGGGTCTGGGTGTTGGCAATGCGCCAGTGATTTGCTGCTTGGGTGGCTACTCGTTTACCGGAGGCGTCCAACAGTTTGGACTCTGTCAGGAGGGGGATCATCCCCTGTAGTCTGTGAATTGGTCAGTTTACGAGCGTTGGAGACCACCAAGGAGTCTAGTGGTAACTGTCCTTTAATAAAGACTGGATCTGAGGGAGCAGGATTATATTTTTTATCAATTCTGGGGGTGAGAATGAGAGCACACACTGGATATTTAAGGATATCATCGGCATGTCTCATCATACCTTTAAGCATAGGTAAAGTGTGGCTAGCCCTTTGTGTGCTATTGAGCGTTTCAAATAGGAAATCTTCCTCTAGAGATTCCTTATGTAATTGTACCCCATGATATTCTGCAGCTCTAGCAAGTAATTCTAAATATCCTACATTGTCGCCAGTAGCTTTGCACAGTAAAGATCTGGGTTGTTATCTGTAGGTGAATCCGTATTATAATCATTCAAGGAGTCTATTGGTAAAATATTGTACCCTATCTTCTCTTTTTATTTGTATTTATTTTGTATTGGTTTTTTTGTACCCACATCTCCATCATCATCATGAGGTCATGGTGGTGGAGAGTTAGTTGGTGTAATCAGTAAATGCTGCAAAGGTGGAGAAGTTAGTGTAGGGGAACATAGTGGAGGAGGGGACGGGTTAGTACCTACATTCTTCCTCTTCAAAGGAATTTGGTAAAAGGTGCCGCTTGATTTTGCGTTTCTGAGGTGATTTAGTAAGAACACGTCCTGTATCTGGGTTTATATAAAGTTCCTTTTGTTTTGGGTCCGATTTGGGTGTTGTGGCGTCCAAAATCGGATCCTGCAGCCTTGAAGGAAGGAACAGTTTTAGGTTTCGGCACCTAAGGATTTCGGTGCCGGGGTAGAATGGCTTTGACGGTGAAGATTTCGGTGCCGAAGGAGCCTTTGTCTTTGGTGTCAATGATTTTGGTTCCGAAGCAGTTTTAGGCTTCAAGCCTGAAGGTTTCGGCTCGGTGCCAGACTTTGGCCAACTCGATTCCAAGCCGAAAGGCTTAGTGACATGTTTCAGTGCCGAGCCAGAAGGCGGGGCATCAGAAACATCTTCTTGGTGCCGACCATGGCCCGAAGGCGGGGGTGGGATTGAAGCCTTTTGTTTTGACTGAATTGGAGTTTGGGTCAGGGGGCGTTCGGTCCTCACTAGATGTTGATCTTGTGGCAAGTTTTCTTCCGTCTCGGAGTCAGAATCTGGAATGGAGGCAAGTTCTTCTTGTTCTTCCTTGGCCCCTTGTGCGTCAAATTCGTGCGCGGATCCTTCGCCGAAGATGTCCGGCCTGTATTTGACGTTTTGACTCTGCATTTCGCGACGTCGAGCCGGACGATCAAGAAGTGTTTTCTTCGATCGGAACGATCTACACGTGTCTCAGTCCAGTTCATTGTGCTCCGGAGACAAGCATAAGTTGCACACTTCGTACAAGTCAGTGCATAGATACTTGGCGTGGAACAGAGGGCAGAATTTGAATGGAGTCTGTTCCATTGACTGCAAAGTGGACAGACGCGGTTAAGCCGAACGCCCTTTCCAAAGATCTTTGATCGAAATAGAGTTTTCCTCTACGGATACGATATGCGGAGAAATGGGATATGCTCTTGAAACAATATCGACGAGGGTAGAGTGGATTACGCACCCTGGATAACCCGAAGAAACAGTTTTAAAGCAGAACCCTGCAATACATGTCCGAAACCCGATGCCGGCAAAAATGAATCCAACAATGGGGTTGATGCCCATGCGCACTATTACCGAAAGGAGGAGTCACTTACCTCGTGATTGGAAAGACTTCTTCGAACAAAAACAACTTGCAAACATCCAGACCCAAAACTAGATGGTAAGAGTATGCAAAGCATGTGATCTACAGCTCAAATGCCTCGAATATAGATTTCCTGTACAAGTATGGTGCACCAAAGTTCTTTTAAAAAGTTCAGTTGAAATGCTTTGTCTCAGCTGCTGGTCTATAGTTTGAGATAAGATCTTTCCTAGGAATCCCATACTATAGCAAGCTATCACCAATATGGGATTCCCCAGGAATGCCCAGGTGTTTGAAAGACCATTTATCAAGACCACTTTCAGGATGTGGAATAACCAAGTGGGGACAGTTAGTGGAGGAAGGGACGGCATTACTGTGGGACACCTGGGCAAGGATCACCATGGGGACACGGTTAAGGTTCAAATATTATCAGTTGACCACCTGGCTGGCAGACCATTGGTGGACCACTCAGAGACCCAAAGTATGAAGGAGGAACTGCAGGCCCCTAATACAAGGAAGAAGCAAGTGGCCCTGTGGTATCAACTCCTATAAGACGTAGTAGAGGGGGACATGAAATCACACACCATGTCTGGGATGGATGCTTGCTGGACGTAGACCTGGAGAAGTTATGGCAAGTATTGTTTAACTTACTTTACTTAGTAGTGAAATCTGCACCTTTAAAAAGGAACCACTTGCTCACTTTCTACAGTCTTTTGGTTCCCACCGAAGCTGGCTAAAGCCAGAAGGAAAACAAAGGGGGGTTGCTGCACTGTTCCTATGGTAAGTGAGGGAAGTGTTAGCTGGCATGACCACAGATGTTAGAGTAACATCCTGGGGCATCCATTTTGTTGGATGTAATTGCCTCACACACCCCGAAGGATGTCATGCTTCATCATCGGCGGTTGCTCCTCGTCGGGGAGGCGGTGCAATCCCCGACGGGCTCACCTCAAAGAGGGGCTCTTTAGCGGAGATCTTTTTCCAACTGCCTTATGGTGAGGTGGGGGTGTGTGGGCTGGGCTAGGTGTAGTGGTGTGTGAGATATTAAAATGTAGCAAGGGGTACCGGAATTCAGTTTATTCTGGGGGTCCCCTGGCTGCAGTTAAAAAAGTGGGGTTAGCTCACTAGGTGTCAGCAGGCTAGGTCAGGTGACCCTAGATGAGACTAAAGGTGATGTTGGTCGACATGTTTCACGCTGTGGGTATAGTCACCCGCGATTCATCAGGACCTTAATAATGTGCAAGGGAAAACATGCTAGTGTCATGTATGTTGTTGCCTCTGTGGGTTCTCCTATGCCTAGACATAGAGAAAAAAAGAAGGACAACCATTAAATGCTAATCTGCATATAAACAGTTCAAGTTAATGCCAGGGTGTTAACACAGTGTAGCATGCTGTTGGTGATAAGCAGTATTGTATAACCGCCAATGCATGCCTTGCAAAGTGTGTGTGTCTCAAGTGCGTAGTGAGGAGCACACACAACTGTAGAGTTCGTGAGGAGGTTTGTGATAGAGTGGTGGCTAAAATCAAGATTTTTAAAAAACAGTTTTAAAGAAAGAGTTAAAATTGCAGCAGTTTGAGAGGACTGAACTGCTCATTTGGTGTGGAATCCGAGCAGGTGTATTGTTTATAAGGCACCTTTTGCAACTGCATGCACAACACTCACACACTGTGTCCCAACTGGGAAAACATAGAGCGGTATGTCTCCCGTGTCCCACTTACCTAATGGTTAAGGATTACATGCCACATGAGGGGTCGGCGGGACTAGACATCAGGGAAGAGCCCAGGGTTTCAGCTGGAGATGGAGTAAAACATAGCGCCTGTAGTTGGATAGTTGCTAAAGCTAATGTTAAAAAATGTCTCCAAGCAGAGTTGGGCTTGTGTGGTCACAGACCACTACGCTGTCTCCCATTGTTAAAACCCTATCGAGTGGACTCACCTCCATTCTCCCGTGTCCGCGCAGTCAGACCTACCCTTCTCCGCCGAGCTCGAGTAGATGTGGGAGCTCGGCAGCCGGGGAAATTTAAACCGTGTTGACAGGTCGGCGTGTGACGGGGCGTCTCCGCCTCCTCTGTCAGGTCACATGGTCGGGGCGTTTTCTGCGGCGGCCATCTTACAGCGGTGTGCTGGTGCGCTTAACGCTAAGTATACATCATTCTAAA
Organism: Lissotriton helveticus; assembly: GCF_964261635.1. Taxonomy (NCBI): domain Eukaryota; kingdom Metazoa; phylum Chordata; class Amphibia; order Caudata; family Salamandridae; genus Lissotriton; species Lissotriton helveticus. The sequence goes on along the minus strand of NC_136070.1, from coordinate 181,368,652 downwards.
TGTCAATACAACTATTTGTGTCATTTAGAGGGGGGTGGAAAGGTTGTTGATAATCACCCCATTTTGTCAAGGGCAAGTCACCACTATTGTGCGTGCGGAGCAGTCTGTTCAAAAGTCACTCGCTTTTATGTACGAAGTGTAGCGGCCATATTGTGATGGGCACAGAATATGTTCCGGGCATGCACTGACCATTATGGTCTAAGAAAACGTGGCAATATGTTGTATTTAGGTGAGCCTACTGCCTGAGGAGCATGCATGGCATTTGGGACACGTTACACAGTATGTGGTGTCGCGTTGCATAGTGTGTAGTGTTGGCAACAGGGACTGATGGTAGAATGATTAGGGTGGATCACTGTCGACAATGTGGCCAGTGTATGTGGCAACTGGTTACATGAGTGGTGGACAAAGGACCTTGAAATCCTAAAGTGAATGCCACGGAATATCCTCGTTGAGACCCTGTTTGTCCGTAGACAAACGATGTACCCATCTCTGCTCTTTCCGAAACAGGGCATTGCTCGGGTAGTTGGGGCTGGCTTCAAGCACCACCCACCTCATGGAGTCCTCATCATGGTTTTGTTCAACGAAATGTTTGCACATCTTTGTGTGGGTCTTTTTGCAACGAAAGTTGCTACGGTGTTCAATGATTCTCGTTTTGACTGGACGGGTGGTCATCCCGATGTATAGTAGGTCACAAGGGCACTTCAGCATATATATACAATTTGATGTATTACAATTAGTGTGGTGTCTGATCTCCCATTTGAAGGTCTCTGAGAGCTGGATAGTCTTAAGTGTCAGGGTGTACCTACATACACCACACATTCCGCAAGGATAATGGCCCGTTACTGGGGGAAGGTGCCATAAAGTTTGTTGGGTATCTTTCCTGGTGCACTTAGGCCTAGTACTGATCAGGATGTCCTTCAGGTTTTGGGATCTCTTGAAGGCGAACCTAGGTTGAAGCCAGCCCCAACTACCCGAGCAATGCCCTGTTTCGGAAAGAGCAGAGATGGGTACATCGTTTGTCTACGGACAAACAGGGTCTCAACGAGGATATTCCGTGGCATTCACTTTAGGATTTCAAGGTCCTTTGTCCACCACTCATGTAACCAGTTGCCACATACACTGGCCACATTGTCGACAGTGATCCACCCTAATCATTCTACCATCAGTCCCTGTTGCCAACACTACACACTATGCAACGCGACACCACATACTGTGTAACGTGTCCCAAATGCCATGCATGCTCCTCAGGCAGTAGGCTCACCTAAATACAACATATTGCCACGTTTTCTTAGACCATAATGGTCAGTGCATGCCCGGAACATATTCTGTGCCCATCACAATATGGCCGCTACACTTCGTACATAAAAGCGAGTGACTTTTGAACAGACTGCTCCGCACGCACAATAGTGGTGACTTGCCCTTGACAAAATGGGGTGATTATCAACAACCTTTCCACCCCCCTCTAAATGACACAAATAGTTGTATTGACATTTAGAATGATGTATACTTAGCGTTAAGCGCACCAGCACACCGCTGTAAGATGGCCGCCGCAGAAAACGCCCCGACCATGTGACCTGACAGAGGAGGCGGAGACGCCCCGTCACACGCCGACCTGTCAACACGGTTTAAATTTCCCCGGCCGCCGAGCTCCCACATCTACTCGAGCTCGGCGGAGAAGGGTAGGTCTGACTGCGCGGACACGGGAGAATGGAGGTGAGTCCACTCGATAGGGTTTTAACAATGGGAGACAGCGTAGAGGTCTGTGACCACACAAGCCCAACTCTGCTTGGAGACATTTTTTAACATTAGCTTTAGCAACTATCCAACTACAGGCGCTATGTTTTACTCCATCTCCAGCTGAAACCCTGGGCTCTTCCCTGATGTCTAGTCCCGCCGACCCCTCATGTGGCATGTAATCCTTAACCATTAGGTAAGTGGGACACGGGAGACATACCGCTCTATGTTTTCCCAGTTGGGACACAGTGTGTGAGTGTTGTGCATGCAGTTGCAAAAGGTGCCTTATAAACAATACACCTGCTCGGATTCCACACCAAATGAGCAGTTCAGTCCTCTCAAACTGCTGCAATTTTAACTCTTTCTTTAAAACTGTTTTTTAAAAATCTTGATTTTAGCCACCACTCTATCACAAACCTCCTCACGAACTCTACAGTTGTGTGTGCTCCTCACTACGCACTTGAGACACACACACTTTGCAAGGCATGCATTGGCGGTTATACAATACTGCTTATCACCAACAGCATGCTACACTGTGTTAACACCCTGGCATTAACTTGAACTGTTTATATGCAGATTAGCATTTAATGGTTGTCCTTCTTTTTTTCTCTATGTCTAGGCATAGGAGAACCCACAGAGGTAACAACATACATGACACTAGCATGTTTTCCCTTGCACATTATTAAGGTCCTGATGAATCGCGGGTGACTATACCCACAGCGTGAAACATGTCGACCAACATCACCTTTAGTCTCATCTAGGGTCACCTGACCTAACCTGCTGACACCTAGTGAGCTAACCCCACTTTTTTAACTGCAGCCAGGGGACCCCCAGAATAAACTGAATTCCGGTACCCCTTGCTACATTTTAATATCTCACACACCACTACACCTAGCCCAGCCCACACACCCCCACCTCACCATAAGGCAGTTGGAAAAAGATCTCCGCTAAAGAGCCCCTCTTTGAGGTGAGCCCGTCGGGGATTGCACCGCCTCCCCGACGAGGAGCAACCGCCGATGATGAAGCATGACATCCTTCGGGGTGTGTGAGGCAATTACATCCAACAAAATGGATGCCCCAGGATGTTACTCTAACATCTGTGGTCATGCCAGCTAACACTTCCCTCACTTACCATAGGAACAGTGCAGCAACCCCCCTTTGTTTTCCTAGTGCAAGACACGGACACAAGCTGTAACTGGACCTTCCACCTTCCTGTGTGGAAAACCGTGTCCGTTGATCCATTGATCAACTACTTTGACTCCCTCCCTTTTGATAAAGCCAGAAGGAGTAACAACGCCAAGTGCAATAGGTGCGGAAGTCTAGGTACAGATGATATAAACATGTTAGCTAGCTGCCCTGTTTTGGAGGTTTTTTGTCAGAGAGTGGGTAAAACAATATCAGATCTCTCCGGAGAACCTGTGGAGGTAAGCCACACAACAATTTTATTTGGTGTCCCATGGAAAGATGAGGTGGAAAGAATGACATCAACCCAATCTAAACTGATTTTCTTCCTATATCTCCTAGCAAGGAGAGAAATGTGTAAGAAATGGTGCCAACCAGAGCAGCCTGCTTGGCGCAGGTAGTGGAATTCTGTTAAATTCTTCTATAAATTAGACAAACAAATTTGGGGTTCACTTTTTTCTCTGAACCAGCCGAGACCTGGTTAACATCACAGGATAAGTCCAATGATTAGACCTCATATGTCAGGAATGGCAGGAGGAATTGTTCAAAGCTGTAAGACATATTACTGATGGTCTTGAAGCCTGGGACAGAGCACTTGGGACAGTGACGAATATGAAAATGTGTTTTCAGAGGAAAAATGAGGACAAAAAAATGGTTTGGAAGGTCTAATTAATTCATCATCTTTAATTTAATAATTTAATTTGGGTGTTTTCCCCATAGTGCTATTAAACCTTCTATGATAGCATCTGAGTGCTCTGCGGAAAGGAAAAAATGACAGGGCAAAGTAGTGCATAAACCGGGCTCCAGAGATGAAGAACCAGTCTCTGGTCTACAAAATGAGTGGTGCTAGAGACGGCAATGCCTGGAAGACTCAGAGTTCCAATTGGCTAGAAGAGGAGTCCTCATGGGAGGTATTTATCAATAGAAATGGTTTCCTTAATAGAAAATGGAGTATATTACCTTCACTGGCATTCTGGTTCACATGTCAGTTATGCGCACTGCCTAGATCAAACCTTGCTTCAAAATAATTTTATTGGCAGGAGTTTCAAAGCAAGATCTGGCAATTTCACCAGTTCCTGGATCTAACTTTGAAAAATTGCCTTGGCTAGTGTAGATTAACATTTAAACTGATCAGCACATATTTTTCAAACATACCCTAATGTATTCAGAGATATGATGCCTCTATCTGTGACGTTGCCACAGGAAATGATCTCCAGCCGCAGCAGACTTTTTTGTAAGTTTTCAATCTTGCTCAGCCTCTCCAAACAGGAGTCCTCAATGTATATACACTTGCAGAACTTGATTTCTTCAACATGTTCCAGGCCATCTGAAATAGAAATAACATGTTAGTGCCAGTAAAAAATAGCACAGAATATGTGCAACTAGACTTCCAAATAATTCTGCTTGCTTTCCTGTTGCAACATATCTCCAGTTTAAAATGGAGGTTGTGGAGGAATGATATGGTGTAACCCCTTCATTAAAAACTCAAGAAACTGACATGGTTCACTCTTTGTCCACTGCTAAAACCATTTTCCTAGAGTCAGTTTTGTGAATCTAACTATCACAATGCTAATGTTCCATCAACTTACTAAAGAATTGTCAGACATCTCCTTCCATACTACCACTCCCAAGTCGTCTATTAAATCCATCTAAGTGAAACGCAATGCATTAGTCTGTCCATTGAAGTCAGGTCCCCAAACGGATTATATCAAGCCGTCAAAGGAGGAGAAACTTTCTTTTCAGTACATACAGCATCTTGTTACTTGAATCGTGCCTATTTGACTTCTTCCTTCTCTTTGACCCTTTAGTATTAGACTTCGCAACACATATTGTTATGGATGCTAGTTTCTTCTTTTGAGGTTCAACTAGACTCTAAGTACCTGTCACTGCCACTTTTCAGCCTCATAGAGAAGAGCCCTAACTAAGTTCCCTCTGGCAAAAATCGGGAACGAAACACGTTGGCTGTGTGCCAGTTTTAAAGTGCCAGGTGGGTCCTGTGCTGCGGTGATCACCCTGCATGAGGCAGATATCCTACACCCCATGCTCCTCTGTGCCCTGCGATAGCTCGGAGTCTTGCCTCTGAGCAACTGGGAGCAAGCATCTACCATAATATTTTAGTGTGATGAAAGCGCAGATAATGGAACGCCTTAAGTTTTGAGTGAGACCCTTGGATGCTCTGCTACTTTGGAGTGGAGAACGAAGGTGGTATGTCCTGTGACAAAGATGAAGTGCAGGCTAATTTCGGGGCACAAAAACCTACGAACTATGATCATTATCTTCCCTCTCTGGAACATGGAGCCTTGCATATCCTGGTAGTTCCTTCCACTCCAACCTATGTCAAGGAATACACCAAGGACCAACAGGCTGCCCAGACAATCTTGACATAATGGCAGGATGGCCGCGGGGAAGGAGCTCTGAAACCAAGCTCCCGAACTCGGGGTCCACCGTCGCAGCAAAACCACCACTGACCCCCATCTCCAGCCGCGAAACTCAACAACCCTTATCTTCTTCGATGCTGATGACGGAACTGCTCCGTCATCAGCTGCGGTGGCGCTGTGCTGATGACGGAGCAGTTCCGTCATGGCCCGCTCGCCGCGCCTGCGCTGGGCGTTCCATTGAGCGGGCGGGGCCATGACGGAACCGCTCTGTCATGAGCACAGCTCAACCGAGGCTGGTGACGGAGCGGTTCCGTCACCAGCATGGGCGCGCCGCGCGGCCGCCCCGCCCCCTTAGCGCTGCGGCGGAATAGCCGCCGCAGCGAAGGTGTTATAGAAGCTGGACGACTCAACACAACAATCCAGGATTAGAACAGACTGAAGCAGGACTAACGGACACGCACGGTGGAATCGTCCCTTGCCCGGTGCCTCCAGGACAGCAAGCGGTCTAATGAGGAGCCCGTCACGAACGAACCCGCAAGCGCTATATTTTTAGCCCCTCATTCGTCGGACAACAGCTCCACAGTGAATGACTGCTCATCCTTGGGCTCTGCCTCCAGGACCAACACCTAATCGAAATACCCGTCCACAGGTACGATGACTGTCCCCTTCGTGTCAATGCAGCTTTCTGTTGCCAGGGATATAAACTAAAAATAATCTAACCGTCTCTCCATTCTATCTAAAGAGGATCCCCTGCCTCAACACAACATCACGGGCCACACTCTAGTGCTTCGAATGCTTTGCCCACTCGAAGTAGGCCGCCCTGACGTCCCAATGAATACACACCAACCTAGAGTCTGAATAAGACACTGAAGCATCCGCTTTGATGTAACTCCCCAATGGGATAACAAAGCCACACATGATAACCTCACCAACTCTCACCCCCTCCTTGCTTAAGCAGCAACCTCTCTCCTAACTTATTTGCTGGGCTCCCTCCTCTCCTCGGACCAGTCCTTTGAGATCCCTCTGACTCTTTTGGTGGCTATGTGATCCCACGCCGCCTACTGCTTTCTCCGCTACTCTGCGGCCCCCGACCCAGCAGCCCCTTATCCCCCATAGCTGCGATGGACCGCACCTGCTTCCCAATCTCACGTATCCCAGCTGTGATGGACCGCACCTGCATTCCAATCCCACGTAACCCATCAACGCCACGAGGTACCCCATTCCCTGTCGATGCTCCCATGCCGACCCTCACGAAACTGCAAGGCGTGAACGCCTTTGAAATTAGCTTCCCCCCCAAGCTCTCCACCAAAGCAAGGAGAAACCTTAAACATAGTCTTATCAGACAAAACCCAGAAACACTGCTCTTCCAGAGGGCAGGTAAAGATGGATCTCATCTTCCACACGGATAGACCGGACAATTGGATCACGACACTTAGATTACAACTTCACATATCCAAAACGACGACCACCATTCATAGCTGTAAATTTACGACCTCTCTTCCGAACCAGGCGTTTAGAAATGGGAACACAACAGTGCCTATTTACTCAAATGACACAGTTTTGATACAGGCTAACAATGAGAACCTCAAGGCTTTCGACGCCCTCTTCCCTGCTCTCCGTTCCACCCATTTTTGTTTTTGTAAAACCGTTTTTATTGCAGAGCCACTTCACATATACATCTTACATCTTACATTTATGAGCTTCTTGCATGGTCATTATCAGCACTTATGTCCTGTACGGGTAAGTCGTATACACAGCCTGTAAGCCCACAACCCGGGGGTCGGGCGGCGTCAAACAGTGAATCATCCCTCACAGGTATCCTTGAATCCTTCAATTCCCCATGTAGGGCTTTCTTCAATCTGCTTTTACACTTTTCACCCCTCCGCCCCCCCAAACCCCTCCTCCCTCCCAACTTCTAAACTCCCCAAACTCCCCCCCCCAGCCCCCACCCCTCACCCAGTGCCTGCGCCTACGCCTGGACTTGCTGTTAGTGTGTGTATATGAGTTCTATCAGGAGTGATCTGTGATGCGGTGGGATCCTCTGTTCCTGAATTGGGATGTCCTTCCTCCTCCTCCAGCATACTATCTCGTAGTGCCTGCACTAGCGCTTCCCATGCTGCCGCCGCCTCCAATGCCCTATTGTCAGCCTTGCGGCGAGCCAATTGGTATCTGAGAGTACTTTCGCTTGCCGCCCATTTGAGATATTCATCAAGCCACCTTTTGTGCGTGGGCCCCTTTCTTGATTTCCAATTTCTAGTTATTTCCCTCTTAGCCAGTATCAGTCCCATATCTATAAACTTGCTCGTGATCCTATTCTTGGGTGTGTGCGGAAACCAATGCAGTACTCCTACCGCCTTAGTGTATTGTAGTTCTCTATCCGTTGCGTTGTTCAATGTTTCGCCTATCTCCTGCCAATAGTCTCGTACGTGTGGACAGTCCCATAACATATGCCCTAAGTCCGCCTCTGCTGTGTTACATCTGGGGCAGACAGCATTTTCCACCCCAAAATATTGACCGATTTTCCCTGGCGTTAGGTAGGCTCTATGGAGAATATAAAAATTATCAATTGGAAGCGCGCATTCCTCGTGCTCTTTCTTGCCCGCCTCACTAGTTGCCCCACGTCGTGTCAGGGATTTCCATCTGGAGGGCCAGTTCCCATTTAGCCTTCAATGTTGTCAGAGGTTTTATAGGTTCACGTAGCATTCTAGAATAAAGGCACGTCACTGCCTTATATGTACCAGCTGCCATCATGGAGTATTGGCAGGCCATGGATGTGGCGGGCTCCAGCAGTTCCTCCCCCCAGTGGGTGGAGAAGTGTGGCTTACTGGTTAGAGGAGGCAGACCTGGAAGCAGAGGTCAGCCCGGGACCAGGGTTCAATTCCCGGCTCGGCGGGGTCTTGAGTCCTAAAATGTCCATGGACTCGACAATTCTCGCTCCGGTGCCTACTCAATTCACGGGTTCCCACTCTGCAACTCTGGGCAATAGCTTGCTTAATCTCCACAACGGCCCCTCGCGGCGGGATGCCTGGCTTTCACCTTGGGGATACTCTGCCGGGGTTATCTCACAGGGGAATACCAGGACGGGTTCCCTAAGCAAGCGCTTAGAAACCGCTTGGTGATTTGCGCTATATAAATTCCTGTACATTTACATTTACATTTACATTTACAGTGTGCCTGTATAGCCCTGGTCACCGCGGCGTGCATCAGGTAGTCCCCTCTCGGTAGATCGAATCGGTCTTGCAGGATCTGGTATGATAGTAATACCCCGTCCTCATACAGGTCACCTAGCATTTGTAGCCCGCATCTTCCCACCCCTGCAACCGCGACCAGTCACCGCCGTGTGGACGTGCTGTCACCATTCCCAGCGGTATCTCAGGTGCATACATACGCCGCACTCCCGCTCTCCGCCGTGCACGATTCCAACATAACCTGAACGTCTGCTCTTCTAGGAACAATTCTTAAAGGATGAGTTTCTGCTGTAGCGTAATGTACGCGAGCACATGCCGGGGGGTACCTTTGTCCCTCCCCTGCTCCAGGCCTCGATACACCCTTGCCACCTCCTGCTTAAAGACTTGTAATTGAGCCGCTAGGTAGTAAAACTTAAAGTCCGGAACCGCCATGCCCCCCTCATCCTTAGGCCGGATCAGCGTATCTAACGCTATTCTCCGTCTGCCCGTGCCCCACAGGAACGATATCAGCAATGATCGCAACTGCTGAAAAATAGAGCTAGGAATCCACACCGGTAACGTGCGGAAGTAGTAAAGAAGGCGCGGTAGAGCTATCATTTTCACCAAGGAGATGCAGCCTGTCACCGAGAGCGGAAGTGTGGCCCAAAAGGACATACTCCCTTTCAATGCCCTGATACAACGGCCCACATTGCCCTCAAACATGTCCACCGCCTTGTGGTACACATATACCCCTAAATAGTTCAAACAAGTAGGCTCCCAGTTGAGTAATGGGCGATTGGCAGGTCGCTTCTCTCCCTGTCGCAATGGGAATAGACAGGATTTAGCCCAATTTACTTTTAGGCCTGATAGCTTTCCAAAAAGTTCAAGAAGCCTTTCTGCACCCTCCAGCGCCTCATCGGCATCCTCTAGAAATAATAAGAGGTCGTCCGCATAGAGCGAAATAGCCTGCGGGTTTCCTCTATAGACCAGGCCCTTGTAATACTGTCCCGTTCGTGCTTCTGCTGCAAATGGCTCTATCGCTAAGGCAAACAGTAGAGGGGACAGCGAACACCCTTGCCTAGTGCCGCGGCACACTTGGTACTGGTGCGATATTAGGGAGCCTATCCGGACTCGCGCCGTTGCGGACGTGTGCAGTACCTTAGTCCAGCCTATATAATTGTCGCCAAGGCCGAAGCGCTTCATGACTCTATAGAGATAATCCCATTCCAAACTGTCAAACGCCTTTTCAATGTCTACAGATAATAGTAAGGGTATTTGCGCAGCTGGCGTCTGGTCACCCATTAGCCGCATCAATCGGCGTACATTGGTGGTTGTATTCCGTGTGGGGATGAAGCCGGATTGATCGCTGTGAATCAACTCCGTCATGTGGCTCAGTAGCCTAGTGGCTAGTATTGTACTCAAGATTTTGTAGTCCGTTGTCAACATGGACAGCGGGCGATAAGAGGCTAGCCTGGTCTTCTCCCTCCCTGGCTTCAGTAAGGGGACCATCAGGGCTTCGCACATGGATTGAGGCAGCCTTCCCCTAGATTTAGCTTCGTTGTAAACCACCTGTAGCCGCGGAGCCAATTGCTCAAAGTATTTGCTGTAAAATTCTATGGGAAATCCGTCCAATCCCGGGGTTTTGTTTCGAGCCATCTGCTTCACCGCGCTCCCCATCTCCCCCAGCATAATATCCCTGCCCAGGTCGTCCGACTGTTCCCGATCTAATTGCGGCACGTGCAGTCCCTCCAAAAAGGTGTCGATCTCACATTCTCGTCCTTCCAATCCGCTTGCATAAAACGCTTCATAATATGACCGGAAATTATCCAGGACCCCCCTTGGTCGTTGCATATGCGACCCCCTTCTTCTTCAATGGCCAAAATCGGGTGGCTACGCCTAGTTGGGTTAGCCAACCAAGCTAGCATCGTCCCTGCCTTGTTCCCCTTGGCGTGCGCCCTCGTCAGGTACATTTTATGGTCGAAGCTCCGGAGCCGCTCCATTTCAACCGCCACCGCCTCCTTGGCCTCACCAACAGCTTCCTGCATATCAGGATGGTTAGGGCGTGCCAGCTCAGCCTTCCGCAATGCCCTCTCTGCCTTATCCAAATCGTCTAATAGCGTTTTGCGGGCTCCTGCATACTTCCCGATACAGTGGCCCCTAACTACAACCTTGAAGGCATTCCACTCCATCGCTCTGGTGGCCGTGGTGCCATCATTTTCCCCGAAGAATTGTGTAATCCTCTCCCCTAGCGCATCCCGAAACGGTGGGTCATCTAGGGCGTAGTTGCCATGTCGGGATCTGCGAAGTCTCAGTCACCCAGTTTAACATCAATAATAGAGGATTATGGTCGGACAGCGTGCGTGTTAAGTACTCAGCGTTTGCTACAGTGGAGATCACGAGCGGGGAACACAAGAAAGTGTCCAATCGGACGTGGAGGTCGTGCAGACTAGAGTAATACGAGTAATCCCTCAGGGCAGGGTGTCGCGCTCTCCAGGCGTCCACCAGATCCCAACTCTCCTGCCATTCGAGCCTACGCTTCGCTAATCGATGCACTGACGACGCTCCCAGCGGTGGATGAGATATGTCCAGAGCAGTGTCTACCACTGAATTAAAGTCCCCTCCCATAATTATAGGGCCTGCTAAGTAGCTCGCCAGCGCACCAGAAAGCTTCGTTAAGAAAGTCGACTGGTCAACATTGGGTGCGTACACGCTGCAAAGCACCACATCCCTGCCTCTAAGTTTCCCCTCTATGGCCACGAATCTGCCCTCCGGGTCTATTACCTGTCTAGTCACTTGGAAGGGAACCCCGGCTCGGATCCAGATCAGCGCCCCCCTTGCGAATGCAGAGTATGTGGTGTTGAACAGTTGCCCTCTCCACCTCCGCTGTAGCACAATACCCTCTTGTTTTGTTAGGTGTGTTTCCTGTAACAGCGCGATCTGTACCCCTCTACAAACTAAATAAGCACGCACCTTGTGCCTCCTAGCCATAGTGTGTAGTCCCCGCACATTCCAGGTCACACATTTCGTTGTTCCAGAGTTAGCCATAGACCCACAGTAACCTGCATTTAACTATACAAGTCTTCATCCAGGCGTACGTAGTGGCTCACCCCCACCCCAAACCAACCCCCAAAACAATTGTCTCCTCCCCCCCATGTTCTTCGCCTTGAGCCACCCCAACTACTCTCGGCATCCTCCCCCCCAGAACAGGACCTGACTTCGACGAAGTAGCTCCCATCCAAACTTTAATCAATGGCTAACTAATCCCCCGCAACTACCCGACTATCCCGCAGTCTGCACTACGGTGGCCTTATGGGCCAATGGGGCGTCTCTCGACCCCGAGGGTGGTTATCACGGTCCCAACCCCTCCACCCCGCAATCCCCCAAAGTCACTCACGAGTATCCCAGCTGCTCCGTTGGTCGCTACTGCATCGGGTGCTTCTGGCTTCCCCAGAAGCCGCACATAGGAAGATTGTTTGTCTCTCTCATAAGGCCTCAATAATTTCCTCTGATGTCTGCGGCGTTACCACTGGACCCTTTGCACCTCCGAGGTCTGACAGATCTGCTTCCGACCCTGTTCGATGATCTTCCGAGTCCGATCCCCTGCGTGAGCGGGTGCTCCCCGCCCCCGACATGTCCACCACCGCCTGCAGAGCTGCCCTCCTCTCCTCTTCCGTTTGCGATTCTGTTGGTTTCCTGGATCTCTGCCGGCGCTTCCGAATTCTCTGCTATTTCCGCACTGGCTGCTGACGTTTCGCCTCTTCAGCTCGGTATTTTGCTCCGTCCGTTCCAGCTTTGTAAGTGTCCCACCACGCCCAGGCGTCTGCTGATGTCAAAAAGAAGAGCGCCTTGCTATCCACTTCAACTCTAAGCCTGGCTGGGAAAAGAAGCGATTACTTTATTCCTTCTGCACGGAGTTCTCGTTTGAGCGAAAGGAAGGAGGCTCGCAGTTTCTGAGTTTCATACGTAAAATCTGGGAATAATGTCACGTTGCTATTATCCACCTGAAATGGGCCTATATCTCTGGCCCTTTGTAGCAGCCAGTCCCTGTCTTTATAATGCAACAGTTTTATCACCACCGGGCGGGGCGGCTTGCCCGGCTTGGGAGGCCTAGCCGGGACACGGTGTGCTCTTTCCAGGGTGAAGAAGGATGAAAGACCCTCCGGCGCCACTTCCGTCCGCAACCAGTTGTCGAGGTACCCCACCATGTCTTCTCCTTCCTTTTTCTCCGGCAGACCCACCAATCGCACATTATGTTATGTTATGTTATGTTATTTATTCTTTTGTATAGCGCAACGGTTACTCAAAAAGAGTGTCCCGGCGCTTTAGGTAAGGAGAACTAATTCGCGAAAACATAACACAGTAAAAAAAGAGTACAGAACAGACAGAACAGATTATTGCGTCTGCTGCGATTTTCAGCGTCCTCCGCTCTCCGCTCCAGTGCTTGTATTAGGTCGAGTGCATCCACCAATCGCCCTTCCATAGATTTATGCTCTGGTACTATCTCTAGCAGTGTAACCTCTGCATTTTTGACTCTGTCTTTCAATTTGTCGTGGTCTGCTCGGAGGAACCACAGTCCCGACGCCACCTGCGCTATATCCTGTCGCAGCGCGTCTTTCGTGGCCGTAATAGCATCTAGGATACGAGTTTGCAGTTGTTGTAGCTCCGTCGGGCTTTGCGTTGTGCCGTCCGGCACATCAGAACCGGCAGCACCGTCCACTCGTCCCTTAGGTTTCCCTATCTTACACCGTTTTCAAGCCAGCAGCGCACCTCCTGTGGGTCCCGGGAAGGGTCTCCTTGCGCCCCCACGAGCGGTGCTCTCGCAGTAGGTGCGCTCCCCACACCAGTTGGTTCGCACACCTGCGCCGTAAAGTCGTTGTCAGGGTTCCTCTGGGGACGAGTCACGAGCTGGGCAGCGTCCCTCCGCGGCTCAGCTCTTCGTCGCAGCAGGCGTAGGGGACAGCAGCCAGTTCGGAGGGGTCACTTCCGCTCGAAATGCACTCAGTTCCTTGTCTCTAATTTCGCCCAGCGTCAGTGATATGTACCACTGTCCAGTGCCCCGCTAGGCTGGCTATTCAGCAAAATTTAGAAGTCCCCTCCCACACTGCGTCCGCTACTCCACTCTTTGTTCGTCGCAGAGCGCGGGTACAGCTCACCACAATGCCCCAACTCGCACCTCCTTTCAGGTTCTTTATGCCAGTGCCTCTCCGGTCTCCTAGCCTCAGTACAGTGTGGGTGCAGGGTCATCCACCGTTTGGGTCACGTAATCCAGCACCGGAGTTCTGATGTGGGCAGTGCTTGCCCCGGGACTGCTTTGGACAGGGTGGGCTCGCACAAGAAGCGCTCCGTTAATCATCCGCTTCTACGTGCTTCAGGCACTGTCACCCCCGTTGGCCTTCCAATCTCGTGACTGCCCCTCTTAAATTTACTCTACAGAGTTTGTTTTGCTTGCAACCCGGTCAAGGCGCCAATTTGCGCCGTCTCAAGGGAGCCGCCAGTCTCAGCACCGCTCTGGTCTCGCGGTCTCTTAGCGGAGGGTATCTCCTACCCGTTTACCGCTCGGCTCGTCTCTCTCGCCCGTAGAAACACCGGGCACACCCCGCTCCCGGACCCTGGCGGACGGCGCCCCGATTGGGCGCTCGTGTTGCCTCCTCGGCCGGCGATCCTCCAGGACAGGGCCCCCAGCGCTCCTCGCTTTCCGGGGTCCGTACCTTTTACTCGGAGCCGCGGGCTTCTTTGTTGCCGATGGGAAGGGCGGCCGCCATCTTGATGTCCTTCCCACTTGCGACGGGCGGCTGCCGGCCGTGATTTTGTCCCCTGGTAGAGGTCAGCACCCCAGTCTCTGTCGGGGATCTCATTTATCAGGCCCTGATGGCTCCACTGTTTGTCCGGTGCCTCCGAGGAGGCCGACGACCTCCTTCCGCTTCAGACGCAATATTGCCGAGCCCCGTCCGCCATTTTGGGCCAGCCCGCCGCGGCAATCTCCACTCCCTGTGGCAAGGCGTAGAGGCTGCGGATCGGCGTCCTGCACAGCTCCTGAGGTCCCCGTGGCCCTCCGACGCCTGGTGCTGTCAAGGAGTATTCAAATACAGTAGAATACGTACCTTTTCTCAGGATGTCAGTGGGGATCGGGCGCAGAGCTCTGGGCTCACGCTGCCATTCCCCTCGGCATTCAAGCCACGCCCCTCCCTCTCCGTTCCACCCATCTCCACTCGCTTCGATCTGTACCACCCCAACCCCCGTCCCCGGACTCCCTTCCCCACCAGAGGTCACTAATACCGACTCCCACCCTCCCGGTGTGACCCTTTAGCCTCCCAGCTAGGAGCCCTTCTCTCTCCCCCGTTTCTACTAATCGCGACCACCAATCTCCCGAGGCTCCTCCTATCTCTACACCCCCTCAGACTCCGCCGGTCCTACATCCCTTCACCCTCACTCGAACACGGCCTTCCGACCCCCTCCCCTCTGCTACTGAACCTCTGAGGAAGAGCTCGCAACCCGACCCCCCACAGAGAGTCATGAACAGTGGCTATCTAGGCGACCCAACCAGCATTAGACCTCACATTGCGACCCACAATGACATGCCTCCTCTCCCGGAAAACATGTTGCACCGACTGATCTTATTAGAGGATCAGTTACTAAGAATATTCAGAGACCAGGACGAAATTATAACCAACCTAGACAAGACTCGTATACCCGAGCAAGCCCCTATAAGGGCCTCTCCTCCTACCAACTCCAACATTCTAAATTCCCAGTCCGAGCCCTGTCCTGCCCTCGTTCTCCGGCCCCAGAGGCCCAACAAAACTGTCGTGGAAACCCTGTTACAGACCCTTTCTCGAATGCCCGAGCAATCCTTTACAAGGGCCTCGCCTGCGACCAACTCTAACCTCCCAAAATCCCAATGCGATCCGTTTCCCGCCCACGATACCCGGCCTCCGAGGCTCAATAAAACTGTCGTGGAGTCCATGTTACAGACTCGCACTAGAACCAAATCCCTCATGTCCAGGCTACTGAGTCCCCCAAGTTTGTTTACAGTATCCCAGACACATAGACCCTCCAGGACCACAGCAGCAATGTCTGAGGAAGAAGCAGCGAACCTAGCCGCCACCTACGACTCTCCTTCCACAACCTCACTTGAATCCAAAATACAAGTGATCATAGGCTTCAGAAGAGAACACCCCCCCCTAAAGCCAAAAGAACCCCGCCCTCCCTCCCGTCCATACCTAAGGCCCCATCAGGAAAGTACCCTAGCAATAAGAGTCTATCCACTAGATGTCTACTCATTAACTGCAGATCAGCTCCCAAACACGCAACAGAACTAGCAGAAACCATCCTATCCCATGACCTAGACATTGCGTTCATCACAGAGACTTGGCTAAAAGAGACCTCCCCAACCTGTTTAGATATGCTTGTGCCTCCTGGCTACTCCATCATTAACAAAGATAGGATAGATCAACGAGGGGGAGGTATAGCCATCATCCACAGAGACGACGTAGACATCACTGTGAGTACAGCTCATTTGAATTTCTTTCTGTGAGCATCTGTGAGCATTAAGACTAAAGACAACAGCCCCATAATTTGCCATCTTTTCTATCACCCCCCCAGGGAACATCCCCACATTTGGGGAACACTTTTCCGACCTAATTGCCCAGTGTGCACTCAAAGACACTAACGTCCTAATCCTGGGTGATCTCAACCTACGTTGGAATGAGACCAACAACTCACTAATACAATCCCTCAACAACCTCCTCTGTGACAATAATCTTTCACAGCACTGCTCAGAAGAAACGCACTACAAAGGTGCAACCCTGGATGCCATCATCGCCAATCAGGATGCAATTACGATAGACAATATTCTTCCAGTGGACTGGTCAGATCACCACTTGATCCTATTCCACATCAACCAAAGACTTTTATCCCTGCCTCCGGTCCTTGACCCCCCCAAATGGTCCAGAAATCTCTCCCAGATTCCCCTGGATGTCATGGAAGAGAGGCTAAATCTGCTCCTACCTAGTGACACGGAGCTCCCCACAACTGAACTCGTCTCGCTCTATAATGCAAACATGGTAACCTTGCTTGACCAACTTGCTCCCCTGAAATTGAAAAATAGTCTTCCTATTCCATCCAGATCATGGTTTGACTCAGACATCAACGATGAAAGGAGACTATTAAGAGCTACAGAAACACAGTGGAGGACCATGCCCAACACCACTCATCGCGATCAACTTAGAACCGTCCGGAAGAACTACAACAGACCGCTCTTGATAGCGCAAAAAATAGACCCAAGGAGCTCTTTAATATCATCAGACGCCAAATCTCCAAATCCGATACGTCCCTAGGGCCGTCTTCCAAAGAACGATGCGATAACTTCACCAACTTTTTCAATGATAAGATCTCCAAGATCGAACGATCCCTCGTCACCAATCACGCCTCACTTCCCTATAGCAGCCAGGGTGAGGTGTTGGGTAACGCTCTCTCTCTTGCCTCTACACCCCCTCAGACTCCGCCGGTCCTACATCCCTTCACCCTCACTCGAACACGGCCTTCCGACCCCCTCCCCTCTGCTACTGAACCTCTGAGGAAGAGCTCGCAACCCGACCCCCCACAGAGAGTCATGAACAGTGGCTATCTAGGCGACCCAACCAGCATTAGACCTCACATTGCGACCCACAATGACATGCCTCCTCTCCCGGAAAACATGTTGCACCGACTGATCTTATTAGAGGATCAGTTACTAAGAATATTCAGAGACCAGGACGAAATTATAACCAACCTAGACAAGACTCGTATACCCGAGCAAGCCCCTATAAGGGCCTCTCCTCCTACCAACTCCAACATTCTAAATTCCCAGTCCGAGCCCTGTCCTGCCCTCGTTCTCCGGCCCCAGAGGCCCAACAAAACTGTCGTGGAAACCCTGTTACAGACCCTTTCTCGAATGCCCGAGCAATCCTTTACAAGGGCCTCGCCTGCGACCAACTCTAACCTCCCAAAATCCCAATGCGATCCGTTTCCCGCCCACGATACCCGGCCTCCGAGGCTCAATAAAACTGTCGTGGAGTCCATGTTACAGACTCGCACTAGAACCAAATCCCTCATGTCCAGGCTACTGAGTCCCCCAAGTTTGTTTACAGTATCCCAGACACATAGACCCTCCAGGACCACAGCAGCAATGTCTGAGGAAGAAGCAGCGAACCTAGCCGCCACCTACGACTCTCCTTCCACAACCCTGGTCTTTTATCCAGTCCATTCCAGAAGAAGAGATAGCTAAACTCATTTCCACCTCCAAACCCTCATCACACGCCCTAGACCCCCTACCTGCTCAACTCACTAAAAAGTTGAATCTCTCCCTAGCCCCTCTTTGGTGCAGGATTATTAATAGCTCCCTTAAAACTGGTATCGTCCCGGTTTGTCTGAAAGTGGGACAAGTAACCCCACTGCTAAAAAAAACAGGCCTAGACATAAATGACTTAAACAACTTCAGACCCGTCTCCAACCTTCCTCTTCTCTCCAAAATCTTAGAAAAATGTGTACTTCAACAACTAACACAACACCTGGACTACACCAATCTTCTTGACTCTCATCAGTTGGGATTCAGGAAAGGTTGCAGCACTGAAACTGCAATCCTTAACATAATAGATGACATTCACAAATCACTGGACTCAGACCAATGCTGCCTACTTATTCTCCTAGACCTATCAGCAGCATTCGACACAGTAGATCACAAACTTCTCCTCAAGGCCCTCGAAGAGAGGGCTGGTCTAGACGAGATGATCCTCAAATGGTTCTCCTCATTCCTCCACAACCGCTTCCAAAGAATCAAAAGCTTTGAGCCCGACCTCCATCCCGTCAACAGGGGAGTTCCCCAAGGATCAGTGCTCTCCCCTCAACTCTTCAACATCTACATGGAACCCCTCACCACCCTTCTCAGGAAAGCTAACATCCCTTTCCACTTATATGCTGACGATACTCAAATTTACTTGGAAATCTCGTCGACCAAAGACATTCAAAGACTTAACGAGTCACTAAGAGAAGTGCAACTGTGGCTGTCCAATAATCACTTAAAACTAAACCCGGACAAAACCAAACTCCTCCTCATTTCAAACAAAGAATATAATCCACAAATGGTCGAGTGGATAAAAGCCATTGATGTGCTCAACGGGAACCTCACCCTGGCTGACTCTGTTAAATCCTTAGGCATTACTCTTGACTCAAAACTGGACATGACCAAGCACATTAAGTTCTCAGCGAAGAGTACCTTCCTCAACCTTAAGCTTCTAAACAAAATAAAACCTATTATCCCACCCAAAGATCTCAAGCAAGCCACCCAAGCATTGGTGCTGTCAAGACTAGACTATGGAAACGCAGTCCTTTCCGGAATAGCTAAAACACACCTTGCTCCCCTGAAAACAACTCTCAATGCGTCTGCCAGAATGGTCACCGGAGTTAAGAAATTTTATCATTTCTCTCCTGCTCTCAAAGAACTCAAGTGGCTTCCTATAGAACTACGGACGAACTTCAGAATAGCCTGCCTCACCCACAAAGCCCTTCACACAGGCAAACCCGAATATCTGGTGGCCAAACTCAAAAAAGCTGGCCAGAACAGGACCCTCAGAAGCTCCAACACCTTACTTCTCATCCCGCAAAAATCACGAAAACAGAAAACCGCCGCACTGTGACTTTTATTTCTGAGCGGTCTTGCCTTACTGTACTTTGTGATGCTACCTTTTCCTATGTTATGTAACCAATGTGAAGCGCTCCGATACCCTCCGGTCAGGCTAGCGCTATATAAAACCTCTTAAATAAATAAAAATAAAATAAAATAAAGATTAATTCAAATAAAAAGCAGTAATTGTGGAACAGAATTTGATTCGTGCGTCTTGACTTCCCAACAAGTGCACCTTCCGCATTTTTTTGAAAAATTAGCGATTTCTGACACCTCTGGACGGTGGGTGTGGGAAGCAATTGCACCACTTTTTAATTTATTGTACATGTGGACTGGATGTGCAGGACCTTGGTCTGCCGTTTGCTCTTTCTTTGTTAGCAGTGCATTAATCTGTCCATTGAAGTCAGATCCCCAAACGGATTATATCAGAAAATCACAAGCTCACTCCAGTTCACCTAGAACTACAAATTCTCTGAATGACCTGTATTCTAAGCTATACCTTCAACACTCATCTCTCTATTTGAATTATTCCCTATGCCTCACAGTAGGGAATAAACAATATAACTCCCATCATAAATTATTGAATGATCTTAATTTCACAGACTTTTTCTCCTGGCCCTGTAGCTGCAGACAACCAATTATGTATAGTTTGGAACGACTCAATAGTTAACATTCAGTCTAATTCAAACATTGGGCACCTCCATTTTTGAATGACTAATTAGGAGCTACATCTGAAGTCAATTTGTCTATAGCTTTCCCTGTCCTCTGCCACCCCACTTTGAGAATTCTGTTAGATCTGTGAATTATCTAGGTACGAAGAGATTAATTGATCACATGGACTAGCTTGCTTTCAGTGTTAGGCCCGGATACTTCATTGTGTGAATTATAGACTCTACAATTAACATTTGGTTCACACTGAATCTAGTCACCACACCGGTCCCCTATTCATTTAGTTTATTAACAATGATCTGCAGCTATTAATTTGGTGAGCAGTGAGGCTGTAAGGAAGACCAGATCAGGAAGGTGGCAGGGAAAAGGAAAGTGTACGGAAGAAGGTGGTTTGTGTGGGGGGCAAATTTCGGAGGAACAACAACCTGTGAGCAGCTACAGCTTCCCGTCACTTCTTATCAACATAGGGGCAAACATTAGCCCGAGTTTTCAAACAACAAAGAATTAGCTAGAACTTTAATCCAGTGAAAAGAGAAGGAAGCTGGGGCTTTTGGAGTGGTCAGTATTCCTAACGTTATGATAACTCCCAGATCCAAATTATGAAGGAATATTTCAAAGACAAAAAATCCACTTAGTATGTGAAATTTGATTCCAACATCACTTGCTACTACATGAGGTCCACTATGTACTTGGCTTACCCAGGTAGTCGAAGCCCCGATTCATAATGCATGATTCAGTGGCATCAATGGCTTGAATCTTGTATTTTCCTAAAGGTCCAGTTGGAAGGCCATTGTAGTCCTGCTGCCATTTGTCTAATCCTTGGTAACGGACCTGTGCACCACATCGTAGTAGCCATTCAGAAGCTGCTCTGTCTGGGCCGACATCCTTAATCCGTTCATGGTCTACACTGTTGAGGTTAACAGATAAGAATACATTTTTTATAACAAGTAATATTTTATATACACTGTAATCAATCTTTGGAGATGGAAGCATTTTGGAAAATCAAAATCAGACATGAGTCGAAAGTATGTTGTTAACAGAGATAGAGAAAATTCTTACAAAGTACAATGAAATTGGTGAAAAAAAATCATTGCAAACCATTTCAATTTCGTCCGAGCCAGAAATAGAATGCATGCAACATAGTTGATTTATATTCTTCTGTATAGTGGTCTACAAATGTATTTGTTGTGTTTAAAGTTGCATTCTCTTTGGAGGAGTCTTCCTAGCTGCCCGCTTCAGACTTCTGTTACATTAGATCATGGAAATCTTGTCTACCTAGCATTTCTGGAAAAGCTGCCAGTGGCGGCTGCAGATCTCTGAAAAAGGTGAGGCGTAATACCTGGCCCGAATTTTATCGACATACTCCAGAGTTGTATGAAGGCAGTTATCCTTCAGTCATTTTTCTTCTCTAAAGAAATACGGCAAAATCTTGCATTTTCCTGTACAGTTATCATAGAAAACGCTAAAAGGTGCAGTAGGTTCTACAACAGCAAATGAACTAGGGGCCAGCACATATTAATGCTAAACCAGAATGAGGGATATTGTCTTTAGTAGAAGTCCTTAGTGCAAATTTCCAAGATGGAACAAGTTCCCCAACTTAATAGGTGTCAGTTATGTGTAATTATGACCATAAAGGTGTCACGTTATTGATCAGAGTGTGTTTCTTTAAATATTAGTGATTTTAACTTTAAGCCTGCAAATGTATGTTGCAGTCCTTTAAAGCTCTTTGATCAAGCTATGTGAAGGTGGCTGAGGGCAGCATGCCGGCATCATATAAAACAAGCAATAGCTATAGAATTCCACAGACTGCCTTGCTTCAGGTGTGGTGGGCATAGGGGAGGCCCCCAAAATGACATCCAGCAACTGGCACCCTAAACAAACCTTGCAATCTGTGTACTCATTTTTTAATTTAATATTTGTCCATTTTACCTTTTTCCTTAAGTTTGATGCCCTGCTTAACTTGAACCCTAGGTAGCCGCCTGGTTCATCTTTAAAGATAGGTCACAATTGAGCAGTTGGAGCTGATATTCAGAGTATCTTAAAGGCATGGACAGATTTGCTATGAAATTGACTCTATGTAATATAGTTTAAATTACCCGATTCTGTACATCTTGCTATCTTTGAGAATTCTTCTAGAAAGTCCAATTTTCACTGTAGCTCTAGAGGAACGAACATGCAGACCCAAAAAACCGCAGTACACCTCGGATCTTAGATCTTAGATCTAGTAGAATTGGGGCATTCAGAATAAAACAAAGTTGATTGATTACTGGAACCTCTATAGCCAGGGTCCTGATTCAATACTCCAAGGCAACTTCTGGTAATAATGCAAGAAAGGCCTGGGTACAACAGTCACAGCATCTCCATCTTATAACCAGTCTATGTCTTTCCCAAAATACATTTAATCTGTTCTCTGTCACTTAATGGTCAAGGCAGGTCCCTGGCCCTTTTTCAGCATGAGCCTTTCTGCCTTAATGTTCAGCTTCCATTTATGAAGTGCTAAAGGAACGTTAGGTGACCTTGGCAGCTGGAATATGAGACAGACAATTGCCCACATCCACTACGCAGTATGTCTCCTTGACACAGGTAGCCCCTTGGTGATACATCGTTGGAAAGTCATAGGATATTCTGAAGCCACGAGGTATCCTACTCGTGCAGTAGAGGCTCTTTGGTGTTGAAAATTCAGACTTCTCTTTTTCTTCCTTTATTTGGGTAATCCGCAAGTAAAGTCTGACAAACAAGGCAGATGAAGAAAGGAGAAAGAAACTCAAATAATAATGTTGTTCCAACATTTTTATGCATATGGCAGGTCATATAAAGGCGAACATTTGTTTTTCCAACCCCTGCTAACACACCTTTGATCCAAAAAACTCACGCTTGGTACAAGCCAGAAATTTAAACTGAGCTGGGTCTCTGAAGGGTAGATCATAGAAGCTTTGGGCTAAACTCTGACAACTTTTCTCCAAAGTGTCAGGCTCTCTTTCATGGATTATGTGGAGACTAGTGATACACATAATTTAGTGTACAATCTTTAGAAAGCAAAATTATCTCTGTGTTCTTCACTTTCATGTTCTCCTGTTAGCACCCGCAATCAGGGCTCTGCTCCACTGCACAGTATTATTTTATTTATTTATTTTGAAAGTTTTATAGAGCGCGAACAAGATCCTTGCAGATATCAGAGCGCTTTACACACATAGAGGTTATACAGACAACATAAATCATTTAACATAACATTTTCTGCAAAGATGAGCAAAACGGTGTAAGACAATGAGTACCCATAGAGTCAAGGCAAAAGAAGTGCCTAGGTGGTTTAGCTGACCATTGTCATAAAAGAAATACTAGTGATTCTTGAGATTTCCTTAGCCTATATTCATGTAAATTTTGCCAAGAGAATCGATTTTACTTCTTTTTTAAGGATGCTGTGGATGAGGTTTCTGGAGGGAGTGCATTCCAGATGCCCTATTGTTCTCTTCTAGGAAAGACATTTACGGTAATGAATATATTCACTAACATGCAGAGTGTCTTTGTAAAGTCACACAATTATACAATGAAAACACAAAAGGCCTTTAAGAAACATCATAGTTATTTTTGTACTTTTATTAACAGAATTTTCTTTTAGAAATAATATTTACAAATATCAAGTTCATAGATGAGGCTGCTAAATAAACTATGCACACAAAAGAGAACAGATTTGAAAGAGGATGAAAAATGGTGGACTTAGAGTTAGGTATAGATTTGAAGATTAAAATGATCTTGTAGCTTGCTCTAAAATGCAGTAAGGAACATTTACTTTTTAATCTGGGCCTGATTCTGATGGGCTTGGAAAGCTTCTTGACCGAATGGGGTTGGGAATGGTTTCTGACCAAATCGGATCGGGGGAGTCCAACCGACCAAGTACGATGCATCCGGATGCCTCCAGGTACGATTTGGTTGGACTCCCATTGACTTCAATGGGAGCCTTTGTTCCGACTGAATGCTTAGGCTCCATTGAAGAAAGGGGTGGCTGGGGAAAACCGGGCACCCTTTTGCGGGCAACATCTGGTGCCTGCCACACTGTGCATGGCTGGTAAGGGGGGACCCATGGGTACCCCCACAGGCTCGATTGAGAAGGATCTGGGTGCATGGAGGCCCACTCCGGACCCCAAAGTCTCATTCAGACTGCTGATTCGAGTCAGATGGCACGATTCAGAAAGGCTGTCCAAATCCAGCATCGTACTCGGTCGTTTGGAAACGCGGCCCGCAGAGATCTACGTTTCTGCTTCGTACGGCTTGGTCATTCCAAATGCCTTCAGGTTGGGATAGAAATATTCCTAACACCAAACTTGCATCATACTTGGTCGGTTGGAAAGACACGTTCCCAATTAGATTTGGACGGAGCATATGCCGTTAGGAGGTCTTCCTAACCGCATCAGAATCAGGCCCTCTGTCTTTTATTGACAACACTTATGTTCTTAAAATACTACACAGGGTTTTCGCCAGAAAAAAGGATTATGTTGATTTTTGTGCCTCTGGTTTGTTGTGCGAAAAATGTATCCTGCTTGAATTAACTCTGCATCTTTCACGTTTAATAAACAGTTCAATTGTGATATTAGTTGTGTTGAAAACATGTTTAAGATTGTAGTTAATATGAAGTGATTTTTTTTTATTGACAGGGTTTCATGGTACATAACAATCAAGATTCGTACCAACATGTACTCATTTTCTCCCAAAACAACAGAGTTTGACAGGAGTTATTTTACAGTTTATATTTCCTGAATGCTCCTGTTTTATGAGCATTTTTTCTAAGTGGCAAGATCAGCTAAGAAATGTTTACATGTTTTGAAAAACAAATTGGTGCAGTTTCGTAGTGCATACAGATAGTCATGTCCCCTCCTTAGTTATATTGTGCCAATGAGAGAGAGAGAAGTACCTACATGAACCTACTGGTTGAAATTATATTTCATGTATCAAAAAAGTATGATAATGTGTGTTTGGAGGCACAATTCGTCATTCCTTCAATATCACCAAAAAACACAAAACAGTCCGATATTGGAGGGGCACCATAATGTCAAATAAAAGCAGCCAGACAGCCTAACAAATGTACATGCACAGAGTAATAGAGCTATTGATTCTACAAGGGGATAATCGAATTATTATTTCTGATAAATATTTCTAAGTCACTTCCAGAGAAAGGTGGGACGTGAACAGGCTTCATCTGTAACTGACACCAAGCAACGAAAGGCATAGCACACATTAAATATTTATTGTGTTGTGCCACTCCAGTGAGGATGCTTTGTCTCACAGCATGCATTCATTTCTTTGTCCAATCTGGTATAAAACACGAGTACCTGCAGAGGTACAGCACACCATGGTGTCTACTACAAGTCTATCAGCATCCACATGCACTGATTACCAGAAACCGAAAAGAACGGAAGGGCTGCTGCTTCCGGGAGATAAACCATTTCAAGGACCTTGTCTATAAAAACAGAATTTCCAGTTAACAAGTTCACAAAAACCCTGGGAGGGGCGCTGCTGCTGTGGCGCCAACAAACATCTGTAAAAGCCATTGTAATAGTTGAAGGGTGTCGGTGCAGACTACCAATAAAAATGCAAGTACGTAAGCCTGCATTGACTACTCCCCAATAAATGTCCCCTCAACATAGCAACCACCTTGAGCTGACGTAGTCTGTCACTACAAGCTCGTCTCTCAGTAATGAAGGGCCGGATGCACTAGCAGGAACGTTTGAGGACACACCACCCTCTTTACTGCCTCGTTTCTGGAAGTCAGCCATTCTAAAACAATGCGTAACTAACTCCCACAAAAAACGCAGGTTTAACAGAAGTTTAAGGCATGAATTAAAGGGCAAGTGTGTCCTTAAAAGTTCGTATAAATGGGTAGGAAGGGGAGAAAATGGAGCTGAAAGGGTCCAAAGAGCCCTAATGTCTTTTCTGTACGTTCTATGCTGTTTTGTTCTTAAGGTTACCTATGTCACAAATGTCAATTATATTTTTTTACAGTCCACTATGAGTCCACACATTATCCCACATGTTGAGCAGCCGGGGGTTTTATCCACTGCCTGCCTTAGATCACAGCGCTCTATCTCAACGACGTTCCTCATCCCAAATGGCTAAGATAAACTCGTTGGCCGACGACCTCACAATAGTCTCTCTGAATGTCAAGGGCCTAAACCACCCGGTAAAAAGGAGGAAAATTCTTGATTATATCACCAAGTCAAAGGGTGACATTATTTTGCTGCAAGAATCCAAATTGTCCGAGGATGACCTTCGTTTCCTTAATATTCATTGGGCCTCACACATCCTGTCCTCGCCAGCTTCCCACAAAAAAGGAGGGGTTATTACCATCTTAGCGAAAAAAGCAAACCTTACTCTAATCTCACACTCACACGACGACGTAGGCCGGCTGTCCATTACTAATCTTCTCAGGGAAGATGACCCTATTCATGTTCTAAATATATACGGCCCAAACGCAGACGACCCAGAATTCTGGGAATCGGTCTCACAGTCCCTAGAACCTATCCCTACGGAAGATCTGTTGATAGTGGGAGGTGACTTTAATCTCCCCCTGGACCCGATCCTCGATAGGCAATCCAAATGTGCCTTCCACCCTTCCCGCTCACATGAAGCCCTCCTTCGCATATGTGACAGATATCACCTGAAAGACTCGTGGCGCCTACAAAATCCAGACGGTAGAGATTACACGTTTTATTCTGCACCTCACAATTCCTATTCACGTATCGACTTCATATTAGTTTCAAGCCCCTTCACTCACCTTATAGAGGAGACAGAGATAGCCCCCAAACTAGTCTCTGATCACGCATGTATCAGAACCAAACTGGCTGGTTCCAGATCGATTTTGCCACCTAGGAGATGGCGATTCAATGACGAGACACTTACAGATCCCGCAAACAAATTATTAATATCGGAGGCCATTGAAGATTATCTCTCTTTAAATGACACCCCCGACACTACACCTACCACCCTGTGGGATGCTCTGAAGGCCACAATCCGCGGGACCATCATCACAATTAGGGCAAGGGCAAACAAGACACTCAATAATGAGCTAGTAGCTCTAGAGCAGCAGATTACCACACTCGAAACCCAACACAAATCCAACCCGCTTGACTCTACTGTCTTTGATACTTTGACCAAGAAAAAATATGAATATAACACCATCACCAGCAAACGGGCGGGGGTTTGGGTCAACCGATTCAAGGCCCTGAAACTGTGCGAGGGCAACAAAGCAGGGAAACTGTTGGCCTCCTATCTCAAACACAAACAGAAACTGAATACCATATCGTCCATCAAAGACTCAGGCAACGTCACACACACCAAACAATCTAACATCCTTGACACGTTTAAAAAATTCTATGAAGACCTCTACAAAAATGACAAGGTACTAGATGAAACTGCCTGCGCAAATTACCTCTCCTCACTCCACCTCCCGAAAATGTCGGAATCTGACAAATCCCATCTCGACTCCCCAGTATCCGGTTCGGAAATCAAAACAGCGATTAACACCCTGAAGAACAATAAAGCCCCCGGCCCAGACGGCTTCACCGCACCCTTTTTTAAGGCCTTTGCGGACCAAATTAGCCCCCCACTCCTAAAACTCTTTAACTCCACTGCAAACAGGGGCGGTGTTTCTCCTTCAATGAGCGAAGCCACAATAATAGTACTACCAAAAGAGGGAAAGGACCCACTACTCACTAAAAATTACCGTCCCATATCCTTGATAAATCTGGACTGCAAGATTTATGCTAAAATCTTGGCGAGCACACTAAACTCCATTCTCCACAAAATAATTAGCCCCTCGCAGGTTGGCTTCCTAAAGAACAGGACGTCCAACGACAACACTAGACTACTATGCCACATCCTGGAAAAGGCAAAATCCTCTTCCGCGCCAACGGTAGCAATAACCTTGGACGCGGAAAAGGCATTTGACAAGGTTTCATGGTCCTTTCTGCGCCAGTGTATGCACGCCTTCAACCTGGGCGATACCTACTCCAGGATGGTGATGGCCCTCTACTCTGCACCTTCGGCCAGGATAGCTATAAACGGCACCCTCTCGGAACCGTTCCGTCTCTACCAAGGTACAAGACAGGGCTGCCCTCTCTCACCAGCACTCTTTCTCTTAGCCCTTGAGCCCCTCATTACAGACATCAAAATTAACAGAGACATCGAGGGTATCTCCTTTGGGGACACGCGAGTCAAGTTAGCTGCATATGCAGACGATATCTTGATTGCGACCGAAAACCCTACTACCTCCATTGCTGCCCTAATGACCTCGATAGACAGATACTCCTCCCTCTCCGGATACAAATTAAATAGGGATAAATCCGAGGTAAAACCTCTAAATGTCCACACTTCGAAAGAGGTGCTGGGCGACTCCGGCCTTCTCTGGCAAACAGGAGTGATCAAATATTTGGGAATCGAATTCACGGATGATTTATTGAGTACCCTTAAACATAACGAAAGCAAAATCCTGAACAAAATCAAAAATCTGCTGGACGGATGGTCACCCCGATTCATCACCTGGTGGGGCCGTATTGAAACTATAAAAATGATGATATCCCCCATGGTTAACTACCTCGTCACGATGCTCCCACTCGTCCTCTCCAAAGAATTCCATGCTAAAATAGATAAACACATCTCGGCTTTTCTATGGCAGGGCAAAAAAGCGAGAATCAGCTTAAAAAAACTTCGATTGGATAAGAAATTAGGAGGAGTTAATCTGGCGGATTTTAAAACATACCAAATAGCCTTCTTAGCAAAACAGGGGTCTTACTGGATATCCTCCCAACCTGACTATAGCCCAGTATGGCTGTCTGTAGAAAAATCGATACTGAAGGGGCTCAGCCCCAGCGCCCTACTCACTGTCAAACCCAACCACAACCTAGGTCCAGGTCTAATCTTCAAAAACACTAAAATGGCTCTCTTAAAAGTCAGTAAATATTTACCACATCAATTCCGACATTCACAGTGGGAGTCAATATGGCACAACACAGCCATCACATACAAAGGGAAACCTCTCAATTACCCCTCCTGGATAGACAAGGGCGTCATATTCCCCCACCAACTCGTCGGAAACGCGCTACCCCTAACCTTTAAAGAAATTCAGGATAAGTTCCACCTCAATAATATTGAATTTTATAACTTCCTACACATTAAAGTAGCTTTAGCAAAGGCTAACCTGAAAGATGCCACTCCATCCCTCCTAGATTTATTCCCCTCCCTTAACAAGCAAGGACACCAAGTCTCTAGCTTATACAAATTAATGCGTCCTCAAGCGTCCTCCCTAAATGCACCCATCCAACGATACTGGGACTCATTCTCCTCCGTACCGAACTCGGACACAATTTGGGCCAGAACGTGGGAATCCACCACCCGCCACAAAATATGCCCTACACTGTCTCAAACCAAGTTCTGGCTTCTACATAAAGCATTCTGGACTCCCAGGAGGTTGTTTCTTCACAAAATTAAGGACGATGACACGTGTTGGAACTGTTTGGGGGTGGGAGGAGATCTGGAGCACCTAGTCTTCAAATGCCCCTGTGTTCTCTCGTACTGGGACAAGATCTTTGGTTTCATGAAGGAAGTCCTACATATTACTCTACCAAGAGAATTCTCGTCGCTTGTTCTAGGTTTTGCCAAAGCCGTCACTCTCAATGAAAACGATAAAGCCCTACTGGACCTGCTGCTGACGGCTGGGGTTAAAATCATACTTAACAACTGGAAAAGCACGTCCAAAGCCTCCTTTCCTCACTGGTTGAACTGGGTATCGTACTTGAGAGGTGCTGACAATATATCCTTGACCTCCACCCCGTGGAGACCCCCATCGAGGAAAATCTGGTCCTCGCTAGACACTTATTTTGATACATACAGACCTCCTTGAATCTTGTTTACAAGGTCCTAGAGCGTGACACTTATTTTGATACATACAGACCTCCTTGAATCTTGTTTACAAGGTCCTAGAGCGTGTCATCTCACAATGGTTCATTCTGATTATTAGCCAGTCTGTGTTTTTGTATATTCTCAACCACAGAGTGAGGTCTCCAGCTTCCACATGTACTACAGGTTTGAGTTACGAAAATGTACATCTTATGTAGCCTCAGCGATAGTGGGGTGATGCCTACCTACTTCAAGGTCAGGCTATACATGACACCAGTTATCATCGGAATGTATGTGGACACTTTCAGGGGAATTTTATGTACCGTGATGGACTATTTGTTTTCTGTTTTATGGACTCAATTGCATTATTGATACCAACTTTCTGTATTCCTGTTCATGTGACTGTAACTTTTCGTACTGAACCGACTATTCCTGTACTGATGATTCTCTTTGCAGCTCCTAATAAAAAATCTTTTGAACACAAAAAAAAAGTTCGTATAAACAAGACATCAGTGTATATAATCATGCAAGTCATACAATGTGGTCAGTATGGGATCTCAAATCTCATTCTATCACTATTAGAAGGAATGACCAAACTAGTTGTACTTCATAACAAGCATTGGCAAAGCCAATAGGTCTACTAAAGCAAGATCTGTTGGCTTTGCTAAAGCTTTTCAGCCATGTTGCACAGCAGCACGGCTACTGTGCCACATGGCTAAAGTAAAGAAAAGAAAATAGAAATGAAGCAGGCATCGCTGGCCACGTCATAGCAATTTTATTTCATTACTTTCGGCTATGTTGCAAAGCAGCAGCCAAATAGTTCTCCTATATGCAAGAGCTATTTGGCTTTGTCAATGGGTTTTTTTCGTGGTGGGGTGGGAGGCGACAAGCAACAAAGCGTCAAGGCGCATCACCGTTACTAAAAAAAAAAACGCAGACACGCCGCCCTAAAGTGAAGTGAGATGTATGTGTCTGGACTGGGCTAGAAGCCCTCCCCTGGCGGTGCCAGCAGCAGTGCCTTCAGCAGCTACAACAGGAAGAATATTAGTGTCCCATGTAAAAACAAGTAACACGGGGCATGGCATGAGGGGGCGGGATGGGAGCACACATTGACAGACTAGGTTCGGCAAAACGAGACGGGCGTAACGTGCTGGAATCGGTGCTACTAACTAACAGGGTCTTATCACAGTACCCAGAACACTGCCACTGAACTGTGCCCTGAATAGGATGGCAATCTTTATTCTTTAAGTAATCTCACCGACTATAACTTTGCCCAAACAAATTCTCTCGGCTGTGCACATACTTTGTCTTAATGCCAGTCAGGCGGACTATTTCTGATTGGGTCGTGTGTATTTACGGTCCTGGAAGTAGACGGCGCATTTGATGCTTTTGTTGCCCGGAAATAACAGGAGACGCGGGGACTGATAGCATTCGCTAGAATCCGCCCTTTGTGTTGTTGATTTGTGATCCAGGACCAGGAACCCTCGGCAATTTTGGGAATATCAGAGCTAAAAGAAATGGTATCAGAGCTCTGTGACTACATAATATAAGCCTTGAGGAAGTCACGGTGGTGACGAAACGCGTGTTGGCTGTTTCTCATTCAACTTGACTAAGAAGTGGGAATATGTATACATCACAGAAACTACAGAAATCATATTTTGTGAATGTTTAAACCTTGGTTATGATACTAATGAGGAAGAAAGACTTTTCTTTGATATTTACTAGCAAATAAACATTTGTAAAAAATGAATAAAATCTGCTTCTACATATGATTCCTGTGATAGAAAGCTTCACTCATCATTGTGGTGTTGTTGTAGCTCTGAAAACTGTCCTGTAAAACTGGAAATACGAATGATTAGAGTGCCGGGATACTTGCTTTGTGTATAACACATTGACAGACTAATGGAGGAGGGTGGGATGAGCAAGCAAAATGAGAGGTGGAGGGGAAAGCAAGACCATGGACTGAGGGAGAGAGCAAGCAATGTCACAGACGATAAGAGGAGGGAGGGATCAAGTAACAGGACGGACAGGGAGAGGAGGGTGGGAAGGGGACAAGCTACACCATATACTCTTATTGAGTGCAACAAAGAAAATGAAAAAAAGAATCTCCAGAAGCACACGGCCAGTGGAGGAACACTAGCATCAGACAGCAAGTTGTACGTTGTTCATGCTCCACGAACCAGACCAACACAGCAAGAGAAAGTGAAAGCAGAAAGCGCTGACCAATAAGAAGCGAGTAAAGGAGAGTAATGTGAAACCAACCAATGTGATGTAATGGACAGGCTATAAGGTCTTTTTTAGGTCGAACCTGGGCAGCGCATTTGCTGCTCTGCGAGGCATGCTGTATTGAGGTAGGGACTTGAAGCTCCATCCACTCTCCGCCCACATTTTTCATTGGTTTGTGTCATTGTCCACTGTAAACTGTGGCTGTTCATTGGTCATAAGGCTTAGTAGTCCCTCCTCAGTACCGCCTTGTCTCATTTTGTAACTTCCCATGGCATCACCCCGTTACGTGTGTTGTTGCTCGGTAGGCTTTAATTACAGCCTCCGAGCACTATTTTCTCAAATAGCGTTGTCAGACCACGCTCTTTGCTAATGCTTTTTAAAAATGTTATTGCCCGCATTTGCAATGCAATAAGTCTCTCATTTGCAAAAGTTTAACCGCAAGCGCTAGCGGTTTTGCTGCTGCGCGCTGCATTTGAAAAAAGCTGCGTTACATGACGAGCTCAGCTCGTCATCAGCGTGCGAGCGGCACAACTCATGACGAGCTGAGCTCGTCATGAGCGTCGAAGCGGTTAAGCCATTGGCATTGTAAATGACAATGTCCTCTATCCGTTTTAAAAACAACACATAAATAAAAGCATTGTCATTTACAGTGCCAATAGCTCAAACTGTCATAAATCGAGACCAATTGCTGTGCAAATGCTTGTTTTGTTTATCAGTTCATTTACAAGAGTTTTTTTTTTTTACAGAGGTTTAAATAGCGCGAACTTGCCCCGAATCAGGTATCACAGTGCTTTACATGACACCAGTTGCGTTACGAGGACACATTCATTTTTGTTAGGCACGGGGAGATTAAGTGATTTGCCCAGAATCACAGGATGTTCAGCGTCATTGCCGAGACTCAAACCCAGTTCCCCAGATTCGAGGTCAACCACCCTAGCCGTTAGGTCAACTCCTCTCCCAGATTTACAAGTAACATTGCATGTGCTGTCTCAGGTGACACCTAAAAAAAGGAACCAATTAAACCAGGCACAGCAAAGCATTTTCAGTAGATAACAAAATCTCCCCCTAAAAAACGAGGCAAGAGTTTATGCTTGCTTCCATTAAGAGGCCATTGGGTAAAGCATTAATAATAAAAACAACAACAATAATAATGATGATGATAATGAAACAGTCATCATACTAACAATAATAATAATCATGGTTGTAACATTAGCTCCTCTCCTTATAGAC
The DNA here is from genome assembly GCF_964261635.1 of Lissotriton helveticus. NCBI lineage: Eukaryota > Metazoa > Chordata > Amphibia > Caudata > Salamandridae > Lissotriton > Lissotriton helveticus. Next base: position 181,335,524 of record NC_136070.1, on the reverse strand, counting down.
AGAAATCTGACACAAACCCCCAAAACATAAAAAAAAAACACACACACACACACACACACACACACGCACACTTGAGATTAACGCTACTTTACAGATTATGACTGGAATCTATATCTATACTAATATAATAAATAAAGAGAGAGCCCAAACCTTTGAGGCGGGTAATCTCAGGAGCCACAGCACCAATCACAACACCCAATACAGCGTTGGAAAGGGCAGTTGCAGCAGAAGGACATAGGCTATGCAGACGCCCACCATATACATTTAAGATGTAAAAGAACCGTGCCAGCAAAGTAGTCCCTTGTGGGCATGTCTGCGTTGTGCTGTGGGCGTGACAAACGCTGGGGGCGTGTGGTACGTTCTGCCCTTCATGCCATGCTGTGGGAGTGTGCTGGGGGCGTGGGCATGTGCGGGGCGCGGGATTACGGGAAAAAAAGCAAGCGTTGTGCCCAATATTTCCTTGTTTTTTCTTCCCAGGTTCTGTACATTCCAGCTCCGGGTGTCCACCCCTGCATCCCATAATCATAACCCACCCTTACTCCTTAAAATACCCCAACACCCTTAAACACCCTGTACCCCAAAACCCAAACCTATCCCTAAACCCTAAAAATACCCCTGTATCCCAAAACCCAAAACTAGCCCTGAACTCTATAAATACCCCTGTACCTCAAAACCCAAACCTACCCCTGAACCCTAAAAATACCCTTGTACCCCAAAACCCAAACCTAGCTCTGAACCCTAAAAATACCCCTGTACCCCAAAACCCAAACCTACCCCTGAACCCTAAAATACTCCTGTACCCCAAAACCCAAACCTAGCCCTGAACCCTTAAAATACCCCTGTACCCCAAAACCCAAACCTACCCCTGAACCCTAAAAATACCCCTGTACCCCAAAACCCAAACCTAGCCCTGAACCCTAAAAATACCCCTGTACCCCAAACCCAGCCCTGAACCCTTAAAATACCCCTGAACCCTAAAAATACCCCAAAACCCAAACCTAGCCCTGAACCCTAAAAATACCCCTGTACCCCAAAACCCATACCTATCCCAAAACCCTAAAACTACCCCTGTACCCCATAACCCAAAACTATATCTGAACCCTTAAAATACCCAAACACCCCAAAACATATACCTCAGTACCACAAAACATATACCCCTATACCCATACTTACCTTATCCAAACATTAAAAAAAACATGCTTTTACCATTAAGGCATTTCGTTGTAAATGTATGCGTGGTAAAAGCATATAAAATGTAATGCCATGCGTTATAATGGCATTGCGGAGTCATGGTACTTTCGTAATGAAAGTATGCGGAGAGATGGTATGTGGAAATAAAGTTGGGGAATAATGGGTGTTTACCCTCCCCCGGTAAGTACATTGGTGGCACGGCGGCCCACATCTCCAGCAACATACTCATATTTTTTCACCACCGATTTGAAAAATGCACAGGTCTCTCTCATTGATGGCCAGCACCGACCTACACTTTTAGACACACCTCCTGCCACAAGTTCTAGAATTGCGAACTTTAGAGCTGGGGAGCAACGTTCGAATCTCGGCATCAGCTCAACATCCTGTGATTCCAGGCAAATCGCTTTGTCTCCCCGTGCCTACCACAAATGAATGTGTTCTTCTGTAATGTAAATTGTGCTCCTGCCATGTTGTCGAGTTCGCGCTATATAATATTGCAAGGAAAAATAAAGTAGGGAAACTCGAGTTCACACACTACTGAACGCGCACTCTTAAGTGCATCAGCAGTGCACTGTGAATCGGAGCGTTTCACAGGCCTGTCACAGATAAGAAAAGCTATCAAAACGAAATCCTACAAAACAATATACTACTGGCCGGCAGCAATTCATACCCGGACAACGTCAGGACGGGCTGCTAGTCTTGTATAAATTAGGTGTGGCTTTATATGAGAGTGTCTAATAGAAAAAAAATATGCTATGATGTGAGTGGCGGAACTGCTGGCTTTGGCAGAGCTTCTGCGCGATAACAGAGCTAAAGCCTCTGATGCTTTCATTGGAGTGCTGTCCAATCTTCACTGAAATCATCGAAGTGAAGAAGTGTAGCGCCTGACCGAGGTTCATTACAATGATTTATTGCATGAAATGCTTTGTGACGGAATTGAAATTTAAACACTATCAATGATTTGCTTTGCATTGAGAGGAATAGATGAAATTAACCACTTCCTTCAGAATAAACATAATGAAAAAGCAGCGAACACTATAAAGCAGCAAAAGAATTGTTATCCGTGTACATTAGTGTGTATTAATAGCATGCCATTTTATGGGTATGCACTGACATATAGATTTTTGGCCATTGTTGAAGTGATCTTTCTTTGTTCCAAAAATATATGGCATAAGATGCCTGTGTACACATGTTTGAATACAGGAAAACTCCTTTGCTGGTCTATCTGACCTCTTGTTTATGCAGAGTCCTACCAATATTCCAAATTTTGACTACCACCAGTAAGGTTGTCATTGACCTGGATGGTATAAGGTTGGTGTTGAATTTTTTACTCCAGTCACATACTGGTGTGCAAGGTATTTAACCGGCATGGCCCAGCCTCTTCCACTATGTCCACTGTGCCACCCATGGACAGGAGAAGCTGCATATTTCCCATAATCATCTCCCAATTTCATTTTCAGCATGGCTCAGCTGTGTTTTGTTGGTGAAATTTAATTCACCAACAAAACTTTTGATTTTAAGGGGAAGATTGGAGCTTTTCTAAATTCAACGGAGATCACTCATAGTCCATACTATATTCTGGTTGATGCATTTGTTCTGCTCCCACAAATGAAACTGATGATACTAACTTATCTTTCAGCCTCCAATTTCAAATTCCAATGCATTTACAGAACGTTTATTTTTTTTAATTTTACATTTTGCTTCTTTCTTGGACTCTCAATAAAAACCGTATTACTTTCTGGGAGCTTCAATCCTCTAATCCTCTACCAGAGTCTAAATGGACTCTAATATGGAGCACGAATACCCGTAATAACATTTCTCCAGTTCTTTCTTAAACAAAATTATGGCTCCTTCATAAAGCCTTCTGGACACCAGCTTGACTACATTCACATCTTCGCAATGACCCTACCTGCTGGAACTGTAAAGAAACAGGCGATTTAGCTCACCTTATCTTACACTTGGAGCTGTATCAGCATATTGGGACAAGGTATTTGATTTTTTATCATAACTATTCAATTGCCAACTAAAAAGAGAACTCTCCACTTTAACAACTGGCTTTCTTGATATGGACACATTAAACAATACAGACAAGACCATCTTGAACCTCCTATTCACTTTTGCAATACAAATTGTCCTGAATATCTGGAAGAACACGCACAAGGCATCATTCAAATGCTGGATGAACTGGATCACACACCTCAGGGGCGCAGACAATATCACTCTTCAAAACTCTCCCTGGAAACCCTCTACCATACACATGAAGGACATACTAGATGAATACTTCGCCACACACAAGCCACCATGATTAGTATACAGACACTATTCATAGACTACTCAACTTTAACATATCCCCCCTAGTGGCAAACAATAGTTAAAATGGGTAAAATACATTACGGAACTTCAGATGCATTGAACCTAAAGAAACTCTGCCTCCACATGACTCTTTTGTCAAGATCTGAACTTTGACACTATACCTACAAAGCATGGTTAGACCCTTTTATAGTTATTTTTTTCTCTCTTTTTTCTCGTATGTCCTTTTCTTTATCTATCTCTTTATTTCATAGATTATTCAAAGATTATTCATCAGTATATAGTATCTTGTATCACCCAGTACAATGTATCCCATGCTTCTCGAACATCGCTTGTGAAAATAATTCCTTTTCATCATGCTGCAGAAGCTGATATGTTTCTACCTAGCTGATGTATCTTGTTATTATTATTCCTTTGTACACAGTATACCGTTCCTTTGTGTTTTTCTATTGAAAATACCTAATAAAATAATTTGAAATGGGAAACCTGTGCTTTACCCTCTGGTAGCTTGGCACGAATGTTGTCAGGTTTAACTTAGAGACCATTTGTAAAGTATTTATGTAATACTCAAACAGTAATAAAGCGAAAATATAACACAAGAAAAAAATCCAATCTGATTTAGATAAATAGAGAACATTCTAATAAATAAACCAACACCAAAACGACAAAACTCCAATAAGTAGAACCGGAGGAATGAATTTTTAACGTTCCAGTAGAAACAGCGTCAAAAAGCTCAAAGTGCCAATTGCGGTTTTCTGGTCGAACTTGACCAGGTCAAAGTAAAATGCCAAGGCCGTCAGCGATTAAATGAGGTCGGATACAGGGACCAGGTTCGTCCCGGAGGAGAGTTTATCTCCTAACTTAGTCCAGTTTCACTGGAGAAGCTATTGTTGAGGAGGTTGTTGGCAGTCAGACTGCAGGCTGGGACCGGAGGGGGCTGGTCAAAGTTTGGTTGCTGTATTCCCAGGCCCTGGTCAGAGCTTTGTGTTGGCAGTGCAGTCACTGTTGGCACTAAGAGTTGGTCAACAATACCAACTGTGCATTGGTGGGAAACGCGGTGCGGTTGTTGTCAACGTGAAGAGCTCCAGGCAGCTAAGTCCAAGGTCTATATCTGGGACGGTCTCATCGGCAGTTGGATGCAGTTTGCGCATTGGCCTCTTTGAATTCTGCTCAGGTTTGTGAGGCGAGCAGGGAAGTTGTTTTTCTGATAAGCAGAGCCCAGAGTTTCTGTTTTTTCACCTGGGGTCCAGTTCTTGCAGTTTAAGGGTTGAAGGAGTGCACTCTAACACCAGTCAAGGGTCTAGGACCTGGGGGCAGCTTGTGGGGGTTAGTACTCACTCTAGCAGAGGCCAGCTGGAGGGTTCAGGCAGGTCCGGTTGGTGCTGGTCAACTGCAAGCTTACTGTGTCCCTGTAGCTAAAACAGGCGGTCAGCCAACTGTCAATTGGGATCACTTCTGTTGTCCTGGGTTCAAGGCAATAAGGTCCAGTCTTTCTGCAGGCTTCAGAAGGAAGGGCAGTCCTTCTGAGTACTCACAGGTCCAAGAGTGTTCTCCTTTCAGGGTCCAAGGTACCTATTGCCAGCCTGCGAGTGGGGGGCACCCAACTTGTTTATCTCTAAACTGGTTCTGATCAGGTCTTCCCTTTTCCTTGGATTTGGTTACAGTCTATATAGAGAAACAAAGGGCCGGCAGGCCCAAGTTTGGGCTGATGCGCCAGTGACAGGGCAGGCACCTACTGAAGACATGGAGGGGCTGGGTACAGCCCTCTGGCTACCCTTTGAAGCTAGGGAAGGCTGGGTACAACATCCCAGGCTATCCTTCTCAGGAGAGGAACATCCTCCACACATCAAAGACCGTTTATCTCCCTCTCTGGAAGAAATACACATCACACCACAGGAGAGCCATTAACAGTCATGTGAGCCTGGACACTGGCAGAAAGGCAGATTGTGTTTAGGCAGAAAATACCAACTTTCCAAAAGTGGCATTTTTAGAATAGTAATTTCAAATTCAACGTTACCATTAAAGAGGACTTTAAATTACAATTCAAATTAGTGGAAGAAGTATTCTTCAAGCTGTTCCCAAACTGAAGCTATCACTTGGTAAATGTAATAAGGTAACCCAGTGTTAATCTATGGGAGAGCTAACCTTGATGCAGTGGTGAAAACTACTTGGGGGGGGGGAGGCGGGGGAGGTGACTTTGTGACTTTGAAGTATTAAGAAGAAAGGTTTAGGCCTGGAAAAAGGTTTCTTTTGCCAGCTCAATATGGCTGTTTTTAAACAGCACTACTGGCTGCAGTGGCAGGCCTGAGGCGGTTTACAGTGTTACTTTAGTGGGTGACACACTGAGAGCTGCAGCTTACTTGTAGCATGTAATTCATGGGCCCTGCAAATATATAGTTCCATTTAGTAGGGACTTATAAGTATATTAAATGACCCATTTAGGTGCATATTAATTTTACAAGACAGGCTCAATGCCATGTGCTGAAGCATCTGTCTGGACAAAGAATTCTTTGTAGAAGTCTGATGGCTTAAACACTGGTAACTGGCACATGACTTTTTTCAGGGTGTCAAATGCTTTTTGACACACCTCCGCCCAGATCAACTTCTAGGGCTACTTTTTGGAAGTCAGCTCAGTTAAGGGGGCAACAATAGTGCCATACCCTTCACTTCTTCTGTAATATTCAGATGGCGCCAACTTCAGTCTGGGTATTAGGAGGTTCCCAAGCCAGGATGGACTGCATCTTGGGCAGGAGGAAATGCAATCTGCCCGTTTACCAACCTCTACAAGGTGGCTGGGGCAGTGTTTAATCTGAAGGGCATTACTCTAGATTGAAAATAGCCCTTTGGGGTGGAGAATGCTGACCTCTCCTCAGTCCCCTCAGTTAAGGCAATTTGCCAATATCCTGAAGTTATATCAAAGGTACTCAGGAACCTCACAGCTCCCAACCGATCTCATCAACTGTAGGGATGAGGTAAGCATCAGTCTTGGTGACTGAATTGAGACCGAAGTAATCCAAACAGAACCTAAGTTCTGGAGTGGTGCCTGGTGGGGCAGATTTGGTTACCAGTAGTACTGGAATGGACCATTACTACAGGGCTTGTTCACCCAAAAATACAGAATCTTAGACCTTTCATCCTTAATACTGGCTCTCATCATGTCAGATGGTGTGTACATTTTGTTTTTCTACAGGCATGCTGTCCCTGTGTCTATCTTGCAGGTACATCAATCAGTGAGCCCTGGGTTCAGCGAGAAGAGCGAGGCGGACTGCTCCAAAAAGTGGCAACAGTCTCTCTGTTGCTCTGGGGTCAAGGTAGGGGAGAAGGACAACTCTTCCATTGACCCAAACTGCTCCTTGGAAGACAGGAGGTCTGGGATAGGCTTGCTCTCTTCATCCTCAACATAATCTGTCATCAAGAGCATAGTGACTTCGGCCTCTCAAAATGGAGCTTGAGGCATTTCACATGGATGATAGATGTCTTGAGGTCCACCAGGTAGGTGACCTCCTCTTTCCACTGTTTCTCTTTGTATAGCCCGACCCTTGAAGGCCCGGGGCTCTACAGGCTCGCTTACCCATAAATTCTTGCAAGGCAGATACTCCACCATGGTGACCTTCTGGTTATACCACTGTTTCATAACTTCCTGGCTGGCTTCCAGGTTTTCTCTCTTTGCAGAAGTGCTTAATCTGAAACTGGTGGGCCAACATGTAGCTTACTACATCTTGAGAGGGTTTCTTGGGAGCTTAATCCCACCCTCCTTGACAAGAATGAGAAATCAGCTCACAGTGTGACCAAACAGAAGTTCAAAGGGACTGAATCCCACTCCTTTTTGAGGCCCTTCTCAATATGCAAAGAGAAGGCATGGCAAGAGTACGTCTCACTTACGCTTCATGGGTTCTAGTATGCCCCTGATCATGCTCTTCAGGATCTTGTTGAATCTTTCAACAAGCCCATTAGTCTAGGGCTGGTAAGGACTGGAGAACTCATAGGTCACCCCACACTCCTCCCACGCGTACTTTATGTAGGCAGATATGAAGTTGGTGCCCCTGTCAGACACCAGTTCTTGGGGAAACTCATGCAAGTAAATATCCCCATCAATGCCCTAGTCAAGGCAGACACAGTCATGGTCCTCAAAGGAAAGGCCTCATGGTATACCGTGTAGCATGGTCCTCAAAGATCAGGATGAACATGTTGTCTAAGGCAGGCTTGGGGTCAAGAGGCCCAACAATGTCTATGTCCAACCTCTCAAAGAGGGAATGGGCACAGGGGGGTCTTATACTTTGCCCTTTACTTCTCACTGGGCTGGCATGCCGTGCAAGATTTGCTGAATGCATCAGACTGTATGTTCATCCAGGCAATATAAAAGTGGGTGAACACTAGATTAGTAGGTCTATGGTTTTGGCCTGCCCCAAGTGTCCTGCCAAGAGTATATCATGAGCCAACTCCAGTAGGTAGGCCCAGTACCCCTAGGGGACCCCCAACATACGGGTTGCTTCAGGCTCAGGGACCTTAGTCTCACTCTACAGGAGACCAATCTCCCAACAGATAAGGTGATCACCAGAGTTGTCTCCATTAGCTTGGGCCTTAGCCTGCCGCCCCAGGCCCTCAAGAGTATGTCACTCCCTCTGCAATTTGCAGAAGTGTTTGTGGGACTGTCTGCCTGCTGTTTGCATCTCGGGTAACTCAGGTAGGTCCCCCAGGGTAACAATGTACTCAGCTGTAGATTCAGGGGCATCACCCTTAGGAGCAGTCCCCGTATGGACCGTGAGAATTTCTGGGGCAGGTTGCCACTTTCCTCTTTCTGGCAAGTACCTGGGCCATTTTTCCAGGCTCCAGAACCTTTTGACTCCCCCAAGGGCTGCCATGGACCATGTGGTCAGGCACATCCATAAAGGCAATACCAACATCTTCAGGTGAGACCTGAGCTGCACCTCTTTCAATGTGGTGTGCTGTAGGTCATTTGCAAACAATCAAAAGGCATGGTTGGACTCCCAGATATCTTTAAAGAACTTGAGACCCCCTCACCCTCCAATTCAAATGGAACTAGCTGTCTGCTGTCACAACCTGGTGGACAGCATCAGGGACTATGTGCTGTGAGGACATTAGATGACACCTAACAGTAGTCATAGTAGCTCCTGTGTCTCCCAGTGTCCACCCATCACTCATTGATGGTGACCTTCTACCTGTACCTCTTGGTATTGTCAGGCATAGGAGGCTCTGGCTCCATCTCATTGTCACCCAGAGAAACTAGGATAACCTCTGCACTAACCTCCCAATACTAACTGGGGCATCTTACTCCCTGAGCCCTACATTGGACATCCCTGGGGTAGGCCCATCAGTGGAGGACTGCTTGCTGCACTGACAGATGGAATCCTCTTAAAGTGAAAATATTGGTACACTCATGGCACTGAGGCCAGAAGTAGCCCGGGGACTTCTTCCCATTAAAACAATCATTGTCCTGAAAACTCATTTGGGGCCCTTTTGAGAACTCGTTTAGTTTTTCATTGACTCCCACCTCCTTCTGGTGGGAACCCTGTCTACCCTTCTGGGGATCCCCCAGGTACCTTCATGTGGACACTAGTGCTGGCCAGATGTCTGCTTCCTTGGCCAACTCTCTGGGTATAATGAGATTGGTGTCTACTAGACGTTAGTGTAGCTCTTGAAAACAATTACTGAACGTGTGTTCTTTCAAATAAAGATTATCATTGGCCTATTGTTATAAGGACGCTACTTATAGCAGTGCACATTGAATTATTGGCCAAAGTTTGTGACTATATTGTTTTTGACCAAAACCAACGGGGAACAGCTTCATTAGGATATTTGATGAAAGGTTATAGCTGCAGACTCGCCAGTACATAAAGAAGAGAAATAACTGTTTTGAAATGCAGTCTGATCCCAGGAACTAGCAGTGCATATCATAACACTACTCGTACAGAGGAACCGTTGCAACGTGGAACGTGGAACCTCGGCTTACAACATAATGATTTTCCCTTGAGAAAGTCTGAATACGGATATGTACAGACGAAACATGTGTTGGCTTCAATAATTGCTGGGAATTTCTTTTACATCAATTAACTAGCTTTTCCAATGGATGTTGTTCGAGGATTATCCTCGAAAATCTCTACATCATTTAAATAGAGTATACTCGCCTTTGGACTGGAGAATTTGAGTACTTGTTGTCATGATATATACACATCCAATACATGCATTTTGGATTTATTGTAACTATTAAGGGTGTGCTATAACTGTGCTTTGATAAATAAATCTCTTTCAGATTGTACAGCTCATTATAATTACTCACTTTACTGCCTTTAACACATCCATCCAGTGCCTTTAAGGAATATTCCATGAAAAATACCCAAGATTGGTGAGACAGCTTCTGACCGTTTCTAAACTTTAACCTGTACTTTTCTGGGGGTAAGACCATATTTCACAACTAGGGCTTCTTTCTTCAAAGTATACTTCATCCAGTCCACCTTTCCCAAAACCAGTAGAGTATCCCTCCCGAAATTGGGCATTTGTTTTCACAGACTAGCATCACATTCCTCCTCCTTAGGAACTCTGTGCATTTCTAAGGCCACCTCATAGGCTTCAAACCACTTATCTATGCCATCCCCCACCACATAGCTAGGCATCAGAACGTTGGGAATGTGGACCCTTGTACCTTCATTAGGCACTCCATGTTCACTGCCGCCATCGTCAGTGGACTCTGTGAACCTCTCATCTTTTAAGTCAAGTTCCTTCTGACTCACAGCGTGAGCCATCAACATTTTCTTTTCCTACACAGTGGATTTTCTTTCCTCCAAGGCCTTCTCAGACTCAGCCTTTTGCTCTACCAAGGCTTCTTCTGTCAGCCTTTTTCTCTGCCAAGGCTCTTTCTGCCTCAGCCTTTTATCTCCTCTGCAACCAGTTTCTTCTCTTCTGCGGTCAGTTTCAAGTGGCCAGCTGCAGTTACAGCTCTCTCTCAGCCCTTCTGTCCTCCAACTCATCAGAAGTCAGGTTGTGGGAGGATAAACTGCTCCTGCTCTAGATCCGGCAGGGTACCTCAGTTTTGCGAGAACCCCTCTCATCCCTGGGGCCATGGAAAGCAGATTCTCTCCTTCCTCCTCCATTTCATCCTCCCCTTCCACATCATCATCCTCCTGCTCCTGTGATGTAAATTGCAACCTGCGGGCCACTTTCCAGGCTCTGAAGGCTATCTGGTAACCCCGATCCTTGGAAAATTTTGCTACTTTCAGCCTTCCTCTCGTTGCACAACTGCTTCATCTCTGCCACAGTGAAGAGTTCAGTGTAGCTAAGATTTCCTTCCATTCTTGCACAAAAATATCTCAGACACAAAGTATGAGACAGAAATTTAATTTTGGAAAAAGGGAGGGGACGGAGTCCAATTAAAAATTAGGAGAATAAAAAAAATATATTTTGATGTCAGAATATAACAAGGTTCTGGTTTTACACAAATCATTGAGTGGCACTGTACAATCACTAGTGATGGATTCCACTGCTTAACATTAATGACCAATTGTTAGATTTATTGTTTTCAAGAATCATTTCCTATAGAAATACAAATATAAACTAAAATCTTTTCCAAACATAAAACTACAAACATGAGATAAAAATCTTTTAGTGACATGTATAATTTGGCATATACAACAACAAAAAAATCATCTTGTGTGAATAAAAATATCCAACCGTATTGTTTTACATTTTTCATACATCGTAAAAAATGGCTACAATATTTCGACCATATGTATAAACTACAACTAGACTTCTCAAGTCAATTTGGTAGTGAAATCTCAAGAACATGTTAAAACATCCTTCTCTGTATGAGCTGAGTATACCTTGCAATTTCAATATCAAATGACTTAATTACAAAATGAAGCGTGTGCTTCATTTTGTGTTCTTACTGCATACTTCCTAAATATAGGATGAGGTATCCTCGTCCTTTCACACAAATACATGATTACAATAAAGGACCAGATGTATTACAGAATATGTCATTTTTAGATTACAGAAACAAAATCTGTTATTTTTCCAAACTCTCTTTCAGTGACTAGAAATTGTCAAGCTCGGATCAATTACTATCAGAATATGGAGAATAATATTCCTTAGACCCTTCTCAGGGACCTTGCACACATACAGAAAAGTCTTGCCTGCTCCCAGATACTCAATTAAATGGACAACTGGATGTTTTGATTCAAGATATACTCGTCCCCAGGTTTTGAGCGATCCCTTACCCCTTTATTAAGGACTCTCTTCAATGTACTCAGTGGCATAGAGTGTGCTGTCTCAAAGACATAAAATCCTAGGTCCACGCCTTTGACTACAGAAATAACTGAATCTGAGAATTCATTAGAATATGACATTATGTCCTGCATCATCAATAAGAAGGTTTTTCTTTGCCATTGCATCGATTTATCCTATAGAGAAAGTCCAAGCAAAGTCCAAGAATCTACAGCTAACTTGATCCTTGTTGCCTATAAATTCGAACTCTTTGGGAGACCCACAAGAGCCTTAAGACACACGCTTTCCTGTGATTTCCAGTGGACATGCTAGTTTAATGCAACAATCTCAGCTTTGTATAATGCCTGCAGGATTAATTTGCCGGCTACTGCCTTTATTATGGGATCTACAGATAGACCTCCAACCCGCAGATGAAACCTACCTTTTCAAGGCCATTTACATTCCCTAAAATTAAGGTTTTTAAGTTCTTCATGTGCCTACCCCATTTCACATTCCAGGAAAGAGTGAGACCTAAGTATTTGTAGTCACTAACCTAATTTAGGTCGATTTCATTTAAAAAATCAAGTGTGTTCTTTAGGCAGCTAAAACAAATACATAGTCTTGTTTTTTCAAACTTTATTGTTAGGCATTCATCTCATAACAGGAAGAGAGGACTTGAAATAGTATAAGAGTATATTTCACGAAGACTAAATCATCTGCACACATGAGGCAGTGTGTGTGTGAACTCCTATTTTTGGGGAAAAGTTAGTGTTACCTAAGGCTGTGAGGAGGTCACAAATAAAAAGACTAAAGAGCATAGGGCCAAAACACACCCCAGTCTTAATCCATTATCAACGTCAATTTTGTCAGATAGAATACCTGCGTTGTTCAAATCTACCTGAACCCAGTTGTTATCATGCAGTTGTTGTATCATAAACAACAAAAAAATTGGGATATTCCACCAAGACATTGTTTCCCATACATTGTCATGGTTGGCCTGGTCATACGCTGTCCGAAAGTCAACACAACAGCAGCAACGTTTGCCTACAGTAATTGCTGCCCTTTTTGCAGTACCACAGGGTGAAAAACAGTGGTAAATTGTAGAGTGTTTTAGTCTGAAAACTCCCTGCTCTTTGGGGATTATCTTGGACCCGAAGGCCTAAGACACAAGGGATATCAGTAGGGTTTGAGAGTAAATATTAAGTGATATATTAACAAAGAGATTAGCTAATAATTGGCTGGATCACTTCCGGGAGCATTTTTTATAAATAAGCTTTTTTGCTGGCAAGAACCTCTAATGGATTTAAACATTTAGAGGATATGTTTGTGGATTTTATGGCCCAATTGAATCTTGAAACTAAGCTCACTAAGACCTTTGTTATGGTAAGTGGACCCAAGAATCTCAAGTGCCGCAGTTTGGCCATACAAGGTAAACCCATAGCCAGAATACACACATTTCCATATTTAGGCGTCACCTTTGATGCACAAGGAACTTGTGCTCCATTACTGTCAAATTGGGCCCTGAGATTCTCAAATATTTTTGGGTTTGATTCAATTTGGCATCTTCCATTGGCAGAAAGCCCAAACATTCTCTCATAGAGATCTACAAAAGAAACTGCTTTCATGTGACATGCTCCAACCTATGACTCTGAGGTTTGGGGCTAGGAGAACATGAGCGCCCTGCAGATGGCGAACAATAGGGTCTGCAGGCGTCCTGGGACTGCCAGCTAATTGTCCTACCTATGCCATCCATGAGAAGCTGGGGCTCCCATATGTGGAGAATTGATTCAATCTAGCCCCGCTGCTGTTATGGTGTTCGATCTGTTGAAATCCACAGGCTACATTCAACAGGGAGATAATTTAGAGCACCTAACAATTTGTACCACAGTGGGAGCAGAACCACACTCGGACATGGTAATCAATACTTGGGACCGGATCCTACTCACTAACTTTATATTTGGTATTATTTGTTGTTATTTCAGTTGCCTGCTGGGGCACTACAATCGGTCATCTATCATGATTTGTCCATGTGATGAGTATTCCACCCAAATCTTTTTACATTTTACTTCCTTCTGTAAATTGTATGTCGCTTAACAAAAAGATTCCTATTTCCAATATTGAGAAGATTGGGCTTTGTCACATGCAAGTCTGCAATTTCTCCAATATCCTGGCTCGCCCCGTGTGTGCTCCTGCATCTGGTCCTTCTTAAAATTGTTACTATGTCATAGGAAAAAATCTGTTGTTTTAATCCTTTAAATGATAATTTTTCTTTTGCTTATGCTAGGATGACTTAATGGTTAACCTCCGCTTTGGATGCTTTTATATATTTTATGTATTCAAGGTTTGTATGTTTTGTCACTGCTTTCATGATTGTTTTTAATGATCACAATAAAGCTATGATGATGACCCATTTGAAAATTGGGCTAAGGACACCAGTTCTGCCAGCCCATGATGATTTCAAATTGCAGACTATCTCCAATATTATACCAGCCTATTGTAAGTGTGTTAAATAGGTACACTCTATTTGAGAGATTCTATAATCTTTTCACTCTTTAGTGTCAGGCTTTTTATATAATTCAGATATAAATTCAGATCATTGAGATTCTAAAACGTGGTCCTCCAAACTTGAGGAAACTACTGTGAGCACTCTGTTTACCAGGCACCAGAAATGTTTTGAATTATTCTGCGCAATGGCATCCTGTATTTTGCTCCAGCTCCCCTCATAAAACAATTTTGTTTTGTATTAATAGTGCTTAGCAAACATTTTTAGCTGATCTAAATTCTTGAATATAATTTACATCATCATAGGAGATATTCTATGTTTCAATCAATTTAGATTCTTTGTCAGACCTTGACATTCAGCATCAAACCAACTGATATAAGAACTCTCTTTTTGGGGGGGAAAGTCCTTTTTCAAGAGAGTTGGATTTGATTAATCAACCAAGTATACTATTCAATGCCACTACCTCCAAAATCCGTCAGTTAGCTCTCAACATTTATCTCTGACAACTCACAAGGTTTGTTGTCTGTAATTGAGACCCTTATTCTGTGTTTATAGATAAGCTGTAAATCCAATTTTGGCTCTCAATTGGAATTCAACTTTTTGTTAAACACCAATTCCATAGGTAAACCCCCAAATCCCTTACTTAAAGTTTTCAACTGCTCTAAAATATTCAGATGGAATGAAGATATAATCTATAGGGATTTGATTTCTTCTGTGGCAGTAGGGCTGTCGCTCAAAAAGTGTCTGATTAGCTCTGCTAGAAGGCTTGCCAGTCGGACACGACATATTACAGATTTTTTAGTAACACAATTCATCGTGTAACTAGTCGTCAAATTTACAAAGAGACATTGTTAAATTAAAATCCCCGCTATCACAAACAGTGCAGAAGAAATAGGTTAAATAAATCCTGTCCTAGGTTTGTCGACTATATTCAAAACAGTATACATTCAAACAGAATTACAAGTCATTTAATCTTAGCTCATTGGCTAGCACAATTGAGCATACTAACAACCAGTTAGAAGATTTCTCCAACAGGCAAACTTTTTTAGCATGAAGGACTGAAACTAATGTCAGCTGGTCTCCTGAGGCCAGGCCGGCTAAAGTAAGTGACAACTTGAAATACTACTGAGGCGGAAGCCGGTAGTCGCTTGCTTTTAAAATGTTATTCTTTGTGTATATTGTGTGATTTTAAGACCTTTTGCACTGTGTAAATACCTTGGCCCTACCTGTGCTTCAGCTCAGCGGCAGACAGCTTGTCGCTTCGCTCGTAGAGCACATCGCGTCCTGACGCCATTCCTGGTCGCCGCCAGACACGCCCACCGCGCCTGGCCACGCCCCCCCCTCCCGCCCAATTGGTATAAATTACGCGCCAAAGCGCCAGCGCTCATTGACAACTTGAAATACTACTGAGGCGGAAGCCGGTAGTCGCTTGCTTTTAAAATTTTATTCTTTGTGTATATTGTGTGATTTTAAGACCTTTTGCACTGTGTAAATACCTTGGCCCTACCTGTGCTTCAGCTCAGCGGCAGACAGCTTGTCGCTTCGCTCGTAGAGCACATCGCGTCCTGACGCCATTCCTGGTCGCCGCCAGACACGCCCACCGCGCCTGGCCACGCCCCCCCCCCCCGCCCAATTGGTATAAATTACGCGCCAAAGCGCCAGCGCTCATTGACAACTTGAAATACTACTGAGGCGGAAGCCGGTAGTCGCTTGCTTTTAAAATTTTATTCTTTGTGTATATTGTGTGATTTTAAGACCTTTTGCACTGTGTAAATACCTTGGCCCTACCTGTGCTTCAGCTCAGCGGCAGACAGCTTGTCGCTTCGCTCGTAGAGCACATCGCGTCCTGACGCCATTCCTGGTCGCCGCCAGACACGCCCACCGCGCCTGGCCACGCCCCCCCCCCGCCCAATTGGTATAAATTACGCGCCAAAGCGCCAGCGCTCATTGACAACTTGAAATACTACTGAGGCGGAAGCCGGTAGTCGCTTGCTTTTAAAATTTTATTCTTTGTGTATATTGTGTGATTTTAAGACCTTTTGCACTGTGTAAATACCTTGGCCCTACCTGTGCTTCAGTTCAGCGGCAGACAGCTTGTCGCTTCGCTCGTAGAGCACATCGCGTCCTGACGCCATTCCTGGTCGCCGCCAGACACGCCCACCGCGCCTGGCCATGCCCCCCCCCCCGCCCAATTGGTATAAATTACGCGCCAAAGCGCCAGCGCTCATTGACAACTTGAAATACTACTGAGGCGGAAGCCGGTAGTCGCTTGCTTTTAAAATCTTATTCTTTGTGTATATTGTGTGATTTTAAGACCTTTTGCACTGTGTAAATACCTTGGCCCTACCTGTGCTTCAGCTCAGCGGCAGACAGCTTGTCGCTTCGCTCGTAGAGCACATCGCGTCCTGACGCCATTCCTGGTCGCCGCCAGACACGCCCACCGCGCCTGGCCACGCCCTCCCCCCCACGCACCGACACCGTCTATAAATCATGAGCCTCTGTCGGAAGCGCAGCGGACGAGCGCAGCGGGCGCGACGAATGCGCGCCGAAGGCGCGCATAAGGCAAGCTCGTCTGCGCTCGTCCGCGCCTCGGCAGTGATCGCAGCGATCCCCGATGCTCCTGCCCTCTCACCCACTACCAGCCTTCCGTATCTGACACGTGAGTCTCTACTCTTTCTTAGAGACTTTGCTCATGAAGGCCAACTCTCTTTCGCAGACACTGCCTTTCCTCTATATGACTTTGCTTGTAAAGGTCTATTGATGGGCGGCCTGCTGAATGTCAGGTCACTGCCTAAACACGCCAATGAAATCTCTCAGCTTATTGAGAATCACCACCTTGACGTATTGTTCATGACTGAGACCTGGACCCACTCCGATTGTAATATAGATCTAGACTGGGCATGTCCACAAGATTTTAAAATCTTGCATCTCCCTAGACCCAAGGGTCGGGGTGGTGGAGTTGGCATAATTTACAGAGCCTCCTGGTCCATAAAAACACTTGACATGGACCCAGTGGCTGGTACGGAAATACTTGGTCTTTTGATCAACTCTCTCTCCGGAATAACCTTTACGGCTGTAATATGTTACCGCCCGCCGGGAGCTTTTAATTCCGCACAGCAGCAGTCGCTCCTTATGACTCTTACCAATATGGCCACTTCCCACAACAAGTTGATTGTTCTGGGTGATTTTAACCTCTGGCCCAATGGCAGTCTGGACTCTGCTCTAAACAATCTCTTACTCTCCTGCGAAGGCATGGGACTCTCTCAACTGGTCAGGAAACCCACACACTCGGCTGGAAATCAGCTCGACCTAATTTTTTCCTCCCCCCCAGTTAGTTTTCCTGAGCGACATCCTGCCTATGTGCTGGACCGACCATGCGCTTATCAAATTTCACATAGCCAGCGGCAGAGCCAACAAACCGTCACTCAGTGCCGCACCTGACCATCTGTATAGAGATTGGAAAGCCTTAGATAAACGGAGACTGGCCGGCCCCGTATTCGAGGTGGAAGACAGCTTCTCCACCGCCCGGTCGGTGGAGGACAACTATATGTCCTTCTGCACTAAGATCACCAATACCTCAGAACGTCTCGTCCCTCTGAAAAAATGCAAACCAAGGAGAAGAGCAGCCGCCCCTTGGTTTAACGACTCACTGAGAGCCCTTAAGCTGGCCTGCAGACAATCAGAGAGAAAATGGAGGCAAGGTTATCTTGACTCCAATAAAACTCTCTGGAAAGACAACCTTCGGGCGTATAAAACTGCCATTGTCCAAGAAAAGGCTAATTACTACTGTTCTACTATTACCAACGCCACCAACAGCTCAAAAAGTATTTTTCAAATACTTAGAAATCTAACTCACCCAGACTGTGCCACGTCGACGCAGCCTCCCACCCAAGCCCTTTGCGATAATCTGGCAACTTTTTTCATTAATAAAATCAATATCATTATTCAAAACTTGAAGTCCCCCCCATTACTGGGAGATGCCAACACTCAGGGAGCCAGCACTGGCCCTTATGACTTGTCACTTCGTTCCTCCGGCTCTACGGCTAGACTGCGAGAATTTTCTAAGATCTCTGAACCCGAGTTTGAAAATCTGGCACTCGGAATCACCTCGGGTTCCCCGCTCGACCCTCTGCCTCCAAAAATTTGGAAAAGCTCTGGAACAGAACTTTTTGGCATCTTGCGCCAAATATGCAACCAGTCTCTACAATGTGGCTACGTTCCAACCCCATGGAAACAGGCGCTTGTCACTCCGCTCTTGAAGAAACCCTCTCTGAGCCCAGATTGTCTCTCTAACTATCGACCCATCTCCCTACTGCCTTTCCCTGTGAAGGTAGTGGAACGATGGGTCAGTTCCTGCCTTTCCATTCATCTTGAGCAGAACAACCTTCTAGACGATCTCCAGTTCGGTTTCCGCCCTGCCCACGGCACCGAAACCGCGGTTTTAACAGCCATGGAGGATCTTCGCATGCGTGCAGACAGGGGCCAGCCAGTAGTACTAATACTGCTGGACCTGTCTGCCGCATTCGATACGGTCAACCATAGGACGCTGCTGCTGAGACTCAGGGAAGCTGGTGTGGAAGGCACAGCTTTACTCTGGTTCCACTCTTACCTACAGGACAGGAGACAGGCTGTCTCCCTCCCCCCATTCCAATCCGCCTTCTCATCGGTGCCACAGGGAGTTCCCCAGGGATCTTCCATTAGTCCCATCCTTTTTAATGTGTACCTTAAACCACTGATCACATTAATTAAGTCATTCGGGTTAAAAACAATTAATTATGCAGACGACACCCAGCTCATTCTCTCCTGGGAAGGAGAAGACTCTATCTCTCTGACCTCCTTCCATGAGTGTCTTAGAGAAACGGCTGGATGGCTCCATAGGAACTCCCTTCAATTTAACGCCTCCAAAACAGAGGTTCTGTTTTGTGCTGGCACTACTTTACCTCGCCAGTTCCCGAATGACTTCTGGCCTCCTGAGACAAGGGAGAAACCTAAACCTGTCTCCTCGGTCCGCAACCTGGGGGTCATGCTCAACAACAAACTGAGCATGGAAACCCAGGTGGCAAAAACAGTGGGGATCTGCACGGTTTTGCTACGCTCCCTGCGAAAAATTATGCCACTTCTCCCTGCACAAGCCCGGGCGTTGGTAGTCAGGTGTACGATTCTGAGTCGCCTTGACTACTGCAACGCCCTGCTCCTTGAGTCCCCTGCTACGTTACTGGACCGGCTGCAACGAATTCAATCAGCCGCGGCCAAGCTGGCTCTGGGCTGGTCGAGAAGGTCCTCGGCCACAGCGGCACTGGCCGAACTGCACTGGCTACCCCTAAAGCAGCGGGTGGCTTTCAAGTCCCTTTGCATTGTATTCAAGGCTCTGCATGGACTCGGGCCCAGGCCCCTGCAAGCCCTGTTTCTGTGGTATACTCCCACCAGAGATCTGCGATCATCCTCGGCCTATCTGGTAAGGGTGCCCAGATACAACAAAGCCAGAACTGGGGGTAGATCTTTTAGGGTCGCAGCTGCCAAATTGTGGAACAGCCTGCCCATTGACATACGCCAGATCCCTCACCTGCTTCCATTTAGGAAGTGCATTAAGACCTGGCTTTTCCCCTAGACCTCCCCGCCTTTACATACTTCGGTCTCTTCTTCAGTAAAGTATTCTCCAGCGCCAGGAAGCCTGCAAGGTATCAGCTGCGCTATATAAATAATTAAAATAAATAAAATAAAATAAGGGTGGCATTTCTAGCAATAACAATAAACCCATCCATAGAGGGGCTCTCCTACAGCCAAGTCTCTTGCAACATTAAGATCAAATACTCATTTTGAATACATTTTAATATGGTTAATTTTACAAGTACGGTAAACCTATTGATATTGCAAACAAGGATCTTGTCTGCTGCAGGTCACCCATATATGTAGTTACGGAGATAATCCCCTCTACCACAATGATTTGTCGAATGTTCTGTATCCAGCTTATGATGATGCCAAGACTCGTACTAGTTTTTTTCACTTTCAGCTTTGTCATTTGTGAATGTTATTGTACCCAATTTGATTAATCCAGTGCTCAACTTGAGCCGGTGGTTGCCGATGGAGGAGCCACCAGCACTTATTTTGGAGGACTGACACTTATTATTCCTAATTATCGTTTCCCGAGCGCAAGAGAGCGAAAAACACACAAAGTGGAAAGACAAAGTGAGAGAAATACGGAAAAACTGTCGTAAGGGGAGAACGCAGGATCCTGCAGGGGTGAGATAAAGGGTCAGGGAGTGTATGGTAGTGGATTAAAGTAGAAAGAGGTGGATTGAAGTCTATGCACATATTTAATGGTGCCGGCTGCTCACTTCCAAGCAGAGCTTTGGACACCAGCACTCATTCTTTTACAAATTAAACACTGGATGAATTGCCTCTCTCATACCAGTATTTACTCCGCTTCATGGGCTGGTTCTTGGATAGGCGGGGTAGCTCAATTTGGGTAGAACACAGCCTCCCATAATTTCTTAAAAGGGGTGGGTCTGAGGTACATACTTTTGGATTTGTAGTATCAACCTATCCTGGCCATTCATAAAGTTCTATACCATACTTAGTCAGATCGGCCTGACTCTCCATTACAGTGGCTGCCACTATTTTAAAATAGAAATGAACCTTTGTTACCTCTCCCCATTTGGTCATACGAAAACCCACTCGGGCCAAATCTCCTGAGTTTATTACTGTCAGTGCTGGAGTGAGTTTGAAAACAGCAAAGAGTTTGTTTTAAGGGGTGTAATTTGAACTCTCTCTTGCCTGCCTTTAGAAGCTAGAACAAACCGTTTTTGAGATCCGACCCCCAAAAAGGGGGCTATGAACTCAAGTTTCACTTTCTTTAAATCATGTTGGGCCTCATTTGCTCTTTCTGTGCCGAATGAAAGTTGCCTTGATTTCACAAGGCTTGCCTGATTTGGCTGCGTTGGAGGGTTAGGATAGGTGGGATATCCCTCTTGATCTTCAATAATGCCTTTCCAATCTTACGATCCTAACCACACATAATATGGGGTCCTGATGTCTGGTATAGCCCACTACATGTACTGATTTTCATGGTCTTATTAGAGTTCTGGCGATAGAGACTCTTCCTTCTACTAAAATAGTTGACTAAGCTAAATGTCGAGAAAGCCTGATTTATTCCATACTTTTACCCTAACTGGTTGATTAGCCCAGGACAACGGGATAGATGAACACTATCAGTTTTTAAGGAATTGGAGGAATCAGTAGAATAGCATAACCCCTTGACTCAGATTCGACAGAGGTGCTTCGGTTGTTGTAAGGCTTAGCATGGCTTTAAATCCTTCTAATAGTAATATCTGCTTGGCCTGCTGAAAATTCTCTAACACCAGGGATTTTAGCATCCCCCAAAATGTTGTTTGCCTTGCATTAATGTTAACAGGTTCAACATGGAAAATTTGAGAGCACTGTGTAATGAATTAAGAAAGGAAGTTGCTTCAGTGAATGTGTGGAACCAAGGTCTGTAATCTCAGGTGGAATTCTAAGGGTAACCTGAGGGCTGTAGACAGAGCCTTTTCGGCTTCAGAAGATGCCTACCCTGTCACTGGCAAATGTAGCCCACTTCTGGGCCTGACTGCTCTTTGTTTCCCTAGACAGGTAGGAGCTAAATCCAGAGAAAATGAAAGAAATTGTCAGAAACAGTTCAGGATTAGACAAAGTGGGTGTTCCCCACTCACAGACTTGGACTGGGTATAAAAGTGTCACTTCAGAATATGTCATGAATGCCATCCAACATCTGGAGACCCAGTGACATTATTGCCAGACTATTGCCGGAACAGGAATTGTGGACTATAGTTTGGGGAAACAAGGCCTACCATGTACTTACTACTACTACTAAACTACCTCCCTTAGTCATGTGAAATACAGTGCAAAGTGAAATCTATTGCATTTGTTAATGCATGGTTTTTAGGTACTGCTTCCTCCTGACCCATTGAGCCCTCTTTTATGCACTGAGGTACATGGAGACTGCCTCAACTGTCCAGAGACAGAGAATGTTATAAAGTGGGCAAGCTTAGAATAGAACGCTCTCATAATACAGTCACGCTCTGACATTAATGTCACTTGTTGAAGGATAAGATGCTGAGTTGACTCAACAGATATTCAAGCTGGCAGGGTGTGAACTGCTGATGGCATAAACATTTCTTCTTTAGGCTCATTTACCAACCAATCTATCTCATAGGCTCAGAGTGAGAAAGAAACTGCTCACAAGGCTGTGCTTTTCGGAATTACACATACACAGCTGCTGTGCTGTGGGACTGGGAGTACAATCAAATAAAAGAAATAAGACTGCTCGTAGGGCTCTCTGAACTACCTGAACAGAAGCAACCAGCCTCCCACTGGCGGAGGTGGCTGTGAGGGTGACAGCATTCAACACACCAGCCAGAGGCCTCCGCTTACATATACATTGGTATGATTTCCCATACAACAGATCTCCCGAGAGGCACCTCTTACTGAGTCCGTCCACTCTCAGGGCACCAGGCCAAAATCATAGTGAGAAAATGATGAGGCATGTTGCTTCTTATTAAATTAGCAATGTGACGTAAGTTGTGCAAATGCTTCTTGCCAACCCCACCCCATGTTTTTATGCAAGGCACCAAATATGTATGAAGAGCAATGCAACTGCAGCATTCTCTTGCTAGAGAAAAGGAAGATATGAGGAAATAATATGTGATGAGGTTTTTCAGTTCTGCGTATGGGCAGACTGGGAAGTCTTGAGCGGCCTGGCATAGGGAATACAGTGAGATATGACTCACTTTGGACAATGGGAATTTTATATTGGTGTAACACTTTAACCAGCATATAGATATTCATACTTACTAAACAAATCCATCTAAATGGAAATCAAACATTGGTATTAACGGCAATAATTTATTTTGTCTTCTAAGAAAGATTTCAGAAAATCTTACTTTTGTGTGAACACTAAAATAAGCAGATTTGTGAGTTACAATACTTTGCGAAAAAGGCGATCAAGAATACAACATATTTTGGTCACATTATCATGTATCAGTGCAACTGAAAAGCGGCAGTGTACGCATTTGTTTAGTTCAATCTTGTCCCCTGATCTGTAGTTGTTCCATCTGAGGCAGGACTCTTTTCTTCAGTGAAATAAGAGGTATCCCTACCTGCAATGCAGAGATAATTGTATTAAGGCCAGCTTGGAGGAGGTCGTACAGAGAATGTACTATAGTTTGTAGGCATCGGTGACTCAAGGTGCTGGTGGTACATGTGCGTGCACCTCCTCGTAGCTCCTGGGGCTGTGGGATAGCAGGGCTTGTGACTGCTGCAGCACGAGACACGACCACTGAATTGATCAATTGACTCACTGTAACCACGGCCCAACCAAGCCTGATGACCACAAATGTTCGTCCAATGCCACAATAAATGAAAGCAAAGACTAACAATGACCGCGGCCGCAGGTTCCACTCAAACTTCCTAAGTGATGACCACAAAAAGCATTTTCTGTACAAAGTGCAGTCAAAGACTGCTTCAGATGGAAGGTAGCAGCTCAGGTACGTTTTGAAAGGTTACAATCAGTATTATGACAGAGGACACAAGACTGGCAAAACCAAGAGGGCTTGAGAGAGCAAATTCAATAAATATATGTCTATCTCTTAACATGCTTTTGTGGTGAGAGTAGAATCTCCTTTCTTACTTGTTGAAAACAGAATTCAGCCATCCCCAGAAATGCCTGTGTCCATAAGGAGAAGAAAGCTTCTGTAAGAAGAGTGGCTGGAGACACTTTCGAAACAGCATCCTGTTTAATGGAAACATCAAGTATTATTAGGTGTTCAATAAAGAATGGAGAGAATCCATCGCTATAAATGGCTGAATTAAAATGTAACAATAAACACAATATTCCACACATTTTAAGATCCCCATATACATATTTTCAAATAACTAATTTTTCCATTGTACACTAAATTATAACACTTTAAATTAACATCAGTGAAATACACGTTTAAAGTGTCTTTCCATATGAAGATGTGCATGCAGTGTGGTAGTGTGTGAGCTAAAGATATTCATATCTGACTTGACAGATTGCAACAGAATTTGCACCAACCTATTTTCATCACTATTTTTCTAACTAAAACTCAAAATAATGCATGCTGAGCACATTTTAGTAACTTTGATAACTTTTAAATGTGTATGAGTTAGCCATAGATTGCCACAGGTCTCTGCAGTGTCCATGAATACGAGCCTTTTAATTCTACATGAATTATTTACAACTGCTTTTATATTTCAGAATCCATAGTTTGCGAGATATGGCACCAGAATATTGTATTGTAAATATTGTCTGACAAAAATAGTGTGTCCTAAATATTGTTAATGGAAGTATGACCCATTGGCAGTTAATAATAGAAAATCTACACCCAATGTGGAACAATATTGAAGTCAGACGATTTTTTTGTAAACGATATTCTGACACACAACAAGTTTGTGGTAGTTACTACAGCAATTGTCAATATTTAAAATGTGCTTTAAACTTTTTGGGAATGTACCAAAATGTAGTTTTAGATTATTTTAGCTGACCATATCATGAATAATCCCACCATTGCTATGAAATATTCTTTTGAAAGTTATTTTCCCAAGGACGTAAGCAGGCCTCTGTTCTGTAATTTCATTTCAAGAGAACCCCATTGAAATCACTCTAGTACAGACTTCAAAGGCAAAAGCAAGCCATGCGTAACATTTAGAAATAAACGCGAGTTCCTAGTGATGTGAACCCGGAGATGTTTTAAGGACTGAGCAAAGTGGGTAATTACTGAAAGCTACCGCCTTCCAAGGAGCCCTGGGACAGTGAACTTTTTCTCTTTTTTTATTTTGTCTATTTCTCTAAGTTAACCTTTAACATGGAGCTTGAAGTAGTAGAAAATTGGTAATAAAATTCAAAGATATTCCAAACAGGGGCGCTTGACAGGAGCGGGTTTAGTTGGATGGAGAACAGGCACAGTAAGGTAAATTGTGGTTGTCACACAGGTTGTGTTATTTCAAGAGAACTCACAAATTACAGTTTCCTGAACAAATCTAGGATTCCAACAACAGGCTCAATAAACAGAAATTATTTTCAGCAGCATTACCCATCTGTCACCAAGGGCTCAGCAGCCTGTGGTGGCATCTGATAAACCATGACCTGACTAGCAGACACAACGCAATTAGCACAGAAAAACAATTGAGAGGAAAGCACAAATCATGTTAGTTCCCAAGAGGTTTGCAAAAAGCCCTAATGAGTTTTTCTAATAGTTCTTGGTATTTTTAGCCCGTACAATGCATAAGAACATTTAATTATTCAGAACCAAGCAAGCAATAACTCAATGTTTGTTTTTGTATGCATGCAGCAGAAGAAAATAATCATTTAACCAAAGACTTAATCGGGTGCCAGAAGCACAAAGGCTGTGTTTGGAATAACTCCATGGCACCGTGCAGCACTAACATACTTAGGGGCAGACTAAATATTTAACGGTTGGGTCAGTTAAGCAGAACTATTAACAATCGCATCTAGAAAGTGAGACATTCACAAAAAATGTATTTGGTGTGCGAAAAAAAACCCGATAAATATGCAGCCTAAAGTGAAAACCTGAAAGGAAATGTACTTGAAAAAAATAGGTATGACAGTGAAAAGATTATGCTGTGCAAAAATACCATTAGGCATTAAGGTGCTAAAAACTCCCAAAAAACAGAACTTAAGAAATATGAAAAACAGAGCGACAAAGCACAGTTTTACGGGAGAAGAGTCACAGTTTAAGATTCTTCCTAAACAGAAGATGATTGTCTAATTCTGAAATATGTCGAATAAGTGAGTTTCCAAGTTTTGCTGGAGCATGGACAAAGGATCTGCTTTCCCATCTTGCCCTACGAAACCTGGGGAATAGCAACAATTTACTTTGTGCAGAGCGCAGGGTCCTCCTAGGTAGGTACCTTTGAAACTTAGACCTAAAAAATTGAGGACCCCGATTGTGTGAAGCTCTGTGCGCTATGCACAGAACCGCAAACAAAATTCTTTTCCTTACTGGGAGCCAATGCAATTTTTTATGTTCCCAGGTACCGACCAATTAAAAGAAATGTAAAAAATAAGTTGAGTGGCTGCAATGTGTACCGTTTGAAGTTTGATTAATGATCCTTGGTTGACGTTAAGATATAATTCATTCAGGACGGATTAAGACCTTTAGGTGCCTTAAGCACTAAAAAGATTCTGGTATCCCCATATATATCGAATTCAAAATGTAACGATAATAAATAAACCTCAAAATAAAATGTTCTTTTTCGAAATGAAACAGAACTTACAGTAAGATGGAAAATAGTGTTTTGTATACTTCCACTTTATTTATAGGTTCAGCTGCACCATTTGCAGTTTTTCACAATATGGTCCATGGTAAATCCGGCAATGGAAAATTTCTATGGTGCCCCCCTTGCCTGGATGCCCAAAGCATGTGCTTATTTTGTTTAGTGGTTAACCCAGCCCTGAATGCATTACAGTAATTCAACCTCGAGAAGATCAGTGCTAGGACGACAGTTTTCTGAGCAACCTCCGAAAACATAGGAAACATTTTCTTCAGAGATCAAATGATGTTAAAGCTCTTAAGAGGAGACAGTCCGATTAACTTGGGTATTTATCAGCATTTACTTTTAAATAATTTTTCTTCATTCAATTACTGATTGCCAACATGCAGTCCCTACAATACTGAGCAACTAGATGTGAACATCATCTGTATCCTGTTACGAGTATCATCAGCATACGACTACGCTAAAACCAAAAAACTGAATAAGCTTGGCCAAGGATGAAACATACAATTTAACATGATAGGACTAAGGGATGAACCCTGTGCACCTCACAGTGTAAGGAATACTTACTTCTTACTGACTAGGTCCTTCCTGATAGAAAATAACTAAGTGGACTAAGCCCTGTGCCTTTAGTCCCAAACTAGGGGGCCGATTATGATCGTGGACGGACTTGAGTCCGTCCGCGACCCCTGAGGAGGAGGGAACGTCCGCAGGGGCTGCGACGTTCCCTCCTAGCAGATTAGGATGTGACCGCCAGGGTGGCGGTCATATCTTCTATCTTTAACATTGCGGCGGGTGCAGCTTCAAGCTGCACCAGCCGCAAGGTTAAAAATGCATGCATCGCATTTGCATGCACAAAGCGGCAGGCACCACGCAGTGCCTGCTGCTTTGTGCACGCAAATGCAGGGGTACCATAGGTACCCTCCAAGTGCACTCCCCACCCCCCTTCACCCAGGGGGCCCGCTACGGGCCCCTGAAGTGAAGGTCCGTATGCTTTTCCATGGCGGAAAAGCCGCCGCGGAAAAGCATAGTAGTACAGACATCCTAATATGCCTGGCGGTGTCTGATAGACACCACCAGACATGTTAGAACTTTTCCGCTGCGGTCGGAAGGCGACCGTGGCGGAAAAGCGGCGGACGGTCTTCCTGACCCCCCAGCCATCCTAATCTGGCAGGGGGGGGGGTCTTTGAAGGCTCCGGTGTGGTTTTTCCGCATCCTCCGGGCCGGCGGACACTTCTGCCGGCCCGGAGGATGCAGAAAAACCGCAATCCTAATCGGCCCCTAAGAAAGGTGAGCTATCAAAAGTGAAGGTGACACAGTATCACAGGGTGCAGACAAAACTAGCACGATGAATACCACAGCCACACCCACATCTACTATTGAAATGACATGAAATTACAATTATAAAGCACGACATCGCAGCACTATTGAACCGATATTGTTCATTGCTGCCACTAGGGCAGGCTCATTACAGTGTCCACTTCTGAAACCAATTTGAGATGGATCCAGCAGATCATAGTTATCAAGCAAAGCTGTCAGTTCTTGATTCAGGTGTTTTCCCAGTACTTAGCAGGAAACAGCAGCAGGGATATGGGGTGATATGAAGTCTTTAGGGCCCAGATTGGCTTTTTAATCAAAGCAAATCACTATTGCTGCTTTCAAAGCCTTCAGAAAACAACCACATTCGATTGCAGAAATACGTGTCAATGCCAAATGTTTGCCCACTACATCAGAGACCAGATGTAGAATTTGAGGCGGACACAGATCCAATGGGAAGGCCAGACTTAGTGTTCAGAATAAGGGCCTTCTCTTGAGAGGTTGAGAGAGAAGAGAAAGTGGACAAAATTGTAGTATTTGCTGCCTCCATTGAAACAGGAGCATTATATTGCACAAGCTCTAGGGTGTTGGGAAATTCTGAAAAAAATACTACAAATCTTCGCTTGAAAAAAACACGGCCAGATTATCACAAAAAGATTGTAATAACAGGATTTTTGGGACCTGAAAGCATATTTACTTTTTCAAAAAGGTTCTACGAGGGATTTGGGTGTTATTAAATTCGGAAGTGCAATATTGAGATTTCTCCTAAAAAGTGTCATGTTTATAAGCACAAATATGGACCTATATTTAATTTTTTCCTGTGAGTCGTATGTTAAATGCCATTTTTGTTTTTACTGACAACACGATTGTCTCAGCAATCTAAGATTGTCCGAGAACCATGGAGCAGATGGTTTAGCCCAATGTTCAATCACAGTTTTTAGTAGGGCAACAGTTTGAGAGGCCTTCGTAAGCCAGTCATGAAAATGAGCTGAAACCACTTCGAAAACGTGATGGGAAATATAAGAAGTAGCTATTAAGACCTGATTAAAAGTGTTTACCATCACATTTTTCCAGTCCTAAATCTTAGTCCTCATAGGGTGGCATTTCGAAAGTTTGTAAAGAAAGGCAACTTAAGAGAAAATCCAAGAGCACTATGGGCAGACTATGTGAGGGAGCACTTAGTCAACTTGAAGGAGGAGGTTGTTAGTGAAAATGCCATCAAGAGTGTAGCCAGCCAAATGAGTAGGTAGATCTACAAGTTGCAGGAGACCGAAGCTAGTCAAAATGTCAATGAGCGAGTATCAGAACAAGAGGACATTCTCAAACAAAAATTAAAGCCCCCAGAATGGTAAAGTTCAATTCCTAAGGAAAAGGTTCTAATAGGTACAAATAAGTGAAACAAAGTCTTCCCTTGGTCCAGAAGGGTACTAAATAATAAGCCCAAAAAGGTAAAGGTATCATGAATTTCCAAATAGAAGATAACTGCCTTGCACACAGGGGAGATGAGGGATGTGATGATACACTGAAAATTACTACGTAAAATATCTGACAGACCCCCCCCCATTCCTTGTTCTTGCGATCCTGACGCAAGATACTAAATCCTACAAGTAATGCCTCATCTAAATCTGGATCCGAAAAATCATGAGGCCAACTTTCTATTGCACATACGCAATTATGGTTATAGGACTTGGGAAAATTGAAAAATGTAATTTTATTCTTAATAAGGGAACAGGTTTTAATAAGAAAAAAAAGAAAGCGTTAGCGGAAAGCTGAGCTTCGTTCCCAGACAACCCAGATGAATGTGCAGCAAGAAGATCCAAAGGGAGCACCAGACAGGTATGGTGGAAGCGGCATAGTGCTTAGGAGGGGGGTGGGCGAGGGGGGTGCAGAAAAGGCTAGTGCCACTCACCCGATAATTCAAAAGGCATTTAGGTGAGTAAGTGATAGGTGAATCCCCATCCAGTTTGGGAGGTCCAAGGGTTCTGGCACATGGCAGGTGGGCTTGCCTGTGGCACACCTTTGGTGTGCCTGCTGCGCGGACGTGCTGCTATGCGGTTTAAAAGCCCACTATGCAAAGGGGGCATGGATAGGCCGTGAAACGTCAGCCGAAAATCATAATGGATAAAGTAATATAGTGAAATGGAGTCCAGAAACTCCAACTTGCATTCAAAGGCTCCCCTTTGAAGCAAGTGTACATGGAAATCAAATTTAATTAAAATAATAGTGAGAAAACCAAATCATAAATAGATTGCCTAAAATTCCCTTCCACAATGTAGCTTCTAAAATCGGAGCCAGGAACCTCCAAACCAGCAACACGTGCTGTACAAGAAAAGAAAAGGTGCACCACCAAGTGTGAGGAGTAGGATCTGATGCACACTCTAGAATGCAGTCTGCAATCCTAAGAACGGGTTAAGGACTTTGGATTTTCTAGTGACTGAAAGGGCACATCAGAACACTAGGTTACATTTGATAATATTATTTATTTGTGGTCATTTAGAAAAATATGCTAGTCATACAGCATATTTTATAGCATTACTATGTAGTTATTTATTTATAGATATTTAGAAGTTCATGGACCTGAAGCATTCACATATATGTTCATTAAATTATTTATTATGTTTTTAAAAAATCTAACGCACGTGTTATTAGCTCTAATAGTATAGCTATGGTTAGTATTGCTTGGCAGAAGTTTGGTAATTATTGCAAAGTCAGGATAGGATTGCGCTCATTACATCCTGCAGATGTCCTGCTCTAGCATATCATCGTTCGGATGTCCCTTTAAAGTAGTTATATGAGGCACATGTATTCGTCACATCACGGGAGTCTGCCAAGTCTTGGAGCGAGACATCAAAAGCGCACAGCAAACACTGGCCGCCCTTACAAAAGAGACCGACCCAGACAAAGCCACGCCGGCACAAATTGCTAATGCCAAAACCGCATATGAAGAGGCGTTAGCGAGCTTGCGCCCGTATAACTTCGCGGCATATGCGGCCCGTGCTGACAAAGAGGGTGACAGGGCGGGCACGTTATTGGAGTGGCTCGTCAGGCAAGATTCGACCCTCCCGCCAATCACGGCCATCCGCAGTACTCGAGATAGTCTATTATACTCCCAGGACTCAATCCTGCGCGCCTTTCAAGAACATTACAGATTACTATACGCTAGCCCCGCTCAGATACCTGTGGAGGCCCTTTCCCATTTCCTGAATCAACACCAACTACCCCAGATAGACCTCGACGGCCCCATCCGAGCAGTTTAGACGGCCTTCCACTAGAATTTTACCGCACCTTCACATCCCAATTGGTCCCCCAACTAGAGAGGCAGATCCAAGCGGCCCTTGAAGAGGGCGCCATACCCCAATCCATGTGCGAATCAGTTATAGTGTCCCTTCTCAAACCGGACAGGGATCCCCACCAACTGGGCTCTTATCGGCTTATAGCCCTATTACCTGCGGACTATAAAATCTACGGAAAAATCCTGGAGGCTAGATACGCCCCTATACTTCCGCAACTGATCCACCCGGATCAAAATGGATTTGTGCCGGGTAGGAATACCTCTTACAATATCCGGCGGCTGTTCCACGTACAGGGCAACTACCATAAACTGATGGCGGGTATCAGATCCTCCATACACGTTTGGAAAGATCTCTCACTAGCAGTCACGGGTAAGATAACGGTCGCAAAAATGATCCTAGTCCCAAGACTCCTATATCTCTTTTCCAACCTCCCAGTGGTTCCCCCCGCTCATTTTTCAGCGAACTAGACACCCTGCTGGGGGCCTTCATCTAGGGCTATGGCCGTAGACGTATCGCCCTTGCAAAATTGCAGCTGCCTCTCGACCAAGGAGGGCTAGGTGCCCCATCCTTTGAGGCATACTTCCTGGCTGCCCAATTACAATGGGTGTCCCATTGCACAGTGGGCCGGGCGCAGAGGGAACTGATCACTACGGCTGGACAACTTCAAACCCCCGCCATGAACCGTGACTGCTTCTCCCGAGCGGCGTGTCTGGTCCTGGATCTGGAAAAAGCCTTTGATACCCTCTTATGGGCATACTTATTTCGGGTCCTACAACACATGGGAATAGATCCCGCCTCCAGGCTTATACTAGGCTCATATACTCCACGCCCACCTCCAGAGCGGGAATACGCCCCCTCATCTCTGCCCCTTTTTCGGTCCGCCGAGGTACCCGGCAGGGCTGCCCACTCTCCCCCCTACTTTTCGCCATGGCAATGGAGCCTCTGGCAATCCACCTCTGTGCCGCAGGCGAGGAGTGAGGAATCCCGATCGCCAACTCCACCCATGCTGTGTCACTGTACGCCAATGATCCACTCATTTACATCCGAGATATTGCAGCAGACCTCTCCCCTATATTACGCATTCTACAAGATTTTGAAGAAGTGGCTGGACTCAGAGTCAACTGGTCCAAGTCCACCGTAAATCCCTTGGGACAGGCCATGCCCCAGTGCCGGCTGAGACTGGGAAACATTGACCTCTCATTGAGTCCCTAGGTGGT
This sequence comes from Lissotriton helveticus, assembly GCF_964261635.1. NCBI lineage: Eukaryota > Metazoa > Chordata > Amphibia > Caudata > Salamandridae > Lissotriton > Lissotriton helveticus. The sequence continues at coordinate 181,303,167 of NC_136070.1, read as the reverse complement.
ACGATACCTAGGAGTTCGACTATATCATACACCGAAGGACATCTACAAGGGCAACTACCATAAACTGATGGCGGGTATCAGATCCTCCATACAAGTTTGGAAAGATCTCTCACTAGCAGTCACGGGTAAGATAACGTCGCAAAAATGATCCTAGTCCCAAGACTCCTATATCTCTTTTCCAACCTCCCAGTGGTTCCCCCCGCTCATTTTTCAGCGAACTAGACACCCTGCTGGGGGCCTTCATCTGGGGCTATGGCCGTAGACGTATCGCCCTTGCAAAATTGCAGCTGCCTCTCGACCAAGGAGGGCTAGGTGCCCCATCCTTCGAGGCATACTTCCTGGCTGCCCAATTACAATGGGTGTCCCATTGCACAGTGGGCCGGGCGCAGAGGGAACTGATCACTACGGCTGGACAACTTCAAACCCCCGCCATCCATCGCATGCTGCTGCCAAGGGCTGTGCCGCCCCCAACCAAGCCACTCCAACTGATGATAGCGCGCGCCTGTCTCACACGCATCCACAGAATGCACCGCGCTGCACCTCCGTACTCCCCTCTCCTGCCGCTGGTAGGGCTTCCCAAAGGCCGCACACACTACATGGAGAGAATGCTACACATATGGACCAAACACGCCCTGACGGACATAAGGACGCTATAGACATTTGAGGCACTCATGAATTACTTTGACCTCCCCAGGGGACAGTTCCTGTTGCATAGGCAGCTCCTAGATGACTGCTGCAAACAATGGCACACAATTGATACAGAACCCCCTACACAACCGGTCCACCATGCAATTCTACAGATGGGCCCAGGGCGACACGTAGTCACCTGGATATACAAAGCCATACGGTCCCTTAAACAACCCACTCTTGCACCCCTCAGGGAAAAATGGGAAACCGACTTTCGCAGGCCATTACATGATAAAGAATGGATAAAAGCACTTGCATATACCAAGAAGGTATCCCACAACTACTGCTTCGAAAACATGCAGTTGCACATCCTGCATCGGGCATACCTCACTCCAAAGAAACTCCAGAAGTATTTCCCCGACATCTCCTTCGCCTGCCCTAGATGCCTGTAGCCCACTGCCTCATTTTTGCACATGCTATGGGACTGTCCATCACTCTACAGCGGACATCCACACTACCCTTAGAACGGTCACGGGACTTCGAGACCTCTACATATGGGAAGCTAACGCTCTTGGTATCTGTAAGCATCACAAGCACATGAAAGTAGAAATGTGCTTTGCCTCCTTAGTGCTCCTCCTGGTCAAACAATGCATCACTATGCATTGGAAGGCACCAGAAGGCCCTACCCTGGTGGCTTGGGTGGGCGCGGTCAAGAAATGAGGCGCAGCGGAAGAGGGAATACTCCGAGGGGAGGAAGTCCAGGGAATTCGCAAACAACCAATCTCCATGCCGTGGGCCATGCTACTCCGCTCCTTTACACAAGAAACGCTAACAGTGGCAGAAACACGGATGGGCGGCTCCCTCAGGGCCGCTATAGCCCTTGCGGATGCTTGGGAGGGTATGCAACGGGCCCAGACACCCGACGGGCCATGCCTAATGGCCCCCAACAACCCATCACCGCACCCTCATACAGACAGCTCCTAACAATCCCCCCCCCCGCACCTGCACAACTCCAACACGACGTCTCGCAATAGTGCAGCATTCAGGCGCTCATATACACGCGATCGCAACATATGACACAGTGCATCCCAGTTCTATACCCCAAGTTTGTTCAAGGTTAGAATATGGCTGACATTCATTAACTCCTGCGAGAACACATGCGGGTACACACGAGGGATAATGTACCTCACATCCCAACGCGGCACAGCGGTCATCCTGCATGAACGTTAAATGTATCTGGACACAGGCCTCTAAGGCTCATCACCAAGCAACAGACTGAGCGGGAGGGCTCTACGACCTTCAAATTATACGCTCTTATGTCAATGTATGATGTACCCGTGCCCTATCACTTGTACGCCAATACCATCGGCAGTGAAAGATGTGATGTATGTAATAATCTCAAATGCCATTAAAAATGTTTTACAAAAAATCATTGTTAGGATGTACAAGCAATCGCCGACTCGGCCAGGAAGCTACCTAATTGTCTCCTAGCTATCCACCAATGGATGTCACTGAACTTCCTGCAATCAAATGCTAACAAGACAAAACTGTTAGTAAGATGCAGAATACTTGATAGATGAGCTAAAGCTCTCTGTCCCACAGCTCCACACGTATACCATCTACCTGGGGTTTACCTCGATTGCAACTGTTTGTGGCTCCTCACATTAAAACTGTGGTCTCATCTTTCTATTTTTCAACTTAAATTATAGAAAAAGGCACTTATGTTTCTGGCACAACACTTACATGGCCAAGTCATTGGTTTATGTGTTCTATCAAACTTTGACTCGTCCCTTATCGGAGTCTCAATGAAATTACCTTGCCCCAGTTGCAGCAAGTTGTGTTCTATCAAACTTTGACTCGTCCCTTATCGGAGTCTCAATGAAATTACCTTGTCCCAGTTGCAGCAAGTTAAAAATGTTGTTGTTCGGGTTGCCCGGAAGACTGGGAAAAACTGACCACATTACCTTGGCTCATACCAAATGCTTTGCATCTCTGTAAAGTACATCATTTCTTTCAAGACTATGCCTAATGCACAGGGTTTTTATTAACTGAAATATCTCCCTTAGCATTCTGTTTTACCTTGTGCAATAATTACTTTATAGTAGTTATCTGCTCCTCACCATCCCTAAGATTAAAAGATCTAGGGGGTAGCCCCTCTCTGTTCATGGCTCTCAGCTATGGACTGTACTGACTTTGCAATAGAAATCCATCTCCTCGCATTCTGGGTTTGGGTAAGCTTTGAAAACATCCCTGTTCTGTTAGTCCAGCTTATGTTCAAATCCCCATTATCTCCTACTTGTTTCATTTTTAGTGCCAAGATGCCCTTTAGGTGAAAATTGCGCTTTATAAGTTTGCTTCCATTCCAAGTAATTCTGCCTACTTTGCAAACCAGCTTCAGAGAATCGCAGAAGCGGATGGAGGGAATTCAAATAAAAAATTTTTTTAAATGAACTTATGACATGCATGGAATTTGCCCAACAATGCAGTTTATCCTGTCTGAAAAGGGCCTAGCCAACTTAGCCTCATCTAGGCTAAGCAAGTGGGACCCGCCTCACCTCACTTCTGTTGATTTAACCCCACAGCACTTACTACATAATAAAGGTGAAACAAACAGGTAGAAATGTGAAATGATCTTCTGCACCAAACAGAAACACCACAGACAGCTGTCTGAGCATACCAAGAGTAGTGACACTAGTTGCACCTCGAAGGGTCTCATTATGAGATGTCTGGTAATTAGAGGGGGAAATACTGGGGAAGAGGAAAGGATTGTGGGTACGGGGAATTATGGAAATGTAGGTAAAAAAGGGTACTTTGTGTTATATGGTAATGCAACCGTGGATCATGACGCATCCCTGCATTACGCTGTAACGCAATTACTACATCAGTTTCACTTCATTTTGTAATATACCTTGCCTAGCAGTGAATACTGCCCCCCTTTTTTTACCCGAGTATTTCTATTTTTCCATCATTCCCCTTACCCTCAACCATGTAATACCCATTTTCTGCTCTGGTGACTTAAGTTAATGCTACTTCGCAAGTTTTCAGGACTACCATCCATCACCATCTACCATTTATTATCATCAGTTACTATAGGTAGCTATCTTATTATTGACTGATTACCACCTTTATTTTCCGGTGCACGTTTGGGTGTTTTTACAGTCAGTGGTGTGAATTTCATAAGTATATCTGTTTCCCTCCAATCAATAGTTGTCTAAAATTTTAGAGACACTTTAAGTACCAACTATAGTATGCTTTTCTATAGGGCAGGACAGCATTTCAACTACTGAGATTCTTGGAATTACTGGAGGAATCTCACTGTCTTCAGGGTTGGCTCTTGCTTTGGACTACAATTTCTCGCACAATTATATTGGACTCTACCCTCTTCCATCTCCTATTTGCTTTTGTCATTACCCCTTACTTTGATCTAATATTGGTATTTTAACATCTGTCTACTTACAGTATTGAACAATTCATATTGACGAAACACGTGTTTGCTGTTTCTTTATTCCCCTCGAGAGCTCTCGACACTTATATCATTATTTGCCTGTTAATTGACACCGCTGCCTTTCTTGCTACAAGGACTGTTACACATGGATTGTATATTGTAAATACAAGATCATCTGTGTTCACATATGCAGATTGTGATATAAAATGTTTAAAAACATCATAGGAACAAATTCCATATCACATTGTATAATAAATAGGACCTCACGGTCCATCTCCACAACTATCTGAGCTTATACTCCTATATTTTATGGATTGTTGTTACTCTCTAGGTGTGCTTCAGATCATATCTTCGTTGTTTAGGACAAGGTTTTCCTTCCTTGCTAAATTTGCATCCTTCTGTAGAACGGTGCTGTCTAAAGTAACACATTTCCTTTCTTACTTTTTTTTTTGATACAGTTTTATGTTGTGCGAACTGACCTGAAGGTATTGGAGCGCTTTACATGAGCACCAGTTATGTTACACAAGGACACATTCATTTTTGGTAGGCACAGGAAGATTACGTGATTTGCTTAGAATCACAGGATGTTGAGAGGACGCCATGACTCAAATCTGGTTCCCCAGCTCCAAGGTCGGCAGCTCTTGCCGTTGCACTACATCCTCTCCCCCTTTAAATTTGCTCTGTGAACTACAGCCTGTATACTTTGTTTAGGAATGAATGGTTACATGTTTCCCATCGCTACTAAGTCCTCTACTACTTAAAACAATCCAACTTATGTCATAGCATTAAGAAATATCAGGATACTACATTTCGTGATAATTCAGTTCCAACCAAATTCACACCATCTAAGTGTTTTTCTCAAATGAACTCCTGAGTTGACAACATGGCACCATGTAGATAATAAATCGATTCCTACAATCAATTTTAAAAGATTGTTCTCCGCATCAGTAATGCAGGTGTAAAGCATGCTACATTTATTAACTACACCTCCATATATACAAATGCAGTGTAGTCCAATATAAGGAATACAGGCCTTTTGCTACAACCCCTTTTTTAATGGTTTTCCTATAAAGAAGGATAAAAAATATATAAAGCTATTTATAAGTACAAAAAGGCATCCCAGAGGAGGTACACAACACGAGAGGTACCAGACGTCTAAAAGTGGGAGCCTATGAAGTACTCACTCTGTGAAAAGACAAAACCAACAGGTCAATGTGCAGATTATCCACGATTGAAATATATAATCATACCAGGAGAAGAACGAAGAGAGAAACCTGAAGGGAAAGAAGAGCCCCAGAGGTCCTTGGAAAAATTCCCATCAGCCTGCTCAGTAGCAGAATATCGTCATATGGGTAGAATGGTTGACAAAAGCAATGTCCATTATGCCCTTCCTTAGGAAGCACCCAAGGCTAGCAACAACTTAGGACCATTGCGTTGACCCTCAACCAACAGAGACACAGACTGAAAAGGATTGAATTGCAGTGCTCAAAAGAATATGTGATAAGGAAAAGAAACAAGGTTCATAATCCAAGTGTTGTTAAAAAAACCTACCTTGATGTCATAAGAAAACTTTATTGGGTCTGACCATCAAGGTGGTATGGTTAAAAGCAGAGTGCCAATAGCATGCAAGAAATTGCTATTAATCATGAATTTTAATTGGTCGACATGTTTCAGCCTTGAAAAGGCTTTCTTCAGGACCTATGATATACTACTGCAATAAAGAAAAAAACGTGAATACACTTACTGGGTAAAAGCCTCAATAAGTGAGTCTGTCCTCCAAAAAGTAAGGAGTCAGAAAACTTCTCCTGTATATAAAACAATCAAAATACAAAGCGACAAACATGATTTGTTATTGTCTGCAAAGGAAACATCTAAGTGTGAAGTACACTATAGGCTCCTACATAGATCCACTCACCCGAATTGCAGGGAGGAAAAACCTCACCTCACCTGGCACTTGCTCACAGTGAAGGAGGCCACGCACTAAGAAGCAGAAAGAAGAAAGTACAACAGCATACGTATCATTACATGAGTTTTTTAGAAGATCAACACTCACAATAGTGTAAATAGGGAGACCCTGTGTCATGGCGACACCTCTGACCCACGGGCCTCTAGAGGGTATGGCATCCCTCTGCACGGCCGCACATCGAGCTTAAGTTCAAACAGGCCCGTCAACCCAGAGGGCCGGAAAACTGTGCAGAATTAAATCCCTGTTGAACGAGTAAGCCCCATTCAAATATTGACAAAGACATCTCCTTACACTTAAGGTGTCTTAAAGATCTATACGGTCTATAAAAGCTCAGAGGCAGGTCGCCAGTAGGTCAAAAAAGTGCCCAAACCCCAGCTTGTAATTATAGAAACAGGTCTACACAACACATGCTCGTAGAATGAAGGCAGCCCCCGTGTCCGGCCCCAAGCGCTCACCTCTCCGTCGTTACCTCGCTCAGAACTGTGAGCCGAGGGGGAGGTGAGGACATCAGGACAACGACACGGTAAAGTAGTCAGACTGCGGACCTACAAGGGAACGAGGCCGTCTCCTTTGGCGGCCAATCAAATGCGAGCAAGCCAAGGCGGACCTCATTCCATATGCGTGCAGTCCTAGGGGGCTGTTCAGAGGCGAACAGGCCCCGCTATTGGTCCGTTTCGGGACCAATCCATAACGCGCACAGAGAAGTTGCATATGTGGTTTCAAAGCTGTGCCGCGATTGGGTCGAATTGTGGCCCAATGGAGTTCATGCTAGTCCGTGTTAGGTGACACGGTAAAGTAGTCAAATTGCGGACCTGCAAGGGAACGAGGCCGTCTCCTTTGGCGGCCAAACAAAAGCGAGCGAGCCAAGGCGGACCTCATTCCATATGCATGCAGTCCTAGGGGACTGTGCAGAGGCGAACAGGCCCCGCTATTGGTCCGTTTCGGGACCAATCCATAACGCGCACAGAGAAATTGAATGTGTGGTTTCAAAGCTGTGCCGCGATTGGGTCGAATTTTGGACCAATGGAGTTCATGCTTGTCCGTGTTAGGTGAACTAGTACAACACGAGTTGGCCATGCATACGGCAGAATACTTAATATTACTCTGCAGGGACAAATAGAACTACCAGTCCAAAAATAGACTGATCATGCTCAAAAACGGACCACTTTCAGCGCTCCGTTCTCTCATACTCCCTGGAAATGGACTGTTGGTCAAATATCACGTCTCTCATATCCAGACATAAACCATTCACAGAGGGCCATCTGTTCTAATGCAAAGCATTGCAGCCTAGAATAAGCTCACACACAGTCAAACCAAATGACGCAGTTACATCAAATCCTATGTCCTCCCTCAGTGCCCCATGATGGTATGGGCTCGCCCTTAAATGGAGGCATGAACCAACGTTTAGGAGAAAGCGTGAGAGGGTGTATGCACGCTCACATCGCATCACAACCTGTCCGATGGTATAGGCCAGCACGAGTACAAAGAGCCAAAGGCAAAACGCCACTTTACTCAAAGGTAGAACAGATCGAGGGACCATGGCAGATTCATGAGAAACTGGTACCAAAGGTGTATTTAGAAAAACAGAGCCTTACAGTTGTAACCACGGGATGTCATCATTCAGCCCCTCCGTGTCACTCCGTAATTTATACACCCACTTTTGTTCCCTTCTCAGTAAGAACTGTGAGATATCTGTTATGTGGTCAGGTATATAAGGCTGTTCCAGGACCACCCACTGTAGGTCATTTGCCGTATGCTTCGCTTGTATAAAATGGGATGTAAGGCGAGTTGCTTGCTTACTGCGTCTGATCGTACTCTTGTGTTCTTGGACGCGTAGTTTGATTTTCCTCGTTGTCATCCCAATATATCTCAGCATGCATGGGCAAGTGATCTGGTAGATAACTCTTTTTGTATTTTGATTGTTTTATATACAGGAGAAGTTTTCTGACTCCTTACTTTTTGGAGGACAGACTCACTTATTGAGGCTTTTACCCAGTAAGTGTATTCACGTTTTTTTCTTTATTGCAGTAGTATATCATAGGTCCTGAAGAAAGCCTTTTCAAGGCTGAAACATGTCGACCAATTAAAATTCATGATTAATAGCAATTTCTTGCATGCTATTGGCACTCTGCTTTTAACCATACCACCTTGATGGTCAGACCCAATAAAGTTTTCTTATGACATCAAGGTAGGTTTTTTTAACAACACTTGGATTATGAACCTTGTTTCTTTTCCTTATCACATATTCTTTTGAGCACTGCAATTCAATCCTTTTCAGTCTGTGTCTCTGTTGGTTGAGGGTCAACGCAATGGTCCTAAGTTGTTGCTAGCCTTGGGTGCTTCCTAAGGAAGGGCATAATGGACATTGCTTTTGTCAACCATTCTACCCATATGACGATATTCTGCTACTGAGCAGGCTGATGGGAATTTTTCCAAGGACCTCTGGGGCTCTTCTTTCCCTTCAAGTTTCTCTCTTCGTTCTTCTCCTGGTATGATTATATATTTCAATCGTGGATAATCTGCACATTGACCTGTTGGTTTTGTCTTTTCACAGAGTGAGTACTTCATAGGCTCCCACTTTTAGACGTCTGGTACCTCTCGTGTTGTGTATGACTTAGTTGGGGGACAAGGTACCATTAAGTCTTTAAACATTTCTCCCCTTAGGCCCTCCCCTACCCAGTTTGGTTTGTTTTATCCCAGAGGAGGTGCCATACCCCACAAGTAGAACTATCTTTATTTTACTGTATTTAAAGTTATAGCCTTTTTCTTATCTGGCAGGATCCTAAAAGTACTGCTAAACTCTAGCAGGGAAAAAAATATACATTTGAGGAATCTTGCATGGTATCAAAATGTAAAAGTTACTAAACATGGTAATTTGGATGTATGTGATTTCACGGAAAAACAATTTCATGGAATACCATTACTGAGAAAACATTTCATCTAAACAGTTTAATGGAATTTTTCAGAATAAATGGCATTTACTTTTCATTGAAACCAATTCACAGAATGTCTTTTTGGTTCAAATCGGCTTTTAAATACTTATTTTTTGAAGTGTAAATGCAATGCTTGCAGGTCTTACTTTCAGAAACAGTTTTGTTTATTTCAGTGCTTTACTTTAGGGGACAATATTTCATATTTATATTTTGTACAGTGTCAAACAATTACTTTGGATGCTTTTAATTCTCTCACACATCACCACCTGTAAACACCATCCATCGCTGACCGCTCAAAACCCCTGAACTCTAATACCCCTCCTCACACTCATCTATAAAACCTAAAAGCAGTTTCTAATCCACCACCCCTGAACCATAAAATCACTCACTACCCCTAACCCCACCCATTCCTGAACACTAAAAACGCTTTTCTGCACCTAAACCCCATCCATCCCATGCCCGTTAATACATTTCCGCACACCCAAACTCCACCCTTCCCTGAATCCTAAAAAATCCCTCACTGTCCTTAAACCTCAGTCATCCATGACCTATAAGAACTCAACACCCTAAGCTACTCCTACCTGAACCCTATAAGCCCCATTACATCTTAACCCACCCATACCTTAAATCCTTAAAACCCTTCACCATCCTAATATCCACCCAATCCTTAACCCTAAAAACACTTCACCACCTTAGCCGCTACCTATAATTAAACCTTCAAAACGCTCACCAGCCCTAAGCTCTGCCCAACCATGAACCCTAAATCCTCTCAACACCCTTATACTCCACCCATCCCAGAAACCCCAAAACACCTAAACACCACTCATCCCTGAACCCGAAAACCCTTAACACCCTTACTCTCCACCCATCTCTGACCCCTAAAAATCCCTCATCACCCTAAACATTACCCATCCCTGTACCCAAAAACCCCTACAGTAGTCTGAACTCCATACAAGTTTAATGTAATTTGAGGATTTTTCCTTAAATTTGATTTCCCTTTAAATGTTTACATTAATTTTCCTTTTTTTTTTTAATTCTTTCCTTAAAATTGGTTATCCATGATTTTGTTTCCTCCAATGTGGTGTCTCAATTTTCATTTTCCATTAATACACATGCCAGTTAATTTCACCCATACCACTAGCTGGGTCACCTGTATTATCAGCACTGTGAAAGGCATGTTGTCAAAATAGCCATCTTCTGACATACCGGAGTCAGTCATATGTCTGAATTAAACAGGAGCTCTTCCCCTCTGTGTATAAAGTGGTCACTCAGTGAGAGCCCATAAGAACAATTATTTGACTACTAATGCGTCAAAACTCCAGGGTGGAGATGAACACGGGATTCTGAAGACTATTCTACATGGGCAAGCACGTCCCCACCATGTAAACACGCCATTTCCTTGTAGAGTAGTATTTACAGAAACTGTCCAAGATTGTAACTGGCTATTTACTATAAAACTGATGTTCTCACAGACACACACTCTCAAACCTTACACTCCTACCTTCAGCTGTCTTCTCAACATCCAGGGGATTAACTTTCCATCACTTCCACTAAACTCTTCAGCATGCTGCATGTGCACCGGGGCATCTCCCTCTAAATAAGGCGAATATGTGTTCAGAACGGCAGTGGGAGTGAGCATAAAGAAGTGTGCAAACCAGTGTGCTGCTACTAACACAGAGGTAAAGAAAACACTGAAGAGGATCCAAGTCCCTACTGTGAGAACACCACCAAAACAAACCAGAAAACTTTGAGTACCAGTGAGGCTTCTTTAAACCTCACACTCCAGTGTACAAGGATCTGAGGACAAGGAGGCACCAGAAGGTCATGTGATGGAAGCATTATAACCAGGGTATGTCCCCCCCCACCACCACATGGCTCTTCGCACAGCCTCACACAGAACACAAGCTTTACAGGTTCAAAAATGAGGACCACGGAGGTCACTCTGGAAGGTTTCGGGAGCAGAGAAAAGCTGAGAGAGACACAATAAATGGCAATTACTGCAGAGGAAAGACAGACGAAAGTGCCATACCTCAAATTAATTATGCTATCGTCAAACAACGCGTTGTAGCCTACCACCGCAGCTTGCAAGCGAAGTGAAATGGCAGCTTCTGCAGGGCACAAATGTTAAGAGTAAAGATGGTGCTCCTAAGAGCAACATAAAGTATTTCTGAAACCAGAATACACACATAGAAGGGGTTCCTCCCTGCTGCAAAGCTTTCCTCATCACCTTGAAGAATACCAAATACAGAGGAGCTGGAAACGCACTTGTGGTTCTGCAAGATTTAAGTGCCCGAAAAGACAACAATCCAGGAAAAATTAGTCCTGGCATGGTGGACAGTAAATACCTTTGTTAGCTAATCCCAGCCCTAAAATCCAGCAGAGGATTTGCTGTCACTGAGAAGTACTCGGTTGGGAATGCACATAGAGATGTCAATGCAGCAACCAACAAGACTTTAGAGTACAATCTAAGGTGAAATAATTGGTGGAAGCCGCACAGTAATTTATCTGTATTGTGATTAGTGAGTTTGATCAGATCTGAGCTTGCTTCTCCTCCTCCTCCTCTAATGAGTACTATGCATGATTAATTATTTTATAGTCAACACAATACAGTGTTGACTGATGGTGTATATTTTGTATGATTAGGACACTGAACAGGCTGGCCCCCACTGCAAGCTGAATGTACAGTGTTAAGCTGTAAGACGTGCTCTAGAAAGCAGGTCAGGCTCACAGATACCTTGATGTTCTCTAAATCTCCCCTCATTCTTATATAGTTGTGTACTGGCAGTGCTGGTGCACAATCCTGTGTATGGTCCAATCAATAGCGAATATTATGGTGCTTTAAGTAATTGGGAACTCATCTCACCACTTATAAATAATGAAAACTGTGGTATTAAGTGCATTGTAAAAAGCCAGTTATTGTGGTTACAAAATATTTTTTTTTCAAAAAGAGTGGGCACTCTGTGTTATCACAGAAGAGGATTTTAATAAGAATACAACATCTTCCGGTTTACTCCGATATTGTTTCTCAGAAGTGATGCATCTAATTTACTGACCTTGGAATCTGCAGCTGTCGGCTCCAATCCTGCCTTCGGATTCATTTGATTCCGGGCCAAGCAAGTTACCTTCCAGAGCCAAACTCTCTATAGGCGAGGAGGAAATATGCACAAGCCTGATGCACGGTGTGGTGTCTAGCACTAATCCAAGCATAGATTGCCACCCATTGCTCTCCATCATGCCACTTTTTTGGTCTGGCATTAGACAAGACCTTTTGAGTTTACTAAAATTATATATAATATACTTACATATGGGGGCTTTCAGTTGGCTCTGTTCTTTCACTAGTTCGTTATTCTGATATTCACATGTTTCTTCTGCCCACTACACTATGGGGCAATGGGTCAGCCCAATTCGGCTATTTTCCAGCTTCACTGTGAGTGACAGCATTCTGCTTGCTTGCTCATAGCCTATCCACACACAAAGTAGTTCCCTTCCGTACAAGGGACTACCACCGCAATGTGTGTTTTTTGTGTCCCAAGAATATTTTCCCTTTGCCCAATGTTCTTTTCTCCTAGGTTGTGGAAGCTAATATAACAAGTAACAAGAAACAAAATAAACACTGCCAAATCTAAAAGGCTAGGAGGAGCCAACGCCATACCTATTGGCTTTGCCAATGCCTGTTTCTAATTTGGTCTCAACAATTCCTTAAACACCACACAGCTCAAAGTACTGCACATCATGCCTGAGATACTGCTGCTTCAATACAAAATACTCTCTGTGAATGCAAAAGATCATGGCGTTATCAGCCAGAGAAAAGATCATCTGGTTTATGAAAAGCAATCTGCCCCTTTCTGAAATTCAATGTCCTGTTCTTCACTGTAGGCCTCTGCGTCTACAGGGCGCTTAATAACTTATTTTAACAGCAATAACTGAGTAGTCTATCAGTGTGTAAGACTGGCTATCAGAGGTGGTAGAAAAAAACATTTACAAAGCAGGTGAGTTAAGGGAAGGACAAAAGGGAGGATCTGAAAAGAGGACTTTAAGGTTGACCGCCAAATGGTAGGGATTGATTGTGGAGTGCATGGGATGTCCTGCGATGGGCTGGCATTGGTGTCAGTAGACACCTCAAAAAGCTGCCAAGTAGGATTACATTTTTGGTGCAGGGCAGTATCTTTAGAGCAGTTTATGTTTTGCTGTCAGATTATCGTTTGCTCCTGGGAGATTTAGGGTGGAAGATGCTCTTTCTGACAGGGCCCTAGAACCTTTACATAGTCTCTAACTCCGAGTGTGAACCAATTAGGCAGTAGCCAAGCAACAGGAACAGCTCATTCTGCAACTAATATAGAGCAGCATTGAAAATGAAAGGGAAGGCTCTTCACCTGCGGGTCTTTACAGCAGCCTCTGTTCAACCTTTTATATCACCACTCTAATTGCCTTAGAGACTGTTAAGGGCTCAAGGTTACTACGGCAACCAGTAATGGGTTGGGATGAGAAGAAATTGAAAAATGTCGTACCACATTAGACGAAGCAATAGCAATAAACCTAGTATTCTGACTGCAGAAGTTCTGATGCAGTTGATATGTGAATAAAGTGCGACTTACAAGATGTACTATCCCTGCGGTTGATCCAGACTGATTCATACTAGTACTAGTACATATGCATTCTTGGAACTGTTGATAGGATACTCATGCCAGACGGGGCATATTTCAGTGGGAACATACCATGATAGATTTCCTAGCTCTACACATTTGAGCAGTCCTTGGTTAGCATTACTAGTGGTCCAGCAGAGGGAGTCTACAGACCATCCCACTCCACAGCCATGAAGAACAAGTCATGCCCCACAGACTTGGTCTATTTACATTATAAGACAAGTGTTCCCAACTGAGTTACCTCTGTCCGCCAATGAGCATATTTTGTATTTCACCACTAAATAGCATAGACACAATAGATACGTGAGGAACCAGGTTTCTAATGCAACATCTTCAACAGCAAACACTAGAATTTCAGAAAGGAGCTTTATGTCCAAGTGGAGCCACAGACTCTGTTCCAATGAACCCGCAAAATCCTTGCACAACAAGACTTCTCATTTTGCCAATATGGAGGCAAGAGAGACAGCGAGTGGGGGGTTGGGCTCACTCATCTAGAGCGACAGGGTCTAAGAACTCCATGTACAAGGGTAAGTATGAAGATAAATACCTCCTTCCTTCCTACATACTCAGGTTTTTAGGCTTCAATTTTCTTTATTTACATTAGTCCTATAAGGTACAACGTGATACAGGCATCACCACCCGGATAACATACCTCCATGCCCCATCTTCCCTTTTACCCCAACGTCCCCTCCTTGACTTAACCAGAGAATTTAAGAATGGTTGATCATATAGGGGCTGCGGGCACCCTATTCATATAGCAATGTAACCACATTTTTCCGAATAGCAGTTCTATAATTGGAGGACAAGGCAGAAAAGGCAGTTTTTATTACTCCTGCTCAGAGAAACCACCAACAACGGTGTAGGTTAGTGAGAGGAAACACAGATTTACCTGGGAGAGCCTTTTGCTCGGTGTCAATGTAGTAACTCACAACTGATCTAGTTTCTCCCAGAACACAGCTGATGCTTTAATAACTCTTGTTCTCTTTTGCATTTATCTACCAAGGAATAGAAAAACATAGTTTTACAACGGGTGCCATCTTCTGGCTCACTTACTAGAACGAGGGGGTCTGGTTCCTGGATTGTGTTGTTTACAGCATCATAGGCTAAGGGATAGGGGTCGCATAAAACTAAAGCCATGTCCAGAATGTAACAGAAGAGACAAGACTGATACCATGGGAGGGAAGGAGGAAGCCTGATGATTGAAGTCTTTGTAATTGCCCATCTTGATGTCAGAAGTTACTCAAGCATGTAGGAAACGAAAGTAGACGGATACTGGGGGCTGAGAAGTTGGGACGGGAAAGAGAGGGAGGAGGGGGAGATGGCGAAGCATTCTGAGGGAGTTCTATTACATATTCCCTCTTAATCTCTGTTAATGGTTATAAACATTATGAAAACGCTTTGTGGTGACTGTCAGGCAGGCATGTTTGGGCTGAACCTGCCGCTGTAATATTTGGAATTGCAACACACAGAGGTCTGTGTTCCTCAATAAGAAGACAGGCAATAAAAGAGCCACCATTAGGTAAACTTTAAGTACCATAAAGATGGGTTCACTGCCAAAACTAGATAAGACAACTGTAGTAAAACTGTTAAACTGTTAAAGCCTTTATAAGCAAAGCGGGATACTCTGCAGCACCTGGGAATTCATCATGGACTGTAAAGTGGTATTTGAGAAACATATTCAGAGAGAAAACCCAAGTCATCTGATGGCTTCCAGACAAGTGACCAAAGATCCCTGAAAACTCACATGGAATGGACAGGGGGAGTCTATCACTAGGCTTTGTCCGAGAGCGCCAACCAGTGCCAACCAGTGCCAGGGACACAGGGACCTTATGTCTAATAACCTAGGTCAATGGGCCAGCATAAGATTCCGGGATTGTGGACCCCATAATTCTATTTTTAGGTTTTGATGTACTGTAGACCAACTTGTATTTTAGACATTGCCATCTTATCATTGGGAAGCAAACCCAACCTGCCAATTGGTGCTGGGGTGTTGTCAGCTTTCTGTGGCAAGCACTTGTTCACTGCAAGTCTAACGTTATTGCAACTGTGGAACTGATGAGGCTCCCTGGACCGGTCTCAACTACATTAGATGTTTGAGTTTTCTGAAGTATTAAACCCTTGAGATACTTCAGAACAAGCCCGGAGGTTAGGCTTCTTTAGCAAATGTTAGGTCTAGAAGGTACATCAGGAGCTCCCTGGAGGTGTTAGGGCTTGAAGGCAGCACAAGATAAGCCTTGACGATAAGGGCAGGACAAGCTGAGAAAGATTTATATTGATGGAGGATGATACCCCACTGTTACGGAGAGTGCGTTTTCCTGGTTGTTGCAAATTGTTGTCTGGAGAAAAAAATTCACCCAGGTGTACAGCTTGTAAAAACAAACATAAAATTGCAAATACAAAATAAACTCCAGAGGTTTCGATTACTCTGTAATCCCTTGGAGAACAACACACAAGATGATGGATGGAATGTCGCACAATGGCAAAACACTCACCCCCAGTCACAGATCTGGGTTTAATCTTTCGTTATTATGCTCACCAAGCCACCCCAGTTCAGACATGGCCATATGCAAATCAGTCATGACCCTGTGCCTCATGGGAACAGTCCAGCCCGAACTGCTAAGCCATGTCTTCCCTAGACCGGAATCAAGCATCCTAGATCGTATCATTGTACACATGTGCAACATTCCACCCATCATCTTGTGTGTTTTGCTGTTCACCCTATGTGGGAAGGGTATGCCCAGACGTGGGTTCCGTGCTCACTAAGCCAATGGAGTCAAGCTATCCTGGCTGAAGACGCTGATAGCCAGAAACCGGTCCTAGGATGCTTGATTCCGGTCCAGGGAAGACATGGCTTGGCAGTTCGGGCTGGACTGTTCCCATGAGGCACAGGGTCAAGACTGATTTGCATATGGCCATGTCTGAACTGGGGTGGCTTGGTGAGCAAAATAACAATGGATTAAACCCAGATCTGTGACTGGGGGTGGGTGTTTTGCCATTGTGCAACATTCCATACATCATCTTGTGTGTTTTGCAATCCCTTGGAGTATAAACAGAAAAAAGTGAGGACACCAAAGAAGCCCATTAAGAGGCTTAATGAAAAACAAATCCCCCAAAAAAGTGCAGTATTTCAAAAGACTGAAGACACAGACACTGGGGGTCAGCTGAAGACTGTGAAAAATAGCCTGGTTGATGAGGGGTGAAACCCTAATACCAGTCCTAGGATGCTTGTTTTCCATTCCAGGGAGAACCTGGCTTGGCAGTTTGTGCTGGACTGTTCCCATTAGGAGCAGGGTGAAGACTGTTTTGCATATTTCTGGTTGTAAACTGGAATGGCATGGGGAGCTTACAAAACAATGGATTGAGGCCCAGATCTCCGTACTGGGCTGAATGTTTTGACATTGCTCGCCATTCTGTCCATCAAATGTTCAAAATCCGGCAAACGTTCGACCCATAGCTCAGCTTCCATACCTATCCAAAGTGATAAAGAAGCTAGTAAATAAGCAATTAATCAACTACCTCGAGTTTAATGAACTCCTGGACTTCACCAAAACCGGCTTTCGAGCTAAGAGCACTAAGACAACTCTTCTGGCAGTACTAGACAACATCAGGTGTGTGGTCGACTAGGGTACATCCACCACCCGGATCCTGCTGGACTTGTTGGCGGCTTTCAATATCGTCCCACACAACCTTCTGCTGAAAACCCTGTATGAGAAAGGTGTGCATTCTAAAGCCCTTCAGTGGCTCCGCTCCTTTCTAAACAACCAAACACAAACCATACAGTTGGGCGCCTTTTACTCAACCCCAGTACCAATCAAGTATGGCCTACCACAGGGAGCTTCCTTGAGCCCTACCCGCTTTAATGATTACATGTCCTCACTAGCTAAAATCAGCAAAAAATGGGGCATCAGTATCTGCACTTACGCAGACGACGCTCAACTGATAATCGCTCTTGATAGACACGATGACACAAGGATCAGACTCATTAGCCTGGATGTCCGAACACTGTCTGAGGTTAAATGCACACAAGTCGGAGATTCTCATTTTCGGAGGAGCACATTTAGTTCGGAATGCAACCTGGTGGCCTGCCTCATGCCCTCACCCCCAAACAAGTTTCAAAAAATCTGGGCATTCTTGTTGACAGTGCACCTACTATGCAGGATCATGTATGTACACTCTGCGGGAAGAGCTTTGTGACACTTAAGTTGTTAAAAAGACTCTTCCAATGGATTGCTATAGAGTGTAGAATAACGCTTGTCCAAGCCCTGCTAAGTTATGTTATGTTATGTTATAAGAGACTTATAACACGCACAATTACTCAGGAGTATCCTGGCGCGATACGGACTCAGACGTGCGGAAGGAAAACGATTAGAAAAAAGCATGGTTAAAAAGGTGGGTTTTGAGAAGTCTCTTAAAGACACAGAAGTCCTGAGTGTGGCGCAAAAAGACGGGAAGACTGTTCCAGAGTATGGCTACCTTGACCGAGAGTGACTGACCCCCCAGTCTGGAGCGACAGAAGCGGGGGGTGGCCATCAAACGGTGAGAGGCAGAGCGCAAAGAACGCTGAGGAGTATAAAAGATTCATGAAAGGGGGTGGTGATGGACAGAGCATCTGAATTTAACAGAACACTCATACCCAGTCAAAAGATCAGGGCTTGATCCATCACCGTTTTTTAGCTCACTACACCATCCCAGTTCAGAACCTGGCTACATGCAAATTAGTCTGTCCCTGGCCCAGTGCATCATGGGAACAGGGCAGACCAAACTACCAAGCCAATTCTTTACTGGAAAGGCTTGCTTGAATCCTGATGGTGCAGTGAGCAAGGGACTCATGTCTGGCCACCACAAGTGTGGAAGGGTATGCTCAGATGTGAGTCCCTTGCTCACTGCACCATCAGGAATCAAGCAACCCGGGCCGAAGACGGCTGTAATGCCAGAAACCGGTCCCCGGAAGCTTGTTTCCTTTCCAGTAAAGAATTGGCTTGGTAGTTTGATCTGCCCTGTTCCCATGATGCACTGGGCCAGGGTCAGACTAATTTGCATGTAGCCAGGTTCTGAGCTGGGATGGTGCAGTGAGCTAAAAAACGGTGATGGATCAAGCCCTGATCTTTTGACTGGGTAGGAGTGTTCTGCTTAATTCAGATACTCTGTCCATCACCACCCCCTTTATGAATCGTTTTGGCCACCACAAGTGTGGAAGGGTATGCTCAGATGTGAGTCCCTTGCTCACTGCACCATCAGGATTCAAGCAAGCCGGGCCGAAGACGGCTGTAATGCCAGAAACCGGTCCCCGGAAGCTTGTTTCCTTTCCAGTAAAGAATTGGCTTGGTAGTTTGGTCTGCCCTGTTCCCATGATGCACTGGGCCAGGGTCAGACTAATTTGCATTTAGCCAGGTTCTGAGCTGGGATGGTGCAGTGAGCTAAAAAACGGTGATGGATCAAGCCCTGATCTTTTGACTGGGTAGGAGTGTTCTGCTTAATTCAGATACTCTGTCCATCACCACCCCCTTTATGAATCGTTTTGGCCACCACAAGTGTGGAAGGGTATGCTCAGATGTGAGTCCCTTGTCACTGCACCATCAGGATTCAAGCAAGCCGGGCCGAAGACGGCTGTAATGCCAGAAACCGGTCCCCGGAAGCTTGTTTCCTTTCCAGTAAAGAATTGGCTTGGTAGTTTGGTCTGCCCTGTTCCCATGATGCACTGGGCCAGGGTCAGACTAAGTTGCATGTAGCCAGGTTCTGAGCTGGGATGGTGCAGTGAGCTAAAAAACGGTGATGGATCAAGCCCTGATCTTTTGACTGGGTTGGAGTGTTCTGCTTAATTCAGATACTCTGTCCATCACCACCCCCTTTATGAATCGTTTTGGCCACCACAAGTGTGGAAGGGTATGCTCAGATGTGAGTCCCTTGCTCACTGCACCATCAGGATTCAAGCAAGCCGGGCCGAAGACGGCTGTAATGCCAGAAACCGGTCCCCGGAAGCTTGTTTCCTTTCCAGTAAAGAATTGGCTTGGTAGTTTGGTCTGCCCTGTTCCCATGATGCACTGGGCCAGGGTCAGACTAATTTGCATGTAGCCAGGTTCTGAGCTGGGATGGTGCAGTGAGCTAAAAAACGGTGATGGATCAAGCCCTGATCTTTTGACTGGGTAGGAGTGTTCTGCTTAATTCAGATACTCTGTCCATCACCACCCCCTTTATGAATCGAGGAGTATAAAAGGCCACACGTTTCCTAATATAAGAGGGTCCTGAGTCATGCAGAGCTCTATGTGCTAAGGTGAGGGCCTTAAACTGCACTCGCTGGACCACAGGCAGCCAGTGGAGGTCACGGAGGTGTGCCCTTATACCGGATCTCTTAGAGATGGTGAATAAGAGTCTGGCCACCGCGTTTTGGATCAATTGGAGCTTGTTCGCTAAATATCCCGGGATGCCAATGAAAAGCGCATTGGCGTAGTGTAAGCGGGTCAAAATAAGTGCCCGAGCCACCATTTCCTTCGCTGGCTGAGGGAGCAAAAGGAAAAATCTACTAAGTGACTTGAGTGTACCAAAACAGATACCTGTTAGTCTCTTGATGTGATCGGAGAATCTGAGATCCTCCCTGAACCAACCCCCCACATTTTTTGCCGGACCTCCCTCCGAAAGTGGACGGGGAAAAGCCTGTGCTAGCCATGTGAACACGGCGGTAAGGCAGCTCTGAGCAGCCCCAGTGCACAGGTCGGGGCCATTCCAAGTAAATAAAAGCTGGCTATCGTCGGCATAGGCCATAATTTTGGCCCCAGCTCTTCAGCCAGGGAGATCAATGGAGTCAGATAGATGTTAAAAAGCAAAGGGCTCAGAGTCGAGCCCTGAGGGACTCCAGTTGAGACCTCCCTGGCCGAGGATGAAAAAGGAGGTATCCAGACCTGCTGGGTACGGGCATCCAGAAAGGACTCCACCAGTCCACACTGCCCCCGAAATATCAATGGCGGAAAGGCGGGAAAGAAGAAGCTGGTGAGGAACCGTATCGAAGGCGGCAGAGAGGTCCAATAAAATCAGAGCCGCTCTGCCGCCTCCATCCAAGCACTCCCTGATTGCCTCCGCCATTTCCACCAGCGCTGTCTCTGTACTATACGATGTTCTGAAGCCTGACTGGGCCGGGTGTAGAGCCCCAGAGAATTCCACAAAGGCTTCTAAGTGGCGAAAAGCCACTTTCTCGCAGACCTTCGCCAATGCAGGTAGTAAAGATATCGGGCGATAGTTAGCCGGAAGAGCGGGGTCCGCCGTCGGCTTCTTAAGAAGAGGAAGAAGTAGGATGGATTATGGAAATGCTCTTTTTGTTGGCATGGCGGACTACCTTTTCTCTCAACTACAGCTGGTCCACAATGCGGCTGCCAAATTGGAATGAGGACACTCCACTGACTCCCAGTTAGGCAAAGGGACAAATTCAAGCTGCTGAGTGATGCACATAAGGTCTTACATCATCTCGGACCCAGAATTCTCCAAGACAAAGTGGATTTCTATGCACCCACTCGAAACCTGAGGTCACGCCATCAGGGGCGGGCAGTAACCAAACGTATCAGGAAGTCCAGAGTGGGGGGGTCGTTCCTTCTCTCATCTTGCAGCAACACTTTAGAACAAACTTCCTCTTGAACTTTGACTCATGGACAACTACACGGCGTTTAGGAAAAAAATAGAAAAAAAACTCCCCCCCCCAAGGACTGACTCATAACCTAGGAACCCTTCCCTTGAACCCCCTCATTTAGGATGTGCTCTCCTTAGCACCGAGATATAGTTACGGATGAATGTTGCGCTCTATAAATAAATAAATAATAATAATTGTTCTTTTTGCATTTGTCACCCAGAGTGGGATGGGTATGCCCAGAATTGGGTCCCGTGCTCTCCGTGCCACTGGAGTCAAGCTAGCCCTGGCTGATGAGGGGTGAAACCTCGAAACCGGTCTCAGGATGCTTGTTTTCCAGTCCAGGGAGAACCTGGCCTGGCAGTTTGTGCTGGACTGTTCCCATGGGGAACAGGGTCAAGACTGATTTGCATGTGGCTGGGTTTAAACTGGAATGGCATGTGGAGCAAAAAAAATGGATTTAGGCCCAGATCTCTGTACAGGGGTGAGAATGTTTGACATTGTTCAACATTCTGTTTATCAATTATTCTTTTTGCATTCGTCACACATTGTTGCTTATGTTTTTTAACATGGAGATTTACTTTTCACTGATCTACTGTAAAAGAAGTGAATTCTGCTACCATGTGACAAACAACAAAATTAAATACTTGTAACTGAACTTTACAAATATTTCAAATTATATCAGTAGTACTTAAAGGGCAAATAAGGCATTCTGTTTTTTTCTCATTCTGAAGTGTAATGTAAACAATCATTTAAAAGGATCAAAACAAACCAAGACACTGTACTTATGAGATAAAAATGTACAGAAACCAAATCTCCACGTTTTTGTGCGCCATCATATACGTTTAGCAGTAAAATGCATGCCTTATGCTAATTTAATGCCATTTGAAGAGGACATTTTTAATAGAAAACAAGCTACCTGGAGACTGAAGTGTGGAGGGTGGGGGGTGGAGGGTTGTTATTATTCTTCAAGGCCGCGGGCGAGCTGGGGGAGATTACCCTAGAAATGGAGCCGTCGCTGCGAGGTGACTTATCGAGGGCGCGATTCTTAATACGGACTAACTCAATTGAAGCTCCCCTTTGATACCGGAAGCGTCTATGAAAGGGCAAAGCACCACGCTGTGTACGTCCCTCAACGCGGCTTCTCATCAAAATATAAAGTGCACGGTGCAATACCACCACCTGCTGGCCATATTCATGCATTATCCGGGAACGGCTCTGAGTACCGTAAATCAGTCGTACTGAATACAGGCCTGTCTTGCAACGAACGCGCATGCCAGCGCTGCGATTTAAACTGGGAACTCATCATTTTATTAAATACATTCACTGTCGCAACTGTAGAAGCGTGTCTAGACCAATGCACGGTAATGGGAAAATATTTTTAAATTAGAAATCTTGGCTCTTAACCGCAGTATTGACATGTAAGGACTCGAAGGAATTTTGCCCCTCACTCCTGGAAGACCCTTTCAAGTCTACAGGAGAAGACAATAGCAGGTATGAAGCGCCCTCTCTGCTTAGATGGCAACTGTGCTGGGGTCAGTATACACATACAATTCAGAGAGTGTTAAAAAGAACAAGTTACTTAACACCAGTAGCACTCCCTCTATAATCAGCCTAACTGCAGATTATTCACCTTTAGACTATCCCCAGGCACCATGGATCCAGAGGTGGCACCATGACTCCGCCCCACTGTAAAGTGACAGAGCACAGCTGCATAAAAGCACCACCCCTGCATGCTGACTTCAGTTTTTTCTTCTTTCTCCTTCTGTGCCCTCAGATGCAGAACAGTTAGAACAAATTGCAGATGACAGTGTGCCAAAAATCTATCTTGATGCTGTCCACTTCACAGAACGAGGAAATGGGAGGGCAGTGACGAATCTGCTGTTAGATGGAGTATCTACTAGAAAGAGTGTTACAGAATAATTAATATGTTCTTCTGATGGATACTTATAACCACAGATTCCTCACTTTAGAAGAGATTACACAGCAGCACCTCCCAAAAGGAGAAGGGTCTGAGGAATGGACTCAAAGGAGGAAGTCTTGCAGGACCAAGTGATCTAAAGACCACTTAGTCTGACCTGGCAGACAAGGCATTAGTGTTTAGTGAACATCCACACGAATGGCCACATCTCAGTCTGACAGACACCCAGAACCGGTACCCCAGCCTCCAATGTCGTCACAATGACTGTGTCCCTGGTAGAATGAGCTTGCAAGCTCTCCGATGTTTTATTCTTAGCCAGCATGTCAGATTTTAATGCAATTTACTATCCACCTGGGCAAGCTCCTTTTCTGCACAGCCTTGCCTTTTTATGCTCAGCATAATCCCACAAAAAGCTTATCGTCCACACAATGTTTCTTTGAGTGATCAATGTAGAAGCTCAAAGCCCTTTTAGACTTGAGTGGATGCAGCCTCTCCTCGTTTTTTGAAGGATGAGGTGGAAGAAAACATTTTTGGCAGAGTGGGGGGCTAGCCACAATGCCACAAAAGGCTATCCAGGTCCACAACATCAATTTGACTGGAAAGAAGGTGGTGTAGGGTGGTTGCACCAAGAGCATCTGCAGTACACTCAATTGGCACGCAGAGGTGACGGCAATCAGGAAAACCATTTATGAGTACCAATATTCACAGTGTGCAGTTGCTCAATGGACTTAGGCTGCAAGGATAACATCAACTACTGTGCCCCACAGACTAAATGCATTGAACTGCCACCAATCACTCTCCATGCACTGAGGTGGCAGCTGCAGCGGCTCCGGTGCATGACCCTCCCCTGTTGCTTATAAGACAGGTGGTCCTCCAGAAGTGGTAGCTGGATCGGAGGGCAAATGCTCAGGATCTCCAGGTACCATAGTCTCTGGGCTTGGGTCTTCTCGAAGGGACGGATTGTCCTCAGACCTTGAAGCAGTGCTGGGAACACGCCACATCGCAGTCAGAACACTTTCTGCAGTGATATACCCAAAGGGAACTCCAGTGTACAGTAGTTTTGACACTGCACATTCTCACCGGTGGCTTACAGACCTAACCAAGGCATACCCCACGGATCAGGGTTGAGATGTCACTCATGATCCTAACCATTGTGTTGTAGCGACAGATGGATGATAATCCTATCTCCCCTTAGAAGCACTCGGTTAACATAGCTGCTGATTTCACTGTGTACTCTACATAGAACTTGGAAGTAGATTTGGCACATATCTCTGTCATGGAAATCTGATAGAATGTTTTCTAAGAAGTTCCCCGTGCGCCCTTGTTTGCTTTTTGGAGGCATGTATCCTCAGATTTCTTCAGATCCATATCTTAGTGTGATTATGCTTTGGGTACTCCGCTTGAATGAAATAGGTTTAAATTTTCTTTCACATCCGCTGCTTGTAAGGGGTGTGCCCGTGTATCCTAAGCAAGGGTGTTGAGGTGCCAGGTTGCTGAAATCGTGTTTATAGGACAAAGTAGATCTATATTTCTGTAGTTGGAGGGTTCAATTGTCAATTCAGGGAAATGCATACAGTGCAGTGTATGCAAAGAGGGGCTTGTGGTCAGTGATCACATACAAATGGTGTCCATAGAGGTACATGTGGAAGTGGATGCAGTATACTTAATTTCCAGCACTTGCGTTGGGATTTAGGAGTATTCATGTTCTGTCTTCGACAGGGCTTGGCTAACAAATGGAATGAGACCCCTATTGCTTTGTTCCTGCCTTAAGATTGCACAAAGACCTTTAGGGCTGGTATCCACAATGAGGACAAGCCTTTCAATTTACCTTGCAGATAAAAGCAAAATAAATAGCTTCTGATTAAACCAAACAAATTGATTTCTTGTCCTACAAGACAATAGGTCATGCATAGGCTTCAGTCAGTGGAGGTGGAGATGTGAAGGCTTGCTCAAAGACAGACAAAACTGGAAATTAATTTGCACTTGCCCTTGAAAAGACGAACATTAAACCCATCAATAAATGTTCAGGATTTTAAAATGCATTAGGTTCTAGTGGATATACTAGAACACGTTTGTGCCTTCCTCTTCCCCATCAAACATGGAAGTGAACAAGCCAACATTTCCCTCACTACAGTGGAAGATGACAAAAATGGGAATTATGCGTCCACCAAGCAAATCCTTGAGCTCAACACCCTTTCAATAATTTGAGTAAAGGTTCAGTGCATATGTGCTATCCCGCTCCTCATCATGACTCTGTCAAGGACTGGATGCTGTGAAGGTGAGTCTTGTCTGCCCGACTCCTCAAGCAAAGGCAACCACCACCCAGTAGCGAGGGGGCACAAGGCCTGCAATAAATAGCACATGTGAAATGTTGGAGGAAAAGGGCACAAAACCTCCTTGTAAATACTGTAGTTCTTGACAGAAGATGGATAATATGCAGGAGTAGAAAAGCAAGGGATCAATGTCCTCCAACACCTATAATCAAGGAAGAGGAAATAGCCAAGCAAAGACCCCCAGTAGAAGATCTGAAGGCAAGTGAGGAGGGGGCGTGGCCAAGATGGCAGCTTAAGCGGACATGCTTGCCTGAGCGCTCCGGCCTTGCCACATCTACAGCACTGCTGAAGGGCCTTAGCTACCTCGACTACACCCCCCAGAGCAAACCGGGGCTGCAGCCATCTGGTCCGGAGCATGACCAGTGAGCCCTGGTGAGAGCCAGGTGAAGGGGTAGGGTGCACACACGGAGCTCGAGGCCGGTGGACTGCGGCCCACGCAGCACACGTTCCCTCATGCTGAAGACTTCCTTGCACTGGCGCGCGGGCTGCCTGAGCCTTAAAGCTGAAACCTTCTAACAGTGCAGAAGTGGGTAAATCTGCCTACCACCCTGAAGAAAATTGGAGTGTGCAACGGTTTAACAGCGAAGATAAATGGGTTATTGAGCTGGCATAAAAACAAATACACTGAATTGGGAATAAGAAGTAAAACAAGCATTGGCAAAGCCAATAGGTCTTGTAATGAGATAGTTCTAAAGAACCTTTATGAAGCAGCCAGAAGAAAAAATGGAAGGAGTGGTAGTGGGTAGAGGTAGAAGAAACAGGATGGGGAGAGGTGGAGGGGAGAAAAACAAGATGGATGTGGGTGGGGAAGGTTAAAAAAGGGCAGTGAGGTGGCCAGCGTTCACGGTGTCATATCGTTAAAAAAAACTAATGGACAGATAGATCCCACATACTAACAATGCATGCAGATTTCTTGCATACAATCTTGGCACGGTCAAAAGGCTAACTCCGCCCCTTGTTCTGCCTTATCACCGCCCTTGTGCCCACCCTAAACTCTTCCCACCGCTCCTTTTGGTGAGTACCTGCACTTATTTTTTTACATTTAAAGCACTGCCTAAACTCCACACCCCCGTAGGGGTGTACGGGTAAGACTTCCGGGATCTTCCGCGCCTAGTATCTAATCTTCTACCTTCCAATTGGTTACTGGAAAAAGGCTGCGGCCTACACTTGAAACGGGGCATCGGACGGGACTCCTCGGGTGAGTAGACGGCACACCGAGCCCAAGTGTGGGGCTGGATTGTAGTGACTTGGGCATGCTGGCCCTGCGGTTCCGGTGTGGCGGCGGCCCTCCTCGTAGGAGCCGGTCTAGTTGCTGTGAAGGCCCGTGGGCCTGAGAGCGAGAACATCGGGTCCGGGCCATTGGTGAGGGGAGTCCGGGGGCTGCTGTGCCGCTAGATGGAGTAGGGAATTGAACAGCGTGGTGGGATTGCCTGGCCTTGCCAGCGACACCTTGAGGATTTGAAGGATTGCGGATGCCTGCTGACCTGACCCCCAATTAAGGAGCCGGGGGGGGGGGGGGGGGGGGAATTTTGCAGTTGGCCCGGCGAGTGTGAGTGGTCCTGCGGGGTCTGGTCACTGAGCGCAAAAAGCAACGCAGCTGGGCCCCGGCATCCGCTACAGAGATTTGAACAACACAGGTGAATTTCGGGTGGCGATGGCTGAATTGACTTTCTTCTTGGAGCTAGTATCTGGGACCCCTTGGCGCTTCGGAGGGGCAAGGGCACAGCCTTTCA
Organism: Lissotriton helveticus; assembly: GCF_964261635.1. Classification (NCBI taxonomy): domain Eukaryota; kingdom Metazoa; phylum Chordata; class Amphibia; order Caudata; family Salamandridae; genus Lissotriton; species Lissotriton helveticus. The sequence continues at coordinate 181,275,954 of NC_136070.1, read as the reverse complement.
TGGGCATGGAATACCACCCTCAGGGTGGGCCTCAATGAAATTGCCTCTACTAAGTCCATTAAGGACCGCACACTGCGGGAGATGCTCAAGCCTTTGGGGAGACCTCTAATGAGAAATCAGGGTCTGATGAGCCGAGACCTGGGGGCAGTGGTGAAGCCTCTGAAATTCCCCGTTACCTGTGAGTTCTTGGAGTCCCTAATCGCCTCCCTATGTGAGGACCTTCAAGCAGTAAAGAAGGACCTCTCCTCGGATTTGATAGAGGTACGCATAGACATGGACGAGGTAGGAGAGTGGGTGGCGGCCTTGGAGAACAGCACTACAGCAAGAAACAAAGAGATCAAGAGTCTACAGGAAGAAGTAATCCATCTCCAAGAACAGCAGATTGGCCTGCAGACCCACGTGTAGCACCTTGAAAACAGGTCCAGGAGGAATAACCTCCAACTGCCTTGGAAGGCTCAGATCTGGAGGACCTGGCTGGCAGTTCGGGCAGGACTGTTCCCATTGGGCTTAGGGTCAAGACTGATTTGCATATGGCTGGGTTCAAACTGAAATGGCATGGTGAGCAAATAAAACGAAGGATTTAGGCCCAGATCTCTGTACTGGGGTTTATTTATTTATTTGATGAGTTTTATATAGCGCTGGCTAGACCCAGAGGTATCGGAGCGCTTTACATAAGGAAACAGTGAGTTGCAGGTGACAACATTTCACAATAAATTACAATTTATTTATTTATTTATTTATTTATTTATAAATTTCTAAAGCGCGAACAAATACCACGAATGGTGTCTCGGCGCTGGGCAGACAGAGAGGCACTACCTGTGCATTATTGAGTGAATAGCCATGTCTTCACTTGCCTTCTGAAGAGCAACAGTGAGGGGCTGGTTTTTATGTGATGATTACAAAGTCAAAACAAGAGTTGCTAGTGAATGGTACATACGGTCACATAAGAAAGGCACAAGAAAACAGTAAGCATTGCTAGTGCGTGACATAAGAAAGAGAGAAAGAGAGAAGGGAAAAGAAAGTAAGGGAGGAAAATAAAGAGGGGGAAGGGGAGCAGATCAAGCAAAGGTCAACAAGATGGGGGATCAAGGTCGAGGGCATAGCCGGAACCAACCTAAAATGGTGGGAACACAAAAATCAAAGCCCAAAAAACCAGGAGAGCTGGAAGTCAACAGGGAGGAGACTGCAGCGGAGAAGACAACAAGACATATGTCTGAAGTCCGGCTGGGTAGGTGATGGCCATAGCGGCGAGCCGGAGCCACAACCCCTTATAGCTGTCGATGCAGCTCCACCGGAAATCGGCCATGTTGCTCGGGCTCCGCCGAGTTAGGATGAAGTTCACGAAGTATTCAAAGGTCTCAAATCCACAAACGGGAGAATGGGGACGACGAGGATGGCAAGATAGGAAAAGATATGACTTTGACTGCCATCTTAAGGTCAGGCAAGTTGAGTCTGTTGATCCCTGTGACTCTGCAGCTGGGTTTGCCTCTAGTTCTGTGGTTCATGTTCTGCAATGCCTTTTGTACGGATAATACGTTGGGAACCCTTCGTCTTATGGGACTTCATCCCTCTTCGGTGGAATTACCAGGCTCAGCGAATCCCAATTTAAAAGTATTGGCTAAGTTTTTATAGGGGATTAACTTAGGCGCCAGCATGACAGCTAAACCCCCAATGGGAACACTGGAGGCTATTATCTGCTCCCCTACTCACCGCCTCTGAAGCGCGTCCGCTCTGGATCTCGGGGGACACTGCAGGTCGGGGTCCAGTGCCCTCCCCTCTCTGCGCAACCGTATCTTATAAGCAGAGTGGGTAAAGGAGATTTTACAATGCGGTGCAATCCCCCAGTGGGGTCCGCAGGCACTTCGAGGTGAGGGTCGAGGGCGTTGATTGCTGGTTAGAACGGAGGTCAGTGGCATCACGGTGCACTTCATTCGGCACCAGGCGTGTGTTCGTATCTCCTCGGACACCATCTTAGCATGTTCGAAGGGAGGGACGTCACAGCAGATATTTCAGCGATACTCGACCAGAGAAGGGTGAAATTAGTCTCTAGGAGAGCCGCCTACATTCCGGTTGCGGAATCTTAGTTGAGGGTGGAACGCCATTTAGGAAGCTGGAGAGAGGGTTGTGTATGACATTGTTTTGCATTCTGTCCATCAATTGTTGTTTTTGCATTTGTCACCCAGAGTGGGACGGGTATGCCCAGACGTAGGTCCAGTGCTCTCCATGGCACTGGAGTCAAGCTATCCTGGCTGATGACGGGTGAAACCCCGAAACCAGTCCTACTGTGCTTGTTTCCAGTCCAGGGAGGACCTGGCATGGCAGTTCGGGCTGGATTGTTCCCATTGGACACAGGGTCAAGACTGATTTGCATGCGGCAGAGTTTAAACTGGAATGGCATGTTGAGCAAAAAAACTGTACAGGGGTGAATGTATGACATTGTTCTGCATTCTCTCCATCAATTGTTGTTTTTGCATTCGTCACACTGTGTGGGACGGGTATGCCCAGACGTGGGTTCCTTGCTCTCCATGCCACTGGAGTCAAGCCATTCTGGCTGATGAGGGGTGAAACACCGAAACTGGTCCTAGGATGCTTGTTTCCAGTCCAGGGAGGACCTGGCCTGGCAGTTCGGCTGGACTGTTCCCATTGGGCACAGGGTCAAGACTGATTTGCATATGGCTGGGTTCAAACTGGAATGGCATGATGAGCAAAAAAACGATGGATTTAGGCCCAGATCTCTGTACTGGGGTGAACGTATGACATTGTTCTGCATTCCGTCCATCAATTGTTGTTTTTGCATTAAAATTAACTTTGCAACATTTCACTACTCTGGTGAAATATGGTGCCAGATCAAGAGGAGGCGAAAAGGGCATTTAACCATGTTTGCCTTTATATCTCTTACCAATATGTGATGGAACTGGAAATGCGTGGATTGTTGGTGGCCCTAACATGGAACTTTACAAGGCATGTCTATTGAGGACGCACTATACTGGAGTTGTGAGGTGAATGCCTGGTGGGATCTTCTACAATTTATAGCTATAAAGGTATTTTCCAGTGTGCAAAATTAATAGACTTCTTTATGGATAAACTAATCTTCACGCTAAGTAGGTAGATATGTATTTCTTAGGGCAATATACAGCAATGTGTAAAACAAGACTAGGAGCACCACATTTGCTCTGGTGGGATAGCTACCGCGATATGGGCCCATCTAGGATACATGGAGCATTGCTTTATGGTTAAGTGTGCCTCTCTGATTGGTTATTGCACATGGCATTTGCTGAGCGTTTCCTAAAAATACAGGGTAAGTGTTTAGGTTGTCTTGGAGTGAAACAGCGCAGAATGGTGAGCGGCTCTTTAATTGTGCCAACAGGCAGAGTCAGGTCATCCTTGTTTTGTTAGACATGATAAACTCCAGGTCGAGTGTTTGGATTCCACTTCCCAACTGTTAAGTGCTAGCTGTTAAGATGTTGGTATCCAAGTGATTCCATGGCTCATTCTCTATTTAAGCAGCACATGCCTGGGCACATGAGCAGCTTTTCTCATCTATATTGATGGCAGGACAGGAGCGGGCGAAGGTTTCACAATTTCGGTTGGCAAGGGTTTATAATAGGGCTCCATTGTTCACAGGCAAGATAAGTGATTGCTTTCATTTTTATTTCATTACTGCATCACATTTCTTAATGTTGATATTTTATCCATGTATGCTCGTTTACTAACGACATCACTTTTATGATAGCTCTTTTCTGTCGGCCGCTGCACCCATGGACACCACAGCCTTCTTCCCCACACCTCCACCAATAACAATAGGTTGGTTCACAAAATACAAAACAGATTGCAAAAACACTGGTCACAAATTGAAACCAGTATTTTAACAAGTGCTTTGTACATCTGGCCCTATGTCTCTACTCTTGCTTTCTTGGGCTAAGCCTAAACATATCTCCGGAAGGTCTTGGATCAGGAAGTGGGGATGGAAATACTTGAGTTCACTGCGCAGAGACTTCCATTAACGACATCCAGGAAGGGAATTTTGAGGAACGAGTTAAAATGAGATTATTCTATCACTCAGCTTACCCTAATGCACCTATTCAGTAATACAGTTAGTTCTCCTCCTGCCCCGGAGTTAATAGAGGGAAGGGTCCATTTTAGAGGCAATATATGAAGTCACAATGGCACATCGGGTGAAGACTCCAGCTGATAATTGGGGGCAATTAGATTCTGATTTGTCTCTGAGAGGGAACAGACTATGGCACACAACACTCAACTTGTAGACATACAATGGAATCTGGAGGATTTTGAGAACTGCCAAAGGTGGCATAATTTAAGGGTTGTAGGGATAGCGGAAGGTGTGGAGGGTGACAATATCAGCAGATTTGTGTTTAACTCGTTCAAGGCTCCAGAGTTTACAGGATGGAACTGAAAGCATAAGATTCAACATGCACAAAGGCTTCCTTTCACATTGAACGAATCAATTTAGGGAGAAGCACCTGCCAATTCTAAGCCCAGAGCCATTATACCTGTTTTTGTCAAATAACTCCTTAGGCAAGCAATCTTTGAAAAGCACGACCTGACTCAAAACAGAGTGCAGATGGCCACTCTTTCTTTGTGAGACCAGACTTTTGCCATCTGAGAGTAGAGAAACAATGGAGACTGCACCGGACAATAAAACTCTTTCAGGACAAGGGGACTCAAATCTTCCTGTTCAATTCTGTAAAGCTTAAAGTGATTTTCAACAATAGGACTCTAACCTTTAACTCACAGGTTAATGCAAAAGAATATTTGGACAGTTTACGCTGATATATTAACTGGTAGTGACATTGGGGGAGTTGTTGTTCAGGGTTTATAAAATATGTTGACTTCTTGTTTGTAAGAAGCACAGTCATCAGTCTCACTCGAGGGTGAGGGGGGTGAGACGGAGGGCACACACTTTATCACACAGATCACCTATTGCAGGTTTAGCCTCTTCACAGGGGTGGAGGGGGACAGGGGTTTGAAGGGGGCTCATGGAGGAAGAGGAGACAGGGAGGGGTGGTGGGAGAGAGCCAGGAGAGGGGCAATAGGTGTGAAATGATAAAAAGCTCAGGTCAGTAAAATTAAGTAGTATAACAAATTATGCAGGTTGGAATTGAATCATGGCAGGATAATTACGGGAGGGCAACAGGAACATGAAATCCTTCAAGAGACTACAGTCACAAAGCGGGGTTTTAATTGTTTTTATGCGAGGAGGATTGCAGAGAAGTACCAATTACACAGAGCAGAAAGCTGTGGATACAGTATTGGAAGGGTGTTGCCCTCAAGAACACGGCAGAAAATGGTTCAGAATGCTATTAATGTTGTTTAGGACAGGCATGTGCAGACAGTAAACATCCCAGATGTTATTATCACTGTGTTTGAGCAATTGTATCAGGCTCTATATCAGAAAGATTTGGTCCCCCCTTTGGACGTGAATAAACAGTATTTAAAAGAAACTAGAAGTGCAATAAGGGTGAACGTGAGGTGCTCATTTTCCCTTTTACACAAAAGGTTTTGAAAGTGGTGCTAGGCTCTTTGGTACATGTGAAAGCAGCTGGCCCAGATTGGTTCCCCTTAGAGTTTATAGCATCTTTTTTCTGGGGATATGGCCACAACCTACATGGATGCTCAATTGGGGCTTTCCTTCCTTGACTCTAGTGCAACTAAAAACCTTGTTTTTTTCTGAAAAAAGGCAAGCCTCCATTAAAGCATATCCCATCTTGCTAATTAAGGGCAATGCTAAAATATATTCAAAGTTCATGGCGACGTGTATGACCAGGGTCACTGCCAAATTGGTCTTTCCATTGTAAGTCGGTTTTGTTCCAGATCAGACTACAATGAATCATATAAGGTGGGTAAATACAGTATTTGACATATCTGAGGTAAGGGTACTCCTTTGGCAATCATCCTGCTTGATGCAGAAAAGGCATTTGATCGGGTCACTTGGTTGTACATTTGGGAGGTTCTTAGTAGGTTCGGGTAATGGCTTCGCTTCAAAAATACCATAGTGACGCAGTTTGCCTTTAAGACTATCAAAAGAAGGATAGTGCTGCTCACTAGGGAGTTAACATTACGGCTACAATGGGAAATACAATCTCATCAAATTGTGATACTTTAACGACTAAAATGAAGAAAAATCTGACACAGGTATATAACATTTTTAACAATTATTGTGCAGTGTAATGTAAATAAAACGTTGGTAATACCAAAGATTTTATATTTATTCAGGGCAATTCCTTTAGCTATAGGATGGACATGGTTCAAGAAGCTGGGTGCTATCTATAATATTCATAGGGAAATATAAGAAGGTAAGAAGAGCCCTAAAATATTTAGTGATGCCATTAGAAAGAGGTAGCTGGGTTGTGATGAATTAAAAATATAATTACTGTGCATCAGTGCTGCAACGCATAGCTTTTGTCATCACTGTTCAGTGCGGCAATGATTCGGACTAGAGAGGCAACCAATTATTTATGAATCAAATCTCAGTAAAGAGGATAGAGGATGTTTGTTAAACATATTAGAATCTAGCTATTTAAAAAAAAGTTAGATTTAACACAATCGAGGCAGCCTGCAAAATCTGACCAGGACTAAACTGGGTATAGCTCGATACAGGTATTATACCTAGTTTTGGCAATCTGTTTTTCACAATAAATACTGTGCAGTCTGGGAGAAAGTAGGTATCTGGAAAATTGGTGATATTTTTCCCTTTGATCAAATGAGTTTCTTTTCAGCCCTGCAGCGGAGGGGGAAAGAGAGGGGGAGAGAGAGAGGGGGAGAGAGAGGAGGAGGAGAGAGAGAGTGAGAGAGAGGGGGAGAGAGAGAGAGAATGAATGTGGGTCAGTGTCCAAAGGTAGTTGCCGGCGTGCAATCTGAATGCCAATGGTGCTGCTGAAATAGCAAGAACACTGCCCACAACTCTTCAAATCTTTACCTTATGCACTAAAGAGCTGCACTTCACCAGAGGTGCTTATATGCAGTCGCTCTTACATGCATTGCAGTGGCGTGGGTGAGTATGAAACCTCCTTTTTATTATCATTGGCTATCGAGATTTCGGTCTATTTATTATATCAAGGGGAGTCTGTATCAATGTAAAGGTAAAAGGCAAGGATCAGGTGAAGAACTAGATAAATACCATTGTCTAATTGGCTAGAAACAATGGGCCTAATTACAATGTCAGTTGGAAAGCCTCCGACCACGGTCGGAAGCTTTCCGACCAACATTGTAGGTTTAAACTCCGACCACGATATATCAATGATGGTGGTCGGAGGTTTCCGACTCAGTTTCAATGGACTCAAGGAGCCCATCAGCCAGTCCGAAAGGCCTCATAATCCCTAAAGGATGGCGTTTCTGCCGTCGGGATTATCATGGCACTTTCCGACAGCAGTTCCATGTCGGCCTTTCTGACATGGAACTGCTGATGGAAAGGGTCTTTCGTGGTCCCTAGCAGGGCCTCCTGATACCCTGGCCCTCTGCATGTGGCCCTGGGGGACACCTATGGTGCCCCCTTCACATCCCAGCACCATGAGGTGCCTGCCACACGGTGCAGGGATATGTAAAAACTAAAATGTTCAAAGGGAGTTTGTGCTGTGGGTGGTTTAGAGCCAATTCACAAGCTCCCATGAAAAATGGATGTTTGCGACTGCACCATGTGCGGTCGCATCCTAATTGAAGTGTCTATACCACCGACCGGAGTTCAGTCGGTTCCCCATCCGCAGCAATGTCGGTAGGAGGCAACTCCAACCAACATCTTAATCAGGGCCATAGTATTCTTGAGGAACCTCAATCTTGGCTTTGATTGACCTACAATTACTGGTTACTTTCATACCTAACTTTACTACATCTTTAGACATCATGGCATGACACAACACGGTGGCCGGTTATATGAACTATAGAATTTTTTAAGTTCCATTTTTTCTTTTAGTTTGTGTTTCAGAAGTTGCTGGGGTATTAATAAAATAATTGGTGTGTGATTCTTGGCTTAATAATGTATTATGTATGAATTTATTGACTGAAGTTCTGTACGCTACATTCGTTTCTCAATAAAAAAACTATTCATTCACAACTGATCCATGCTCATGGCAAACTCTTAGATGCTTGAAATATTCAGAACTAGCTTGATTAATTGGACAACTAGCTTAGTCAACAAAACATATCTGTGACAGCAAATATATTCCAGTACCCCCAACTGGATTGTACAATAGCATTCTAAATGCTTCATAAAATACAGCTACAGGAATCGTTATCCTTCGGTCTTTCAATGTCTGGGTTCTTTCTTGGGCCATTGATTCCTAGATCTCTTTGCCTTTCACCACAACACTTGCTTCATCATTTCTACAGCTAGGTACCCGATCTGAAAGCAAATACATTCAATGCTTTTCCTCAGAACGGCTCACAAGACAAACTGTATGCAGTTCCATCATTCACAAAGATTTCCAAGTGTCTGGTCCATTTTCATAGTCACTTGGGAACACTGGCTGTAATAGATGTCTTTCGGAAAACTCTGGTTCCTTTACCTTCTGGAACTCTATGTAGAGATTTGAATACTCCTTTTTCCTTCCTTCCTTCTCGATAGAGACGGCAAGCAACACAACCTAATTCTGTCTCATACACTGTAGCTGATGACCTTGAAACTTTCAGGTCCGTCTGGACAATCTCAGGGCTTTTGCAGAAACCTCTTGACTTTATCCAAAGTTCTAGAGATCCATGCAAATCTAAACCTTATAAATCAGCCTCTGGAACTTGGAGTAGCTGGTGCTTTGAAAAGGCTGTTAATCCCAAGCCAACTTTGACCATAACTTTCTAGGTCATTTGGAGCTAAAAGGCCTCTTCTACAGACCTACTAATAGTTATTGACCAGCCATTTCTTTGGACCACTTTCGGATGAGATGGTAGGTAAAGCCACAAGCGAACATCCTTTAATGCGTACACTTCTCAAAAGGACGTGGACTCAGAAGTCATCAAAATCTATTCTTTGTTGTAGGAAGTTTCAATCATTTGAAAGTTCCTATTGAATGGATGGAGAATTCTTCCTTTTCCTTGAAAATGCTTTCTGCAAAACTTACTGTTCTATTTAGCCTAATTTCTTTCAAAATAGTATTATACTAAAAGATGTTACGGCTCTTCTTCTTAGCAATGCCAGACAATTATTTCCATCTGGTGTGTGTTTTCAAGTTTCTCAATGCATAAAATCCAACAAGGTAGGTAGGTTTTACCCGTACTTTTTTTCAACCTCAACTTTGTGATGCTTTATATCTGAAAGATTATGAATCTCTTACAGCTTCTCTCAGACTCCTCCCCTGCCTTTAACTCTTTACTTTGTTCCATGAACCATTCAAACCTAACCTCTTTCCTCCCTAACTTTAGCTAGATGAGTGAGGCGAATTAGGGTCATAGTTGGTATGGATGTTTTCTATAACGTGGCTCAGAGTGTCATGGCCTCTAAAGTGCTTTTTTTTAGCAAACTGGTGGCTCATCCTTCCACGGTGGTAGTGGCCATGCTTTAAAAAAGTAAAATAAGACGCTGCGGTCTAGCAATAAAATGCAGATTTTCCTAACTTTAGTATCAGGAAAGTCATGATATTTTTAAGGACACAGAAGCAAATATTATTATTTATTTATTTATGATGGGTTCTCTAGGCCCTATGCTTCCAGTGCTTCTCCTCAAGGTCAATATTAAACTCCTGGCTGCTATTGCAATAAAAGCTGGATTAGAAGCATAGTGCTCGCCTTTATCTCTGTAATAATCTCAGGACTTTCTTGATTAAAAAGTAAGGGAAATCTGCAATTCTTATGACATCTTCACGTCATTTGAAGTATTCCCCAGGCAGCTAATATGATGTCAGTAAATTATATGTTGATGCAATACGCTCTGCTCATAGAGGTATAACTGAGATTGGGAGAAGGCATGGTGTGATGTCAATGGCATTGTTAACTTTACCTAAAAGACATTGGTGCATTTTGCTGGAGAGACCCATCAAGCTCTATGAAAAAGGATCTCAAAGAAGAAGGTGTACCTATTACAGAATGTGGGAACTCATAAAGGACCAGGTCGAATAAGTTATTACTATTGGGTTAGTGGTTTTGAAATCTAAACATCCTAGCTACAGAATCTTGAGGTAGGCCTAATTATACAATAAGAAGTACTAGATGATGCATGAATATATGTATTGCAATGTTAACATGTTATTGGACCGTCATTATGTTTAACCTTGTAGAAATAGGTGACTGTATGATAGAACTCTTTGGAGCAGCCGCAGCCCCGAGGAGTGCCTTGCATTGCGGCAGGAGCTGTTTCTCACCAGTCAGCACCATGCAGGCACCTCATAGCACTGGTCGGAATCCCAGAGGAAGATCAGGTGAAGAGCGGGCCTGTCTATGCCCATCAGAGCCCGGAAGAGGCTATGCTGGGACACCCCGCTTTGCATTTCACTTTGAAAGGTACAGTTTGGTTTACTTTAAGCTTCCAATTGGAAATTATTTGTGTCTGCCAAGCTGTTTGACTATCATGCCTGTTCTCACATGATTCTCGGGCAATTTAGTCACTTCCTCCGCTATGGCAAGAGGAAACTTGCTGGGGGTAATTCCGCCCCCTTCCCCTTCTACCAAATGCACCTCCATTGATCGTTTGCTGAAAGAGCTATGTGAGTCATCAGTACAGAAATTGCTCTTACAGAGAGACGGCTTTCATTGAATCTGGGACCAGCTTCCCTTGGTATGCTTTAGGCGGATTTTGTTTCTGTGCACTTCGTGACTACGCCCCACAATTCTGCCACCCTCGTCCCTATTTCCACTGCTTCTACTGAGGTTACCAGCTCAGAATCCTTAGAAGCATGTGACATATATAGTCCCAATCCTTTACTAAATAGGAAAACCAAGAGGGGTACTTGCATCAAGCATAAGGGTAACACTACCAGAGTACCTCTGGCAAGTTACCTCCTGATTACGGAGACAGAGGTTCGAGAATCTTCCACCTCATCAAACCCCCCAGCAGGGGATGTGGCAAACCCAAATCTGAGCTCGCAATGCTTGGAACATTATAGGGAATGTTGTTTCGAGAGGTTCAATGCAATGTTGAACACTGATCTTTCCCCTTTAAACTCCCGTCTTGAATCCACTGAATCCCATCTTGCGACATTACCAAGTTCGCTTCTCCCAATAGTTGATGACCATATCTCTTGTGTCAGAGAGTTCCCACAGGCGCCTGCTCCGCAGCCCACAAAGGTGATTCCTTCCACTCCTATCCATATTCCCCCGGTGAGGACCGGAGTGACGTCTACAGGATTTAACTTTGCTAGCCAACCTGATCTGGTGCTGGAGGACATTCAAGTTACTAGGTTGTCCCTCTGGACAGAGAGGGAGCTGTTGCTGCCACAAGTAATTTATGCAGGAGGGGGCTTTTGAATGGTGACGCATCTCTTTCTCCCAACCAGTTTGCAGTTAGTCTTTATCCAGCAGCCTGCCCCTATATGATTGTTTGTATCGGGGTCACCCCTCTGCATAGCGGGCAGAAGGAATCTAATGAGAAGTTGCACAACAAGACCTTAGATTGGCTTGTGCACAACAGAGGGCTGCATTTACATTTTGCTAAAGATATTCTGCTGACTGGGAGATGTGGTTGGATTGGGCGGGGATTAGTCGATACACCAGGAGACAGCGTGATAGTAAACTTTAGATCTCCGTCTCTGGTGCACAGTCTCCTGTTTGGATCCAGAAGCCACACCAAAGTGGAGAGTAATATTACCTTGGTCCCATTAGATTACTTCTACAAACCTACTGTATTATACTCTCAGAGAAATGTCCACTATATGGAACCTCCAGCTACCCGGCCCAATAGTATAGTGAGCGATCATGAACCTTTGCCATCCTGCTCGCATCAAGCCCCGTCAAAGGTGGGGCCGGCTCGTGGTCCAGCATTTTTTACCCCAAACCAAGAAGCTCAATTTTCAATTCCCACCGCAAACTGATATGAAGCCATCTCCAGCCCGACTGATTTCCAGGCGGTACTACACATGCCACTTCTACTGCTGATAACCTGGAAACTTTGACTTTAAAGGAGGGATCTTTGGGGAAAAGTACACCAAGCCCCTTTACTCTACTGAGCTGGAATATTGCAGGTCTAAAAGACAAAATCACAGCCACAGCCTGGCTTGCTTACATTGCGAAGTTTGACTTTGGTGCCATGCAGGAAGCCTAGGGTACGTCTTTGCCATCTTGAGAGAGCTTTGCTATTCTTACCCTGCCATTCCCTCTCCCCATGGCACACTCAAGGGAGACCTTTCCATTTGGATTAACTTTAGACTTCAAGTGGAAGTGACTGCCATTGACTCTGGGAGCTCCACATTTTTAGTTTTACTTAGTCAGGATAAATTGTCTCCTTTTTATTTGTATTTAATTCATTTTTACAATAATGATTTCTTACGTTCTGTGTGTGTTCATTTTACCCATTTAGTAAATTTACTTTCAGGCTTGCAGTCCTTGGGAGCTGCTGCAACATCCCAACTGTATTTTTTTGTGTGAGGGGATTTCAATGCGAAGTTGGCAGCCTACTCAAAGGCCAAAGGGTCCTTAAATAAGGTATCAAGTGTGTGGCATGGTGACAGCGAGAAACTGATAAGATATATAGCTGCACACAATCTTGTTGATATTTTTAGAGTGGACGATTACGCACGACCTCTTACAGAGGACATGGTTGGGCCTCGGTCATTAATTTTATTTTGGGACAAGAAACTGTTTGGTATGGTTCTCTAAGGGGGCAGGTGTGAAGACAAAATGGGGGACCATAATGCACTTTTAGCTATGGGCCACTTGCAGTGAGCAGAATCAATCGCCCTGTTGAAGCAATTTCTATTGCCCAACACTCCACCGATGGCCTCAGGCTTATTTGGTATTTAAAGGAACCAGGGGATACCTGGCCGCATTATTGAAGACACAACTTAGACAGTTCCATAATCTGTCAGATGGAAGTGAAGACGTTATTGTAGCTCCCTACAAAAATGTAAGTTAGGATATCAGACATTTTTTGTCGAAAACTTTTCAGCCTATTCATGGGGGTCCCAGTGGTTTGATGGGCACCACTCGGCAGCCAACCGTAGGTTAAGGAAGGTCCTTGTAGCTTGTTCAAAGGATTGGGACGAGGTTTGAGCATCTCAGAAGCTTTAAAAAAATACTTTGAAGGCAAGGAAGGATGCACTACACAAGAGGGATTGGGAGCTTTAGGAAAGTGCGGCAATATTAGAAAAAAGTAAGGTGTTTTGGGATACAGTCAAGAAGATCAGGCAAAGGAATGCCCCAGAAAGCAGACTCCTGAGCTGTTACGTCCTGAGGCCAGAGTGGGTTTAGCAATTTAGTGCCATCTACCATTTTGAAGAAAAAGAGAGCTTGGGTGAACTTTAGCATGGTAGATTATCCCATTTGGCACCATTCTCTGTATCACTGCCGGAAGTGGAGGTTGCAATTCATCCGGTTTCAGGTGGGACCTGACGGGCTACCGATGGATCTCATAAAGTGCAACATTGATATTTGGGGACGCCTAATTACCAATGTTTTCAATCATCACTTCTTTAGCAGTAGCATTCCTTGCTCATAGGCCCGATCTACCATTGTACTCTTTTTCAAAAAAGGACATTGCATGTTACACAAAATGTTACTGCCCCACTTCCCTCATTGGTATGGTCAAAATAGTTGGCAGGGTAGTTTTTAATCGCCTCACATCATGGGCTCAAGACAACCACCTTCCACTGCCCCTCTCAATTTGGCTTTCGTTCTGGGCTGGGCACGGTTAAGCACTGCCCACTGTACCTGGCCTTCATGGACCTCTCCACACGACCAAGCTGTGGTTGATGTTATTGGATCTTGGGGTGGAGGTGGCATTAGTGAGTTTCTTGCATATTTTACACCAAAGCCTAACTGTGAAAATCCATTTAGGATTGAATGGTGAGATGTCAGGTGTATTTTGCCTTGCATGAGGGATGCGACTAGGATGCGTTTTGGCCCCACTACTTTGTATTATCTACATATATGGGCTGTGTCCTTCCTTGATCTCAGCCCCTGTGGATACCCCTAAGATTGCTCTCCATCAGGTGCCCGTGCTCTTGTATGCCGACGACGCAGTCTTACTGGCATGTACACAGATTGCTCTCCAGCCGCTAGTGCACCACTTTGTCTCCTTTATGAGCAGTTTACATCTGTTAACAAACTTTGGGAAGTCGCACATTATAACGCATGGGCCAAACAAAGGAAACACTACCAAACATGTAATAAAAGGCCAATCGATCATTAGCTGAGTAAATTCAGTTATTTGGGGTTTATTTTTAATTTCATGAGCTCCTAGCAGCCGCAACTTAACAGCTCACGACTTAAGCACAGTAGGATGGCTATTGCAGTTTTCAATCTACCCAGGGCTGCGAGGAAAAGGAACCATTACCCCTCTTTTAAATATTTATAACACTTACTGTTTTCTCGCAGCCCTATATGGTGCAGGAGTCTGGGGACATCTTAATGCTTTCTCTCTCCAAGCTGGGGACAATCAAATCTGCCAGAGGCTACTCTGTCTTCCCACCCTCCAGCTCAAATGTGACCATGGCTGAACCTGCAGTACATCTTAGATAAAGTGAATTTAGCTCCTTTGCTGTTGTGGTTCAATGTGTGGCTTAACCCTGACACCAGTTTGTGCAGGGATATTATCACCGACTGCTTCAGTTTTGGACAAGGGCTATACTAGATTGCATTTCCAAAACCTTTTGCACAATGGGATTGTCTGCCCTGTTCACTGACCCCTCGAGTATTAAAAGGAATGATAAATCAAAGGTTAATTATCACTTTTCAGAGCTCTGCAAGACGAAGAGGTTGCATAATAAATTAAATACCACCTCTGTAAAGGATTATTATAGGTTTTTAGCGCCTGTTGAACCTGTACTGTATTTCACCCACGATCTTACACACTGGGAGAGGTCTCTCCCCTTCCGTTTCAGGGCAGGCATGGTTTGCAAGTTTTTGTGCTTGTGGGAGAACTGTAGCGGTTTTGAGGGTTCTGCCCCACCTTGCCCATGTGACGGTTCAGCAGGCCAGACCTTTTTACATTTTATGTTCTTCAGCAAAGTACCTAATAACTTCTTTTGGTACTTTCTTAAACCCTTACTAAATTCCTTAGGGCACCGGAAATGTAGAGAGGCTCTATTTTACCTCCAGCTATTAAACAGGAGTCATGTATGTCTCATGGTCAGTTCGTTTCTCAGAGCTGCGGTGAGATGTGGGACATCTATGGAAGGTTAGACCCCTGGGTGTGGTTTGCTTTTTTATACTGTAACAAAGAAATTCTTGTTCTTAACGTAATTTTTACAGGTTGTATCAAGGCTAGATTTTTATTATTAGTTTTCCCATGTGACAAAAGCCGATATACTATTTGAAACAGATTGGTTGATATTATCTGAATGATCGTTTGTTGCTGCCTCCATTGCTTGCATTGTGCTCAAGAGAGATTGCCAGATAAAGCAATCACCTTCAGTCAGCTGCAGGGGAGGCTCCTCCTTTAGGGCAGAGGTGCGTCGCCCCACTGCTTTCTCGCACAGTGAGAAGCAGAAACATAAAATGGTAAAACTACCATTTTATGTTTCTGCTTCTCGCACTGAGAGAAATCAGAAGTGCCTGGTTGGGGGCGGGTGGGTGGGCGGTCCTGCTTGAGGGCAGGGGGGAGTGGCTTTTGCCGACTGTTGTGGGCCCTGTCTGTTTGGTCGGCCTTCTGGGGCCGACCAAACCAGTCATGCACACTCTCCCCCTTTTTAGGTTTCGCCTGGCGTTCACTGCGCAGCAGTGTCGCGCAGGCGAAATTTTTTGATTTCCAGTACTGTGGCTTTAACCCGCCTCTCTCTTCCATTGGCTAGCTCCATAAATGGAGGCTAGCCATTGGAAGAGAGATGTGTCAATCATTGTGGGAGCAGATTCGTGGGCGTTTCTGTGTTTTTTTAAGCTCTGCCCCTTTTCTCCGTCATGCAGTGGTGGGCGTTTGTTTATTTATTTATTTTTTTCAAGGTTTGTTTTGGTCATTCCTCCGAAGATGGCGCCCGGGCAGTAGCTTACTTGCGAAGCTCCGCAGTGCCGTCTTGAACCAGCGGACGTGGCCGCTCCGGGATGCCGAAACTTTCGAGTTCGTATATTCCTCCTGTAATGTACCTTTTGCTACCTCGTGTATTTTATTTGCTCACAATTGTCACTTTTGCCTCATGTAACTTAACGTCTGCTTTTGTAATTTGTCCACTCGTAATCTTCTCATGTATCATTTCTGTTTCTATTGTGAAGCGCTGGATTTAGCAGTGTCACTGTTGTGTTATAGAACTCATCTAACTCGACTAAGTTCCTGTTGCCCGGAAACTGTAAACATCATGCGCAAACAAAGGGTGCAGGTGGCGCCAGCGCGGCTACTCAGACTCTGTCCTAGTCTGCTGCAGGGGGCCCGGCTGCCCTATGAGTCGTAATACTCAGCCGTCTATCACCACACCAGGGGGCCGGGATAGATGAATCCGGATGTGATGTGCCGGCCCGGCCGCCGGGATAGTGCCGTCACGTCCGGAGGAAGTAGAGTAAGTGCTGCAGCAGCGGCGGGGGATTAGCACGAGTGCAGGCTGCACGGCACGAGAAGCTCATGTCCCTCTGAGCGCCATCATGGCCACGCGCTTTGACACTGCAGCTCGCACCTTGCCCCAGGCCCACCTCTGGCCGCTGAGCTCCTCAGGTCAGCAGAGCGCCCCGGCGGCGGCAACAGACTCACTGCTGCTCTGGCCAAGCTGCGCCCAGGCCCGAGGTCGGAGGACTGCGGAGCGTGGCCCGGGGATGACGGGGGCCGCGGCCCGTCGGCGGCCGAGGAGTGACAGTGTCCGTCGGGATGAAGCAGCAGGCACAGCTGGCAGGCAGACTCGTCAGAGTGGCCAGTGTTGAACCACATCGTGGCTGGGTGGGCACGGCAGCAGCTGAGCAAGTCACTTAGTAAGTGTGTCAGTCACTGACTGTCACTGTTTTATTTATTTTTTATGTTATGCACTTTGCAGCGCTGCGTCACGCGGACAACTTACCCCGGGTGTCAGAGAGCGCTTCAACAACAGAGACAACAACTCTGTAGTACTGAGGAGAAACTAGTTATGAGGCAAATTAATTACACAAAAAGCTTAAGCAAACGTGTTACATGAGGCATAAGTGACAATCGTGAGCAAACAAGAGATAGCACAAAGGCTGCATTACAGGAAAGTGGCATGATGATGCGACGCGAGCAAGTAAGTTATAAAAGTGTGCAAAGTTAGTAACAAGTACACTAGAGCCTATAATAGTGCAATAAATGGCAGACACTCAAACACAAGAACAAACGTAACGTTACGTCGTAGGCAATGGTGGCACTGTCTGGTGCAAGTGTGACAGCAAACAAAATGTAGGAAGTAGCAACCATGTTACGAGAAAAGTGACACTCAGCAGCAAGAGCTCAGAGCTGTTTGTTAACTTCTATGTAGCCGCTTACCTCCCGTGACATGCGTTTATTTAAAAAAAAAAAAAAAGGCAGAAAGCCTAGCCTGTGAATGTAGTAGGAACAGTAATTTTCAAAGAAACTGCGTACCCGTAGGCCAGCCAGAAGGTGAGACACTCACTGTCACACAGCAGCACCTACGCAGAGAGGTAAGCACTGAGCCTTCAGCATTATTACAGCCCATCCCCATGGACATTCTACAAAGAGCACTGCGTCAGGTATTCTACTTGCCTCGGCGATTCACCCTCTCTTTCTTTGTTTTCACCCCCCACCCCCTCAGCATTCCCAGCCTCCGGATGCCCCATTTCCTTAGGGTTCAGTTCATGGCTGATGTCCCCCCTCCCATCCCGTGTGCCCCTTTTCACCAAGCGCTGCCCTCCACCTTCCTTCTCTGCTACCCCCACTTGTGCCCCAATGCACCGTGGGTCCCACCTTCTTTCCCTGCCCTCCCCGCCCACACCTTGTGCCCTTTTCACCAGGTGCTGCCCCCCCTTGCCTTGGGTTCCACCTTCTTTCCCCCTACCCCAGAGCTTGTATCCTTTTTCACCAGGCGCTGCCCCCCTTGCCTTGGATTCTTGTAGTAAAAAAAAAAACATAAATAAAAATAATGTCATGAGCAATGCCAATAGCTCTAACTTTTGCAAAGGCGAAACCGTTGCATTGTAAATGCTTGTTCTCTATGTAGGCAGCATGCAGTCTACATAGAGGATATGGCCTCCCTACAGATGCCTGGCTAAGCGCCGTCCGTACCAATCACAACGCTGCCATTGCAGATCCACTGTAATCAGGAAATCCCCCTTCCGAAATTAGAAGTACTATGTTCTAGAGAGTTTCCATCTTGAACAGAATTTTTTCGATCCGCTTGTTCACTTTCCTGAGATTGATAATCAATCTGAATTTCCCTGATGATTTTGGAACCCGAAATACAATAGAAGAACACCCTGCTCCCCTTGTCTTTGGGAGCCTGTATTATTACTCCCTTTAATAGTTAGATCTTCACGTGTCTTTCTTTTTTTTTTTTGTAAATCTTTTATTGAAAATAAATAACATACAAGGCAAGAAACACAGTACATTAGGATATAGTCCGAGTGAGGAAGGGGGCAAAAAAATAACACAGTAAAGTTTATACGTTATATCAGGGAACGGACACAGGGGAGAGCAATTATTTGTTCCAGAGCAATTATTTGTTCTACATTACGGGAATGGTGGGTCAGGGGGAAAGTTGAACTTCATTGATATCCAGAAGAGGGGGAGTGCAGATATCCCCACGATAAGTATTCCAGTGACCCCAGACCTTCCCCCACTTTCTGGGTCGCCCCCGTGCCACATAAACAGTCTTTTCCCTAAACATGCACCAATCCATGTTTTCCATCCAAGCCTCGACCGTGGGTGGCCTCTGGGAACCCCACAACTGTGCTATGTCTCTCTTAGCCACCATATTCCCCAGAGTTGCCCATTGCGTTTGTGCAACATTATAATCAGTTGGTCCCCAGACATTCAAGAGACAACGTAGAGCAACACCAGTAGCCTCTTTCATCTTATTGTGCACCCCAGTCCAGAAGGCAACAACAATGAGACACTCCCAAACTATATGTAAAAAAGTCCCGAGCAGCCTACAACCACGCTTACAAAGACCATCTTCCGAATAACCCATTCTAATCAAGCAGGGACCAGTCACGTAGACTCTGTGTAGGATTTTAAGTTGCACCAACCGCAGACGGGCCGGAATCGCTACCTCCTTAGGAGAGGAGATCGCGGACTGCCAGTCCTCGTCGTGTAATTCGAGACCATCTCGGGTCCATGTGTCCCGGAGGAGCACCAACAGGTCAGTTCTACCGTTGATTAGTTTTTTGTATATTAAGGAGATAGTGCTACCCGGCACATGACCGTCCAGTATTCTATCCTCGAGCGGAGAGGATTCCGGAATATTCGCACTCTCAGGAAAAACCGACCGCAAAGCATGATGGACCTGGGCATATCTAATATATTCCCTCTGACTAAGTTGGAACTCGACTTGCAATTCCTCAAAAGTTTTAAACTTGCCTTTAACTCAGAGGTCGCTCACCTTACTGATCCCTATCATATCCCATTTCTCAAATCCTTTCGTGTTCCACAAGCTACCCAGCTTCTCGGAAGCAAAAAGTGGGGTCGCCCGGGTCAGTCGATCTTTCCAACCCATCGCACAGTTTGCGCAATTCCATATCCGTTCTGCAATCTGTGTGGGCCCCGAGAGCCTCCCGCTGTCCAGTCTAGAATAAAGCGCTCTATAATAATCACCCCCCGGCAACAACCACCTATCCATTTCAAAAGCGGGGTTAAGATCGGGGCCGTACATACTATGATTAATGGCCCCTAATTGAGCCGCCCAGTAATACCGCTTGATGTCGGGGAGAGCAATACCGCCATCGTACCAAGGTAGCGTCAGCTTAGCAAGGGCGATACGCGAACGTCCGTCCCAAATCAGCTTCCTCTGGAGACCCTCAATAGCCCGAAAATAACTCGCAGGGACCACATCAAAGGTGTTATGAAGAGCATATAGAAAGCGTGGCAATGTCATCATCTTAAAAAGCGCCGCACGACCAAGTGGCGAAAGCGGGAGCTTGCGCCAGCGCACCACATCCAGCTTCAACCGGTTCAGCGGAGAGAGAAAATTCTGTTCGTAACGGACATTCGGGTCCAATGACACGTATATCCCAAGATACTTAAAACCCGCGTGTGCAACCTGGATGGGGAAATCGAGCGGCAACAGAGGGACTTCACCCGAAAGGACATATAAGTAAGATTTAGTCCAGTTAATAACTAAGCCGGAATTTTTACCAAAAGATGTAAGGACATCAAACAAAACTATTAAAGACTTCCGGGGCGACGTAAGGTACAACAGTATATCGTCCGCATATAGCGAGATGCGGTCCTCAAAGTCTGGGGCCCACCGAATACCCCTCATTGACGGTTCCCATCTAATCCATGCAGCTAGGGGCTCAAGGGCAAGGGCAAATAAAAGTGGAGACAGTGGACAACCCTGTCTTGTACCTCTTCCAAGAACAAAAGGCTTAGAGACCCGACCATTCACCACAACTTGCGCCAAGGGATCTTCATAAAGGAGCTTGACCCAGCTAATAAAGCCAGGACCGAAACCGAACTTGGTCAGTACGGCCCACAAATATGGCCACTCAACAGTATCAAAGGCCAAGGAAGCCAAGATGGCCGGCTCACGCAGCGACGAAGCCCTTGCGAGAACGCCGTGTAACCGCCGCAGATTCAAAGCCGTATTCCGATGAGGGATGAAACCGGATTGGTCCAGATGAACCAAGTCACCGATCACCTTTATTATACAGTTAGCTAACAATTTAGCAAGAATCTTAGGTTCTGCATTAAGGAGTGATATCGGCCAATAAGAGGCACAACGGTCCCTTGGCTTTCCTTCCTTGTGAATCACCACTATGGTCGCAAGACGCTGATCACGAGGAAGGGAGCCCATATCTTGCGATTCCAAAAACATATCAAGAAGATACGGCGCTACTTTATCGGGGCGCAACTTATAGAGTTCAATGGGGAGACCATTAAGGCCCATTGCTTTTCCGGAACTAATGGAGCGAATAGCGAGAGCTACTTCATCCGCGGTTATTACAGAATCCAGCGACTCTTTGTCGTAGTCAGATAAACTGGGTAGTGCTATATCCCGCAACAAGAAATGGGAGTCTTCCTCCGGTCTATCAGATACGGGGGAGTACACTTCCTGGAATTGCTCCGCAAAACTCTGGACAATCACATCGGGATCAGTCACACGCATGCCATTCACTCTCTCAATCACAGGAACCACGCGACTAGCCCTCTCTTTTTTATCCAACCATGCAATCAACTTGCCAGCTGTATCCCCGACATCATACAGGCGACCCTGCTGCTCCCTGCCCATGACTTTCGCGGCATCTGTGACCAACGCCCGGTAGTCAAATTGTTTAAGACGCAAGATATGCATCTTCTCACGGGTGACTCCTTGTTGCAGAGTATGCTCCAATTCGATGATCTCTGTCTCTAGCCTCACCACCTCCTCATTCCTACTTTTCTTCGCACCGGCTATCAAGGACAACGCCTGACCTCGGATGACCGTCTTAAAGGCCTCCCAGAGGGACACCGCAGAAGCCACCGATCCCTGATTTTTGACAAAATAGTGATTGAGGGATTTAATCAATGCCGCGCGGGTCTTAGGAGTACGGAGATACCACGGATTAATTGGGGCCACCCGCCCAGCTGCACCTACACACAACTCCATCCGAAGCCACAAAGGGGAGTGGTCGGATATTCCCCGAGTTAGATGTCGAACCTCAGTAACAGAGGGGGCATGCGCTGCTGGCATTAAAATGAAATCGATTCTGGAAAGGCTACCGTGTGCACCTGAGTGGAAAGTGTATTGGGTCTGTGCCGGGTGTTGCAATCTCCAGCAGTCCAACAACCTCAGAGTGTCTAGGAAGCCATTAATACAATTCTGTGACCCAGCGAGGTCTCTGGGTGGATGTCGATCATCCCTACCAGAAACGACTGAATTAAAATCTCCGCCCACAATCAGAATCCCTTCAGGAAGCCCCAATAACACCCGTCCCAGGTCGGCAAAGGTTGTCAACTGTAGACCCGGGGGGACATAAACTGAGAGTAAGGAGATAATTCTTCCCTCCAAACGTCCAGTAATGGCTACATAGCGACCCCTGTCATCTAAAAGTGTGGCATCGATTGCTAAGGGAAGAGAATTCCTAATCAGAATACCCACCCCCCTAGATCCGGAGGAGAACCCCGCATGGGCGACTAGGCGGTACCCTCTCCGGTTCATGGCATGACACATGTTACCAATCAAATGCGTTTCCTGTAACAACACCACATCAGGAGAAAGTCGCTTCAACAGTTGCAACACAACCCCTCTCTTTATCCTGTCCCCCAACCCATTTACATTCCAACTCATTAGTCTCAATCCCCTACCCCCCATCCCAGAAGTGAAAGCGGATCCAACCCCCCTCGGAGCTCAACATCCAAATCGATTGACAGAACCATATGTTGCCTTGCAATAAACCAAAACACACCCATGCAAACCACCCCCCACCCACCGACAAAAACCCCGGTACAAACCCCCCCACCCTGCACCCCTGCGTAAGACTAAATAGCCACCCCAACTTGCAGTGTGCCTGTCACCCTAACATCAAACTAATCTACAAAAAGAAACCCAGAGGAGGAAAGAGCTCCATCCAGACCCCCGCTACTCCCAGGTATGAATATCAAATCAGACCATAAAAGTTATCGAACCATAGTCAGGGTGTTTAATACAGTTCAGAGACCGGAAATCACACTCCTATTCCTGCTCCATCGGGCCACCCTCCGCTCCTCCAAAATGTTCCTCCTGGCTACGCCAGTGGTGCAAATTGTCAAGCCAGTCCCCCACCACCTCCGGACGATCGAAAAAGTATGTTCGTTCCTCGAATTCAACGCGCAGCCTGGCTGGAAACAGCATTGCGTACTTCAGTTCTATGTCTCTCAGTCGGCGTTTGACGCCCAGAAACCCAAGTCTCTGCTTTTGAACAGTCTGCGTAAAGTCCGGATAGAAACTTACAGTGGTATTTTCATATTTCGTGGGTCCATTCATCCGCGATGCATGCGGGATAGCGTCTTTATCCCTGAAATTAAAGATTCTGGCGATGAGAGGTCGCGGCGGTGTGCCCACCTTTGGTTTACCACCCGGTACTCTGTGGGCTCCCTCTACCACAAAGAACTTGCTCAACCCCTTAGGAGCCAGGTGCTTGGTGATAAAATCTTCCACGAATAGATCAGCTGCCGGGTCCTCCGATTTTTCCGGGACCCCTATGATGCGTACGTTGTTACGCCGGGCCCTATTTTCAAAGTCCTCCAACCGGCGGGCAAAAGAGTCATTAGAGGTCCTCATATTGCGGACCTCTGTCTGCAAATCAGACCCATCTCCCGTGAAGCTGGAAGTTTTCAAATCCAATGATTTGACCTTTTCGTTGGTTTTTGATAGATCTGTACGGATCAAATTAACATCGATCGCTACAGTGTCCAGCTTGTGGGCGAGAGTCTCAAATTGTTGGCCGATGGAAGCCTTCATCCCGTCAATGGCACCCATAACATCTTGCAGGGTCAATTCCGTCGACGAGGCCAGACCCTCCTTAGTGCCATCTAGGGATCTACTCGGTCCACCAGGGGATCCTTTAGTTTGAGCATAGCGATCCATATTGTTCGTCTGGGTGTAGCCGCCTCGCCGAGTGTTCTTGGGTTTTTGCTTGTCACCATCAGGCTTAGTCTCCATCTTGGACAAGGAGACTCTCCAAAGTAGTGGGCGACGAAAGAAATGACCGCACCGGGTACTGCAATCCAACTGGCAGCCGCGACCAGGAGGCACGGTTCGTCTGGGCCCAGAATACACAACCGGAGCAGCGCCTACAATCGCATAGCAGTCAAGTAGCTTCCGCTAGTAGTAGGTTGGCTCTCAAGTAGGATCAGACTGATGCCCCGAAAACGAAAGTCAGATCATTGTCTCCTCAGGCCGCTGTTGTTCCACTACTGCCCGGACATCTCACCAACTCGAGCTCCGGGCAACTCCGAGGGGCAGGCCGCAATAATGAATTCGATATTATTACGGTTCCTGAAATCCGATTCAAATTTGGACAACAGTATCCGCCTTAGCCATGGCTCATCTTCAATAACCCGTCAATGTGATCAGGATTATATACAGGATAGATGCGGGAGGTTGCGAAGGTCCCGGGAGCCCTGTGCTCAAGTGGCCATCTTGGTTACGCGCGAAGCCGATTGTCCATAACCTCTTTCTTGATACAATTGGTAGAACATGGATTAGTTATGGTCACGGTTGTGGCAAAGTCCTGAACAGCTTTAATCAACCCCCCCAACAGTTGGTGACCTTTCCCCGGCATTGTCATGGACGCTGATGTTTAATGGGTGAAGCAACCTAGACATTTGGTCTGAAAGATTTATTGAACTTTTACTCTCTGTCCTTCTAGAGAATCAGTACAGAAATGTTTAAGTCCCTTGGCGAAAAGACCATTCCTATGAAGCATGAGAAGAGGCTGAATGTGAAGCAGAGTATTGCTTGAAGGAGGTAGAATGCTTCTTCTCTGTGAATAAATAGTGAAGATTATCTTTAGGTTCCGATTTAAAAAGGAGCAGCTAATTTTTGGGATGAATCCATTTGCCATTCTTCAAGGAAAAGATTCCTCTTGCAGCCACATTAGCTCCCAAAGACAAGGCCATACAAGCAAACGGACCTGATTCAGGCAAGAGACTCAGAATATTTTCAGCAAGAATTTGCTTTATTTGAGCTATCACCCACCTAAATTTACCTCGGCTTCAATATAAACCAATGGGGAAAATATATTCCACCATTTTATTTTTCAAAGTCTCCCATGTTGCAGTTTTTAAATGTTGGCATGTATGCACGGCTTTCGCACAAACCACAAAGTGAGAAAAATCGAAGTGCCCTTGATAGGGTAGATATACATGCCAACTGACCAGATTCAGGTGGGAGACTTCGAATCCAGATTTTTAAAGCCAAAAATGACTTTATTGTAGCTGTCTCCCGCCTAAAGTTCCCTTTGTTTTAACGTATGTGAATAAGGAAAATTAAGTACTGCGATTTTTGTTCAATAGTTTCCTCTTCCTTGATTTTAAAATGTTGGTATATCTGGAAATACATTATATAGCTATGAGGTGGGCAGCGCTATTTAAGCTTATTTCCTATCATTTCTCATGTCGAAGGTGGGATAACCTCACTAGTAATGAATGGGACAAGGACGTAGGGATAACGACTGCCTTGCTTATGATGACGGTCAATGCAAAGTAAATAAGCATGTCAATGAGCCCATAGCTGTCAACAGTCCCGTTTGTGCTGGGACAGTCCCGGCAAGGTGGAGACTATCCTGGGTAATTCACTATCCCGGGTAATTCACTATCCCGGGACAGTCCCGGCAAATGCACTTCAGCCCTGCCAAGTGTGACACTCTCACCAGCTACACATGAAAATGAAACAGCGAGTGTTGTGACAAAAGAAAGTCACGAACATGTAAGTTATCAACAAGTTTTATTGACATCAAAGGTCTGCAAGCAGGCAACAGGCGAGTGAGGCTTAACAGGCAAAATAAGTGGCTCCTCTGAGCCCAAGATTCTATGACATCATTTATATACAAGCTGAAGATTCTAAAACGTCAGAACAATAAGACCATCATGTTAGAGTTTAGAAAGCAAACAAACTAAGAGTCCAATTAAGTACAATGTAAATATGTGACAAATGTGTTATATAACATCTCCCTTTCTGCAAGAAATAATTAAAACAATACAAAGTCCTGAAATTTTGGGGGAATTCTCAAAACTCTTTCTGAAGAAGTGGAAACACGTTCAGGAGATTTCTGTGAAACAACAGCTCTGTCATTAAAGCAGCAGCTACTTCCAAACACATTAGCTTCTTTAGAAAATACTATTAGCATTTTTGTGAACAGAAAGATTTTCGTTAGGTGACACAAAAGTTGCATCATTTAAAGATTTTTCAGACGTATTTGCACTAAAACCCGCAACATTATAATCTGAATGAGCTGATCTCAAAGCTTCAACATTAGATTGTTTTTCAACTTCATGATCATGCCAGACCAACCCTTCTCCCTCCTGATGCAAACATGTTTTGGATTTACCTTAAATTTTGTGTTGTCCAGGTTTAAGTTTAATGACATCACTCATATTCCACCATCCTTTATCTTTTAAGGATAAAGAGCTACCAGCAACTTGTTCTACCAAAAATGTTTCTGTATAAACAGATTCACCTTTCTGAACTTTTATGGTTTTTTAAATAATAACCCAAACACCAGTCTCAAAGTGGTTTTGTTTAGCTCTGTGGACATTGTCACGATATGACTTAGCCATGAGTTGTTTTTCAACAATATTTTGATTAACCTTACGTTTGTCTTCATCTAAAGCAACAACTTCTTTTGATTTTTGAAAATTGACACCAAATTTGGGAATGAGTAAGGTATTATCACTTCTACCCCTCATTAAAAAAAGGTGTATAACCAGTGGTTGTATTAACAGTGTTATTATAACAATTTACCTTTTCTTGTATAAACTCAACAACTGGTAAATCTGATGCTACAGCAAGTTGAATTCCTTCTTTTATAAAACTGTTGACACGTTCAACTTGACCATTTAATTTTAGTGAATACAAAGGATTTTCTTTCTTGTCGGATACTATTCATTTTCAAAAATGATTATAATTTTAGTGAAGTAAACTGTGTTCCGGTATCAGAAACAATAACATTTGCAAGTCCCTCATTTGCAAAAAAGATTTCTAAAAACTTAATAACACAATCTGTAGTGATCTGTGGTATAAAGTCAACATATATCCATTTGCTGTAATCGTCACTTATGATTACAATAAATCTGCAAGTACTCTCTAAAATGTTGAACGGTCCCGCAAAATCTATTGCTATCTTAGACAACGACATTTTTTTGATATGGTAACCAATTGCATTTGACTTACACTTGGCTTCCAGTGTTTGTCTGACTTTAAAAATTCTGCACATGAATCATCATGAGGATTTACATCTGCATCTATACCAGGCCACCAGTAATACACTTATAAAAGTGTATTTGTTGCAGTTGAACCAGGATGTCCCTTATGTGCCAAATGTATCAAACTTTTCCTTCGTTTTTGAGGAGGAATAAATAAATCTCTTCGTAACAACAATCCACTGTGTATGCTCAATTCATCAGAAGCTTGTTTAAATGGCTTCAAAGTGTTACTCAAATTTCGAGTGGGTGGCCATTCTCCAGTGACATATTCCATGACTTTATTTAAAACAACATCCTGTTTTGTCAAGTTAATCTAATCTGCTGCGAAAATAGTTCCTTTAGATCATGAATAACAAACACAGGCAACAACACACTCAGTATATTCAATCACTTCTGATTCTGAATCTGAAACAGGAAGCCTTGATAAAAAATATGCACGTATATTTTGTTTACCAGAAATATGTTTGATAGGGAAGTTAAACTCCTGTAATTTAGCTAACAACCTTAGAAGTCTAGATGATGCCCTTCCGTTTCCTCTTCCACAACCAAGGTTTGTGGTCTGTCACCAACTCAAAATGCTTGCGCCAGACATACATCTTGAGTTTCTCCACAGCCCAAACACAAGCCAATGTTTCTCTTTCAATCGTGCTGTAAAATAATTCTGCATTATGTAATCTTCTAGAGATAAATGCAACTGTTTGTATGCGTCTTTAACTTTTTGTGTAAAAACTGCACCAATTCCAACTCCACTTGCACCTACAGTAACAAAATGACTACCTTCCGAGTCATATAGTTGCAAGGAAGGTGCTTTCACAATGGCCTTTTTCACATCACGAAAAGCAACATCTTGTTCATTTGCCCAAATGAATGTCACAGATTTTCTTAACAAGGCACGCAATGGTTCAACCTTATCTGCATAATTTACTACAAAACGTGAATAGAATTCACTCAAACCCATAAAACATTAGAGTGAATCTTTATCCTCTAGTTTAGGTGCTTCTGAAATAGACCTTACCAAATCAAGTTTAGGTTTAATTCCTTCAGGGCTCAACACATGGCCCAAATAATCAATGCATTTCTTTAAAAATGTGCACTTATTCCGAAAAAATGTAATTCTTCTTTTCTTTAACAAACCAAGAACTGTATCCAAAATGTCATTGTGTTCTTCAACATTGCTTGCATGTACCAGAATATCATCTTGGAATTTTTCAACTCCTTTAACATCTTTGAATATGACATCCATATTTTTTTTAATACACTTGCAGTTGATGGAAGCCCAAAAGGTAATCTTATGAATCTAAATGCTCCAAAAGGAGTCCCAAATGTTGTATAACCCTTTGAGTCCTCCGATAATTTCATCTGATGATAGGCTGGCTTGAGATCTACTAATGAAAAATACTTTTAACCGGAGGTTGCTGCCAACATTTCCTGAATCCTGGGTAAAGGATGGCAGTAAACAATAATATTTTTGTTTAACGATCTCAAGTCAGCACAGAGCCGAATGTCACCAGCCCTTTTTTTAATAATTACAATAGCCGAAACCCATTCCGAAGAGTTAGTAGGTTCTATGACTTCCTCTTATACAAGTTTATCTAATAACTTTTTTAAATCATCCCTGACTGAGAGTGGTACAGGTCTTACTGTTTTTAATGTTAAAGCGTGTTCAAATCCATTTCCACAACCTATATGTGCCTCAAAAACAACTACATACTCCTTTAAAACATTTCCTATAGTTTTTGGTTCTGACTCCTCTCGATTGTTTGAGACCTCTATGTCACCTACAACTAGTGGCTCTAGTTTTACTAAGTCCTTCCACCCAACTATGTTCCTACTCCTTTCAGCCACATACATTTTGGTATGAATTGACCTTCCTTTAAAAAGTAAAAAGATACTTCAAAGTATCAAAGTATGACAATATCAAATTCCTCAAAAGCTTTGGGGTTTACACCAGTTGGTAAACGTTTAATGTCTAGCCAAGATTCTTCGATGTTTTGTCAGAAATAATGGTTATAGGGGAACCTGATTCTGCCATAATCTCCTGTTTTGACAAAACTAAGAGGTACTTTAATTCTGCCAGACTTTTCTTCAACAGTCAAAACAATAGTATTACACATTTCTTCATCAAACTCTTCAACATTGTTTACTTTGAGTTTCTGTAAATTGTTTTGTTTTAGTTTTCTTGCAAACAGAAGCAAAATGTCCAATTTTGAAACGCTTGGCACACTTCTTACCTTTGGCTGGACATTCTTGGTAATCAGCCTTGTGAGTTTTAGAACCAGACCTGTAACAAACCATAAATGTATTTTCATTTAAACTAACCACTTTATACGTTTTTTTCAGATTTACTTTCTGGCTTCCTTCTATCATGTAAAGAAAATACACTAGAAGAATGCACACTTTCCGCTGACAGTACTTTCGCTGATTCAAGCGAGCGCTCAATGTCCCGTGCTATGTCTATGACTTCTTGAAGAGTGGGATTTCTGCTCGCCAACAACCTCTCTTGGATCTTTTTCGAAAAACAATGGAAAACAAGTTGGTCTCTTATATATGTGTCGACCAGGTCATTAAACTCACATTTAGTGGCCAACACTCCCAAGCTTGCAATATACTCCTCAATTGTCTCATTCTCCTGTTGATTCCTCATGCTGAAAAGATTTCTCCCTACCATGAAGTTAGGTTCCTCGCCAAAATGTTTTTCCATGAGTTTTATAGCTTCCTGGTATTCATTTAAATGTATAAACTGACCTGGTGGACTCTCATACTCAGGCAAACTATCAAAAATATCTTGCCCTGCAGCTCCAAGTAAACCAAACATAATGGCTTGCTTTCTTTCTGGCTCATGCCTTGCCATCAATTGCGACTAAGTAACTTTCGAATTACCTCAACCAATTTTTCCAGCGCATAGAAGGTTTACCAGGCTCATTCAGAAATGCTGCTGGAATGCATATTGTGTATTTTTGTGCCATTATGATTTTTTTTAAATATGGTAACCTGTTGTTTTGAATTAGTTAGATATTTGCAGGTAAGTTGCTGAAAATTCCAAACATTTTAAGAAGTCACAAGTACATTCTGTCTGGGAATGTAAAATGTATTTTCTTCTGTGTAAATCTCACCATAAGTTTTTCTTAGAATATGATCAGTTTTCCAATTCTTAATCTTCCTTTTACTCCGTTTTTAATTGCCGCCAATTTGTAATGCGAGATACGAATCCCTAATGCCAGAATAATCTCCTTTAAAAATCGCTGTGTAAATAAAATGCATCAGAGCAGTCATGCTGCCTGACTTTAAAATGGTCCCACGCACGCAACAAGGCATCAAAAGGGGTGACATATCCCTGTGTTGAAAGATTCCTTCTATAACATGCGTCAGAGATCGGAGAATGCCAGCAAAAGAGGACAAACACGCCTTTGAACAGTACTCACTTGAGGCAACTGTCACAACTAACGGTAACTCTCATGCGCCTTTATTATAAAGATGGATAAGCTTTGAGGAGTTATTTTTAAAGTTAAAATTTATCTTTGCACATCACCAACGCACAAACCTCCTCTAGATTCTTGAAGTTGTTTTCGTTCGGACACGTTGTTGTAGTATCGTTACTTTTATTACATAAACTCTTGTAAATTATTACTTATGTAGTTTGTTTCCCTTTAAGCTGTTATTACACTTCCCATTCAATTTTAGAACTATATGACGAGAAGGTAGTCATTGTTAGGCTGACCTTACTCGTATGCAGTGCTTGCTGTGCCGTGGGTCCTATTATTGTCTTAAACTTAGAAGAAACAATAAAAGACCCCTGTTGCTGTCAGTGTCGTTCTCCGACTTCTTTACTTCATCACTAACCCGCTACTACATTTTGGTACCAGGAGTGGTGTTACTTTTCTGCTGTTTCTCTTCGCTGGAGGCAGTCTTTTACAGCCCGTTGGCTTCCGAAAGGAAAAGAAAAATAAGAAAGAAAACAGGACTGCTGTGCTGTACCCACAGGCCATTGCCTCACAGGTGCGTGCTGCTCTGCTATCCAGTCGGTAA
Organism: Lissotriton helveticus; assembly: GCF_964261635.1. Lineage (NCBI taxonomy): Eukaryota > Metazoa > Chordata > Amphibia > Caudata > Salamandridae > Lissotriton > Lissotriton helveticus. The sequence goes on along the minus strand of NC_136070.1, from coordinate 181,244,849 downwards.
AGCTTATCTACAGGCCTCAACTTTTTTTTCATGAGCCTCAACTGCCATTTTTGTTAAATTACTGCACGCGACTTGCCCAGAATTCTTATTCACACTGCCTTACCTCACTACGACTCAGCTCGTGCTCCTCTTGCGTGCACCTCTTTATTCAGCACGTTGCCATAGTAGCCTCTCTGACGTTGCCTTGGCTGTGTGAGCCCCGCTCTAGCCGTTGCCATAGAGACCCTTCCTCCTGTTTTCACAACGTGCGCTTCGCCCGCAGGAGATCTTCTCTACTCCTGCTTTGGCTGTGGGAGATCGCTCCGGCCGTTTCGACAGCAGGAGATCTCTTCCACCGCCTCTACCTCTGCTTCGGCTGTGGGAGGTCGCTTCAGCCGCTAATTCACTCCCTTGGTTTCCTGAACTTTTCCAGCTCCAGGAACACTGGATTTTTAAGCCCTTATGAGCTCTACTTGGCAGCCATCTTACGTGTGAACTTCATTTGCATTCCTATTTCATTTTCTTTCTTTATATATAATTACAGCATATACACTGTTCTATAATTGTATATAACTAAACTCTTTCATTTTTAGGCATCTAATTTTCAGTATAATTTTATCTACTTTTTACTTATGGCCTCATCAGACAATGCAATCCATTCTCTACCGCCATTCTTACAGAAACCTGGGAAACCAGTAATTAAGTGGAAACAATAGATTTTGAAAATTACTTAATGGGCATAGATGGTTTGAATTACATTCCTACAAGAAAAAACTCTTTACTCTATAATCATCTAGGTATTGCTGCACAGAATATTTTTGATAAATTACCTCCTCTTCTGTCACCAGGAGGTGACTGTGTTTAGAATGTCTATGTTGAAGCCAAGGAAAGGCTTAAAAACAGTTTTCAGAAGAACCTAACGGGCGTCTAGAAAGACACTGCGTTTTTTAAACGCTAGCAAGCTAGCGATGAATCTGTTGAAGAATATGTAGCTGCATTGTGTGTACTAGCCTCAACTTGTGAATTCCAAAATTGTGTAAATTAAGAGGTTTACTCAAAAATGGCTCTAATTTTAGACTGAAGAAATCAACAGTGATTTTACTAAAACCAAAGAACAAGTGGTCAAAGATTCCGCCTTGAGCACTTTCATTCCTGGTCACGAATGCTCTGTTATGTGGAGGCCAGCTTGAAAGGTATTGGAGCAGTGTTTAGACAAAAAGTTTGTAACGAAGAATTTACTATGGCTTTCACTTCTAAAAGTTGATCTGTTGCAGAAACAAGATATAGCACTTTAGAAGAGAAGCCTTAGCCTGTGTCTGGGCCGTCCCAAAGTTTAAGACATATCTTTGGGGCAGTCATTTTGTTATTTTCACTGATCACAAACCCCTGGTTTATCTGATACAAGGTGATGGTTAAGGAAAAGCATCTGCTCGACTTGTACGTTTATTATACAAACTGCAAGAGTATGACTTCACCATCAAGTACATACAAGGTAGTAAAGCCCCCGGCTCCAGTAATTAACGCAGTCCACAGGTGGCGGTATGAGTGTTGGACGCTGTTCTACTATTTTTACCTCTGCCGATGTGAGAGCATGCATGATGACATTTTAAAACTTGCTTCTTAATTTGCCTACTTGCACAACCAGTCCGCGGCTGATTTCAAAAGCGCGCTGGACAAGTTCATTTTTAATTGCCCATTTTTACCTGTACTTGTGACCGACGCATTGCCTGCACTTCATTGCCCTCGTGGTCCCGTTCCGCCCCGGCTTGTGCCGTTTGTTGCGGAGGACCAGTCCGAGGTGCGCACTTCCTGGAGGCTGACACCACTTCCGCCCTGCGCTAGTCCTGGCAGGTGAGCGGTCTAGTGGTCCCTCACCCTTTGTACTTAATGGGGACATGGAGGAAGCGCAGCGGACGAGCGCAGCGGGAGCGCCGACTTCGCGCCAAAGTCGCGCACAAGTCAAGCCCGTCTGCGCCCGTCCGCGCCAGTACGTGCCCAGGGCCCTGTCCCCCTGCCCCAACCCTAATCACTTATACCCGTACTGCTCTACTGCGGCTGCGTGGCCCCCCCTGTTCATCGAACTTTGTTCTTAACTGCCACAATGCTCCAACCTCCTGTCCTTCCTGCAACCTCTCATTGGATTCTGTTACATCTCGGACAGACCTCAAATCATCTACCTTTTGGAACACTCCCCCCCGGCGAAGCTCCCTTCCCTCCAAATTACCCAACCTTAGTCCCCCGTTGAAATTTATTAGTATTAATTGTCGTTCTCTCGCCAAACATAAGAGAGACATTTTTGACCTCTTACAGACAGTCAGCCCAGCTGCCATGTTTTTAACAGAAACATGGTTAAATGAGAGCTCCGGCCCTGACATCGCCATGGCTCTCCCCACAGACTACACCTATGTTGGGCGTAACCGCCCTCTTAAAGATGGCGGGGGAATTGCTATCATTTTCAGGAGAGAATTCTCCTGTAAATGGGAAGACCTTGAGTTCCCTAACTGCGAAGCTGGTCTGTTTAAGCTACTACTTACCCCGCATTTCTCTCTTACCGGCACGCTGATCTATCGTCCGCCTGGATCAGCGAGTAGCTGGGCCTCCTCCCTCCCTGACCTCATTGCCCCACTCCTTTCACAATCAAATAACTTTATGGTCGTTGGCGATCTAAATATCCATTTTAACTCTGCTTCGTGTATCATTGCCACCCGTCTTTTACAGGATCTCGGAGCCTTAGATCTCCATCTCCACAACTCTGATTCCACTCATAAGGCTGGCAACCTTCTGGACCCTATTATTTCTAACTTATCTACCATTTCGTACCAATCTTCATTGCAAGTCCCTTGGTCGGACCACTTTCTCGTAAATTTCTCTATTGAAGTGGCTTCTTCCAGCCCACCTGCTCCTACCCTCCCCCATAAAGCCAGCAGAAATTGGAAACGCCTGGACACCGCCAAATTTAACTTGTGTCTCATTAATTCAATGCCTCCTGTGTCTGGCAGTTTGTCTACCAGGGAACTACCCTCGGTTAAACGGTGGTTGACTAGTGCCTTAGATTTTTGTCTTCCATTGCAAAAAAACAAATCTCATATCCACCATCCACCAGCTCCCTGGTTTACGGACGCCCTCCGATTGGAAAAATCCAAATGTAAAAAATTGGAACGCTTATGGCGCTCACACTACGATGCAGGCCACAAAGCAGAGTATAAGGCCGCTCTTAAAACTTACCACACTTTGTGTGATTGTGCCAGAGCCTCCTTTGCGAATACCACACTCCTCACGGCACAGAACAGACCTAAGGCCCTATTTAAAATGGTGAAAGAGTTGTCAGGTGCATCTTCCGTTCCTAAAGCCCCCTGTCTTGACACCCCCCAGTGTGAAGCTCTTGCCAAATTCTTTGTTGAAAAGATTGAGAAAATCTATGACACTTTCAAATCTCCTCCGGTGTCCCCTCACCCCGTCCCTACTTTAGGTACTTTATTTCATGGTACCCCCCCTTGCTCCACTTCCGTGCCTCCGCAACTCCTCGCTTGGGAGCCCATTTCTCCTCTACTTTTAAAAAAGTATCTACAGGACATACAATCTGGGTCCCCCCTTGATCCTTTGCCTCCCCAAGTCCTGGGCTCTCTGGATCCAGCCATACTTCTGATTATTCTCAAGGTTTTGAATGCCTCCCTCACTGAAGCTAGCATTCCCAATGATTGGAAACACGCTATGGTGGTCCCATTATTAAAAAAGGCCAACTTAGATCCTAATAATCCATCCAATTTTCGACCTATTTCTTTACTTTCATGTTTTTCTAAAATCTTGGAGAAACACGTTAACTCGTTGCTTAGTTCTTATGTGGAAACTTCTAACTTTCTTCATGGCTCTCAATCCGGGTTCAGGGCCGGTTTCTCGACCGAAACCACTCTCCTTGGCGTGTCAGAATCCATCAGGCAAAGGGTGGACAACGGGGAGACCGTGGCACTCATTTTATTGGATCTGAGTGCCGCATTTGACACCGTCTCCCATTCCATCTTATTGTCCACCCTGAGAGAGGTGGGTATCGAGGGCACCGCCCTGGCCTGGCTCTCTGACTTTCTCTCCAATCGCACGTTTCAAGTTTTTTCCTCTACTTCTGTCTCTTCTACTTTTCCTTCCAATCACGGTGTTCCCCAAGGTTCTATTCTTAGCCCCCTGTTTTTTAATTTATATGTGAGACCTCTTGCTTTCTTGGCAGAACAGGCAGGTCTCTCTATTTATTCCTACGCTGATGACACTCAGGTCATCTACTCCCCTTCTACTAATAAGCATCTCCCCTCTTCCTCCCTTCAAGCTGGTCTTAAACAGATCTCGGCATGGATGTTGGAGCACAAATTAAAACTAAACGGGGAAAAAACTGAACTTCTCCTGTTTGGCCATGACATTCCACTCTGGGGCCCACAACATTGGCCACCGGAGATGGGCCCTCTCCCCACCCCAACCTCTTCTGCTCGTAATCTTGGCATCCTCCTGGACAACCAATTATCCTTCAGGCAGCACGTCGTGAAAGTTTCCGCCACCTGTACCACCATCATCAGGTGGCTTAGGAAAATCTCGTGGATGCTGCCTGCCGACACCCTGAGAACTGTAGTCCAGGCTCTTGTCATCTCTCGCCTGGACTATGGCAACATCTTACTTTTGGGTGCCTGTAAGGAGGTAACGAAGAAGTACCAGGTAGTACAAAATATGGCTGTTCACCTTATTTGTAATCTACCCGCCAGATCCTCAGCCTCGTCCCATATGCGTAAACTACATTGGCTGAGGATCGAGAGCAGGGTCAAATTTAAGGCACTATGCTTCATGCATAAAATAATTTCCGGAAAAGCTCCTCGCTACTTATCTGCTCTGGTTCAGCACTATCTTCCACCACGTACGCTTAGGTCCTCTACCCAGAACAAGTTCCGGATTCCGCGCATCAAGAGAGCAAAAATGGGAGGGCGCTCCTTTTCCTTCCTGGCTCCCTCTCTTTGGAACTCTCTACCCCCCCCTCTGCGCTCTGAAAAGTGCTTCCTTACCTTCCGCAAGGGAATTAAGACCTGGCTTTTCGACCTGTAAAACTGCTGACTGGACTCTCCCACATTTTGCATACTGCTATTACTCCCAGCGCCGGGAAACCTACGGGTAGCTGTGCGCTTAAGAAATGTAATAATAATAATAATAAAGATTTCCGAGCAGACTGCCTTTCCCGGTTAGCTTTACCTTCTACTGATGATTATGAATGTTTGGTAGCAGCTATTGATGCAGCATCCTTATCTAATGGAGTAATTTCAGAGAATGATTGGGTAAATGCCACTGCTCTTGATACTATTCTTAAAAAAAGTTTTCAAGTACATCACAAAAGGATGGCCCCCGTTTCGTAATTTACCTAATGAGTTGAAGCCATTTGCCCTAGTAGCCTTTGAGCTATCTGTTAAAAATGACCTCCGTACAAGAAATGGTTGTTTTATCCTGCCTTCATCTCCAAGACAAAATCTTATTCATATTGCACATGAGGGACATTTGGGCATCACTGCTACCAATAAAAAATGAAGAGAGAATTACTGGTGGCCCTCCATGAATGCACAGGTTTCCTCAACAAGCATTGGAAGGCCACTCAAAGTCCCCTTCATCCAGTTCCTTTACCCAAGAACCCTTGGATGAAGGATGAGTTAGATTTTGCTGATTCTTTCAATCTCTTACCCACCTGCTGCGTTTATTAGTAGCTGTAGACTACTGTTTACAAATGGATTTACTTTTCATTTGTTGAATCAACTACTACTCAACCTGTTATAAGTTTCCTGAATGGTGTTTTTTCGTGGGAGGGTACTCTCAAAGAACTGGTAACTGATAATGGCACCCATTTTGATTCAGCATCCATGAAAACAATTCTCACTGATTGTGATGTTAAACACATTCAAGTTGCATTATATAACCCTTCAGCTAATAGACTGGTGGAGAGGGCTAACTGTTTTCTGAAAAAAGGCATTCAGACAGCTCTTTCTTCTGGTATGGATGTTAAATTATATCTTGAAGGAAAAGTTAATGCCTATCATGTATCTCTACATTCTACTACTGGTTCTACTCCCTTTGAATTGCTAAGGGGGAGAAAATGTAGATCTAAGCTTTTACCATCTTGGCTAGGACTGCAATCCGATCTCCCAAACAAATAAGTTACTTCTGCTTCTCCTATGCTTAACAAAGTATGTTTGGCACAGGAAAAACAAAAACAGTATTTTGACAAAGTTAAACAAGTTAGTGACAGGGATTTTGCTGTAGGTTTGTGGGTCCTTGTTAAAAAAACCTACAAGAGTTAAAAAAGGAGAATCCAAAATTTAAAAAATAAAAAAAAAATAAAAAAAAAAAAATAAGGGGGAATCCATGTTCACTATTCCGTGTAAGATTGATAAGACAGGAATGAGTGCTGCTTTATTGCTGGGAAGGGGATGGTGGAACAAGAGCAGACTGGTGCCTATTTCTGACATAAAGGCTGAAATTTAGAAGAGGTTGGTACCATGTGTTGAAAGTGATTCTATCCTTTTTGAGTCTCCCAAGACGCAACCCAGACATTTTGAGCCTCATATGAATTCTCATCACTTTGTGCCTGATTCTAATAATCCGTCTTGTACCTGGTACTTAAGTGTTCCTCATACATGCAATGATTTTTCCTCCCCACGTTTTTCACAGGTATTGCCTAAAAAAAGGATTTCAAGATTATCTGCACGTTTTGATGTCTTTGTTCTTACTTCATTTTTGTGGGGAGGGAGATGATGTATTATCGTCACTTTTATTACATGAAATATTGTACATTATTATTTCTTTATTCTTATTTAGTTTGTTTCCCTTTAAGCTTTGTATTCTGTTACTACGCTTATATTCCATTTTGGAACTATGTGACAAGAAGGCAGTCATTGTTAGCCTGACCTTCCTCCTATGCAGTGCTTGCTGTGCAGCAAGTCCTATTATCCTCTTCTACTTAAAAGAAGCAATAAAAGACCGCTGTTGCTGCCACGGTCGTTCTCAGACTCCTTTCCTTCATCGCTAACCCGCTACTATAGTAGTCTTTAATTCTTGGTGTGTAACCTACAACGGCTCATTTTTTCTTCACTGCCACAAGCCTTTGTTCTATGCTTTCTTGTTTTTTACAAAAATGAACAATTCCAATAAATAATTGTCGCCAAATTGTGACAAAAGAAAGTCATGAACATGTAAGTTATCAACAAGTTTAATTGACAACACAGGCCTGCTAGCAGGAAAGAGGCGAGCGTGGCTCAGCAGGCAAAATAAGTGGGTCATCTGAGCCCAACATTCTATTACATCATTTATATACCAGCTAAAGATTCTAAAATGACATAACAATAAGACCATCATGTTAGTAAGAGTTTAGAAAGCAAAACAACTATGAGTCCAATTAAGTACACTGTAAATATATGACAAATGTAATATACAACAGTGAGTCTGACCTACGGTATGCTGCTCTCAGCTTGCATGTTTTCTCACCAAATTATCATTCTAGTGATTTTTTTGGTCTTCGCCATCTAAGTCATTTTTCTATGGTCATGCATTAGGCACGCTCTTAGCCCTGTTTTGTAGAGAGGTGCAGCAATCAGTTTTAAGCATGACCGCAATAAAAGGGTACTTTCTGGAGGCATGCGTAATGTGGACCTACTGCTCCCACGCCTGCTGAGATGCATTTCAGCCTCATTCACACCCTTCTTAAAAGGACAAACTCCCTGGCCAAAGTGTTCTGATGGTTGACACAGGAGCACCCGGTACAAATGAGCTGCTGCAGGCCGCGTGTCACCTAGAAGACGAGAGAGATCCTATGAACACCTGGAAGGGGATGAGTCGTGTGCGGAAGACCCTGATCCCCCGCAGGGAGACTGAGCTACAGAAGACCCTGAGGCCCCACCGGCAGAAGGCTTGTAAGCAGACTTGCTCCAGCAACAAGGAGGACGGCGTGATGTCGAAGATAGTGTTCCCCCACAGAGAGAACTGCGATTCAGAAATATCTTTACTAGGTTACTCATGCCCCCACCAAGGCAAAACTGAATTGCAAGACTCGCACCCTTTCAAGAGACTGATCTGCACGAAAGTCTGTTCCCCTACACTGTAAGTGTGTCTGTTGCAGGATACACGATGCATAGAAAGTGTCCCTTCACACCCACACCCTTCCCACCTATAAACATATTTTCTTTTCGAGCTGCCAGTATTCCAACAGCTGTATATGTATCCTTCACACACTTTGAGGCAAAATGGTACTTACAGTTAGCATGTGTGACAAGCAATTTTTAATTTTTTTTATTTTCTTTATTGGCATTTTCTTTAATTCAACATTAATAAAATGGACATTTGCAAGCAATGGAAGCAAGTTCTTGATACAATTTTCATACAGAGGCATTGATAATTGCAGCAGTGATACATGTGTCAGTATTTTATACTTCTCAAATCCCCCATTTGGCAAGCAATTTTGTGTGTTCTGCAGAGAGGCCAAGGATTGGATGAGCAAGTAGTCTGTATATAATTATAACCCACTGGCATGGTCTGTGAGAAACTCACAGTCTTCAGCCTCAACTTCGGAGCTCACAACTGTGCTCTATAAACACCTTCCAACAGGACTGGACTGAGAACACAAAATGGCCCTGGCAATTAAGTTGGACCGGCCACACGGGGCTGTGTGGTGCTGATGGGAAGCACTACTGCTGCTCCTTTTGGTACACGGGCCGATATTGCAGCACTTCTGCAAAACTGCCCCATGTACCAAAAACAGCCCCCGTCGGTCCAGAACTGGCCCCTACCCTTCCAGCCCACGGGGAAACGCCTGGTGCCCGCTACAGTTAATCCGGCCCTGCCTCCCAACAACCTCAACTAACCCAGCCATCTAAAAGCAACTCTATACCGAGTTTGCGCTACACAAGAGAATAGCTGCCAACTGTAATATTTTTGCCGGGACAGTCCCGGCAAGTTGGAGATTGTCCCGGGTAATTAACAATCCCAGGACAGTCCCAGCAATTGCACTTCCAGCCCTGCCAAGTGTGACACATCTAGCATTAGTAACGCATTTTAAGTCACTGTACCGCATTACCGCAAGTAAAAGGACTGTCACACAAATCAGCTTCTTAAAAAAGCTGAGTGGATTACCTCTTTTACAACAGCCACAGCAGCCAACGGATGTTCAGTTAAGCTTCAACTGGGCTGCTGGTTACGCTGATTGGACTGTTGTTGGTTGCATTACGCAGCACAGGCTACCTGCCTACCGCACCCTAGTACTATTGGTCTGCATTAGTAGTATGCACGAGCGTTCAGTCGTAAGGCCTGCTGGCCACCACAACTAGCATTACTGCTGTCAGGCGGCTTGTGCAGTGTTAGTGCGAATATATGATTATACCACGCTTACAATTACCACGCATGGCTTTACCACGCGAATTTTACATCGCAAGTGGCTTTACCACGCTGGTATTTACAACGAAGGACTATACCACGCGTAAAAAACGTCTTACCTGCACGTCTTTCACCAGCAGCCCTTACTTCCATCCACCATGGAAACAAACGTCAAACACGTCTACCAAAATAAAAAAAGGACTGCTATTTTGACGTAAACGGCACGTCTTTGGCGGAGGCTTTTTCCTTATACTTTAAAAATAATGTGCGTTTTTTTTATTTATGTAAACTGCTTGTTATTTTGGGGGGGGAGACCCCCCAGCCCCCCCGACCCCCCCCCCCAACCCCCCCAAGCCCACGCAGAACGACTGGAAGGAATACCACGTCTCTCCCCAACCCACGCAGAATGTACTTGCGTGGTAAAGACGGTCGTGGAAGGCACCCGCGTTGAAAAAACATTTACGTGGTAAGTGTAGTGTGGTAAACGTTATGCGTGGTGATGCCTTCGGAGTAAATGATGTTTCCCGATAGTGCATATGAAAGAAGTTCAGCAGTCACCTAATTTGTGAAGTGACAGTGACTAAAAGGCTCCGGTCAGCGCAAACAGGAGCATATTTTTTATTTCAATTTCCTGCAGCAGCAGCAGCACAGGCCACCAAGAATTGCTGCTGCCGGAACTAAATGAAAAGACAAGGAGTGTCATACAGGACCTCCTCGACACCTGCTGACTTGCCCTGCTTTTGGGTGGTAGGCGGGGGCTTGGCTGTGTCGGGTGTCTAAAGGCACAGGGTATGACACTGAAGACAGCGTGCCCCACGCTATGCCCTCTTCACCCTGACTTCAGTCTACAGCTCAGCTGCAGATTACATGCGATGCAGTAGTGACCAGGGGCGGCTGGTGACATTTGAAAGTGGTGAGGCGTAAATACTGCACTGTGGCGAGAGAACGAGCCCAAACCACTTATGAGGGGTTCCGGGGGTCTCCCCCGAGAAAATTTTGAAAAAAAGAGTGGGCAAATGTTGCATTCTCAAGCAAATTTGAGAAAGAAAATAGGTGGCTTGGCGAACACATCTCTGGAAGTAGCCAGACAAGTCTCTTTGCACTTGCACAGATATATCACTCTCCCTGCATTGACATGTGGAGAAGTGTGGCTCAATGGTTAGAGCAGGCAGACCTTGATGCAGAGCTCTGGCCAGGGACCAGGGTTCGATTCCCGCCTCGGCGGGTCTCTGGCTCATTAATTCCCCTGACTGGATATTCTCGCCTCAGTGCCTGTTCTGATCATGGGTCCCACGCTGCAACTCTGGGCAATAGCTTGCTTAGTCTCCACAACGGCCCCAAAAGCGCTGGGATGCCTGGCTGCACCTGGGGGGTGCCCAGAAGTGGACATTTCTCAGGAAAGCCAGGAAGGGTTCCTAAGCGGTATACCGACAGCGCCGGGACACCTCCGGTGGAGGTAGCTGTGCGCTTTACAAATTCCGACATTTACATTTACATTTACCCTGCACTCATAGACCCATTACTCGCCCTTCTCTGACAGATCACTAAGCCAGCATTCACCCATCCACACCACTCACCCTGGACTCACACAGGCACCCTGCTCACTGTCGGAAAGACAGATAATGGACTGTCCTAGTCTGATTATCAAAGCTTTTTCTGAGACTAGTATCTTACTCCTGTCTCCTGCCTTTCATGTGAATTACATCTGAACGTTAGAGCCTGATTCACAAATCCGTCTTCCGGTAGTGAGCACTATTCCTCCTGAAATTGTATGGGTTTCACACGGATAATTAAGTGGGCCTAAATATAAAGCCATTTAACATCACTATTCTGAAAAACCATCGCACACAAATTAGTTTGCAAAACTGCACTTTGACAGATGGCCACCAAATTTCAGATTTTCTGTTGCACGTCGTTCTCGAAATAGGAACAACAATGCGATATGCGTCAGAACTCTACACAAACACACTGCTATTAACTGGATGCATGACATTGATAGTAATGGCCTTATTTGTTTTTCCAGCTGCAGTAAACAGTTCACAAACTTTGAAAGCGCTTTTAAACTAAATCTGTCTTAAACCTGTTCCTTTAGTCTATGAAATCCCAGCAGCAAGATTCACACTTGCATACGCGTGGGACGGGGGGGGGGGGGGGAGGGGGGGGTTGCGGGAGCGGGAGGTTATTAGAATACATTTAAAAAATCCTACCTGAGGTCCCGAGCAGGTCCACGCTGTCCCGGGTCCGTTGGCGCCACTACAGCCCCTCGCTCTCAGCCAATCCTGGCGCTGCCAGCAGCGCCAGGGCATGGCTATTCTTCGCCCGGAGCATGGGCATGCGCAAACAACTCAAAACACAAGTGCGCATGAGTGGGCACGGTGCGAAAATTCGCCCTCCGTCCCCACTCATGCGCATTTGTGTTGTGCTGCTGCCTGTTGCCCCCACTGTCTGACAGTCATGTCAGTCAACATGACGTCGGACCGCCCACCGAAGGGGTGCGCAGTCCGACGTCATGCTGACTGACATGATTGTCAGTTCTCCATCGGCGTCTTTGAACTTAAGTAAACTGAGTTTACTTAAGTTCAAAGACGCCGAGGGAGCAGCGGGCGGGGGGCTACGCCCCCACACCCCAATGGACGGACCGCGGCTGGTAGTGACGCCACAGACTGCAGCTGAGCTACAGTGACCAGGCCAAGCAGGAGGAGGTATTTTCCCGCACTGTCAGTGTTTCCGTTGGTAAGTCAAAGAGATTGTGTTGTTTAATGTTCATGCTGTAGATAGATTGGAGTTTTGTCTAGACCAGTGCAAGTTTTGACTCACCAGGGTTAATTGTGCCTTCTGCAAAAGGTGTGTATCATGCATATCACAGAACTTAAAGTTGCTAAAAGGAGTTAGTTTGGGTACAAATGTATTCTTATAAGTAAAGCTAACTCCAACCACTGTGGTACGTTTTACACCTGAGTTTCTACATCTCCATACCAACAACCTTAAAATACACTGCCTCCTCGTATCCGTGACATGTGACTCCTACACCTTGTAATCCTCATTGTTTTTTTAACAGTTCCTAGACTGATTTACACACATATGATTCATTGTCTTTCTGTAATGTCTCTGTGATGTTAAATGCGCTGACACCCTGTACTGGTATGAGCAGAGCTATAAAAACAAATTAAAAATCTGTGACAGACTGTGGAAAGATGAGGGGCAAGATGAGGGGCACTGTTAGCCAGCGGTTGTGAGGGAAGCCATGGAGAACAAGGTCATGCGGCAGCAAAAAGATTGTTGCACTGGGCGCCATCTTCTGGTCCTGTGAGAGTTAGTAAGTATTGTCGGTCACTGTGCTATTTGAGGTTGATAGTTTTGTCCAGTTGGGAAGGTGGTGTTATGGGTCTTGACTGTATGTATGTATGAACTTTAATAGCACATTGCTTATTTTATAATGCAAGTGACAATCCATGACAGTATTTTAAGTAGGCAGAGTTAAATTATGCTAATGATGCGGGTTGGACGGAGTAGGTGGAGCTTTGAGGCAGTGGGTGTGGTAAAGTTTCAAGTGAGTAATTGATAGCTGGGCTGCAAATTCTATGTCAGGACCGGAGGCTCTGATTCTGCTTCTCATTTCTTTACTAGGCAATGCTCAGCAGCCAATCAGAAAACAGTAAAGAAAAATAACACTACAATACCCATGAACACTCTGGGTATCAGCTGACAACCATGGAGTAACCACTATAAAATGTCCACTAGAGAATACCATATCCTCTTTCTTTGCTGCACCTCAGCCAGTTAAGTGATTTGCCTTCCTACTGTGTTGTTTTGCTATTTGCATTTACTTGCTTTATTGCCATGTGTTTCTTTTGAGTGCCTACCTTGTTTCGGTTACTGCGCTGTTCGCGCTCTGCCCGCTGTGGTGCTGTTTCAGCTTATTATTGTGCATTTGCGCTAGTCGTGCTTCCCGCTTTCTCTTTTCTGTTGCCCTTCATGTTCTGTTTCCTTTTGGCTGTTCTCGTGACAGGGAGCGTGCATTCGCCTCCCCGGGTTTGGGCGCTTGGCACCCGCGCTTATTCTTGTGGAGTGGGAGACTGAGGCTGAAAGGCGACGTGCGTTGCTCGCGTAGTCCTTTCTTCATTGTAATTCAGGCGGCCGTTACCCCGCTTGCGCCGCGGCCATTTTGTTTGTTTACTTTGCTAACGAACATCGTATTTTGCAGCGCGCGAGCAGCGCTATCAATGCTATGTGCCCACAGCCTGATTCTAGCCTCAAATTACGTCCAACTGGCACAATATACTGTTGGGCTGAATAATAGAGCATAGGCTTTGCCTAGAGTGGCCTCCTTATTGGAAAGAACTCCCTCCACACTTAATTGACTGCAATTCAGGTTGCTTGTACCTGTTGTTTTGGCTTGCCTTAGGGGTTTTGCCACTCCCCCATTATTCTTGCCTTTGGCATTTTGATTGACAGTGTTGTTCCTTCTTCTGGTGGGCGTTATTAACACCTTTGGTGTCATTATGGCTGAATATTATGAGTAAGATGAATATTATTATGATGATGAAGGGGCCTCTGGCTCCATGGAGCAAGACTTGGTTGAAGCTCTTGACGAAGGTGTTCAACATTCCGTGAATAAGGCGCTGGTGCGCTATTGCACCTTGAAACGTCATCTGTCCTATTATGCTTTGCAGCAGGGCTGGCTACCTACGCCTTCAGGGCGTTCTTCTTCCGCTAAATCTTAAAAAAATCCTCATAAGTCTGACTGTGTGAAACTTGCCAAGGCTCTTTCTTCTGAGCATTCCTATGGTTAGTCTTCTACGGAGGCTCTGACCGCTCATGCTCGCCAAGCGGATGATGGTGACACATCTTCTACCTCTTCTTCAGATCATGACGTCTCTCCTCCTCCTTCTAAGAAGTCTTGTAAAGAGCATTTTTTGATGCGCCATCACACCCCCAGCTCCTTACATTTTACCCTACAGACATTGTGCACCCTAATACTTCCTCTTGGCTACCGTCTCCGGAAGTGACAGAGTATGTCCCAAATCATATTCGTCAACCATTTGAGAAAGACGTGCGGACCCGTCTTCGGTCAGAATATCCACGGTCTGATTTGGCAGTCAAGTTGGCTGACACTCCTGAGGTAGATCCGACTATGGTGACATATCTTAAAAAATATGCTAAGGATCCTCAAAAAAGGTATTGACAGAGCTTGGCGCTCGTGTCAAGACAAATTATTAGATTTACTGGGTCCTCTCACAAAAATTTTGGACTCAGGCTTTCAGGCCAAAGAGTCTTCCACTGTCATTGACCTGGATGAATTGGTTGGGTGGTCTCAGAGGACAACTTGCCAATTGAGAAGTGCCAATTGTGCTATGTCCTGTGAGCGTCGTCGCTCTATTCTGTTAAAGTTGGACCCCAAAATGTCAGAGCTGTCTACTTCTGAGTCTGGTCCTTTAGCTCAGGGTTTATTGTTTGGGTAGCCTTTTCTCAAAGAGTTAGCTAAATTTGTGGCCACATTTAGTGGGCTTGACAAGGTTCAGTCTTCCCTTAGACGGGCTTTTCGCCCGTTTTTTGGGCGGGCCGGACGATATAGGGGACGATCATTCTGCCCTGGGTTTAACCAGAATACCCAGCGTGGCTAGCAGTCCCATCGTGGAGGAGGTCAGGATTCCGGCACCTCCCGCCAAGGAAGACACCAATTCAAAAAAGGACGCTATGCTGGTAATCAAGGAGGACATCAAGATTCCTCAAATTCAAGTGAGCTTGATCTCGGTCTCAGAGGTCGTGTTGGGAGGCAAAATTCCATTTTTTCTACCAAATTGGCGTCTGATCTCGATTGATCGATTTATGCATGGGTGTTGGAGACTGTCAAGGGTTACAAGGTAGAATTCTACAGTTGTCCGATTCAATCCCATCCTCCTTTGCCCCTGTTTTTTTCCCTTCATGGTCAAGAGGTAATTTCTGCAGAAATTGATTCTCTTCTTACAAAAGGGGCCATAGTCCGGACTTCTTGTCACCCTCAGGGCTTCTCCAGCACCGTCTTTCTGGTCCAGAAAAAAGGGGGCGGTTCCAGACTAGTTCTCAATCTCAAGGATTTCAACAGATTGGTAGTGTACCGCCACTTCAAGATGGAGGGCATCCATCTTTAGAGAGATCTTCTTCAGGAAGGGGACTGGATGGTCCATCTTGATCTGAAGGATGCGTACTTGTCGATTCCCATATACAGTCCTCACCGTCGGTTTCTGCAATTCCAATGGCAGGGAGTCTGGCTCGAGTACAAAGTCCTCCCTTTCGGCCTCTCGTCAGCACCCTGGTGCTTCACGAAACTTCTGAGGCCAGTCGTGGAATCTCTGCGAGCCTGGGGTGTACGTCTGATAATCTATCTGGACGACATTCTCATCATGGCTCATTGACCTCGGCTGTTGAGGACTCATTTGGAGTGGTCAACAGATCTATTACAGTAACTCGGCTTTCTGGTGAATCCTCAGAAGTCTGTTTTCATTCCCTCTCAATCGATGGAATTCCTGGGTTTCCTCATCAATTCCCTCTCTTGCCAACTCCTCTTGCCCAATCAGAAGATCAGATCTATCAAGAGGGAGTTGAGATTGATTTTATACAAACAGATTGTGTCGTTGGGGTCGGTAGCTCGGATTGTCGGTCTGTTAGCTTCCTCGATCCAAGCCATCTTCCCAGGTCCTCTCCATTACCGAGCGCTTCAGCGACTCAAAATCCGCCATATCCAGAA
This sequence comes from Lissotriton helveticus, assembly GCF_964261635.1. NCBI lineage: Eukaryota > Metazoa > Chordata > Amphibia > Caudata > Salamandridae > Lissotriton > Lissotriton helveticus. Next base: position 181,228,765 of record NC_136070.1, on the reverse strand, counting down.
AGGCCTCCAGTATTCAGATCAGATTCCTCTTTTTGAGGACGCGAGGTGGAAGATAGTGTCGTGGTTGGAACACATGGAGTCTTGGAATGGGCGAGCCCTGTTCGGAGTGTCCCTGGAGGTGGAGATAGAATCGGACGCCAGTCAGTGGGGTTGGGGAGCCTATTGAGGTCAGATGTCCACGGGAGGCCGTCGTCTCAGGAGGATTTGTCTCTCCATATAAATTGTCTGGAGCTTCTGGCAGGATCTTTTGCGATTCATTGTCTGTCTCCGCGCATGACAAACTGTTTCATACTCCTCCGTATGGACAATGTGTCAGCGGTTCGGTATGTCAACACATTAGGGTGGACGAGGTCCAAGATTCTGGCAGAAATCGCCAAGGATTTTTGGCACTTTTGTCTTCAGAGGAACATCACAAATATTGTATCTTCCAGGTCGCAACAATCTAATTGCAGACTGGAATTCTCATCACCTCTGAGTTTTCAGCGATTGGAGGCTTCATCCTCAAGTATTCAGGTCCCTGTCCCGGTTCTGGAATCAGTGCCAGATCGATCTGTTTGCCTCTCGCCTCAACACTCGCTTCCCCTGTTTTTCAGTTGGCGTCCGGATCCGGAAGCCCTGGCCACGGATGCATTTCTGCAGATCTAGCCATCTCACCTGTGTTATGCCTTTCCCCCGTTTGTAATTATCCCCAGGGTCTTGGCTCGCATGAAGCATTATCATTCAGAACTGATTCTGATCACTCCTCTTTGGAGGACTCAGGCTTGGATCCCAGTTCTTCTGGAAAAGAGTTGTGCAGTGCCGCTCCTTCTTCCCCAGTGGTGGAATCTGTTGCTAGACCCTCTCAACAACCTGCATCCACTGATAGAGTCAGGTCAACTTCTTCTGGTTGCGTGGCGGGTTTCGGTGATCGCTGGCAAATCTCAGGCCTTTCGCGAGATGCTACCAGATTTATTAGCGAGGCTTGGTCTCCCAACACACACAAACGTTATGCCGCAGCTTAAAGACTATGGTGTAGTTGGTGCGATCAACGGGAGGTGGATCCCGCTTCAGCTGATGTATCTTTAATTCTGAATTTTCTGGCATCAATTTTCTTTACTTCTTCCGGTCCCGCTTATAGGACGGTTAATAGTTTTCGTTCTACCATTTCTGCCGGCCATGTTAATATCAATGGCAAACCTGCTGGTGAGCATCCTTTGGTTTCTAAGTTACTCAGGGGTATCAGGTTGGTAAAGCCACCTTGTCCGGAGTATATTGATTTATGGGATGTTTCCATTGTTTTGCGATTCTTGGAAGCTTGGCCAGCCAATGTTTCTTTATCCCGCAAACAACTTTCGGCAAGTTTGACTATGTTATTATGCCCGGTTTCTTGCAAACGCATTTCCGTATTCATACACTGGATCTTGCAGGTCGTAGATTTTCACCTGACGGAGTTACTTTTGTTCTCTCCAGACGTACTAAGTGTAATACGACCTCGGTTAGTTACCCGTCTTTTCCTAATAATCCGAAATTTTGTGTGGTACAATGTATTAAGGATTATGAGGTAAGTACTGCTCCATTTCGACAAGATATGCATGGTCAATTGTTGATTGCTTTGCAAAAGCCTTTTCGTCCTGTGACTCCAGCTACCTTGGCAAGATGGGTAAGATGGCTGATGAATGAGGCTGGTATTGACATTACGAAATTTGGTGCACATTCAGCGCGTCGGGCCATGGCTTCAAAAGCTTTTTCAATGGGAGTGAGTTTAATTGATATTATGAAGGCAGCGGATTGGTCGACTAATTCTATGTTTAAAACCTTTTATTTATTATAAACCAATTGTAGATATTGCATCTGTTGTGATGGGGTAGCTTTGAACAAGCATAATCGGTTACTGAAGTAAAGGACATAGTGAGGGTTTTTGAGAATTTTTTTACAAAAAGCTTTATGACGAGGAGAGCGGCGTGAAGACTCAGAGACGAGAGTATCCGGATAGCGGACCACGGTTGGATGAGGCAGCCAGGGAAGACCTTGATAAAGATAGAACACTGAGCAAGGTTGTAGCCGCACTACATGAATTAGCCCCTGGCAAAGCTTCAGGGCCAGTTGGGATACCTCTCGAGGTCTACAGAGCGATAGAATCGGAGATTGCCCCATTATTGGTTGATCTGTTTAATGGTATAATGTATTCAGGGGTAGTCCCAGATTCATGGAAAGAAACCAATATAATAATATTTCATAAGAAGGGTAAGCCATGTGAGAAACCGGGGTCCTATCGCCCAATATCATTAATTAATTTGGATGTAAAACTGTACTCCAAGATATGGGCGAAGAGGTTGAGCAGGATTATTGGGGGTCTGGTATCCCCGTGGCAGCATGGATTCGTCCCAGGGCGTGGTACGACAGACCATATAAACAGAGCAATAACACTGTTTGACGCCCACGCTGCCACGGGGGGGGGGGCAATGGCCATGATCCTGCTCGACGCAGAGAAGGCCTTTGACCGTGTGGTCTGGAGCTTTCTCTGGGATATTTTGGCCGGGAGAGGCTTTGGTGAAAAAATTATTAAAGCTTTAAAAGCCATGTATGTAGATCCTACAGTGAGGGTTACGGTGATGGGTGAGAAATCGAACAAAATTGATCTAAAGAGAGGCACTCTTCAGGGGTGTCCCTGTTCACCCATTCGGTTTTCACTTTATATAGATCCCTTAATAAAGGAAATTCTCGAGTGCCCCCGGATACCCCCTGTGATCTTTAATGGGTATACCCATAAAATTTTGGCTTACGCCGATGATCTGGCGGTGATCACCACGAATCCACAGCAAGCGCTTCCGGTTCTGGTTCGGATGGACTTCGGTCATAGTTCCGGATACCTTTTGAATGAATCTAAAACACAGATTATCTGCTCAAAAAATATCGTCAAATCTGATTCTAGATTCGTTGATTCTGCCATTTATTTAGGGGTCAAAATTAATGCTTCAGATGATCGAATTATTGAAGAAAATTATTTATTAAAGGGGCTTTTAAAGCGCCTGGTGACGCCTCCCGGCGTGTCCCCGCGCTGTGGAGAGAGAAACTTAACCAACTAAGGGAAAGGTGGCGGTTAGAGGGTAAACAGATGTGTCTTAAGCAGTTTCCTGAAAGAGGCCTCATTATTTTCTAGCCTAATGGGAGTAGGGAGGGTGTTCCATTTCCTGGCCGCAATAGTGCGGAAGGACTTTCCACCCATCCTTGCTTTTTTCACGAACGATGTTTTGAGCAGCCCCATTCCCTTAGAACGAAGGGACCTATTCGGCTCATAAGGTAGGGCTAGGTCGGACAGATAGGAGGGGGCTTTTAGATGGATAATCCTATGGCACCACAGGAGAGCTTTAAATAGTATCCTCTGCCCAATAGGCAGCCAGTGCAGGGAGGCCAGGGAGGGTTTAGAGGGAGCCCTACGAGGAAGTCTTAGCACTAGACGTGCAGCTGAATTTTGCAGAACTTGTAACTTCCTGATGTTTTTGTGCGATGTTCCCAACAGCAGCACATTGCCATAATCTATACGGGAGGTAATAAGTGCCTGAGTCATGGTACGCCTGGAATTCAGCGGGAGCAGGTCCAGGGTGCGGTTGAGAGTTTTCATGACTCCAAAGCACTTACCTACCGTTTTTTTGACATGGCTGTCGTAGGAGAGCTTGTTGTCTATCCAGACACCCAAGTTCTTAGCTTCCTGACTAGGAGTAGGTACAGGTCCTAAGCAGGAAGGCCACCAGTCTTTTGTCCACATTGTCTCTTTTCCTCCAATTACGAGTACCTCCGTTTTTGTACCGTTTAATTTGAGGCAGTTTTCGTTCATCCATCTTGCAAGTTCACTCATGCAGGATTTGAAATTATCGGCCTCAGAGTAGGGAGCTTGAGATAGAGAGATCAACAGTTGAGTATCGTCGGCGTAAGAGACTAGCTCTACGCCGAACGATTGAACAACTTCTGCCAGAGGGGCCATGTACAGGTTGAACAGGGTAGGGCTCAGGGCAGAGCCCTGAGGCACCCCCTTCCCAATGTCATATTGTCTGAGAGGAAGGTCCCTCTTTGGACCTGAAAGCTTCTGTTGGTGAGAAAAGCTTTCAGCCATCCCAGAGCCTCTTTGGTGACACCCGCCCGGTTTAGACACTGTAGCAAGGTGAAATGAGCTACAGTGTCAAACGCGGCGCTGAGGTCCAACATGATAAGGGCCATAGTCTTGCCCTCATCGGCTCCTTCTCGCAGGGTTTCGGTAGCTCTCAGGAGAGCTGTTTCAGTGGAGAATCTAGATCTGAAGCCGGACTGTGATGTATGAAATGCATTTTGGGCTTCAAGATGGGCCATAAGTTGGACATTGGCAATTTTCTCTGCTAGTTTAGCCACATAAGGGAGCAGGGAGATGGGGCGTAGATTCTCCAGAAGATCATGACTCATGTTGGGTTTCTTTTTGATGGGGAGCACTATAGCTTTCTTCCATTCTGCAGGTAGGCAGGCATTGGAAAAGGATAGTTGCAGTATGTGTCTGAGGTGGGGTTCTAAAACCGACAGACTGGCTGCTAGGATTTTAGGAGGCGCAGGATCACTTGGGGAGCCGGATTTAATACTCTTACAGGTAGACACTAGTATATTAGCAGAGGGAACAGAAAAAGCGTCTAGATGGAGTTGGGTGTTTATGTGATCATTACTTTCTACAAAATCAATACCAGGTATTTTGTTTCCCGGAAAACCTGCATATATGTTCGCGATTTTGCCAGAAAAATAGTTCGCGATTTTATTGCAGGTATCCACAGAATCGTTATGGGAGGTAGGGCTCGAGTCAATTATTGATATTTCCTTAAATATCTGAAAAAGCTCTTTCGAGGAGTTTTCAGCTTCCTGAATCCGGTCATTGTAGTGAGAAGCTTTGGACACACGTATCTTTTTATTATATTCTTTTTGTGCAGCTTTGTACCGGGCTTTAATTTCAGGACAGAAGTTTTGACGCCATTCTCTTTCAAGCTTTTTACAAGCCGTTTTGGCGCCTTGGAGCTCTTGACTAAACCAAGGGGCCGATTTATTTTTCCTCGTGGCATTAGTCACAGTGCGTTTGGGGGCAGTGATGTCCAGGGCTTTTATGATACATACTTGAAGGTGGTCATATGCTGTCTCACAATCCAGTCCTTTCGGAGGCCCAGCCTCTTGGAGGATTTTTATGAAGGAGTCTATGGAAAAAAATTTCCATTTCCTACGAGTATATTGCTGTGAACTTAGTTTGTGATACACATTGCCATCCATTTGGAGTAGTATAGGGATGACAAAGTGATCAGACCAGGGTATTGGCTGGTGAGGCAGGATTTGGACTCCCTTCCAGTTCCCAAATACTGGGTCTAATAGATGTCCTTGTTGGTGAGAGGGTTCGGAGTTTTTTAGCTCTAGTTGTATAGAGAGTAGCTCAGCTATGATATCTGCCGCCTCTTTATCTGATGAGTCCTCAAGATGAACATTAAGATCCCCTAGTACTAATAAGTGATTTTTTCTAAGAGCAAGATGGGTTAGGGACTCCATAAGAGTGGGAATGAAATCATAGAGCCTCCCAGGAGGACGGTATATAAGAATACCAGAAAAAGAGTGGCTAGGTCCCGTGGTTATGGTGAAGGAGCCAGCCTCACTATGGTCGACAGAAATGGGAGAGAGGGTGCATTCTATAGGCGATTTAGTAGCGATAGCAATGCCACCTCCTCTACCAGCCTTTCTGTCCAGTCGGGAGAGGGAGTAGCCAGGTGGTAGGGCCTGAATAATGTCGGGATCAGAATATTGATCCAGCCACGTTTCCGTGAGAAACAGAATTTTAATATCATCATCTTCAAGTAAATGAGATATTTCTATACGGTGTTTCCGCATAGATCTACAGTTGAGTAGAGCTGCTTTTACTGTACTTGTCGCATTGTTACATATCACATTATTAAATGGCGTAAATGTACATGCGCTACAGTCCTTCATAGATAGTGCGCTCATGGCGTGGTTGCAGCATGAGGGAGTGTAGGGCTGTAGGTCTAACAGTTCCTGTCTGCCATACCTTATGGTAGCGGGTGTCGGAGAGCCAGGGATTATGGCCCCGCGCCCCGTCCGGCCGCGGATGGGCGCAGACGGGCTGGACTTTGGCTCGACTTCGGCGCGCTTCCGGCGCGCCCGCTGCACGCGTCCGCTGCGCGCCCGCTTTCCCATACACATTTATAGAGAGGCGAGTGTCTGCTAGAGCGCTGACCTGTCTCAGCAGAACCCGGAAGTGAAGTGCTCCTCCTCGCCCTCCGCAACAAACGCCTAGAATGGGCGCGGCGGACCGAGGTGAGGATTAGCGAGGGTGAGTGACCCCTGAGCTATGACTCAGCCCAAAGGTTAGGTGCACAAATTTAAATTTCAATTTTTACACTGTGGCAACATACAATTTTTAAAAGTGGCACTAGATCGCCAGTAATTAAAAAAACGCTCGTTTTCAGCGCTTACAGCGTCGCCCAGCGCCAAGCAGATCGAGTTAGCCTCTGCCACCGGCTTCCACTTCTCCACCTCGCCTCTGTGCTCCTCCCCGCCTTTTGTAGACTAGACTACAGCGCTGCTAGAGCGCTGACCTGTCTCAGCAGAACCCGGAAGTGAAGTGCTCCTCCTCGCCCTCCGCAACAAACGCCTAGAATAGGCGCGGCGGACCGAGGTGAGGATTAGCGAGGGTGAGTGACCCCTGAGCTATGACTCAGCCCAAAGGTTAGGTGCACAAATTTAAATTTAAATTTTTACACTGTGGCAACATACAATTTTTAAAAGTGGCACTAGATCGCCAGTAATTAAAAAAACGCTCGTTTTCAGCGCTTACAGCGTCGCCCAGCGCCAAGCAGATCGAGTTAGCCTCTGCCACCGGCTTCCTCTTCTCCACCTCGCCTCTGTGCTCCTCCCCGCCTTTTGTAGACTAGACTACAGCGCTGCTAGAGCGCTGACCTGTCTCAGCAGAACCCGGAAGTGAAGTGCTCCTCCTCGCCCTCCGCAACAAACGCCTAGAATGGGCGCGGCGGACCGAGGTGAGGATTAGCGAGGGTGAGTGACCCCTGAGCTATGACTCAGCCCAAAGGTTAGGTGCACAAATTTAAATTTAAATTTTTACACTGTGGCAACATACAATTTTTAAAAGTGGCACTAGATCGCCAGTAATTAAAAAAACGCTCGTTTTCAACGCTTACAGCGTCGCCCAGCGCCAAGCAGATCGAGTTAGCCTCTGCCACCGGCTTCCTCTTCTCCACCTCGCCTCTGTGCTCCTCCCCGCCTTTTGTAGACTAGACTACAGCGCTGCTAGAGCGCTGACCTGTCTCAGCAGAACCCGGAAGTGAAGTGCTCCTCCTCGCCCTCCGCAACAAACGCCTAGAATGGGCGCGGCGGACCGAGGTGAGGATTAGCGAGGGTGAGTGACCCCTGAGCTATGACTCAGCCCAAAGGTTAGGTGCACAAATTTAAATTTCAATTTTTACACTGTGGCAACATACAATTTTTAAAAGTGGCACTAGATCGCCAGTAATTAAAAAAACGCTTGTTTTCAGCGCTTACAGCGTCGCCCAGCGCCAAGCAGATCGAGTTAGCCTCTGCCACCGGCTTCCTCTTCTCCACCTCGCCTCTGTGCTCCTCCCCGCCTTTTGTAGACTAGACTACAGCGCTGCTAGAGCGCTGACCTGTCTCAGCAGAACCCGGAAGTGAAGTGCTCCTCCTCGCCCTCCGCAACAAACGCCTAGAATGGGCGCGGCGGACCGAGGTGAGGATTAGCGAGGGTGAGTGACCCCTGAGCTATGACTCAGCCCAAAGGTTAGGTGCACAAATTTAAATTTAAATTTTTACACTGTGGCAACATACAATTTTTAAAAGTGGCACTAGATCGCCAGTAATTAAAAAAACGCTCGTTTTCAGCGCTTACAGCGTCGCCCAGCGCCAAGCAGATCGAGTTAGCCTCTGCCACCCGCTTCCTCTTCTCCACCAAATTATCCTCCTCTGATCAAATCCATAGAAGCCGAACTGAAAAGATTAGATGTATTACACCTCTCCTTGATAGGAAGGGTTAATGCATTAAAGATGTTAATGTTTCCCAAAGTGCTATACCTGTTTCGTGCTATTCCCCTATTTTTAGATGAAATAATAATGAAAAGGTTGGAATCTACATTTATAAGATTTATCTGGCAGTATAGGAAGGTTAGGCGTTCTACTTCTTTGATGTCATTACCGAGGGAAAAGGGGGGGATGGCTCTTCCGAATCTCAGACTTTATCATTGGTCTTGTTTATTGATTCAAATTTCTATCTTTTTTCAATTCAAGTCGGCATTTGGTATTGAGAACACTGTAGTACAGAATCCTCCACCGATTTTTAAAATGCTGTTGGGGGAAAGGCTACTGGGCTACTGCTGCGTGAAGTTGAAAGGAGGTTTTATAAAAGGGCGAGATTTAAGACTCTGTATAGTGCTTGGCAGGTCTGGAAAAGTATTTTAAAGTTTTTTAATGCTTCAAAGATACATTCATATCTACATCTTGTAAATTTCAGACTTTTCCCTCAGTTGAGAGCTGATAGAAATATTCAGCTATGGAAAGGATTAGGTGTTAAGACTATCGGGGATATTCTGGAGGGCGATAAGATAATTGGGTTCGAAGTTTTACAAAGCAGGTTTGGTATCCCATCCGACCATTGGTTATTGTATGGTCAAATAGCTCGAACCCTTAGTGCACAAAGATCAAAGGTCACTGTAAAGGCGGATATTCCCGTGATCGAGGTATTAGCTAGAGGTTGTAAGAAGATAAAATTGGTGTACAATCTCCTTTTAATGAAGATCCCAGATGATATTGAAAAGACTGAACATAATTGGGCCACTAAACTGGGAAATCCTGATGTAGATGTAGACCTTGCGTTATGTTTGAATAAAAAGATTTTCCGGGCTTCTAACCTACGGGCCCAGCACTATAATAATAAAACGGTCTTCAACCTTTACTATACTCCCTCTAAATTATATGCCTGGGGCGTAAGGGAAAATGATAGATGCCCAAGATGCAACGACAGCCAAGCAGATATTGTACATATGTTTTTTCAATGTAATCGGCTAGAGCCAATAAAGGAAGAGATTATGAAATTTTGGGAGGGGCTGCTAGGTCACAGGATCGATCTATCCCCGACCTAATGTTACTTGGTACGGATTCTACGCTGAATCTTGGGAAGGAAGAGGAAGCCCTAGTTTTTATGTCAGTCGCCGTACTAAGGATTTTAATCTCGGCTGGCTGGAAAGATGTTACAGCTCCCTCCTTCCAGATGTGGCTTTCAAGATTCCTAGGCATACACAATGTCGAATCTTGCTTGTATGAATTTAAAGGGATTGAAAAACGGGAGATGGGAAGATGCATATGGGCCCCTATAACAAATTGGAGGATGGCAAGACTATCAGAAACGGCTACATGATAATGAATTTCATTTAAAGAATATTTTTATATGCATGGTTTCCTATTTGCGAATGCTCTTACTCTAATTATCCTACTGTTTTACTCCTTTATTGTTATAATTATTACTTTGTATATTGATTTTAGATATATATGTAATCAAATATTCTGTCCTCAACTGCAAATAAACCTAATAAAAAATAAAATTAAAATAAAAGAACAAGCATAATCGGAGCCTCCGGTCCTGACATAGAATTAAACATTTGCGAACGTACGTGACAAGAATTTTCAATTCTATTAAGGACAAGGAGGCAAGGATTATCCCACCCATGTTTTCTGTATTTCAGATGTGTTTACATTATTGGCATTTACTACAGATGTATATTCTGTATTATGTATATACTCCTTGTTTTTCTCCCTCCCTTTTATAACACCTTTTTCCTATCATGGGGGGATGGTATATTACGTCTCTGTGTCTCTTTTCAGGTTCTGATCCTAAATGAAGCTCCTTGTCCTGTCTCTTTGGACTGTCTGATGGCTACCTTCAGGTTCCAGTTTTTCTACCAATGGAAGCATCACATCTTCCGTTCCTGCCCAGTGGACTGCTGTTTATCACTGCTTATCTTTTCTTCCACGTTCTTCATGTTGGACTAACATTTTCTTCACTTTACCTGTTCTACGTTACCAAAGAAAGAGGATATGGTATTCTCTAGTGGACATTTTACAGTGGTTACTCTATGGTTGTCAGCTGATACCCAGAATGCTCATGGTTACTGTAGTGTTATTTTTCTTTACTGTTTCCTGATTGGCTGCTGAGCATTTCCTAGTAAAGAAATGAGAAGCATAATCCCCGCCTCCGTGTCTTTAATAGAATTGAAAATTCTTATCACGTAAGTTCGCAAATTTTGAAGTGACCCTGGCCTTTTTTAGGGCTCGGGCCTCCGCCTCCACGAAGTGGGGAGGCGGAGCTTCCCGAGATCTTATGCGTTCAAAAGAAGAAGGAATTCAGAAAGGGCTCTTTCCAGGCACATTCCTTAGTGTTTTCTGGTATCTGCCTAGTGATTCGTCTTCGCTGTGCTGTTTTTTTTGTAGCGTTGACCGGATAGGCTATAAGTAATTTACGCGTGGCCGATGTGGCATATTGTGTGCGCGAACGAGCACGGCCGAGTGATTAATCTTAATTAGGAGCTGTCAGAGTGCCCGTGTAATGCAATCCAGATGGTGCGAGCGCGTTCACCATGGCATTGCATACAAAAAGTCAAACACACACACACATGGCCGTGGCATCATGTTACAGTTGGCACGCGCACCGGGCGGGAAGCGGTGGAGGTCGTGCAGCTTTAAAAGTGGTTTTAAGGGCCTCGGTGTTTGTTTGCGCCTCCTGTGGGTGGGTGCAAGTCCGAGCATATTTATTCAGGGGATGAATGGGTTTATCGCGGTTTCGGCAGCTTGCTTCTTTCATTTGGAGTTTTACTGTTCCAGTGCCGAGGAGCTGTCAGGGGGATAAATCTTGCGTTCGGCGAGCATGTCGATTTGTTCCCACCCATCCCAGAGGCTTAGTATCGAATTCAATGTACACATATTTAACCCACACTCATGCACGAAGGGGTATTAGTCAGCTATTGACAATAAATACTGATTTTCATTTTATTAATCGGTTGTCTTTGCCTTGTGACTACCAGCGCTCGCTGTCCAACGGAGAAGCGCTGGTTTATAAATCAGGGACACTCGATTTTATCGACCTCAGAAGCATGAAGGCTTGAATCTTCATACGGAATTCTGCAGCAGGTACACTATTCTCCTGAGCTGCCTACACAGTTCTGAATGCATTGTTCTATTAGTTGTAACTTGCAAACGTTCCAAAGAAACCAGCATCCTTTTCGAAATGTATCAACGACATAAAATGAGTAACAGGAACTTAGGTCTGAGGTAGTAAAAAACATGTCTACAGATTGTTGTTAACGCGTAGCACTAGGAATTGTTTGAAAGAAGAGAAGACAAAATGTAAAGGTAAAAAAAACAGCTTACCTATTGTAGCATGGCGCCTTGTGAGCTAGGGGTGCTTTAAGGGCGCAGTGCAATCTGAATCAGCTTGCACAGGAGTTTCAAAATGCTGCCAAATAGGAAGCGCTATATAAATGCAATTTCAATATATCAGTGCAAGCCGGCTCCAATATTGTGCGTACATTTCTGTGCGGGTTTCGTTTCTAACTTGCGAGACACGTTGTTTTTCGAGCTGTGACTCCCTCACTTAAAATGACTTCGGTTTCTTGATTCATATACGCCAATCATTGTGGCGCCTAGATGCGGGTCAGCTAGCATTAAGCGCTGCAAAGGGACATGCCTTTTTTATGAAGCATTTCAAACAGAGAGGTTTGTAAATCTTGGCAGTAAGAATTAAAGCTCTGTTAGAACTTGTGTTTGGTTTGCTGTGGTTGAAGAGACTGCAACTCTGATGGAAGGGGTTAAAAGTGTACATGTCGGGTTTACTGGCATGCTACCTAGCCCTGGGATTCGCTTTTGTGTGCATGACTGTCTTCGGCGTTTTTTGACCAAATCAAACCCCTGTCTGTTCACCCTGCACTGGGCGGAGACCGTATCTCACATTTTTGGTTTATAAAAAAGACATGTTTATGAGCGTAGGGTCACCACCTGATTTATCGATTCTGGTTTCCTGCAGATTTCTGCTTTTCCAGCCGAGAAATGCAGCGAGCTCAGCCCTGTGGGTCTGTCATGTGTTCAGACGTGAAATGTTTACCCTGCCTCTGATTTACACCTTCCAGGTGTTTCGAGCCGTCCATTCCCTGCCAAGACTTCGGAAACATGAACCATCACTACAGCCTCCGTTAGATAAAAATACCCAAAGTACAAGTCTAGGGGAGAGAACGTGGATCTACAGACAGAGCTTTGAGTTTGGGACTAGGGAACGATAATCGAGTCTCGGCGTCTCTTCAACTTCCTGTGATTCTAGGCAAATCACTTAATGTCCCCGTCCCTCCAAAAATAAATTAATACATAAATAAATAATAATGTGTCCTTGTGTTAAAGCAACTGGTGCTGTTGTAAAGCGACCTAATACCTTCGAGTCGAATCGTGCAATATAAAACTACCAAAAATGATTTCATCTAGGGGACTTACCCGTAGTGAAGGCGGGTGATTTCCTAGACTGTTCTTAATTGAAGCGATTGCCGTTTAACATTTTACTCCAGCCGAAATAATCTGTGCGTATATATATATATATTTTTAAATAACTTTCTTTTGAAAATGTGCTTAAAGTCAGCAATGCAAAAGCTAATATCTACGGGTAGAGAGTTTGTGCGAGAATCTGATGACGATGTGAAAGTAACAATTTTGGGAAAGAGAAGAAAAATACACGAATTCTTTGCAACATTACTCGAGGAAATAACATATTGCATTTTTTACATAGAGCAGACGCAGTCATTAACCATAAAATGTGATAAAAAAATAGAACAGTAAAAAGGATTAAAATGAACATTCGTTATATGCAGCGCTTTTTAAAATCAGGGTTGTTTAAATACGATTTAATTAAATCATTAAAAGTCTATTTGTGAAAACTGAAACCATTCACTAAAAAAATAACAAAACACTGACGCGGTAACAACCTGTGATTTCTGTTATGTATAGGACATAGTAAAGCCTATAACTCGCAATTCAATGGAGTAAATGTACTCGATCAACAGACATCTGAAGCATGACAGCAGGTCACAGCAGGGAGCGGTTAATCTGCTGAGTCACATTACATGCACGTGCCAGTGACACGACTCTTTATTTTGAAAACGCGCTATATTTACTGTGAATATGGGCTTCCTAAGACACCACAGCGAGGAAGCATCAAACACTATTGCACTGCTCCAAAAAGGAGAGATACGTGTGCGATGTGTAAGAGGAGAAAAACAATGACGTGTTTTTATGTCGAGTTACTTTCGTTGAATTTGCCGTTTGCCAGTGATGGAAATGAAATGTCACTTAACCACTTTTCTCAACTGAATTGCATTCAGGCAGTTTATCCCTGCAAAAGCAGAACCTTCGTGTCACCTGCAGTGCGCTGCAGGGGGCGCATTACCCTGTGAGTTATCTTAACGGATGTTCTGTTGAAAGGAGATACTGCAGGCTTGGTATCTTTATGTTGTCCGTCTCTAGGGCTGTAAAAACAAGTGTGGACAGTACACAAAGCCCCCGAAACGGCGAAGGTGGGTTCCTCGGGATAAAACGAACACGACATGGATGACTCCGCCTGCTGCTGTAAATGCGTGACACCAACCTCAAAGAGGAATCAACAGACAGCTGACTGCCTGCATGTCACGCGCGGTTTGATAGGTGAGCGGTGTTTGTTGTGTTATTGGGGTCGGAGATGCTACTTCTGCTACACACATAACATGCTAGTTTTGCATCAGAATCAGACATCTTCACTCTGGTCTACAGATATGAATCAACTCCACGTGTCACTCTTCTTCACGCTTTTGGTACATAAGTCACGCTTCAAAATATGTTTTTTCATTTTTCCAAACGGATTTTTTTACATTGAACATAGTAATTAACATAGTGGACTATGTCGTTTGGTTGCTCGCAGTAAAATGACAGAACAGTCCTTCATTATATAGAGAGGGGTGTATAATTTTTACTAAAATAAAAGGTACAGTTTGCACTGTCAAAAACAAGTTATGTTCCCAGAAGGGAGGCATTGTTGGAGTTGTTCGTTCAAGTGTGCGGCTAACTATGGACACTGTTTGAAACTAGAATGTTCATGTTTTGTTTGCCTTTCACAAATGGCATGTTAATAAAGCAATAGAAAATTGCGAGGGTCAGAAAAATATGCAATTCTGTCACTTTGGATGCAGGGTTTACAGCATAATTATGAACTTGCCACATTGGCCACATAATCTGCCTCATAATTAGCACCTTTATCAAAAGTAGTGAGTGCAGAGTAGTGAGTAGAGTAGAGAGTGCAGAGTAGTGAGCAGTGAGCAGTGAGTGCAGAGTAGTGAGTAGTGAGTGCAGAGTAGTGAGTAGAGTAGTGAGTAGTGAGTAGTGAGTAGAGTAGTGAGTGCAGAGTAGTGAGTAGTGAGTAGAGTAGTGAGGTGAGTAGAGTAGAGTAGTGAGTAAAGTAGTGAATGCAGAGTAGTGAGTAGAGAAGTGAGTAGTGAGTAGAGTAGTGAGTAGAAAGTAGAGTGGTGAGTAGAGTAGTGAGTGGAGAGTAGTGAGTGGAGAGTAGTGAGCAGAGTAGTGAGTAGTGAGTAGAGTAGTGAGTAGAGTAGTGAGTAGAAGGTAGAGTAGTGAGTAGTGAGTATAGTAGTGAGTGGAGAGTAGTGAGTAGTGAGTAGAGTAGTGAGTGCAGAGTAGTGAGTAGTGAGTGCAGAGTAGTGAGTAGAGTAGTGAGTAGAAAGTAGAGTAGTGAGTAGTGAGTAGAGTAGTGAGTAGAGTAGTGAGTAGAGTAGTGAGTAGAGTAGTGAGTAGAGTAGTGAGTAGTGAGTGCAGAGTAGTGAGTAGAGTAGTGAGTAGAGTAGTGAGTAGAGTAGTGAGTAGAGTAGTGAGTAGAGTAGTGAGTGCAGAGTAGTGAGTAGAGTAGTGAGTGCAGAGTAGTGAGTGCAGAGTAGTGAGCGCAGAGTAGTGAGTGCAGAGTAGTGAGTGCAGAGTAGTGAGTAGAGTAGTGAGTAGAGTAGTGAGTAGAGTAGTGAGTAGAGTAGTGAGTAGAGTAGTGAGTAGAGTAGTGAGTAGTGAGTGCAGAGTAGTGAGTAGAGTAGAGTAGTGAGTAGGACATCACAGGCAGCAGCTGTGCAAGCTTCTTACACTCACAAGGAGACCACAGGCAGCTGAGGTGCAATCTTCTCCCACTCACAAGAACGACATCACAGGCAGCAGCAGTGCAAGCTTCTTACACTCACAAGGAGACCACAGGCAGCAGAGGTGCAAGCTTCTCACACTCACAAGAAGGACATCACAGGCAGTAACGGTGCAATATTCTCACACTCACAAGGAGATCACTGGCAGTACACACCACATGAACACACTCCATAACACATAGCAACAATACATTGGCATTTACAATGCCATTAGCTCAAACTCAAATAAATCCGAGCCCGATTGCATTTCTAATGCTTGTTTTCAAATGTTGGCAACTATGGCACTGCTTCACCAAACACACCTGGACTGAAATGTCTCTGTCTGTTAAAAGTAAAATTGTGACCTCGTTAATTTAAATAGAAACTTGATTTACGGGAGACCCCAGCAACCCTTGAAGTTAAGTGAAGCTGGAGAAAAACGCAAGAATGAGCCTATAAGAACCTTATTCACAAAATTAAGTTTCCTAAAACAGTTCTCGTGTTGCACCGAGAAATGATTCACTTTGTCTTTGCTGTACTTATTTTTTCAACTCAGCACCTTTCTCCCAATATGTCTGAGGCCAATGTGAATTCTATGTCAGGACAGTAGGCTCTGATTATGCTTTCTCATTTCTTTTAATAGAAATGCTCAGCAGCCAATTAGAAACAGTATGTAAAAAGAAAAAACTACAATACCCATGAACACTAAGGTATCACATGACAGATCATAGAGTCACCAGTATAAAACGTCACTCAGAGAATACCACATCCTCTTTCTTTGCTGCTCCGCAGCCAGTTAAGTGCATTTATACCATTACTGCTTCGTTAACTGTATTTCGTGGCTTTGTAACCGCTTTATTTGCTTGCTGTATTGCCGCTTTGGTGCGCGCTTTGCTAGCGCTTTTGCTGTGTCTTGCTTTCTCACCGGCTTCCTTTCTTTGCTGCTGGTTTTGCTTTCGCCGCATTCGGCGCTTTGTTCCTCGTTGCGGGGAGCGCGCGTTCGCCTCCCAGGTTCGGGCGTAGCTCGCCCACGCCTTTGTGCAAGTGGAGCGGAAGATTTAGGGGCTGGAGCACAAGCGCGAGTGTTTCCCGATACTTCCTGGCAGGCGGCTGTTACCGTGCATGCGTGGCGGCCATTTTTGTTGTTTTTCTTCGGTCTTCCAGTAAGTCCTCTATGGGGGCCTCGTCATCACAGGTTCAGGTTGATACTGATGAGACTCAGTCTTCTTCATCTTCTGAGCAGGATGGGCCTCCACCTTCTAAGAAAGCTCGTAAGGAGCATTATGTTGATGCTCCATCACATCCTCCAGTTCTTACTTTTGAGCCTTCTGATATTGTTCATCCCAATTCTTCCTCCTGGCTTCCGTCCCCAGCCGTGGCTGAATATGTTCAAGAGCATATTCGCCAGCCTTTTGAAAAGGATGTCCGGGCTCGCCTTCGGTCCGAGTGTCCGCGCCCTGACTTGGCTGAGAACTTAGCTGACACTCCTGAGGTTGATCCTACTATGGTCACCGA
Organism: Lissotriton helveticus; assembly: GCF_964261635.1. Classification (NCBI taxonomy): domain Eukaryota; kingdom Metazoa; phylum Chordata; class Amphibia; order Caudata; family Salamandridae; genus Lissotriton; species Lissotriton helveticus. Next base: position 181,212,005 of record NC_136070.1, on the reverse strand, counting down.
CCTTAAGAAATATGCCAGGGACCCGAAAAAGGGTATTGATAGGGTGTTGCGTTCCTGCCAAGAAAGAATGTTGGATTTGCTGGGTCCTCTTACCAAAATCTTGGACCTGGGGTTTCGGGCCAAGGAGTCCTCTTCTCTGGTTGACCCTGACGAGTTGATTGAATGGTCCCAGAGGGCTATTTGTCAATTAGGAAATGCTAATTGTGCAATATCTCCTGAACAGCGCCGATCCATTCTTCTAAAATTGGATCCCAAGTTGGCAGAACTATCCTCGTCTGAATCCGGTCCCTTGGCTCAGGGTTTGTTGTTTGGCCAGCCTTTCCTGAAGGAGTTGACGAAGTGCGTGGCTACCTTTAGTGGGCTGGATAAGGCTCGAGCTTCTCTAAGACGAGTCTTTCGTCCGGTTTTTGCTAGGGCCGGACGAAACAGGGGACAATCGTTCGGCCGCGGTTCCAACCAGAATTCCCAGCGGGGATTCCAGTCCCAAAGTGGTGGTGGTCAGGATTCCGGCTTCAATAACAGGACCAACGTCTTTCCCTCTCGCAAGGGCAGAGGACAGTATAAGAAAGGACGCTACGAAGGCAATCAGGGTGGACATCAGGATTCCAACACTTCAGGTGAGGTTGATACCGGTTTCGGAAGTGGTCTTAGGGGGCAGGATTACATTTTTTCTTCCAAATTGGTGTCTGATCTCCAGCGATGCATGGGTGTTGGACACTGTTCAGGGTTACAAGATAGAGTTCTACCAACCCCAACGTCAGTCCCACCCTCATACTCCTCTGTTTTTTCCCTTCAAGATCAAAAGTTCATTTCAGAGGAAATACATTCCCTTTTGAAAAAGGGGGCGATTCTTCCGACTACCCGCCACTCTCAGGGTTTCGCGAGCACGGTTTTTCTGGTTCAGAAAAAAGGGGGCGGGTCCCGGTTAGTACTCAATCTCAGGGACTTCAACGGAGGGGTGGTTTATCGCCACTTCAAGATGGAAGGCATCCATCTTTTGCAGGATCTTCTTCGAGAAGGGGACTGGATGGTCCGTCTCGATCTCAAGGACGCGCATCTGTCAATCCTGATTTACGGTCCACATCGTCGGTTCCTACAATTCCAATGGCAGGGGAATTGGTTTGAATACAAAGTTCTCCCGTCCGGCCTCTCGTCGGCACCTTGGTGCTTCACGAAGCTTCTGAGGCCCGTCGTGGAATCCTTGCGAGCTCGAGGAGTTCGTCTGATAATTTATATGGACGACATTCTGATCATGGCAGATTGTCCTCGGAAGTTAATGACGCACTTAGAGTGGTCCATCACTCTCTTGCAGTCTCTGGGTTTTCCGGTGAAACCTCAAAAGTCAGTCTTCCTTCCTTCCCAATTGATAGACTTTCTGGGTTTCCAAATCGATTCCCTCTCTTGTCAACTCCTCATACCCAATCAGAAGATTCGATCCATCAAGAGGGAGATGAATTTGGTTTTATCCAAACAGAGTGTGTCGTTGAGGTCTATAGCACGAATTGTCGGTCTGTTAGCTTCCAAGATTCAAGCTATTTTCCTGGGCCCCCTACATTACCAGGCGCTTCAACGTTTGAAATCCGTCATCTCCAGAAAGGCCTTTGCTATTCAGATCTGGTTCCTCTTTCAGAGGAAGCGAGGTGGGAGATGCAATGGTGGTTGGATGGCATGGAATGGGCGAGCCCCGTTTGGAGCTACCCCGGAGGTGGTGATAGAGTCCAATGCCAGCCTGTGGGGTTAGGGGGCTCGTTGAGGCCCGTTGTCGACAGGAGGTCGGTGGTCTCAGGAGGAATCGTCTCTCCATATAAATTGCCTGGAGCTGCTAGCGGGGTCCTTTGCGATCCGTTGTTTATCTCCTCGCCAGACCAATTGTTGCATTCTTCTCCGCATGGACAACGTTTCAGCGGTTCGGTATGTCAACAAGTTGGGCGGGACGAAGTCCAAGATTTTGGCGAAACTCGCCAAGGATTTCTGGCACTTTTGTCTTCAGCGGAAGATCATTGTTATTGCCGAATAGCTTCCCAGTCGCAACAATCTGATTGCGGACTGGAACTTGCTTCATCTTCGGGACTTCAGCGATTGGAGGCTTCACCCTCGCATGTTCCGCTCTCTGTCCCGTGTTTGGGGTTAGTGTCAGATCGACCTGTTTGCATCTCGCCTCAACACTCAGCTTCCCACCATTTTTCAGACGGAGACCGGATCCGGAAGCCCTGGCCACAGATGCATTTCTGCAGAACTGGCCATCGCTCCTGTGTTACGCTTTTCCCCCGTTTATGATGATCCCCAGGGTCTTGGCTCGCGCAAGACATTATCAATCGGAGCTGATTCTGATCACTCCTCTGTGGAAGGCTCAAGCTTGGTTCCCAGTTCTCCTGGAAATGAGTTGTGCGGTGCCAATCCTTCTTCCCCAGCGGTGGAATCTCTTGCTGGACCCTCTAGGCGATTCTCATCCCCTGATCGAGTCAGGCCATCTTCTCCTAGTTGCATGGCTACTTTCAGGGAACGTTGGCAGGTCCCAGGCCTTTCACGAGACGCTACCAGATTTATCAGCGAGGCTCGGTCACCCAATACAGACAAACGTTACGCAGGGTCTTGGAAACGATGGTGTGATTGGTGTGCTCAACGGGAGGTGGATCCCGCTTCAGTGGATGTCTCTCTGATTTTTAATTTTCTGGCTTCCATCGCCTCATCCGGCCTTGCTTATCGAACGGTTAATAACTTCCGTTCAGCCAACTCGGCGGGTCATTTCTATATTGATGGCAAGCCTGCGGGTGAACATCTTTTGATTTCTAAGTTGCTTAAGGATATTCGCCTAGTGAAACCACCTTGTCCGAAGTAAGTCGCCCTGTGGGATGTTTCCATTGTTTTGCGATTTTTGGAAGCTTGGCCTTCCAATTCTTCTTTATCCCGCAAACAGCTTTCTTCGAAACTGACTATGCTTTTATGTCTTGTTTCTTGCAAATGCGTGTCTGATGTTCGTGCACTGGACCTGGCAGGTCGCAGTTTCACGCCTGAAGGTGTTACTTTTGCTATTTCCAGATGTACTAAATGTAATACGTCTTCTGTCACCTATCCGTCTTTTCCCAATAATCCCAAACTTTGAGTAGTTCAATGTGTGAAGGATTATGAGGTGAGTACTGCTCCTTTTCGACAAGATATGCAAGGTCAATTGTTAATTGCTTTACAGAAGCCTTTTCGTCCTGTCACCCCAGCTACTTTGGCCCGTTGGGTCAGATGGCTCATGACTGAGGTTGGTGTTGATGTCTATCTTTGGTGCACATTCTGCACGAGGGGCTATGGCTTCTAAAGCGTTTTCACTCGGAGTGACTTTGATGGACATCATGAAGGCCGCTGATTGGTCGTCTGATTATGTGTTTAAAACCTTTTATTATAAACCAATTGCACATATTGCTTCTGTTGTGGTGGAGCAGCTTTGAACAAGCATAATCGGAGCCTCCTGTCCTGACATAGAATTCAAAATTTGCAAACACACGTGACAAGAATTTTCAATCCTTTTAAGGACAAGGGGGCGAGGATTATCCCACCCAGATATTTTGCATTTGCATGTGTTACCTTGTTATTGATTATTGCTACTTGCATGTGATACTTTGGTTTATTATTGTTCCTTGTTTTTAACCCCCCGTTTATTGTTCTTCGGTGCGCAACGAATCTGTATTACGGCTCTGTGTCTCTTTTCAGGTTCTGACCCTAAATAGAGGTTTCTGTCCAGCCTGGTTCTTCCTGCCTGTCGGCTGTCTTCAGTTTCCAGTTGTCTATGGCTGCAAGCATCCGTTTTTAACTCCATGGATTTCTGGTACCTTTAGTTCCTTCCTTTAAGATCTTCATATTGGACTGCCTGTTTTCATTTTGAACTGTTTTAGTCGCCAAAGAAAGAGGATGTGGTATTCTCTGAGTGACGTTTTATACTGGTGACTATGATCTGTCATGTGATACTTTAGTGTTCATGGGTATTGTAGTTTTTTCTTTGTACATACTGTTTCTAATTGGCTGCTGAGCATTTCTATTAAAAGAAATGAGAAAGCATAATCCTCGCCTCCTTGTCCTTAATAGAATTGAAAATTCTTGTCACGTATGTTCGCAAATTTTGAAATGTTGCCCAGGATTTAATCACAACGCTGCTACTTTTCTTGCTAAGAACCCCATTCAAAGCATCTTGGTATTATCCTAAAATCAATGGGTTTAGAATAGTGTCCAAAACAATGATAGATTTCAAGTAGCGGCACGGTCAGCATGAGCAGGCCTGGTAAATCTGACACTTTGAGTCCCAGCTACTTCATATCACTGACGTGATTTCTGTTTTATCTTAGGCACTTTTCTTTACAGGTTGAAGCAGGAATAACCACCAACACATCTACCCCGTGTGACACAATTTACCGAAAGTTTTGTATTGAGGATAAACTCAGTTGTTTATAATTTTGTAGCAGTCTGCATTGAACTTTCTTCAATCTTAGTTGGGGACTGCTGCTGTGGTGCACATTTCCGATGTGTGTGATATTTGTTTTGGATCACAGGTAGTGCACCTACAATGTATATTTTATTTTAAGCTCCGTTGTTTCTTCGGGTCAGGAGAATTCTACTTTTCCAGCACTGTGTATTTTAGGGGATGTAGTCTTGGATTCTATTGAACTAAGTGGACTCTGCTATCTGAAAACAATTAATTAAAGGGCAAGTACTTTATAAGTGCTGTCCTTCGACATTTAATTATTTGACGAGAGATGGAGTTTCTGTGATGTGTGTTGTTTCGTAGAAAAAAATGTTGTCCCCAGTTATTCTCGGTCATGATTGTTTGATAAAGCAGGGTTGTGCACTTGACATGGAGATTATATTAGTTTGGTGAAGGGGAGTTTTGCATTTGTACAAAGACGGAAATTACACTGCGCTTTCCTCTCATTCTTTCATTTAAACAAATGCTTAGGGTGACCAGATTCTCAAAACAAAAAACGGGGACCGGTCATTGACATAGAAGTAGGACTACGGTTTGCAGTAACCATCGACATAAATGTAGGATTATTTGACAGCTGTCATAGATCTAGAAAAAGGACTACAATGACAGCTCCCTCCACAGACCGAGATGAAGCATTACAGACAACAAATCTGAGGTCTTTTATCGGCACCCCTCTCCTTTACACAGCAGCATTAGTACTTCTTATTACATTTACACTTTTAACGACTATAGCATATATTTGCCAAAAATCAATAAAACATCACAGGTTAGCAAATGCCAGTGCAAAGAGAGCTTGCACGCGCATGCTCAACAGGAACAATGAAAAACAGGGACATTTCTGTGTTTACCTGGGACACGGTTTGAAAACGGGGACATTTGAGTCACTTGGAGAAAAGTGTCGGGACACGTCTCCAAAAACGGGGACCGTCCTGGAAAAACGGGGACATCTGGTCATTCGAAAAGACCGCACCAATCAAACTGGAGGAGGCATCGCCATCGTCCATAGAAGCACCATCAAAATCACAACCAGCTCTGACGACAATCTTGCAACCGCCGAACATCTCCACTTTCAGATCCACACCGACCCCAGGACAACCCTTAGAGGCACCCTCATTTACAGGCCCCCAGGCACCCGATCTCAATTCAGCGACAACATCACAGACTTCGTCAGCCAGCACGCCCTCGCCTCCGAGAACTACATTCTTCTAGGAGACCTCAACTACCACCTTGAAAACATACTCGACAACAACTCCACCACCCTGCTGGACAACATGTCCAATCTCGGACTCAAACAACTTGTTGACACCCCCACTCACACAGCCGGACACACGCTCGACCCTATCTTCACCTCCAGCAAGCACATCTCCTTCGATCACACTACAGCTCTCCACTGGACGGACCACAGCTATGTTCACTTCAGCTACAAAACCACACTGACCCACAACTGTCCACAACCCATTCCCCGGAGAAAATGGAACAAAATCACCACCGACCAACTCCTCACATCACTCAACCAAAACCCTCCCACCCTAGCAATGGACCCAGACCAAGCGGCCACCAACCTCAGGCAATGGATTACCCACTGTGCGGACGAACTAGCACCCCTGAAAAAACACCAGTTGAAATCATCCAGCAAAAAGGCTCCCTGGTTTAATGATGACCTTAAAAAATCCAAGAAGACTTGCCGCACCCTGGAGAAGAATTGGAGAAAAGAACAAACCTCAGACAACATGGCCTCCCTCAAGACAGCCACCCGCAAACACCACCAACTGATTCGATCCGCCAAGAAATCAGCATTCAAGGACCGTCTCGACAACAATTCTCATAACAGCAAGGAACTCTTCAATATCGTCAAAGAATTCACCAACCCTTCCGCAGCATCCAACGACATCACTAACTCCCAAGACCTCTGCGATGCACTATCCTCCTTCTTCTACAACAAAATTGCCGACATCCACAATAGCTTCAAGAATACTCCTAGTGACCAACCCGCCCCACCCCCTTCAGATCCCACCCCTCCAACTAACTACCTCTGCTCCTGGAACCCAATCACCACTGAAGACACCATTCGCCTCATGAATTCAATCCACTCTGGCTCGCCTTCTGACCCCTGTCTCCACTACATCTTCAACAAAGCGGACTCCATCATCGCTCCCCAACTCCGCGATGTCATCAACTGCTCTTTCAACTCTGCCACCTTTCCAGAAATCTGGAAACACGCCGAACTCAGCGCCCTTCTGAAAAAACCCACAGCAGAACCCTCAGAACTGAAAAACTACCGACCCATATCCCTCCTACCTTTCCCGGCCAAAGTCATCGAGAAAGCCGTCAACAGCCAACTCGCAGCCTTCCTTGAATCCAACAACTCCCTGGATCCCTCACAGAACGGCTTTCGAGCCAAACACAGCACCGAAACCGCCCTCATTGCGGCGACCGACGACATCCGAGCACTCCTGGACAACAGAGAAACAGTGGCCCTCATTCTACTCGACCTCTCCGCCGCCTTCGACACTGTCTGTCACAGCACCCTCATACAACGCCTCAACAACATCGGCATACAAGGAAAAGCCTTGGACTGGATCATCTCGTTCCTAGCTGGGAGAACCCAGAGAGTCCGACTCCCCCATTCTACTCAGAGCCCACCGAAGTCATCTGCGGCGTACCTCAAGGTTCCTCACTCAGTCCCACCCTCTTCAACGTCTACATGAGTCCTCTCGCCTCCATCGCACGTCAACACAACCTCAACATCATATCCTACGCCGATGACACCCAGCTAATCCTTTCCCTCACCAAAGCCCCAACACCGCCAAAACCAATCTTCACGAAGGTATGAAAGAGGTAGCCGAATGGATGAAACAGAGCCGCCTAAAACTCAACTCAGACAAAACGGAGGTGCTCATCCTAGGATCCTCCCCCTCTGCCTGGGACGACTCTTGGTGGCCTTCCGCTCTGGGATCAGAACCCACACCCACAGACCATGCACGTAACCTTGGCTTCATTCTAGACTCCTCTCTCTCAATGTCCAGACAAGTCAACGCCGTATCGTCCTCCTGCTTCAACGTCCTTCGCATTCTCAAAAAGATCTTCCGCTGGATCCCCCTCGACACAAGAAAGACTGTCACCCATGCACTGGTCACGAGTCGACTGGACTATGGCAACACACTTTACGCCGGAATTACAACAAAATTGCAGAAAAAGCTCCAGCGCATCCAAAACGCGTCAGCGAGACTCATATTGGACATCCCGCGCCAAGAGCACATCACCGGACACCTAAAAAACCTCCACTGGCTTCCCGTCAACAAAAGAATTACTTTCCGCCTCCTTACCCACGCACACAAGGCCCTCTATAATCTAGGACCCGAATGCCTCAACACCCGACTGTCCTTCTACAATCCCACCCGCCAACTAAGATCATCCAATCAAGCCCTCGCCGCAGTCCCGCGCATACGAAAAACCACCATGGGTGGCAGATCCTTCTCCTTCCTGGCTGCCAAGACCTGGAATTCACTCCCCACCCACCTCCGCCTTACTCAGAACCACATCTCCTTCAGAAAAGAACTGAAAACCTGGCTATTCGACAAACAGTGAACCCCTCCCTCTAGCGCCTTGAGACCCTCTGGGTGAGTAGTGCGCTTTATAAATGCCCGAACTTGAACTTGGTCACCCTACAAATGCTGCCCATTCACAGGTACTTTTACACTGAGGACAGGTCCGCACAAGGGGACTACTGACTAGATTGTTTGAGGATAAAAACCCACTCAGGACATTTCCCATTATAAGTAAAAGAATGGGTTTAAAAAATATCCAGAATGCAAAGAGCGAAAATACAGGCGTAGCTGTTCGATATTTCCAAAAGCTTTCTATTTTGTTCTACTCATGATAAAGTGTCACACTTAAGGCATAGAAATGCCGCACACATACACTCTAAAGATTGAAAATGTAACACATGAGAACATTAAAATCTTGGAACCCGTGTACGTTTGAACGAATTGAAATTAGCAATAACAGCGATGAACGATAAAGCATACAGAAACACTGTTAAGATCAAGCTACAGTAAGCGAGGTGCACCCGGGGAGTGGAAAAAAAGACAAGTATCGGATGTACCTTTCTAGCTGCGACAGCAGGGTCACCCTCGGTTGCTGGCTGCTTTCTTTACTACCGCAGTCCCTCGTTTATGTCTACAACACTATCAACACTTGAACAAAAGTGCGGACGCCATAATAAAGTCAGGCTCAAAACCTATATAGGAGGGGGTCGGACTCTGCCACTAAAACTTGATATGGAGAGCTTAAAGGCAGGAAAGTGTGCGCCCGGTCTGGGCGTTACCTCCGTGAAGACGTTTACGATGTTATGTTAACGTCTAATAGGCAAGATAAATGATGATTGGCGGTTTACAATTGTATTTTTAACTACTAGAACGATAAATGTGCAACTGCCTTGATATTTAAGGCATTGTTAGCGGCCATCTTAGAGTGGGTGCATTTCAGTGCGAGTAGTCGCATAGTAAGAGTGGCTAAAAGCCCCTTTCAGCAACCCTAGAGCGGATCATGGTTACCAAACGTTTACTTACGAGCGTGGGTCTTTTGAAGAGGGTGTGGCGTTTGGCAGACTTCGGACCGTGGGAACCCGGTTGGAGTCTCGGCGTCTGCTCAACTTTCTGTGATCCTGGGCAAATCACTTAATCTACCCATGTCTTGGAAAAAGCAGAATTCGTCTTTGTGTTATGTATCTGGGTCTCATGTAAATCACTCCAATACTTGGGCTCGAGTTCGCGCTATAGAAAACTGAAAACATATGTATAATGTAATTGGAGACGGCTGCAATGTTTACTTGCATCGAAGGGGCGGAGCTCCTCGGTCAAGTCTTCTCCTCTGTCACCCATTCTGAATAGGCGAAGGGCAGGGGCAGAAGTCACTCTAGCGTGTCTGAACTCGAAGAAAGGAGCCTCTCCTGGTGCTCGGCCTCAGCTGCTATGCTGAGAGTCCGGCGTGACTTGATCCGAGGGGCTTGTGCGCTCTGCACGCCGGTGACACCGACATCTATCCCACCTGTCGGCGCCAGACGGGCACAGCACAGGTGAGACGCCGGGGGGTCAGATTGTGCTAGCTCTCTGAGAACTCAGTCTGCCCTTGTTTAAGTGACTGCCGTGCAGATGTACCTATTATTGTCCTCATGTTCGGAATATGTTTTATGGTTTTAGAAACCAGGTTCTGGTATCTGCTCAACATTTTGTGTTTCTGGCCAAATGACTTAATCTCCCCTGCCTAACCAAAAAAAAGAATCGGGGTTTGTGTAATGTAAACTTTTGCTTATGCAAAGCACTCCAATGCTCTGGGCCGAGTTCTTGCTATGTAAACTGCAAACAAATTAATAACATGCATTGAAAATGCAATAGGTCTCGCCTTTGATTAAGTTAAAGCCATTTGCTTTGCTAATGGTATTGTATAGCAAAGCAAATGGCTTTAACTTAATGAAAGGTGGGACCTAATGTTAGTCAGTCTTAGTCAGTGTCGGTCAGTCAGTCAGTGTCGGTCAGTCAGTCATTGTCTGTCAGTCAGTCATTGTCTGTCAGTCAGTCATTGTCTGTCAGTCAGTCATTGTCTGTCAGTCAGTGAGTGTCAGTCAGTGAGTGTCAGTCAGTGAGTGTCAGTCAGAGAGTGTCAGTCGGAGAGTGTCAGTCGGAGAGTGTCAGTCGGAGAGTGTCAGTCAGTGTTAGTCAGTCAGTGTTAGTCAGTCAGTGTTAGTCAGTCGTGTCAATCGTGTCAGTCAGTGTCAATCGTGTCAGTCAGTGTCAATCGTGTCAGTCAGTGTCAGTCAGTGTCAGTCAGTGTCAGTCAGTGTCAGTCAGTGTCAGTCAGTGTCAGTCAGTGTCAGTCCGTGTCAGTGAGTGTCAGTCAGTCAGTGTCAGTCAGAGTCAGTCAGTAAGTGTCAGTCAGTGTTAGTCAGTGTCAGTCAGTCAGGGTCAGTCAGGGTCAGTCAGTCAGTGTCAGTCAGCCATTGTCAGTCAGTCATTGTCAGTCAGTCAGTGTCAGCCAGTGTTAGTCAGTGTCGATGTTGTCAGTCAGTGTCAGAGAGTCAGTCAGTGTCTGTCAGTCAGTCAGCGTGTGTCAGTCAGTGACAGTCAGTGTCAGACTCCATGTCAGTCAGTGCCCGACAGTCAGTGTCCGTCAGTCAGTCAGCGTGTGTCAGTGAGTGCCAGTCAGTGAGTGTCAGTCATGTCAGTCAGTGTTAGTCAGTGTCAATCATGTCAGTCCGTGTCAGTCAGTCAGTCCGTGTCAGTCAGTCAGTCAGTGTCAGTCTCAGTCAGTCCGTGTCAGACTCCATGTCAGTGTTAGAAAGGCGACCCCGGGGGAGGCAGAAGATGTCTGACTGACCACCCCTAGGTCCACCTCTCTGTCGAGAAGTAGCCGAGCGTTACCGAGAGGCCTCCTGAATGAGGGCCCTCTCCTAGGATCGTACAGCAGAGTAATCACAACACTACAAACGGACACCACACAGGAGGTCAAGTTCTCAAGCTTTTATAAGTAACAAAGGTTGCGGGTTCTTGGCAGTATATACAGGCGGATCGAGGGATCCGTAAAGTCTCGAAAAGGGGGGTAAGGTAGCGGGACAGTCTAGCTTCTGGGCGGAGGAAGGGATACCCTGCGCACAGCTCTCAATCCTCGAGCTGGGGGGTTCCGAGAGGTTCGAGCCGCGGCAGCGCCAGCAGGCTTACAAGGTGGTTCAGCGAGGTAGGCCGCGGCAGCGCCAGCAGGCTCTCAGATGGTTCCGCAAGGTAGGCCGCGGCAGCGCCAGAAGGCTCTTGGATGGTTTCAGCAAGATAGGCCGCGGCAGCGCCAGCAGGCTCTCAGATGGTTTCAGCAAGGTAGGCCGCGGCAGCGCCAGCAGGTTCTCAGATGGTTTCAGCAAGGTAGGCCGCGGCAGCGCCAGCAGGCTCTCAGATGGTTTCAGCAAGGTAGGCCGCGGCAGCGCCAGCAGGCTCTCAGGTGGTTTCAGCAAGGTAGGCCGCGGCAGCGCCAGCAGGCTCTCAGATGATTCAGCAAGGTAGGCCGCGGCAGCAGGCTCTCAGAAGGACGTCGGGTTACAGGAAGGATGAGTTCGTCTGGTGTCGGCCGTGACAGCGTCAGCAGGGCTTCCAGTCCAGGATACAACTGGCGTCCTACTCCGGGGCTGGCCCAGATATAGGACGGAGGTCCTTTGATGTCCGGACCCTCTCGCCTGGGGGTCAGAGGGGCCGGGATGATGGTGTCCAGACACCCAGCAGGGGGGTGGAGCCAGCGCTCAGGGAGGCCGGAGGGCGATCGATACCAGGCGTCCGGGGACGGCTGGAGGGCCATCGAAACTCCTCTCCCTCCGGGATCTGTCGAGTGGCCACTCGACCACCTGGGTGGATCTTGGTGCCTCGATGTCGGGGCTTCGCTGGGGCCTGGGCCTGGGCTGAGACCACGTGGTCGTGACGTGGGGGACCCAAGATGGAGTCGGGCACGACCTCGTGCTTAGGTCGTGATGGGCCTACGCTGGAGCCAGGCCGGTGATGGGGATCCGGGATGGTATCCGGATCTGTGGTGTTGGGGCGTGCAGGGTCGGGCCGAAGGGGCCGCCCGAGGTCCGGAGGAGGGCTGATGTCGTTCTGGGCCCGCCATGCGGGAGGGGTAGGACCACGCCATGAGGCCGGGTCCAACACGCGTCCCCCCCAGCTGAAGGCAGGGGAGAGTCACCCATCTTCTTGGGGGTTCTCCTCGCCGAGGCGGAAGAATCTGGACAGGCCGTCAGCATTGGCGTGGTCGTTGCCGGGGCGATGCTCCACAGTGAAGTCCATCCCCTGCAGAGAAATGGACCAGCGCAGCAGTTTCGGGTTTTCTCCCCGCATCTGCATCAACCAACGCAGGGGCTGGTGGTCGGTCTGGACTCGGAAGTGGGTGCCGAAGAGGTAGGGCCGGAGCTTCTTGAGTGCCCACACCACGGCAAAGGCTTCCCTCTCGATGGTGCTCCACCGCTGTTCTCTTGCCAGGAGGCGTCGGCTGATGAAGGCCACAGGCCGGTCGATTCCTTCGGGGTTAACTTGGGACAGGACCGCCCCGATGCCGTGCTCCGAGACGTCGGTTTGGACTACAAACTCTCTGCTGTAGTCGGGGGCCTGGAGCACAGGGGCGGTGCACATGGCAGTCTTTAAAGTCTCAAAGGCTGTTTGGCACGCAGGGGTCGAGTGCACCTTCTGGGGTAACTTCTTTGAGGTCAGTTCTGTGAGGGGCCCCACAATGCTCCCGTAGTCTTTTATAAATCGCCGATAGTATCCGGTGAGCCCCAGGAAGGCTCGGACGGCGGTCTGGGTGACCGGGGGCTCCCAGGCCCGGATGGCGTCTATCTTTGGTTGGACGGGAGCTACTTGGCCGCTCCCCACTTGGTGTCCCAGATAGGTCACTGACCCTTGGCCTATCTGGCATTTGCTGGCTTTGATGGTTAGTCCGGCCCGCCGGAGGGCCGTCAGGACCTTCCAGAGGTGGGTCAGGTGCTCATCCCACTGAAGGCTGTACACCGCAATGTCATCTAGATAGGCGGCGCTGTATTCCTCTAGTCCGGCCAGCACCTGGTTCACTAGTCTCTGGAAGGTGGCTGGCGCATTTTTCATGCCGAAGGGCATCACTTTGAAGTGATAGTGGCCATCAGGGGTCGAGAAGGCCGATCGCTCTTGTGCACCAGGGGTAAGGCCGATCTGCCAATACCCTGCCGTGAGATCGAAGGTGCTGAGGTATTTGGCGGCCCCTAGGCGATCGATCAGTTCATCCGCCCTGGGGATGGGATGGGCGTCGGTCCTGGTGACTGCATTCAGTCCCCTGTAGTCAACACAGAACCGGAGCTCTGGAGCTGTTCCGGGGGAGGCGGCTTTAGGGACCAGGACAACGGGACTGGCCCAGGGACTGTTGGAGGGTTCGACTACCCCCAGGGCCAACATCTTGGCCACTTCCGATTGGATGCAGGCCCAAACCCGGTCGGGCACTCGAAAAGCTCGGTGTTTTACAGGTGGGCTGTCTCCGGTGTCCACATCATGGACACACCACCGGGTGACCCCCGGCGTGAGGGAAAACAGATCCGCAAACTGCCCCAGCAGCTTCCGGCAGTCTTGTTGCTGCTCTGGGGTCAGGGTAGAGGAGAGCCGGACCCCTTCGAAGGAGCCGTCTTTCTCGGTGGTGCTGAGGAGATCTGGTAGTGGCTCGGAGTCATCTTCAGCTCAGTCATCGGTCGCCAGCAGCAGACTCAGTTCAGTGTGTGCAAAGTGCGGCTTGAGCCGGTTAGCGTGCAGAACCCGGAGGGGGTTCCTGGGGGACTCCAGGTCTACCAGGTAGGTGACGGGGCTCTTGCGCTCCACCACTTTGAAGGGCCCAGTCCATTTGTCCTGGAGGGCACACGGTTCAACCGGGGACATGACCCAGACTTGCTGGCCCGGCTCGAACTCGATGGACGAGGCGTTCTGGTCATACCAGCGTTTCATCTCCTCTTGACTAGCCTCCAGGTTGGCCTCGGCAAGTTCCCGGAACTTCCGAGTCTGATTGCGGAGTGTCAGGAGGTACCGGTAGACATCCGGTGGGGCATCTCGAACTGCTGTCTCCCAGCCTTCCTTGACCAGGCTGAGGGGGCCTCGAACCGGGTGTCCGTACAAGAGTTCAAAAGGGCTGAACCCCAGGGATTTCTGGGGTACCTCTCGGTAGGCGAACAGGAGGCAGGGCAGCAGGACATCCCATTTGCGCCGTAGGGGCTCTTCTAGGCCCTTGATCATCCCCTTCAGTGTTCTGTTAAATCGTTCCACTAGTCCATTTCCTTGGGGATGATACGGGGTGGTGAACTTATAGGTGACCCCGCACTGTTGCCATAGGGATCGCATATGCTTCGAGATAAAGTTGGAGCCCCGATCACTCACGACTTCTCGGGGGAAGCCGACTCGGGAGAAGATGCTCATGAGGGCTCGGCCCACCACGGGGGCCGTGATGGTTCGGAGGGGGATGGCCTCAGGATAGCGGGTGGCATGGTCCACCAGGACTAGGATGAAGCGGTGTCCCTGCGAGGTGCGAGGGTCCAGGGGCCCTACGATGTCTATTCCTACTCGCTCGAAGGGGGTGGTTACCACGGGGAACGGCTGGAGCGGGGCTTTGACTTTCCCCCCGCTCTTCCCGCTGGCTTGACAGGTCGGGCAGGTTCGGCAGTGGTTATGCACATCGGTGCGCATTCTTGGCCAGTAGAAATGGGTCACCAGGCGGCTGTAAGTTTTGTCCTGCCCCAGGTGCCCGGCGAGGGGCACATCATGTGCTAAGTTCAGGAGGAAGTCTCTGAATCGGAGGGGTACGACCAGTACCCGGCCGGCCCCTAGCTCAGCAATCTTCTGCTCACTGTAGAGGAGGTCGTTGTCCCAATAGACCCAGTGGGACCCCGCGGGGTCTCCAGCGGCCTGAGTAGCGGCTTGCTGTCGAATCCCCTCGAGGGAGGGGCAGGTTTTCTGTTCCTGCCGGAACTGTTCGCGGGTGGGGCCACCTTCTTGGCGCCATTGAGCGAGTTCTGGGAGGTGGTTGAGCTCGGTGAGATCTTCTTGGTCGGGCCCTTGGGGGCCGTGTTCGGGGTCGGCGTCCTCGGGGACGATGGGTGGCGGAGGTGCGGGCCACTCTGGTTCCTCGGTCGGAGCTCCCCCTGCTGGGGTGGAGGCTCGGGCGGACATGGAGCAGGTGGTCGCACAGACCCACTCGGGAAGGCCTTGCATCCCCAGGTGCTCTCTTCGTTCGACGCCAGCCCATGGGGAACTTTCCAGGTCGTTCCCAAGGAGGCAGTCCACGGGGGCATCGTCGCGGACAGTCACTTTCAGCATGCCCGACACTCCTCCCCACTCGAAGGGGATGCGGGCCATCTGGCACAAAGTCTCTGAGTTATCTGCGGACCGGACTGGGCACAGGACGTTAGGAAGGATCTGTTCTGGGGTCACCAGATGGCAGCGGACCGCTGTCACGCTGGCTCCGGTGTCACGGAGGGCTTCGGTCCGGCGACTATTGATGGTGACCCACTGGCGGTATTTCTGGGTGTTGCCGGGGATCGGACCTCGAGGGATCAGGTCGTGGGTACCCAGGCATGCTAAGGTCATGGCGGCGGGCTCCCACTCGGCCTGTTCGTGGTCGTCGTCCTCTTCCTCACTTCTTTCTTCACCCAGGGCTGCTGCCGCGATCTGGCGGGCTGGGGGCCCGGTGGTGCCGAGTCGCTGGTTCATCGGGCAGAGGGGGTCATTCGCATAATGACCTTGTCGCTGGCACCTATGACACGTAACGTTTGGGCGGGGCCCCGGTCTGGCTGGGGGGCCCCCTCTCCGGCCCAGGGATGGTGACGTGGAAGTAGGGGAGGACCCCTGGGGGGCGTCCTGTCCCCGGCTCTGGCCTACTCCGCCGCCTCGTGGTCGGTGGATCCC
Source organism: Lissotriton helveticus (assembly GCF_964261635.1). NCBI lineage: Eukaryota > Metazoa > Chordata > Amphibia > Caudata > Salamandridae > Lissotriton > Lissotriton helveticus. The sequence goes on along the minus strand of NC_136070.1, from coordinate 181,196,099 downwards.
CGGGGATCCCCGGCCGTATTCTCCCATCGTGCTCCGGGGAACTCGGGTGCTCGCCCATCGATCCGCCTCGACAGCGAGTTTTCGTGGCTCCGTCAATTTGCTGTCGAGGAGGTGCTGCCGGAGTTCGACGAAACAGTTATTGGACAGATGTTCCCACAGAATGAGGTCGACCAACTGCTGGTAGGTGGTGACCTGGCAGCCCCGAGTCCACCCCTCGAAGGCTCTACTGTAATAGTTCACGTATTCCACCCACGTGGCACCGGGGATTTTTTTGCAGTCTCGGAATCGCTGCCGGTACATCTCGGGGGTGAGTCCGTAGCGAGTGAGGAGGGCGGTCTTCATGTGCTCGTACAAGGTCATCTCGGTATCGGGGAGCTCCAGCAGGGCGTCTCTCCCTTCGTTGATAAACTTCCCCCACAGGCCGGCGCCCCAGTCCTTGAGGGGTACTCGATGAGCGGTCATGGCGACCTCGTAGGCTTTGAACCACTGTTGGATGTCGTCGTTCTTATAGTATTCTTTGACGACATCCTTGGGTATGTGCACCTTCGTGTCCACCGGGGGGGGTGAGGTCTTGGCCCCGGCGGTGCCGGTCTCATTTGCCTTGGCTTTAAGTTCCATTTCTTTGAGGACGCGCTCGTGCTCGAGCATGAGTTTTTTCTCCTCGAGGGCTAGCTTCCTTTCTGCCAGTTGGATTTCTCCTTCTTGTCGGAGTTGAGCCAGATCCAACTCGTGTAGCCGGGTCGTCTCTCGTTCTCGGGCGTCTTCGTGGGAGAGGCCCGTGTTTGGGGTTGCGGGTCTCCCTCCCGCTGGGTTCACCTCAGCCTCCGGGCCTCCGTTCGGGCCCGGGTTATCTTCCCTCGGAGGTGGCGCCTCGCCGGCGTCCACCCAGGCCTGTAGGGCCGATTTAAAGTCTTCTTTGGTGCTTAAGCCAGTGGTAGCGATGCCTAGTTCTTTGCAGAATTGCTTTAGCTCCTTGTGACTGTAGTCTTCCATTTTCTCTTTCTGGAATTCTGTGTTCATGGTCGCAGTGGGTTTTTCTTGGTAGCGAGTGAATCACTCCCTGTACGATCTGCGTGGGCTCGGATCCCACCGCTGCCACCAATGTTAGAAAGGCGACCCCGGGGGAGGCAGAAGATGTCTGACTGACCACCCCTAGGTCCACCTCTCCGTCGAGAAGTAGCCGAGCGTTACCGAGAGGCCTCCTGAATGAGGGCCCTCTCCTAGGATCGTACAGCAGAGTAATCACAACACTACAAACGGACACCACACAGGAGGTCAAGTTCTCAAGCTTTTATAAGTAACAAAGGTTGCGGGTTCTTGGCAGTATATACAGGCGGATCGAGGGATCCGTAAAGTCTCGAAAAGGGGGGTAATGTAGCGGGACAGTCTAGCTTCTGGGCGGAGGAAGGGATACCCTGCGCACAGCTCTCAATCCTCGAGCTGGGGGGTTCCGAGAGGTTCGAGCCGCGGCAGCGCCAGCAGGCTTACAAGGTGGTTCAGCGAGGTAGGCCGCAGCAGCGCCAGCAGGCTCTCAGATGGTTTCTCAAGGTAGGCCGCGGCAGCGCCAGCAGGCTCTTGGATGGTTTCAGCAAGATAGGCCGCGGCAGCGCCAGCAGGCTCTCAGATGGTTTCAGCAAGGTAGGCCGCGGCAGCGCCAGCAGGCTCTCAGATGGTTTCAGCAAGGTAGGCCGCGGCAGCGCCAGCAGGCTCTCAGGTGGTTTCAGCAAGGTAGGCCGCGGCAGCGCCAGCAGGCTCTCAGATGATTCAGCAAGGTAGGCCGCGGCAGCGCCAGCAGGCTCTCAGAAGGACGTCGGGTTACAGGAAGGATGAGTTCGTCTGGTGTCGGCCGTGACAGCGTCAGCAGGGCTTCCAGTCCAGGATACAACTGGCGTCCTACTCCGGGTCTGGCCCAGATATAGGACGGAGGTCCTTTGATGTCCGGACCCTCTCGCCTGGGGGTCAGAAGGGCCGGGATGATGGTGTCCAGACACCCAGCAGGGGGGTGGAGCCAGCGCTCAGGGAGGCCGGAGGGCGATCGATACCAGGCGTCCGGGGACGGCTGGAGGGCCATGGAAACTCCTCTCCCTCCGGGATCTGTCGAGTGGCCACTCGACCACCTGGGTGGATCTTGGTGCCTCGATGTCGGGGCTTCGCTGGGGCCTGGGCCTGGGCTGACACCACGTGGTCGTGACGTGGGGGACCCAAGATGGAGTCGGGCACGACCTCGTGCTTAGGTCGTGATGGGCCTACGCTGGAGCCAGGCCGGTGATGGGGATCCGGGATGGTATCCGGATCTGTGGTGTTGGGGCGTGCAGGGTCGGGCCGAAGGGGCCGCCCGAGGTCCGGAGGAGGGCTGAGGTCGTTCTGGGCCCGCCATGCGGGAGGGGTAGGACCACGCCATGAGGCCGGGTCCAACAGTCAGTCAGTGTCAGTCAGTCAGTGTCCGTCAGTCAGTGTCCGTCAGTCTGTGTCCGTCAGTCTGTGTCCGTCAGTCAGTGTCAGTCAGTCAGTGTCAGTCAGTCAGCGTGTGTCAGTGAGTCGCAGTCAGTGAGTGTCAGTCATGTCAGTCAGTGTTAGTCAGTGTCAATCATGTCAGTCCGTGTCAGTCAGTCAGTCCGTGTCAGTCAGTCAGTCAGAGTCAGTCAGTCTGTGTCAGTCACGGTCAGTGTCAGTCAGTCATTGTCAGTCACTGTCAGTCATAGTCAGTCAGTGAGTGTCAGTCAGTCAGTGTCAGTAATGTCAGTCAGTGTTAGTCAGTGTCAATGTTGTCAGTCAGTGTCAGTCAGTCAGAGTCAGTCAGTGTCAGTCAGTCAGCGTGTGTCAGTCAGTCAGTGTCAGTCTCAGTCAGTCAGTGTCAGAGTCTGTGTCAGTCTGTGTCAGTCAGTCAGTGTCAGTCAGTCAGCGTGTGTCAGTCAGTGAGTGTCAGTCAGTGAGTGTCAGTCAGAGAGTGTCAGAGAGTGTCAGCCAGAGAGTGTCAGCCAGAGAGTGTCAGCCAGAGAGTGTCAGCCAGAGAGTGTCAGTCAGTGTTAGTCAGTGTCAGTCAGTGAGTGTCAGTCAGTCAGTGTCAGTCAGTCAGCGTGTGTCAGTCAGTCAGTGTCAGTCTGTCAGTCAGTGTCAGAGTCCGTGTCAGTAAGTGTCCGACAGTCCGTGTCAGTCAGTGTCAGTCAGTCAGTGTCAGTCTCAGTCAGTCCGTGTCAGACTCCATGTCAGTCAGTGTCCGACAGTCAGTGTCCGACAGTCAGTGTCAGTCAGTCAGCGTGTGTCAGTGAGTGTCAGTCAGTGAGTGTCAGTCAGTGAGTGTCAGTCATGTCAGTCAGTGTTAGTCAGTGTCAATCATGTCAGTCAGAGTCAGTCAGTCAGAGTCAGTCAGTGTCAGTCTCAGTCAGTCCGTGTCAGACTCAATGTCAGTCAGTGTCCGTCAGTCAGTGTCCGCCAGTCAGTGTCCGTCAGTCAGTGTCCGTCAGTCAGTGTCAGTCAGTCAGTGTCAGTCAGTCAGTGTCAGTCAGTCAGTGAGTGTCAGTCAGTGAGTGTCAGTCATGTCAGTCAGTGTCAATCATGTCAGTCAGTCAGTCAGTCCGTGTCAGTCAGTCAGTCCGTGTCAGTCAGTCAGTGTCAGTCAGTCAGTGTCAGTCAGTCAGTGTCAGTCAGTCTGTGTCAGTCACGGTCAGTGTCAGTCAGTCATTGTCAGTCACTGTCAGTCATTGTCAGTCAGTCAGTGAGTGTCAGACAGTCAGTGTCAGTCATGTCAGTCAGTGTCAATGTTGTCAGTCAGTGTCAGTCAGTCAGTCTCAGTCAGTCAGTGTCAGTCTCAGTCAGTCAGAGTCCGTGTCAGTCAGTGTCCGACAGTCAGTGTCAGTCAGTGTCCGACAGTCAGTGTCCGTCAGTCAGTCAGAGTCAGTCAGTCAGTGTCAGTCAGTCTCAGTCAGTCAGTCAGTCAGTGTCAGTCAGTGTCAGTCAGTGTCCGACAGTCAGTGTCAGTCAGTGTCCGACAGTCAGTGTCATTGAGTCCGTGTCAGTCAGTGATGATGATCATATAAAGCTTATTAAGCGCTCGAATGCCGAGGCGACTTGGCGCTGGCGTATGTACGCAAGGCAGGGGCTAAGCTGAATCTACTCAGGAGTAAACAGCCGGGATTTCAAGGTTTTCCTGAAAGATAGAAGGTTTGGCTGCAGTCTCAATGCCACTGGCAGTTTGTTCCATAGTTGTGCTGCACAACTAGACTAAGACCTGCCATCCCATCTGGCCCGTCGAAACTTTGGGGTACATATCAGTCCCAGGTTGGCCGATCGCAAGTTTCGTGAGGGGGTATAGAGCCTGAAAATTTCCTGACAGTCATCTGAACCACCACCATATCATGCCTTATGCACCAGACAGAGCGCCTTGAATTCAATTCTCTGCTGGACGGGAAGCCAGTGTAATGCCCTTCTTCCCTGTGACGTGGGATGACCTTTAGGATTAGTCGTACTGCAGCATTCTGCAATGATTGAAGTTTGCTGATCTGATGCTTGTCAATGATCAGAAACATCGCATTACAATAGTCCAGTTTGGACAGAAAAAGAGCAACCATTACCGTCTTCTGTAGTATGAGGGGAATAAACAGAATTTTTGTCCGCAGGGTCTTTAACAGGAAAAAAACTGGCGGACGTTAAACTGTTGACCTGTGCCGACATATTGAGTTTTATGGTCGAAAATGACCCCAAGGTTCCTCACCTTCTTAACAGGGTGAGGACATTCCCCAGCCTCCGACGGCCACCAAGAGTTGTTCCATATAGGGTGTTCCGTTGCCAAACTCAATCACTTCTGTCTTTTCAGGATTAATTTTCAGAAAACTTAGACTCATCTTATTCATGATGTGCTTTATACAGGAGTGACATTTAGCAGCTGTTAGCTCAGGCCTATCCGACAAGGATATCACCAGTTGTGAATCGTTGGCATACGACACAAATGTGAAGCCATATTTCCTGACAAGTATTGCTAGTGGTTTCACATAGACGTTAAACAACGTCGGGGACAGAGCAGATCCTTGCGGACCCCCACAAGGGAGATTGAAACTGTCCGATTGTAAGCCATTCTAGTTCAGACTTTGTTTCATGTTCTCTAAAAATGAGGAGAGGAGGGCCAGAGCCGAGTCACAGATTCCTATCTCCTGTAGTCGCCGCACCAACACCGTGTGATTCACGGTGTCGAATGTAGCCGACAGATCAAGAAGAACAAGGATTCCCCGTCTGTGGCAGTGTGGAAAAATTGACTAGACTTTTGTATGGGATTGGAGCAGCCGATCTTTGTAGCCAGGGGGTGCCCGCGAAAACATAATAAAATTTGGAAACGCTGGGCGGATTATAGGGGCCTGTGGCTTGAACCTCCTGTTGTGTCAGAAGATATTCCGGCAGAGTGATGGATGGGTCCAGTGGTACTGGAGTAGTGTGGGTGGGGGGGCCTGGGAGGGGTGTGTGCATATACAGCTATTTCTCTGTGCTTTTGATTTTGTGTGTAGGTGGACCTTGGTGGAACTTGTGCGACTCCGGGGGGAGGGTGTTGGGGAGGGGGGAGTTGAGGGGTAGGGGGCTGTTTGGGGGGGAGCTGTGGATTCATAAGTATTTACTTGAAACCAATTGGTGTGTGGGTCCTCACTCTTTGTGTTTCTCACTACTCAAATCATTACTCTGAGTTTCTCATTGTGGTCGGTGCATAGTGTGGCAGTCCAACTGAGCAATAGGATTGCGTTAATACGTGATAGATATGTGTGTCCTGAATCCCAAGAGTGCAAGTTTAGAGTGTATCTTGGGATTCAGGACACACATATCAATCACGGATTCATAAGTATTGACATATAATATATTTGCTTGTTGTTGCTCACAAAGAAAAGTCGATTGCCTTCCGGCTGATGTAATGCTTAATAACACAGTTGTCTCTGGTGTGCAGAGCCCTGCAACATATGTGCAGTCTGACAATAAAACATGTTTTAAAAGAAAAAAGAAAAAGGATTGCCCTACCTCCACCATCCATTACTCTCTGAATCCCCTCTGAGGCTGCCATCAGGGTGGATTCTGTGGAGTGTCTTGGTCGAAAGCCATTCTGGGTGCGATCCAATAGCCTGTTGCTGTCTAAATAGTCTGTAAGTGTCTTATTGACTGATTTTTCGAGGACCTTAGCTACAAATGGTAAACCCGACATCGGTCGATAATTTTTAAATTCGGTAGGCTCGAGAGAAATTTTCTTCAAAATTGGCCTAATACACACAGTCTTCCAGGCCGCAGGGTAGATCCCTGATGCTAGAACTTAGTTGATCAGAGGAGTGAGAGTCTCGCTAATCCTCTCAGCAGCCAGGTGCATAATGGCAGGGGTCATTAGGTGACCCAGATTTTATAGACTCTAAGAGGTCTATTACATTATTAGCTTAGATGGCACTGTCTCTCCCACGAGAGAAAGTTGATAACTAACTGCCTGAGCATTTAGTGGATTAACAAGGCCGTCGTATATAGTTTGTACTTTATTCTGGAAAAAGGCAGCCAGCTGATTAAAGAAAGCCTGATCGGGTTTAAACGAATTACCCTGGTGTGGTTTAGCTAAAAAAGTGACAGATGTAAAAAGTTCTTTAGCTGAATTTCCTGCTTCCTGAATTTTTGGTGTAAAAACACTCTTTTAGCTTCCAGAATAGCCTCCTTATACTTTTTCAAGGCCCCATTGTAGGCGTCTTTGCTCTTTCTGCTATAGTCAGCTCTCCAGTGGCATTCAAACCTTCTGCACTCCGCCTTTAACCCTTTAAGTTCAGGGACGTACCACAGTGTCACCAGTGGACGCCTCTTTGCTGTTCCGGTTTGTTCAAGGGCGACACAATTAGCCGCCCTCAAAATCCACTCCTTAAACTGTGACGAAGCGACCTCATTGTACCAGTCTAATATTGGAGGAGAGTGGTTGAGAGCATCCTCTAGATCTTTGCTTTTTACTTTATTCCAGCGTCGGAACGTGACCATAGTTGCTTTAAGGGGGGTGCACTACTTTTTGGCCTTGACCCTGACCTCGAAGAACACCGCCTTATGGCCCGTCCAGGGAAGTGACTCCACTCGTGCCAGTGTGATGTCTGAATTATTGGAAAAAAGTCCATCCAAGGTATGACGCCCTTGGTGTGTAGACACTAGCTGACGGAGGCCATACGCCTCCAAGAGATCTAGAAGTCTTGCAGTCTCAGGGTTTGTGTCCAGTTCCAAATGGTAATTGAAATCTCTGAGTACTGTAAAGAATTCGGAGTCTAGACAGGATTCCATATAGGACGAAAGAGCCTGTTAAAAGGCAGCTCTGGGGCCTGGCGGCCTATACACCAATAAGCCCTGGAACTTGAGGGAGTCCTTGAGCCTGGAACAAAACTGCACAGCTTCAGCCGGGAAATCTCCCACTGCTTCCACCTGAACCTTCAAGACGTCTTTATAAATAATAGCTATACCCCTCCCCCCTCTGTTTCCTAGTTTGTCTTGGTTCCATAACGCATAGCCGGGTGGCAGGACAACATTCCATTCTGGGACCGAAGTGTCATCCGTCCATGTTTCTGTTAGGAAGACAATGTCAGGATTATGTGAATTCAGCAGAACTTCTAGCTCGTATTTGTGCTTGACAACAGATTGTGTGTTCAAAAGTATACAATAAAGGCTATTTTCTCGTGTGGCCACAGATCCTTTCATCGGCCCTTGAGAGTGGGGGATATATGATCCTTAGCCGAAGACTCCACCCGCTTACCCCCATCCGCACACCTAGCTTCCCCACCAGTTTTCATGACGATATTGTCGAGGCCCCCCTCCACTCGGTAAAGACAGTGAGTACACAAAAACGTTCCCACCTTACCCTCCATGTTAAAAATAGCACAGTCCCTGCAACGCTCCCCACGAAGCTTCAACAACTCCTCTCTAGAATAAACTTCAGGCCTAAAACAGTCAGGGGTCCTGGCGCTGGGCGCGCTCCGGGCGCAGACGGGATTGCATTTCACGCGCCAGCGTGGTTTTCATAGCTAAATGGGCGTTGAACAACTACAGCGCTGACCCAGAAGAAGGCGGGCCTGCTCTTACAGACGGGCACCGCGGGTCTGCACAGGGGAATTTCTACCTGGAGAATGTGCAACAATTAAAACTAAACACAACAGGTAATTTTAAAAAGATGCGCTTTACATATAATTGTTTTTAAAAAAGCAATGAGCACCCTCGCAGCCAGAGTAGCAGCGTTCCAGCAACTATCAAGGTCTCAGCATAACACAGTCAGTGTCAGTCAGTCAGTGTCAGCTAGAGCAGCTCTGCTGACCTGGTTCTCTGGCTCTAAAGCGGCTCTGCTGACCTGGTTCTCTCCCTGTAAAGCAGCTCTGCTGACCTGGTTCTCTGGCTGTAGAGCAGCTCTGCTGACCTGGTTCTCTCCCTCTAAAGCAGCTCTGCTGACCTGGTTCTCTCCCACTAAAGTAGCTCTGCTGACCTGGTTCTCTGGCTCTAGAGCAGCTCTGCTGACCTGGTTCTCTGGCTCTAAAGCAGCTCTGCTGACCTGGTTCTCTGGCTCTAAAGCAGCTCTGCTGACATGGTTCTCTGGCTCTAAAGCAGCTCTGATGACATGGTTCTCTGGCTCTAAAGCAGCTCTGCTGACCACCTGGTTCTCTGGCTGTAGAGCAGCTCTGCTGACCTGGTTCTCTGGCTCTAGAGCAGCCCTGCTGCCCTGGTTCTCTGGCTCTAGAGCAGCCCTGCTGCCCTGGTTCTCTGGCTGTAAAGCAGCTCTGCTGACCTGGTTTTCTGGCTCTAGAGCAGCTCTGCTGACCTGGTTCTCTGGCTCTAAAGCAGCTCTGCTGACCTGGTTCTTTGGCTCTAAAGCGGCTCTGCTGACCTGGTTCTCTGGCTCTAAAGCAGCTCTGCTGACCTGGTTCTCTGGCTCTAAAGCAGCTCTGCTGACCTGGTTCTCTGGCTCTAAAGCAGCTCTGCTGACCTGGTTCTCTGGCTGTAGAGCAGCTCTTCTGGCCTGGTTCTCTGGCTTTAAAGCGGCCCTGCTGCCCTGGTTGTCTTGCTCTAAAGCAGCTCTGCTGACCTGGTTTTCTGGCTCTAGAGCAGCTCTGCTGACCTGGTTCTCTCCCTCTAAAGCAGCTCTGCTGACCTGAGTCTCTGGCTCTAAAGCAGCTCTGCTGACCTGGTTCTTAGGCTGTAGCGCAGCTCTGCTAACCAGGTTCTCTGGCTCTAAAGCAGCTCTGCTGACCTAGTTCTCTGGCTCTAAAGGCTCTGACCATTCAAACATATCCCTGTAGTCCAACCCCACCTCACACGAAATATACTAGTCAGCTCATCATAATGCGCAAATGAATGCATGAATAGATTGCTTTAAAAAGCTAAACACCAGAGAGATAAGGTGCGTTGATGCAGCAGAATTCCACATTTTGCGAGGGTGGGTGGCTGAAGCAGGAGAGGCTGTCAGCGGCCATTACAAGTGTGTGGACGGCGCTGCAAATTAGAAAAAAAAGTGCTTCAAGCCCTTTAAAGGAAAGAGTGTAAATCCACCTGTAAACAATCCAATCCCAGTGGGCGTGCCTAAAAAGAGACAGGGTGGCAACAAGGAATGACTGGCAGGCCTTCAGGTCAATCATTGCACTGCTTTAGTCATAATTTGTGAATCCAAACGACGCACACGAATGAAAGCTGAAGGCAGAGCTGGGACGAGCCTTCTGGAATCGTATCGATTCCAAGAAGTCTCGTATGACGAGAGCAGTGCATGCGCTGCTGACGTCAGGCCGAGACCAAAAAATGGAGACTGTAGGAGGGCTTCCACAGAGGTTGTGTTGCTTCTGAATAGCAGAGAATTTAGAGATCCGGTTCTAGTACTTCCCAACAGAAATGATAGTTTGCCTGCTCTTAGTGTTAGCTCAACCCAACCTCCAAATGTGTTATTCTCATTCACAGTTAGACTTGAGGTCTCTGTGGATAGATTTCTATTGTATAATTTATTGTATATGATTATTTAAATGCTTTTACAAAATCACACACATTTTTAAAACCCCAGTATATAAAACCAAGTGCAAATAAGTCCAAATTAAAATTACAGCTATCATTTATCCAGTCAAAATGTCCTAGTGTAAACCAAGAAATAATAAGGTAGGGCCAAGTTATTGATTCACCTAACTGCAGCGACAGCACCTCCCAAGTTTCTTTCTCACTGTGTGAAACCCCTTGGACTTAGAACGGAATTCACTATACACAATCAGTTGCGAGTTCAGCTGTTATTGTTCATATCATAATGTTCAAATAACAGCGGAATAGTAAGCAAAAGCTTATCCTAGTTACCACAAACAAATATTCTGAAAACCTTCCATCAGTGCTCCTCGTCACGGTAAGGGAATTTGAGCGATGTATCAATTTCCAGGATAAATAGCCTTAAATACTGAGTTTTAAGATGGCTCCCAGGCTTTAATGAATGTAACATTGTGTTAAACAAATTCTCATGGCAGGCTAGAACATAATGTCGGTAGAATTAAGGCAGTGATAGAGCCTCCTTGCAGGTGCAGCATCCGTGTGCTAGAACACAGGTTTCAAAAGAGTACAACTAGCAGCCTTAATTCCGCACAGCTGAGAACTAAATGGGTAAAAGTTTTTCATATAACTGCAAAATCTGCACTTTGTAGGTATAGTGGGCCCATTCCCCAAGTTCGGTCGATGATCATTTATCGGAAGAAACAGAAATCTTGCGCCCAAGTTGCTTCTACATGTCCTGTTTAGTGGTTCTTTCAGATAGTATTGTAGACATGGAATTTCATTTGAAGGAAGGATGTGTTTATATTGTTCATGTAGTAACATGGCTGTAGATCTGTTTCCCTAGATTTTGCCATACCCTCTTTTTTCCATTAGTTGTTTAAGTGCAGAATACAGTAAACTGACAGATCTTAGTGTGTCTAAATCAAGTGCTAGGTCGGAACACACCACGTTTAGGTATCTGTTCTAGTCGTTGGCTGGTCTGTTACACATTCCCTTCAGCACTGCTTTTAATGACCCTGTCTTGGCATGAAGTATCTGGTAGTAGTATCCGAGAAACTGCGATTTGCATACTAGATCTTGTTTTACTAATCCAAGTTCTGAGCTCGTTGGATATAGCGGGACAGCTGAAATAATCCTTTATCAATAACAGATTGTATTTTGTCCAACATGAAATTCATTTTAGAAGAGAAGCCTTGTTGACCAGATGAAATTGAGACTAGTTTGGCCTTGATTATCATTATAATGGCCTCTGCTGATGGACGGCATCATTTTGCATTTAGTTTACGTAGTGCGAATGTTAATCTTCACAATTCTTTTCTCCGTAAAGCTTCGATGTTTTTGCACATTGCTTCTATCAGATAGCCAGACATCCATATAGTTATAGATTTTTGCGTATTTTGTTGTGACTGGACCCAACTTCCAGACTGTCTCTGATTTATCTTACAGTTTCCCAAAGACCATGACTTTTAATTTTATTAGCATTTTTCGCCAATATGTTGCTCAGATTATATTAATGTAGTTTGTCTAGCGATTGCTTTAGACCTATCTTTGTTTGGTCCAGGATAACTAAGTCGCCTGCATAGCGTAGTGTATGAAATTTGTGTGAGCCAACCCTTGGAGGAAATAATTTGGCCTTTGCTATTGCAATAACTAGGTCAGCGCTATACAGATTGAACAGTAGCGGAGTCAATACGCAACCATGTTTAATGCCGCTATTTGTGAAAAACCATGAGATTCTAATCAGGGAGAAAAATATTTTTTTAACCTGTATCCGTGTGGCAGAGGGGTCACTGCCTACCAACCACCCCCTCCCCCCCTCTCCTGTAAAGGTCTACTCCGTTCCCCTTAACGGGGGTTCTTTGCCTCCGTCATCTTAGGGACACACACGCAAAGTGCTTCCATCAAGTGTGACGCAAGGGAGGGCGAGAGAGAGAAAGAAGAGAGAGCGGCAGACTGTGGGTGCACGTATTCAAGTGTGTATATGCTTCTTCTGTGTTAATGGGCCGGTCAGTTGTGGAGTAAACCGGAGCGGACTGGGCTGAGTGACGTGGTCCTGCCTGACATGCCACTGACAGCCCATATCTGCCCCCTCGCCCACCCCTCATGGACACTAGATGATCGCAGTGGGGTGGAGCAGCTAGCAAGCCATTTCCCTGCCAGAGTGAAACCTCCCCCTCCCCCTTTACTGTCTTACATCTCTATTCCATTTGGAACAGTCTGCAGTTCACTAGATACTGGGCCATCCATTGCCCCACTTGCGGGCCTCCAGATTCACAGGTACCTCTGCCACTGGAAAAGGCGTGGGTCTTGTGCTCACTGCACCACTGGATCCAAGCTAGCCTGGCCGATATGGGGGATACCCCGAAAAGGGTCCCAGGATGCTTGTTTCCGGCCCAGGGAGGACCTGGCTTGGACTGTTTCCATGAGGAATAGGGTCAAGACTGATTTGCATATGGCTGGGTCCAAACTGGGGTGGCATGGTGAGCAAAAGAACAATGGATTAAACCCAGATATGTGACTTGGGGTGAGTGTTTGCATTGTTCAGCATTCCGTCCATCATTTGTTCTTTTTGCTTTTACCGAAACATCTCTAGCAAAAGGTGGTTTCTGGTATGTACCGTACCCATCATACCACTTGAAAACACATAGGGTGAAATTGCACAATCCCCACCATGTGGCGCAGTGGCTGTTCACCTTAAACTGAAACAACAGTATCCAATGTACCCAGGGCACTGGATACCAGTTTACCACCCATGCAGCACCCACCGGGATACCCCAAAAAAGTATTACTTACCAGGATGGGGGCACTCTTCAGTTTGTTGGGTGGCAAAGCCACGGGGCATCTTGTGGACATCTTTTTAGTGCAATGGCAGCAGTGGCTCCTTCGCTAAGGTGGAGGAGCATTGCCCCACAATAAAAATAAAATGATAATAGCACCATGTTTTTATCATTGTATTTTTTCTTAGCAGCTTTGTAGGTACGGGGAGGTTCTTGGCGGCCAACAGAGTAGGGGGGTTGGGGGGGTGCTAGGCACTCTCCAAATGCACATGACTGTTTTACCAGCCATCTTAGGCCGGCCAAACAGGCATTGGCCACCTCCCGGCAAAACTATGCAATTTGCTTCATATGGATATCAGAGCTGCAAACTCACTTGCCTCCTTTAGAAAAGGCCTTAAAACATGGCTATTTCAGAACTAGTTCCCCTGATATCTCCAGGCTTAGGTTAAGGTTCAGCACTAAGAAACCTCTGGGTATTCGTGCGCTTAATAAGTTATATTAATATAACATAACATGCATACTTTGCATGTTCTCCACTGGCTGTAATGTCCAGCCTGGGTGGAGGACATGCACAGGCTCCCAGTCCCTGTCTGAGCGTGAACCACGGCACTCAGACCAATCGAGACGCTTCACAGCAGAGTTGTTTTTCGCTAAGGGAGCCTTGGAGCCTGTGTGCTTTCTGTTTCCTGCGTTGTGGCAAGAAGGGCGAAGGACAGTAAGGTAAGTTACATTTTCTTTTTTTTCTTTGTTTTTAAGCCTCCACTCACCGCCTCACCACTGCTGCCCCGCAGCAGCCACTACTGCGTAATGGAAAATGACAGAACAGATTCCAAAGCACAGTCCTCAGTATCAATTACAATGGTTTTTATGTTATGTTATGTTAAAAATGCTTATATAGCGCAACGTTCACCGGATTGGTTTCTTGGCGCTTCAGGAACACGGCAGAGCCAAGCTAAGTCAGTGGGCTATTCATCGTAAGCTTTTAGGCATAACCAGGTTTTTAATTGTTTTCTGAACAGAAGATGAGCGTCAATGGTGCGTGTTAGTGGGGGAATAGAGTTCCAAAGTTTAGGAGCTAGCGTAGAGAACCTAAGTCCCCCGTGCTTGATGCGCTTAAACCTAGAAATAATTAAGAGGTTGTGATTGGAAGATCGAAGGATGCGAGGAAGTATGTACTTCTGGACTTTTTCAGCGATGAACTTTGGGCCTTTTTTTTTGCAGCGCCTTGTGTGTAATGCATCCAAGTTTAAAAGCGCTGCGTTGAGCCACCGGCAGCCAATGAAGTTGTTTCAACAAAGGTTTAATGTGCTGACGAGCAGGAGGTTGGAGAATAAGCCGGGCAGCGTGATTCTGGATTAGTTGCAGGCGTCTCACTTGATATGCAGGGATGCCAGCATAGAGGGAATTGGCGTAATCCAATCGTGAGATGATGAGCGCCAGTACAACCAAAGTAAGGGCTTCGGTTGATAAAAATCTGATTTTTTAAATTTTGCGTAGAAAGAAGAAGCAGGCCGAGACCACGGAGTTAATCTGATTTTTCATTGATAAGTCACTACTAATCAGGACCCCCAAGCTTTTTACAACAATCGCCGGTATTGGGGAGGGCCCAGAGAGGTGGGCCAAAAATGTATATTCCATGGGTTTGAGAGGCCGCCTGTCAAAACTAACTCCATTTTGTCAGGATTTAGCTTTAATTGATTGTCATTCATCCACTTGCTGATGAATGTCATTATGGATTGTAGGTTTATCTGGGACGATCTAGTAGCTTGGATGTTAAATATTAGTTGCAGATAGTCTGCATAATTGAACATCCAGACTTCCATTTCTTTCAGAGCGTGGATTAGGGGCTGCATGTACAGATTGAATAAAAGGGGGGATAAGGAGGATCCCTGTGGGACCCCGCATTGGAGTTTCCCTTTGCTTGAGCCAAAGTTTCCTAGGCGGACTGATTGATATCTGTCCTTGAGAAAGGACTGTATCCACCTTAAAGCTGGACCCTGAATGCCTGCGCTGTGGAAACGGTCGATCAAGATAGTGTGATCGACCGTGTCGAGAGCGGCAGACAGGTCCAGGAGGATCAGAGCCTGAGGGGAGTCGTGATCAGCCCCCTTTCTTAGTTCGTCCACAACTGTCAGAATGACAGCTTCTGTTGAGTGAGCTGGCCTAAAGCCAGCCTGGTGAGGGTCAAGAAACATTGACTCCTCTATGAAGGAGCTGATGCAATCTGCCACATGTGCCTCCAAGATCTTGCTCAAATATGTAAATGTAAATTGATACTTGTATAGCGCACTACTCACCCGCAAGGGTCTCAAGGCGCTTGTACGACTACCGCTGTGGAACCCATCCTGGCTTTCCCTGTGAGGTGTCCACTCCTGGGCACCCCCAAGGTGGAGGCCAGGCATGCTTAGCGTTGTGGGGGCCGTTGTGGAGATTAAGCAAGCTATTGCCCAGAGTTGCAGAGTGGGACTCCATGATTGGAATAGGCACCGATGCGAGAATTATCAGGTCCGTGGAATTTTGAGCCCAAGACCCACCGAGGCGGGGAATTGAACCCTGGTCCCGGGCTAGACCTCTGCATCAGGGTCTGCCTCTCTAACCATTGAGCCACACTTCTCCAAATATGGCAGAAGAGAAATAGGGCGATAGTTGCTAAATATTTGAGGATCGGCCCCGGGTTTCTTTAGGATGGCTAAGATTTCTGCGTTTTTGAAGGAGTCAGGGACAGTTCCAGTTCTAAGAGATGTGTTAAGGAGAGATATTGGGGGGTCAGGGAAGACGCGGAAAGCTTCACAAAGAATGTGAGGTGGACAACAGTCCAGGGGGGAGCCTGACTTGACTTTTGCAATTAGTGTTAAGAAGGCATCTTTATTTATGGGTGGAATTTGATCCAAGGACGCCAATTTTTGACAAGATAGAACAGGTGTGTTAATCGTCCTTTGTCCTAGGATACTAGCTTTGATAGAAGCAATTTTATCAAAGAAGTAATTGTTGAGAGAGTCGCATAAGAGCTGTGAGTGCACTGGTTTTGCAGAGACTCTCTCCGGGTTGACCAGTTCGTCAACAATTGAGAAGATGTCTCTGGTTTTATTTGTGGATTTCAAGATTTTTGATGAAAAATACTCTGCTTTGCAAGAGAGAATAGAAGTCTTATAAACTTTAAGGAGAGACGTATAAGTGATTTTATTTTCCGGCAGATAGTTCCTTCTCCATTTGCGCTCAGCTTGTCGGAGTCTAAATTTTTGTTCTTTCAGGACTGGTGAAAACCATTGTTGGGCATCATGGGCTCTTTTAATTTTGATCGTTTTCAGGGGGGCAGTCGTGTCACTAGCTGACTCAAGCCAAGAAGTTAAATTTACTACTTGGATAGATAGGGGAATATCCTGAGCCGGGGGGGGGGGGGCGTGGTTAAAAGAAGTGTGTAGAATGACTCGATGTTTGCCCTATTCCAGTTTCTGGCTTTCATGCTGCATGATCGTGTGATCGTCGCAACGTGGATATTTGAGATCACAAAAGTTATCAGATGATCTGACCAGGTGCAGGGGGAAATTAAAAATTGTGTAATGTCTAAATTTTGTGACCACACTTGATCTAGTGTGTGTCCCTTGGTGTGGGTAGCTGCCAATGCATGCTGCGTGCAGTTTAGGCTGACCAGGAGATCGGTTAGTTCACGGGAAGTTCAGCTTTCTTTTGCGTCTCCCGGCCAATAGTTAAAATTGCCCACTATTCGAATCCGAGTGTGGTTAATCACTAGTTGGGCAATCATATCACTAAATTGCTGGGAGAATGTGGGCATATGTTGAGGTGGTCGGTATACAATGACACATGCTAGGGAGAGTTTAGCAGATTCTAGTTTAATCGTCAGAAGATCAACTGATGAGACCTGTAAAGTTTTCAGTGATGAGAACTGGTGCTTCTGATGAATAATTGCCGCCACCCCCCTCCCATTTTGCCTATTTCTCTGTCTGTTTGAAGGATATAGTAAGGCTCTGGGTGTCAGGGACTGTCCGGGACTTTGTGGGGAACACAGTCAGGGACTTGGACAAGGACTGGGAACTGGGTAGAAGACGTACACAGAAAGGAGGAGTACAGTGCTGCCCAGGATCATACAGGGAGTCGGAGGAGAAAAAGGGATCCAAAGGGGAAGCCTGTACAAGTGAACAAGACGGGTAAGACTCAGAAAGGAAGGGCACTCACAAGGCAATTTAGCATTCAGACTAACTACACCCAGGACGGACGTGCAAGACATATATATATAATACAACATTAACAATAAAGGGGGGTGTGGGGTAAAGCACTCAGGAGCTCCACATGGTAAGACTGAAGCTCAGTAAGTTTCTTGCCCGCAATTGCTGTTACAGATACTGATTGCAAATACGCACATGTAGGATATGCATGCAAAGGCAGGGTCTGTGGAGCTTATACCTATAGTGATGTTATAAATGTAACTCAAAGACAAAACTTACAGTGAACAAGAAACACCACCTAGGTAGTCAGCTGAGCCCACGGATCCTGGCGATCAAACAGGAACGCGCAAGGCAGTAACAGCAATGGGGTAGAACTAAACACAAGCACAGTAGACAAGGAGCTAGCAAGGAGGAGTGCTTAACAGGAAAGGAAGGAAATGACAGGGCACACTTGGCAGAAAGCAGGTAACAAACATACAAGGTAACAGAAGTAAGACAGCAGAATAGAAAGGCAGCAAACTAGAACTGGAACCAAGGAAATGGGAAGCAAGGCAGGGACTGGAAACGGATATACAGAAGGGGAGGCTACAAGGGTATACTAGAATAGTGCAGGTTAAGAAATCAAGAAAACAAAGTAACAAAGAAGACAGTGCTGGGGCAGGAACAAGAAGTGAGCTAAGGCTCAGAAGTCAAGGCAGCACTGCAGACAGTGCTGGTTCAGGAACAGGGAACTACCAAAGCTTCAGGAGTCAAGGTAGCACTGCAGGCAGTGCTAGTTCAGGAACAGGGAAATTACTAGAGCTCAGGAGTCAAGGTAGCACTGCAGGCAATACTGGTTCAAGGAAACAGGACATAGCTACAGCTCAGGAAACAAGGAGTCAAGAGAGCAATGCAAGCAATGCAAATCAGGAACAAGAAATAGCTAAGCCCAGGAACAAAGAATAACTATAGCTCAGGAACTTAAGAAATAAGGTAGCACTACAGGCAGTGCTAATTCAGGTACAGGGAATAGCTATAGCTCAGGAACTCCGGAAACAAGGTAGCACTGCAAGCAGTGCTAATTCAGGAGAAGGGAAACTGCTGCAGTTCAGGAACAAGGAATACTAAGGATATGGGGGGTCAGGGTAGCACTGCAGGCAGTGCTAATTCAGGAACAGGGAAAACAGCAGCAGGTCAGGAACAAGGCATAATTAAAGCTCATGAAACACTGGAAACAAGAATAGCAAAAGCTCAGGGAACTCTGGCAACAAGGATTGGTCTCACCGGTAAACAGCTACAATGACCAACCTTTGCCTGAAGGGAGCTGGGGCTTAAAAGAGCTCACAGTAATCACATGCAGCTGGTGTGAGCAGGCTAGCAGCAGCCAGCCACAGGTGAGCTGAATTCCTCCACCCATCCTTGGCCTGCAGGGGTGGAGGCAAAGCAGTGAGCAGGGAATTCTGGGTAATGGAGTTTCAGGCATGAGTAGGCTGGCTTTAAGTCTAAGCAGGCTGGCTTTCACAAAACCCGGCATGGATTGGGAATGGATGTCAATTCCCAAATCGTGTCCAAATGGCTGGGAGTCAAGAAATGCATGCAGGGGAGTGTCAGGAAGCATATTAGAACACTGGAGAGTCCCACAGTTCAGCCCCCTGGTGGTGGACACGAGAACACAGGGAGCGAATCGTGACACTGGGATGGCCGCTAAGATGTCGGGAGTGGAATCAGGTGACAGCAGGTTTCTGATAGGAACAAAATATCCGGTCTATTTAAGTCAATGAGGGAAAAAATCTCCAGCTGGTGTTTTACCAGAGAACGAGTGTTCAGGTAATATATGTTTAGGCTGCTAGGCTTGTTTTGAGGTGAGGTGATGTCTATTATCTCCGGTAAAGTAGAAGGAGCGGGGTCTGCAGTATGAGGCGGTGGAAATGCAGTACAGCCTTGACTGCTGGTATTATCGACGAGAAGGCCCTCTTGCTCTAGAGTAGCCAGCGTGGTCTTGTCTAAAGCGGAGTTACCCTGGAGTGACTTCAGCTTTTCAACTGAGTATGGTGCGATAAAGGCAAGGGGCATGGTCCCTAGCCCCGGCCCGCAACAGACGGGCTTGCCTTTGGCGCGCCGCCGGCACGCTCGCTACGCGGTCTGAAACACATCCGGTTTTAAGGGGGTTCAGGGCGCTCAAACTCAGACCTCCCGCCGGAAGTGGGAGTATCCTCCCTCCACTCAAACGACAATGTCGTGGGGGACCGGGGAGGATAGGCGAGTTAAGAAGAGAACAGGTAAAGTGCAAGTAATAGTTATTAAAATCCCACAGTGCCCCCAAAGTCCTCAACTAAAAAGCGAAAGTCGCTATAGTTTTTTGAAAGATTAACAAGAAGTGCATTAAAATCGCCGTAGCTTGTCCTAGAGCCTCGCAAATTAGTGTGTCAGTGCGCACGTCCGACAAAACAAAGCTACTGGCCCTAAATTCTGGCTTTTGATGTTGCTCAGAAAACATTTGAAATAACTCTGAAAAGCCTTTGAAAAAATAGGCCTGGTTTCAGCCCAAAGCTTGCTGTGAGGTCGCAGGGCAGCACTAGCAGTTTCCCCGCTAGCTAGAATAGTACGTAATGAAAATAAATGATGATAGTGCCTCTTAATTAGGCACAATGAAAATTGTTTGGGGTCCCAACTCTGACACTGATGCATCAAGGCACCTCTTGTTTGCACCATCTCTTTTTTTAGGGCAGGAAGTTTTACTTGCATGTGAATTAAGTGCACTTTGCCTGCCTCAGAGTCCTGGTGGCTTTTACCATGCGTGGATTCCCACTTGGTAAAAAAACCCCAGATGTTCAAGCAAGTAGTAATATCAACTGGTAACACCCGTTCACTTAAGGAAATGGCATGGGTGGTTTTACCCATCTGGGAATACCACTCCAGTCAACTCATGATGTGGGCCAGTGTGTCTAATCTCATTTCATCTCCTGGAGCAAACCTCGACTGCTCGACCCCACCACCCTCTGGGGGTCAAATGCTAAAAGGGCATCCTTGGTCATCCATTTGAAATAAAATCATGGATATCAGTCAGCGATAAATCACATTAATTGCTACAACAAATGCACACTAACCCCTGTCTGCACTGGTTTTCCCAAGAGAAGTCTTTAAAGTGGGAGAACAGAAATCCCATCAGGCGATATCAGCACTCCAAATCACTATCCAGGGTCTCTGAGAAGAGAAGTGTCTACATGTTGCCCTGTCAATCACAATAACGTCAGCATTTCAATGAATAAAAGCTAATAAAGCCTGGGCTGGAAGAGGCACACATCAGTGCTCCACAGAGCCTTCAGTAAGGCAGTGATTCACCAGCTGGCAAGCCCGGCCGAATCCAGACTCTACCTCGCATGCAGACCCTTAACAAGATTAGAAACTTGCACTTTTGGGGTGAAGGCTCAAATAAAAAAAATTGACAGGGGCTGATAGCACAAGTCACATGGAAAAAAAACCTTTAACGGGATTAAGTGGTCCTTCTGGGGATGAGATGGCAAATGAACTAACTGGCCAAGATGAATGCTGATCAATAGGATAAATAGCATTGGCGCAACTGAAATGTGGCACCATTTCTGCCCACTGTCTACAATGGTTCTTACTATTCAACCACAGGCATATAACATAAGACAAAACACTGATTTAAAAAGACAGAGGGCCTAATTTAGATCTCGGCGGACAGGTTACTCCGTCATAACGGTGATTGTTATCCCGTCCGCCAAAATTTGTCAGGACTGGTTGCTACAGTTGCTTGCACCATACAAACAAGCATTTACAATGCAATGGTTTCGCCTTTGCAAAAGTTAGAGCTATTGGCTTTGCTCATGACATTATTTTTATTTGTTTTTTTAAAAAAAACATAAATAAATGGCATTGTCATTTATAATGCCAATAGCAGGGCAGGAGAGCAAGCACAAGCAACGAGGGGGCAGGACAGCAAGCACAAGCAATGAGGAGGGGGGGCCGCAAGCACGAGCAACGGGGGGGCTGGGGAGCAAGCACAAGCAACGGCAGGACAGCAAGGGGGGCAGGACAGCGAGCACAAGCAACAGGGGACAGGGGAACAAGCACTGAGGGGGGAGGACAGCAAGCACGAGCAACGGTGGGCAGGGGAGCAAGCACAAGCAACAGCAGGACAGCAAGGGGGGCAGGACAGCGAGCACAAGCAACGGGGGGCAGGGGAGCAAGCACAAGCAACGAGGGGGGAGGACAGCAAGGGGGGGCAGGACAGCGAGCACAAGCAACGGGGGGCAGGACAGCAAGCACAAGCAACGAGGGGGGAAGGACAGCAAGCACAAGCAACTTTTTGTGGACCTGTGAGATTGTCAGGTGGACAGGGTCATGGTCTCCCTTGGCCCCCCCCCACACACACAGAGCCCCACACACACACACACAGAGCCCCACACACACACACACACAGAGCCCCACACACACACACACACAGAGCCCCACACACACACAGACGCACGCAAGTCTGGGATAGAGCGAAGGAGTGCAGCTTAAGTGACAAGTGCCCCTGTGCCGAGGCGCGCCCAGCAGTGGGAGGGGAGGGCTCCTTCTGTGCAGGTAAAGAGCACGAGTCTGAGATATACAAAACACTTTGAAAGTGGTGTGTGGTCACAGAGGAGAGGGGCGTAACAGATCCAGAACTTTAGTAAGTGTTGTATTACAATACATGCATATCTAAGAAGAAGTGCTTTTTCTACGTTAACGCAGAAGTAAGGTGTTGAGGTTAACGGATGCCTTGGTTCTCGGATCACTATAGGCACACAGGTTGTATAGATTACTACAGAAGAGGTACACGGATTGTTTAGTGACTTTGAAAAGCCCGGTGTGCACCACTCTTTCTGTGAGCTGGTCCCACAGGCGGGGTATTATTACGAGCCACGTTTTACATTGCAAGAAATAAATGACACCAGAGCAGCAGAAACAGAGTGGGTGCAGATAGTAGAACACGTGCTTCTCAACCCGGCTCATTGTCCAGCCCTGCAAAACACAACTGCGTGTGTCAGGTATACTAGTATAGGGCCGACCGCGAGATCGCTAGTTTCTAAGTGCTGTGATGGGTAGCTGACGGGAAAATAAAGCATGCGAGAGAGATGTGCTCTGAATCGAGCAGGGCTCTAGTGTCTCTGGGTGTGCCTTATTTTCTTTGAAAGAAGCCATGTTACAGAATTGTAAACATGTGCACGGTTTTGAGAGGGAGCAGGTTGTAAAGGCACAAAAAACAGAGCACATGATGAGCCAGCGCACTTTTAGAAAGGTCTGAGCTCTAGGCGCACCCTGGCTCCGCAATATTATACCGTTTTTATACAGAGAAAGTGAAGCACAGGGCGGCAAAAAATTTGCCGAGGATCACACTGTTGATCAAGCGGGGATGCTGGCTTTAGAATCCATTTATCCTGGACTACACCTGTTATTTTAGTCATTTAGGCACATGATCACATATCACCCGAATTATCAACTCATCAAAACTATGAGGTCATTTTTGTGCTAAGGATCGACCTTTAGAACCCCCGTCAATTTCACCCATTGAGCTGTGTACGTAAGCGTAAAGTTAAATGTAACTTGATTGTGTTTAGAATACATAGTACATTCGCTGGAACCAGTCTATAATTAATGAACATCTATATCTGAATTTGCTAAAACTCACTCTGTGATGACAAAATTAAGAATTATCAACCCACCTCTTCAACAACCAATAGCAATTACAAAGCGCACTGAAGCCCACGTTGGACGAGCAAGCACAAACCCACCGTGAAAGCCTTGCAGTGTCCCAGACAACTGTGCATTAGACTGGCATTGTGTGGTTTCGGCTGTGCACTGTGTCTAATGTCGTAGCGACTCTGCCTGTATGCCGATTTTTGAGCTATATCAAAGCGCCTTGAAGCTGCCATGTGGAGCATATAATAAGTAGTATTAGAAACTGTATAAATAAGTGATACCCTTGCAGAAACTAGGTTCTCTCGCGAATGAAACTATCTGGCCAAAAATAAGACGACAAAGCGGATAGCGGGAGTGCCCCGGTCGACCTTGTGAGGCCCGACGGCTCCCGAGTGATCGGACCTGCGGTGCTGCGGGGGAGACTCTGGAGGGCATCCCAGAAGTGTGAGCACCCCGGGCCAGTCGTCTGCTTGTGTCCGCACCCAACATCCAGCACAATGGCTGCGGAGGGGTTGGGGGGGATTTGGTGGGGAAGCGCTGGAATGAGAGGCCGGGGGCATTAAAAAGAAAAGTTAAAAAAAAAAAGAAAACTTACCTGACTGCCGACTTGGGTCCGACCGCGCCGCATCTGCTGTCCCCTCCTGGGACAGGGTCCGCGTTGGCGCCTTCCGTTTAGTGGCTGGTGACAACAGCAACCCCTCTTCGCCAATCCAGAAGCGGCGCCTTCTCCTGAGCAGAGGGGAGAGCAGTGAGGGCGTGTACCCTTCAGAGTCTCTCTCTTGCCTGTTTTCGCTGATGGGCACAGCTGACTCGAGTTGCACGAACGGGAGGGGGGCGGGAGAGAACACGGACGACGGGAGGGGGGCGGGAGAGAACACGGACGACGGGAGGGGACACGGACGACGGGAGGGGGGCGGGAGAGGACACGGACGGCGGGAGGGGGGCGGGAGAGGACACGGACGGCGGGAGAGGACACGGACGACGGGAGGGGGGCGGGAGAGGACACGGACGGCGGGAAAGGGGAGGGAACAGGAAAAAACGTAACTCCGCCCTGGGAAAAAATCTCGGGAACGCCCCCGAATCTGGTCCGGCCTTGACGGACAGATCCGGCACTCAATGGCTAGCCTCCATTTATGGAGCTAGCCAATGAGAGCCGGGGGACGTTCCCGAAGTGCTTATTGGGGACATAGGATTTCACCTGCGCTGAAAGGCTGCGCAGCAGCCTTCGGCAGGCGAAACCCAAAAAGGGGGCCTCATTTATGCCCCACCTGTTTTGCCTAAACTGTTGAAGCTATTGCATCAGGCGGTGCACCAGACAACTCTGCTGGCTAACCAGAATCTAATAAGGCTGGCAACAAGATCCTTCTAATCTAAGCAATAATCTGCTGTACCCGCGAGATAATGCAATCAAAGGAGAAAGATACAGCTGGACTTAGTGCAGAAAACCCTGAAGAATGTATGTGCTTGTGCAATTACAAACAAATGGAAAACTAATCAACGCAATACACAACACAGAATCAACATGTCCTGTGCTTAATTTGAGTCGATGGTTGCCGGTGGACAATCATTTTTTCTCAATGGACATTTCCTGAGAGCAAGAGCGGGAAACACACAAACAGGAAAGACGGAGCAAGAGAAAGATGGCAAACCTGCCATCAAGAGAGAAAGACGGAATCTGTCAGAGTGAGATACAGGTGCATTTAGTTTCTGGTGAGTTAAAGAGGTCTCCGGTCGATTCAGGTCTACTCTGCCTTGGTGTTCGGCGCGCGGACATCTAATAGCTGCGGCCATGGGCTTTTGGGCAACGTATTTTTTTTTGCAAATGAAACACTACACGGCACATACCCCTGTGAGGGATATAGAAGATGGCTTCGGATAGGGTGACCAGAATCTCAAAACCAACAAGCATTGGAAATGCAATAGGTCTCGCATTAGGAAAGTTTGAGTTATTGGTCTTATAAATGACTTTTTTTTTATTTGTGTTCTTTTTTAAAATATCTAAATTAATAGCTTTGTCATTTACAATGCCAATAGTTTTAACTTTCGCAAATGTGACACCTATAACAGTGGGGAAGAAAGCAATGCAAGAAAGTGAGAACAACAAAAGAAAGGAGACTGGGAGAAAGGGAAGAGAGAGAAAGAGGAATAGTGAGAGATAGGCAAAAAGAGAACTGGAGAGTGAGAATAAGGATGTAGGGACAGGTGCAAAGGAGAGAAGTTAAGAGAGGTACACAAGAGAGTGAAGACAGTGCGGACACTAGTGAAAGAGAAAGTTAAAAAAAAAACGGAACACGATGTGGAAGGTATGGGAAACACCGAGCCAAAAAATAAATGGGGGCAAGGAAAAGGAGAAAAAAGACTTATCAAGAACAATCCATAGGGTGCCTCTATGTCACCTTGACAGCATGCTTCCTGTATGCAAATGCCATCTAACATATCAGCGCATTCTGGGAGATGTAGTCTTTCCTTGGTTGAAAGGAAACCATACGATTTAACAAACCTTGTAATGATGCCACCTAAAAAGGAAAGGCCAGGGCTGCGACAACGTTGGCCCCTTGGCGTGTTGCTATCCGGGCACCCTAAACATACCTGCACTGAGTCATGCGTGTAGAACTGGAGGCAGGCGGTGCCCTTTGATGCAAGGCATGCAATAAAAAAAATAAGGCTGTGGTTTGGAATGCCAATAAAGTTTATCAAATGGATCAATTTGTTTGCTTTGGAATTCCCAAAGTCGACGTAATGCATCCCTCGCTTCAAAGAAAAGTGCACTCGCAGTGGGAGAGCTGAGGGACTCACAATAAGATACAGCGTGCCAAATTATAATAAATAACAAGACGGAGGGAAGGCAGAGAAGGGGAGGGGGGAGGAGCGCCTGGAGAACAGGAAGACAGAAACAACTGCGAGGCACCGGGTAAGAGAGGAACGAACCGCTTGTTGTATGCGTCTGTTTTGCCTGCATTTGGAAAAAAGTCTGATACTGAGTGCCTGGAAGCGAGTAATAGCGCCCCGTATAACAGTGTGCCAACACTGCCTATTTTCTCTCACTTAAAAACTGAATGTGTTACCAACGACATAAAGAAATAAATAACAAGACGGAGGGAAGTCAGAGAAGGGGAGGGGGGAGGAGCGCCTGTTGAACAGGAAGAAAGCAACGACTGCGAGGCACCGGGTAAGAGAGGAACGAACCGCTTGTTGTATGCGTCTGTTTTGCCTGCATTTGGAAAAAAGTCCGATACCGAGTGCCTGGAAGCGAGTAATAGCGCCCGTATAACAGTGTACCAACACTGCCTATTTTCTCTCACTTAAAAACTGAATGTGTTACCAACGACATAAAGAAAAAACGTGCCAAATTGAATAAACAGTGCACTCACAGTGGGAGAGCTGAGGGACTCACAATAAGATACAGCGTGCCAAATTATAATAAATAACAAGACGGAGGGAAGGCAGAGAAGGGGAGGGGGAGGAGAAATGTGACACGGTGGGCAGGGGAGGGGGCGGAGCGGGGAGAGCGGCGATGAGGGTGTGAAGCAGCAGGGGCCTTTAAAGTGAAGCTAAGCTTCACTTCAAAGGTGTGGGAGGAGTGCTGATGGGGAACAGATGGCGATTTGATGATGTGAACGTGCATTTTAGGTCAATGTGCTTGCGCATTGACCTAAAAGCGCACGGGCACAGCACCAAATCGCCAGTTGGGATACTAGTTGGGTAAAGTCTGTTTAAGTCGCTATAGTCTCGCTCTGCTCAATGCGCATGCGCATTGAGGGGCGAGACCTAAAAACTGGGACAGGTCAAAGACATAGTAGTAGGACTGTCGGAAGTACCCAGTGCTTTAAGTGGGATGGGGGTATCTCTCAAGGGGCGTTGCCGATGTAATTAAGGGTGGGGCTTAAAACACATAAGCTAAAAAAGTCTGTGCTTAGCATAGTGTCCTGCCCGAAAAATGTGCTGCTTCTCTCATTGTATCCAGATAAATTATACAACGAACATGGACTATTAACTTAGTCAATTGTTGTTAGATGCATAAGCTAAACAAGCAACAACTGTGGCTTCGTCGTTTATAACATTGAAAATGGTTCAGTTCTGGAATGACGAGACTGTGAAAGAACTATGAGTGATCTCGTCGAAGGCAGTGAATGGTGGTACTTGCTGCAGCCGTAAGATTTTTTTTCACAGTGAGGGCAAAAATGGAGAGCCCAATAGAGACCCGTCTCTGCACCTGTGCGAAGTAAAGCAGGCGCACAAGACACTATTTAACAAGCATTTGCAATGCAATAGGTCTCGCATTTACGTGAGTTTGAGCTATTGACATTGCAAATGACAATGCCTTTTATTTTAGTTTTCGTTTTTAAAACATAAATAAAAGGCATTGTCATTTACAATGCCAATAGCCTAAATCGGAGACCTATTGCATTGCAAATGCTTGTTAATTTTTCTGTCCAGCCTGTCCCCTCGAAGGCATTTCTGCTGATCAAAGCGAGTACACCGGAAAACTACGGGGGTCCTCTAATCACAGAAAACTGCCGCCAGTCCGAGCGAGACACAAGTGGGGTTTGCACAATAAGTTTATGGTCGTAAATTGCAAATGCTTTTTGTGATTAGAAAGTTAGTGCATCTGCACCGGTCCCCTTTACCATCCTGGGGCCCAATTACACATAGGGTGCACTTTCCCTGTTTGTACCATGGCACACCTTAAAACCGGTGCAGGTACACAAACAGGGAATATGCGCCCTTGTGCATTTAATGTGCTGCACCCAGGGCCGCTGCGAAATCGTGCTGCCCTGGGAAAAGTGCATTAAAGTGAAAAATGGATCAGCTTTGCAGCAGCAGCTGTGTTTCACTTTGCATGCGGCAACCTGCCTGCAGTTATAAGAGGGGAATGTCGATCCCCTTGCAGGTGTGTGCAGAGAGTGATTGCACCTGTCTCCAAGGGGATGTCTGGGGTGGGGGTCCTCCCTCGTAAGGGTTGCAATCAGGGGTGCACTGACAGGGCGCCACCCTTTAGGTGGTTCACTGTCAGTGCATCTTCTGACAGCTTCTTTGCTCCTGCGCCCCATCTATAATCTGATGCTGGCGCAGAGGGAAATGAGAGAGCGCCCTCTGATAATAGCGCTGGCACTATATGTGCTCCAGCACTATCTGTAGTACAGAAAGGTCAGAACAGGCGTTTTCAGCCCTTTCTGTAATATCAATGTGCCCCGGGGGGTGTGCAAAGTGGGGGCACATGCCTGTGGCACCCCCGGGGTACTTTGCATAATAGGGCCCCAGATCCTCCTGAAGATCCACTCGTGGTTTCCTCTCTAGCTTGACCAACATTTTTAATCCAAGGGTATCATGACAAATGTCTTAATTTATTGTACATTTGTTTACATAAAGGAAAGGCCTATGTTTGAAAAATTTGTCAGTACTCGGTAATTACATCCTGATGGAAAACAATAGATGTTTTGAAAGCGCGGACAAATCAGTAAAGAAGTGCTGCATGTGTCCTCAATAAATCTTTTCTTTTTCTTTTAGCACATGTGATGTTGTCGTTGTTGGTGGTGGAATTGTGGGGTTGGCCACTGCCCGGGAGCTGATCCTGCGACACCCCTCTCTTTCGCTTAGCGTTGTGGAAAAGGAGAAAGAGTTGGGTATGGTATTTGATTTATTTCACACTGTAGACCACACTGCATGGAATATGTGCATATTCTGTGTGTTCTCAAATGCCTTCTGTTTGTTGCTTGTCATGGCTAGTGTATGAAATGAGCTTATCTACAAGTGATCAAACCTTACTTATTAGGTGTATCTGACCACCTCGAGCCTCCCTTGTATTGTGCTGTTTGTCTTCAGTCTCTTCTCTAATTCTATCTCTTATCTGTTACAATCGCTTGTTTTACTTTGTTCCTTGCAGCACACAGGCTGTGAGTGGATTAAAAACACTCCATTATCCGTAATCATTTGCCACATCAATGTTATCTATATTGTAAAGCAGGGGATACTCCGCTGCTCACACCAACCGCATTACACAGGCTGGAGATTGGGTCAATTCTTTAGAGCCTTACCTGGCCTACTTTTGAGTGCACTTCGACTTTGACCTGTGATTTCTTGCATAGTTGTAAGGTGCACAATCACCAAGACTTGCTGGTGGTAGCACAGCTCCGCGGGTGCAAACATTGTTTGAAGAATATGCTGTTTAAACACTACACGAACACCATGCTTGGACATATCTATTCACATCTCATTCAGAAGTTGTCGTCCAATGAATCTAAGCAGAAGTAAAAAGTCAAGACTTAACGTTATTTACAATTCGGAAAACATGCATTCTCTGTACATGTTCACACAAAAAATGTTAAGTATCAAATCACCCAACCATCCCATGGTATCCTACCTCAGTAGGTTCTTTCGAAAAGGATTTAGAGAACTGAAAGTCCAAGAATGAACGCTGAAGCAAGAACCATGAACACGCTTACTGCATTAAAGCGGTCAGAGAGTCTCAGTTAATGTTTTCCAGTATGTTTAGAAGGTGGTTTGCCAAGTTACTGGACAAACCTAGCATCACAATTCATCTGTAATGGGATTGGGTAGCTGTTCAGGGTAAATACACCCTTTAAACCAGCGATTCTTAACCGTTTGACTTTTGTGGACCCCCCACTTAATCATTACTGGAATCCGGGGACCCCCTGAGTGGAAGCCAGGAACCGCCCCTAAGTATTTTAGATAATTTGAACCACAAAACAATACAGAAAAAATACAGAATCAAGCATTTATCAAACGAGCAAGTACATAAGTGATTAATCATTTGATACAATCCGAAAATAAATCTAAAAAAATCACGTTTTTAATTTCAATAGGAAGGTTGAAGCTTTTCTAAATTCAATTGAGGCCACTTATCATCCATACTACATTCTCTTTCATGCACTTGCACTGCTTCCACTGATCAATCTGAGAATATTGATTTTGTAGTATCCAATTTCAAATTCCTTTGCATATACAGAATGTTTTAACATATTTAATTTTATGTTTTGCTTCTTTATGTACACCTGATTAATCTGTTAATATTATTTAATTTTCTAAGCAGTCGCAGACACCTTGATTAGGCTTTGTGGACTGCAAGGGCATTATTTCTTGTTGCCTGGCTCATTATGCATGTTTTCCCCTTGATTTTCATGTATGAAGGCATCTTCCTATACAGTATCTGTCTTTTAACCCTGTTAACTGCAACTCAATGCAATTTTCTGCAGCTGACATCCACTTTACAGTGTGATTTCTGTTCAGGTGGAAAACATTTAAGCTACTACAAGTGTCATGCAATCGCTCCAAGGTCTTGGATGTGTGTAGGGTAATGAGTACCAGGTTCATTACAGGCTTCTTTGAGCCCCAGAAAAAGAGCTCCAGAGACCCGAGAGATACTTATGTTCAATTAAATGCATCGAGAGCTACTAGTATATTCTGTGTTGTGTAAACTAATTTTTTTGTACGTATATTAATTCAACCAAGCAAAAACTTTCTAATTTAATAAGCTGGGCTGCACACAGGTGAGCTACTCAGAGGTAGCTGGATAGCTACATCAGCTCATGGGCTAGTGGTTGGAGACCCCCCCCCCCGAATACTGCTAGGTCCAGGAAAGGGGCAATCTATGGATTTCAAGTGAGAGGTTCACACGGACATGTTGCACTGTAGGGGGTTAGTCCTCCTTCCATTTCTTGGCTAAGCTCCCTCAACCATAATCTCTCGATAGAAGCTCTTACCCATTGCACCACAAGGTTGACTCAGGCTTCCAATTTGGGAACAGGACCAGATCTTATTGCAGGAAAGCACCACTTCAAGATCAGGAGAGGATTTTCTTTCAAGGTTGCCTATGTTAATCGATTCTGTACAGTGATGAATGCCAGCTTATACTTGTATGTGAGGTTACTTGCTCCAAATCAAATTTTGTCTTACTATCCTGCTGCAAAATTTGTAAATGAATTTGCTCTTGGATGTGAATTGTAGGAGCATCGAACGTCAAAGATCAAACCACGGTCATCCCTTCTGTCTACTTTCCTCTCCATATTGTATGAGCTGCTATAGTTTTTCTCTGGCACTGTATTGTTCTGTTCGATTGGTATCTCAACAGTCTGCTGTACATGTACCAGTGGGTAACTTCCTTGTATTAAGTGCAGCAAAACCGTATTCTCTTCAATGCAAAGGTGTAGGGTTGTTGTAAAGGTTGTGCATTTGGGACTAGGCTTTCCTAGTCTTCCCAACTAATTGCTATATGGCTTTCTGCAAAGAGTGTCTCCTCATAGTCAATTTTTAATCAACCACTTGAAGGCTGCAGTGCTATGAACCTAGAAGCAAGTTACTTGGTTTTTATTTTTTAAGGCTGGTTGTGCTTGAGTAATTTGTGCCTGTGTCTCTTTTATTCAGCTAGTCATCAGAGTGGACATAACAGTGGAGTAATTCACTCTGGAATTTACTATACACCTGGGTCTCTCAAAGCCAAACTATGTGTGAAAGGTGCTTCCCTCGTCTATGATTATTGTGATCAGAAGGGGATTCCTTACAAGAAATGTGGCAAGGTAATTCTTTTCGTTACTTTTCTTTACTCATTTTGTGGAGGAGATCTTGTCCTATACTAGTTAAGAGTTGTGCAACTGTTTTCAAGAGCTTTACTTGTTATGGACAAATGTGATGCTATGCGCACTATGACAAGTGCTTTTAATTGACTGGTGGTGCATGACGCATAAGTAAAGGTACTCCATGTTTGTTTCTCAGCTATGAGTTTAGGACCCCATGGCAAGTACTGTTAGTCTATGAAATTGTCTGATGCACACCCAGAAAGTAACTAGAATCCGGTAATAATGAAAAGCGTACTAGTTAGCCGCCAAAGAATATAAGGTAGACCAAAAGGTCCAGTTTGTTGTAATATGCAATACATACATTGTTCCTATGTTATGTTAATAAAGGTTGTGTTACGATATTGTTCTATTAGCAGTAATAATGGACCCAACTTGAAAGGTGAGATATAAATATTTTTGAATCCTTGTAGCCAGAAACCAGTAGTATCAGTTCACAGCCAATTATAGTAGATATCGAAGGCAGCGGTGGTGAGTATAGAGACACCCGACACATGTTTTTTGTCATTATGACTTTTTCAAGGCTGTAAAAATATAAATGCAAGTGTTACGGTAAAGCATATTAGGGAATAAAATGGAGAGAAAAGGAGAAAGAAAAGAAGAGACGGTGGTAAGTAGGATTAGGTGAAAGATTGTTGCCTGGAAAGACCAGACTTGAAAGCAGTAATGTTCCTCCTGTAAAGCTCACATTGAAAGTTCTATTCTATTCTGTTGGATTTGTAGAGCACATTGCTACCTTCGCATCGCTTAGTTGTGACCATTATTCCTGCTATTAGAACAATATTGTAACACAGCCGTTGTGAACATAACATAACATACAAACAAGCTTTGCATCGCATATTGTAATAAACTGAACCTTTATACCTTATAATCTTTGATCGCTTATTTTTATACATTTTATTACTACCTGATTATTGTTACTTACTGTCTGTGCTCCAGACAAATTCGTAGGTAGTTTGAGCAAAGAATTCCTTCCTTACCCAAGATAAATCCTCTGGTAGCAGGTACTGTCTGATAAAGCACCCTCTTATTTATCTTTCTGTGTCACTAATTTGCTTTGCCTTCTAACTATAGCCAAAAACATTTGTGAGAATGTGCTGTTAATCGTATCCACTGCTACCATTGTAAAGTTGAAGTACTGCTAGTCTGTTACTATAATGCACACATCACAAATGTATACATCTCATGCCCATGTTTTGAAACTGAAAAGTGGGAGATTTTGAACGAACAGCGGGTGAATTTATTTTCATATAGTGACATATTTTAACGCAGAGGTACTTTTAGGCAGCAGAGAGCTAAAGTAAAGACATTATAGTGTTAAAACCTCAGGAGTCGCCTGTCTATTGGCATGTATGCACAGGCACGTCTCCAAGTGTAAAATGTAAAGTGGTAAATAAGCCCTCCGGGCATAGAAAGTCACGGTTGCAGTTCTTTATGGGAACTGGTAGGTCCAACCAGGCCTTGTTCTGTGCAATTAGATTTACAGTTCAGGTCGGTGCAGGATCCTTCTTGGATGTGGTAGTCTCTGCTGGCCTGGACACACTAGGGCAGGGCAATAAGGGACAAGGAGGGTTAGCCGTCACACTGGTTAGGAAATGGAAACATTGTGAACCTAGGGGAAGGTTTTAACTTTTGGAGAGATTCTCATAAGGAGGGGACACACTGATTTGAGAGCTCTGGAGGGTTACGGACTAGAGCTCCTGTCTGCTCTTGTGTGCTTCAGTGCAGTTGTGGAGACACGGATGATGTTGACTGACCGGACTGGCCTGTTGAGAGTATTTAGAGTTTAGTCTATTCAACACCTTAGCTAGCCCGGCCATGTGTGAGAGTTCCAAAATGTGTACATATTTCAAATCTTTTTTGATGAGAGAGTTCGATGCTTGCAGGCGCTTAACATTCAAATGTCCAATTATTTGAATGAGATTAACAGCACTGTAACAGAATATAGTGCCACCATCCCTGGTTTCTTGCCATGTCATCAATGTGAACTGGTGGGTGAGGGGGGAGTTCTACTACAAAAGGTTGGTGGCACTATTTGGGGATACAAGAAATGTAATTTTCTTGTTTTGGGGTGCCCTGCTAACTTTATCACTTACCTGGCATGTTTGATTGCTGTGTGGGGTTGGAGTATGCCAGACTCTGGGTATAGATCTGTGCCCCGTTTTGGCTCACAAATAAGGGATTAGGACATTCATAAATCATGCCTAGTTTAGCACCCCTTTACAGTAAGCTCCTATTTACTGCATTATCAGGTATCACTCATGATCTCTGTTCCTTTTGCCTGTGAAATTATTATTCTGAGGCTTTTTCTAGTTTCTCCATTCTTTTCATGATCTTGCTTTTCGCAAGAATTGGGTTCCTGTTTTTTGCCCCGGTCTCTGAATCTTTAGGTCATAGTGATAGAGCGCGCAGGTCACCCGACTATTATTTTTACCATACACGTATCGGGCCCATAAAAATTCAATTCACCATAATCATAAATCGGGTAACCTTACGCTCTACTACCAGTATCCCAGTTCCTTCCTATTTCATTTCCAGTGTACCCGACTTACCACTCCACTGCTACGGGTACCTATGATCACAATGGATCAGGGAGCTAGCTGTAAAGAAAAGGCAGACACTAAAACACCTATA
Organism: Lissotriton helveticus; assembly: GCF_964261635.1. Lineage (NCBI taxonomy): Eukaryota > Metazoa > Chordata > Amphibia > Caudata > Salamandridae > Lissotriton > Lissotriton helveticus. Next base: position 181,162,265 of record NC_136070.1, on the reverse strand, counting down.
CTTTATATATTCTATTTGTACTTTTATAATAACCACAAACTCAGGAAGTTTTGAAAACCTTTATCTAAAATTCATCAATATCAGACAGCATAAGGTTTACTGTAAGTAAACAGTCGATAACCAAGATCATAAAGAACACATATCCATAAAGGAAGTAAATGAAACCAACCCTTTGTGAATCTAAAGGAAGGTAAGAACAGGGAACATACTAAACAGCAGTTTCAGATTTTGAACTTAATATGAAGTGACTAAAGGACGGGTAGGAATAAGGAGCATGCTAGAATTACAATCATAAGGTATGATTTTTTGCGGAAAGCATGGAAATCATATATGCAAGAGTATGTCTTTATTAAAGCAAAAAGAAGGAAAATATAGAAGGTGCAGAGTAGACTTTCAGCACTATATTTACCTAAAGTGGTGTGAAGACCAACCGTGGCCACGGGTCAGTTAAGGACGGGAAGAACCCCAAGGAAGGACAGTCGCCAGTAGGACAGCAAGTACGGAAGGGACACCCCAGGACTGGACAGGAAACCCAGATTAGGATCAGGACAGGACCACCAAGGCACGACCAGCACCCGCAGTTCGGAAGCAACGCCTGCGCTCCACCCTCTCGGTCAGAACCCCGATTGGGTTATCGAATTTCCCAGCAAAGTGCTCCGCCAGCACTTAAGGTTTCTTAACAAAACCCCTGAGTCTATGGAAATTTCGGACAGAGTGCTCCGCAGCCCCCTGTATCAAGTCACCTATTGAGTGCGATGAGTCAGTGACAGGTCAGCTATTCGGACAAGTCGGACAATTTCTCTAGCTAAACCTAGGCTAGTTATACTGTTTTCGGGTCAGTGTACCACCCCCCAAATGTTGCAAGTGTAAGAATTCCCACTTTCGATTGGACCACAAGTAGGCCAGGTTAACACACCAACCACATTTCACCTTTACAAGACTTCATTAGCATACTCTGGGACCGCCTATTGAATTTGGGGTTCCCATGAGATGTTCTACAAAATACAATGGATTATATACAATTGTTGCTTTTGCAGGACAGTTCAGCTTCGTTCTGCTGGGTCGCAGGTCACTTTCTCAGGAGCATCTTGGCTGTGGCTGCCAGCTGGCTGAGTTCCACTGTTAAAAGGTTTTCTTCCCTCTGCCAAGGTGACATGCGCAGTAGGGGCTTCCAAGATGGGGTTTGCTTCCCTCCCAGGCCCAAGAGTTACGATACATGAAAAGTAAGCGAAAACAAATTAGAAATACAAGAAAAAATTAATACACTGTACACCGTGGATAGCTACTCTATACCCCTTTCTTCATAATAACTATAGCATTAGTGTTAGAGGCACACGAACAGTAGCGCAAAAGCAGCAGCGCAAGCTTCGGCATGTGAGAACACAAAGCGGCCATCTTAATGCTAGTGTGCAAGTGCAAAAGATTCCCACCAGAACTGCGAGTACGTCACGTCACGTGATTGTGACCTACGCATGCGCAGAAGAAAACCCCGCTAACCCGCGGCCATTTTAATGACAAGCGTTGTTAAGGTTAATACACACATAAGCAAGCGTCTCTGGGACACCCAAAATGTAATAATGGGGAAATTAGTAAGGCAAACATGTTGAGTTAATTCATTATAGTTATTCGAGGTTCATAAGTACAAGCAAGTCGCGTAACGTGCGAATCCTTGCTCCATCAATAGGTGAAAAAAATAATAGTTTATAGATTGTAGTTAGTCTTCTCTTTCGGTTTCGTCATACAGACAGTAGTGTCATGTGAGTTAGCAATGACGGAACCCATTTGTTTCCTAATGGACTCCATAGAACAGTGTAAGAGTTAGAGCTTAGTGAAGTGAATGCAGGTTTAGAATGTTGAGTTTGCGGTTACATGCTGAAGAATAAAGACGTGTTATACTAAGCTCCATTTGTGGCATAGTCAGCGGATAACTAGGCTGTGGAGGACGCACCAGCTGGTTTACTCAGCTTCCACATAGCTGCTGATATGGGACAGATACCAGTTAACTGTGAAATAAATGTTAATCACAAAATAGTAAGTCAGTTCCCTTCATTCTTTCATTGTTTGGGAATACTCAAGACTATGAAAGTACAATTTACACATTAATGAGGATATCTGTCCAATTGTATTTCATTTAAAGAGAGCTGTTGAAAAAGAACTTTAATCCGTACTCAAACATGGTATCGTTGAGAGTTCCACTGGTCCAACGCCACGGGTATCTCCCATAGTGGTAGTGCCCAAAAAGGACAGTGAAGGAGCTGTACATATCTGCGTGGATAGGCGTCAAGCGAACAAGGCAATTGAAAGAGAACGACATCCAGGTCCACCCATTGTTGACATAACACATTTGAATGGTGCGATGGTCTTCTCTTGCCTTGATTTGAATAAATGATATCATCAGTTGAAACTCAAAGAGAATTTCAGGTACATTACAACAGCATTGGGTAGAGTAGTCCCAGAGAAAACGCCTTGGGTTGTGTTTATGGAGCCGTCCATACACGAACCGGCACATCACCAGAGCTGCTGGGTGGCGGCTCCTAACTCCAAAGTTCTCCAGAAAAGAAAAAGACCCCCATGGAGACCAAGAGGGAGGTCAAGGTTCTTGCCTCTTGGCGCCCAAGAAGATTATTAGTGGGCCATGGGACAGATTCAGAAATCTATCCTGAAATCTTATATTCATCTTCTTATTAGCCTCTGATTTCTGGCTAGCGTGGAAGCTTTACACGTTTTCCACTATGATAAGATCGCATAGGGTTTTGCATTTCTGGTCTCACTATTGAGGGTGGGCGGAGTTTCATTCTGCGGAATTACATAAAAATTCCACAGAATTCCACGAAGGGGCAGAGTGGGCACTGCAATTTACATAGGAGTATCTGGCACAGAGTCATATGCACTGCACTCCAGTGTAGTGCATACCCCTAGTGCCCTTACATACTTATGTACGGGGAAACAAGGGTTATGCGCAGCATTGTAGTGCAGTGCATACTCCTCAGTGCCCTTACATAGATATGTAAGGGCACCAAGGGGTATCCGCTCCAGTTCCTACCCCTTGGTGCCCTTACGTACAAGGGCAGTATGCAAGGGCACTAAGAGGTATGCGCTGTAGTGTAGTGTATACTCGGTGCTCCTACATGAGTATGTAAGGGCATCGAGGAATATCCGCTCCAGTACATACCACTAGGCGCCCTTACATACAGATGTAAGGGCGCTGAGGGGTATGCACTGCACTGCAGTGCTACTTTACAGGACTGGAAGAGGGAGCAGTCCCTCTTTGTTTAAAAAATCATTGCAGATTAAACTTTAATCTGAAGTGATTTGTAAACATGGAGGGATTGCTCCCTCTTCCAGCCCTTTTTAAAGCCATTCGTAATAATTCGTTCCATGAGTAAATTACTCCATCCGCCGGCGGGATTAAAAATCCTACCCACTCCTACTCACAATCTCACATTAGCCAGCTGTTTACTGACTCGCGGTTCTTGATTAATTTCTAAGTCACGTCTATCAGCTTCCTGGTTTGGCTACAATCTCCTTTTGTGTTGTACAACACGATTTACTGCTACTGTAATATGAAACATCTGAGTGTCAGTACAATGAAGGAAGTCGCTTATTGTCTTGAGCAAACTGGGTGTTACCCTTGCTGCCACCTAAGCCTTTCTGCTGGCCAATGCCATATTCGTGAGCCAGGAGATCGTCTCGGAGATTTCAGCCCAATAGATTGATATATGTTTTCTTTGTATCTTGATTTTATACCGATGTAATAACAAGAGGACAATTGTGTACAATTTAGCTTTTGTGGAATCTGATGTTTTCATTCCTGCCGTTTTTAGAAAGGTGAATGCAAAGTTCGGGGCTTACATGCCTTCGTGGGGAACTAAATTAATTGAATTAAAGCGAAATCTATGCATTCCAAAAGGGTAAAAAATGTGATAAATTCACCATTTGAGGTAGAGAGTTGATGGAATTTGCCTTAAAGAAAAAAAATCTGCGTAAGTGTTTCCTTTTTTACAATTACTGGACTACATGAATGATACAATTTACCAAATAATTTAACAATTAAACACATATATTTTGTATTTCTTTTTTAGCACACATCGCATCTTTACAGATATTATTTGAAGCAGGAATTCTATGCTTGATCGCATTTGATATATATTTGGTTATCATTTTTCTAACTGCTTTCTAATAACACATTTCTTTCATGTTACATTACAGGGATGTAATGCTGACATTGTTTTGCTACCTAATATTGCGTTGTATTGTAGTAATTGTTTTGCTTGTACTTTGGGTCTACCGTCATAAATATAAATTCCCGGCATTCGAAATTCTTTAGATCGAAAACTCAGAACTAACTAAAGGGAACAACACATAACACATGAGACCACTTGGCGACTATATAGGTGTCTGAGTGTGCCTATATGGGAGGTATGGGGAGGTGCGTGTGTGTGTGTGTTGTCCTTATATATAGGTATATTTGTGTATTCCCTAAATACATGGGTGCCTGTACATGTGTTGTTTAAGTGCATGCTTGCCTCAATTGGAGTCTATCTGTGTATAAATGGAAGGCTCTTACTGGGCCCACACGTGTCCTTATATTTTGTGTACCTGTGTATATGCAATATACAAAAAAACTAAAAAGGTTTTGTTATATGGGCACCACTGTGTAGTATCTCCTCCTCTTTACTTGCGTATCTGGTACACAGTCCATTGGATGTTTGAGCAACGTCTACAAGAAATATTGTAAAAGCCAATTAGTCTGACCTTCAGTTTGAGTCCTTCCTAACATATTTTAAAGAAGCCTTCTGCGATGAAAAAAACTAAACAAAATAGGTAAATAACGTAATGTTTGAGTATGTATACTTTCAAGATGTAAAATAGTCTCTCATGCATTTTAATGTAAGTTCATCACAGTACACAGAATGATACTCCAAACAACTAATAGTATGAAGTGAGAAAGAAACCTTTTTCAGGGCAGATCCAACCTCCAATCGAAGTCTATTTTCTTTTAAAGAATTGGTAACAATAGGTAGATAGACGGCTCTGCTACCTACTCAGATCTGATGAATAAATACTGCAGGCGTTCACCAGCGGCACATACATTGAATGGAATTCTCCACACATGAATGAAAAGCAGTAGAAAATATACATTTCTCTTGCAAATCTACTTACCACATGTTCCCGTATTGGGTATTATATAGATATTTCACCCTGCAATGAAGGCACAGGCATGCCCTAGGGTGATAGCACGTTCATATTGAGCATCACCCCCCAAGAAAAAGACCAGACTAGTGGTTAGATCTTGACGCAGTGACACTTTGTTAGGTGTGTGTTTCCAATGTTGATTGGGCTCTCTCATTCTCTTTGCGTAGCTCATAGTAGCGGTTGAGCAAGATGAAATCCCAAGGCTCAAAGCTCTGTACGAGCGGGGCCTCCAGAACAACGTTCGAGACTTGAAACTCATCGGGGCAACAGAAATCAAAGAGAAGGAGCCATACTGCAGGGTAAGTTCTCAAAATGTCTCTTCACAGACCAAATCTCATCCTTCCAGTCTACAAATATTCCAAAGCCAACTACTTCCAAGTGACAATGGAACTGTCAGGGTAGCCACTAAGGACCCTTGTTAAATAACCTTTCCACAGTGATAGCAAATACTTGATTTCTTGTAAAGGTGTTCTACTGGGAAACAGCTCCCAGCTGAATGCAGTGTAAGGGCAAAGTTTTAAAACAATATTTGTCAATGTTTAAAAAAATACAGAATTGGCAAGAATCAAACTGGATCCCTGTGGAACGTGTAAACATTCTCAGCGTGGCACATCTTTTCTCCACCTGGAAGATTTGGAAAGTCTAAATATGGAACTTCAGTTCATCAATGCATTGATAACTGAAAGTGAAAGCCAGGGTGTCAAACACACCCTTGCCTTTGTTCGCGGCAGTTCCAGTGGCAGTTTGATGCTTTCTTCTTTAGTGCCTGCTGCTGCTGCTGGTAGCAGCTCCAGACTGTGGCAGGGGCATAGGTGGGGTGGTAAAGGGGGCACCGAATGAAGACTGCAGAAGTGCTGAGGGACCCTGATTGTGATGGTCCTAAGTTAGGATGATGTCTGTCTTTCCAGTGCCCTTGGGAGGGAGAAGACTGAGTGGATGTTTAGTTAGTAAAGCAGTATTGCCTTTTCCGGCTAGCATGCATGCCATCATTACTGCAATTGAATACAGTTTATGGTGATGTTATATAAACAATATGGAACAACTTGATTACGAACATTGGCTTTATAGAACAAACCCTTCATTAAAAAGTGCTGTTTCTCTGCATCACACTGTGGCCTCCTACATCAAAATCATGTCTTTGTCAGTGTGCTGCAGGATGGTATGATTGTCAGATCACGGTAACAGTACTTATAGTAAGCTGTCACTGCTATGGTAACTGAGAATTGGCGTGCCTGACACTTGTCTGAAATGGTAGAATTTATTTGCTCCTTTCCTCCATGTGATAACAAGTCGGTGGTATCAGCCAAACCCCTGTCTTTTTTCTATGCGCAAGAGGGCCATGAGGATGTTAGATGGAGTTGGTTGAGGCCGGTTAAGAAAGGTCTGGGGAGAGGTAATAATGGGAACGCTTCATCCATCTATCAGAACCCCCAACAATGGGGAATGGCTGCAGAGGAAGGATGGAATCTAGTCCATAGGAGGAAGGGGCATCAGTGGAAGGGTGATTCCCAGTTTAATGGAGAAGGGTGGGGCCCACAGCTCAACTATCCCCTATTCCCTTGTTACAATCGTTTCAGTGGGCTGGAAGAGGTGGATTGACCATCACCTCAGTGCATTGAAGACGTCAATGGTAGTGGGGTACTTACTCCCATAGATAGTGGTTCTGTCGTCATTACTAGGGAGGAAATACCTGATCAGGATATCATTATCCCAGACCCACTGACAGGGGATATTGGTACTCAGGCTCCCCCGGTAACATCCACACTGTCCCCTTCCCTTGTTAAAATCCTGTCTTATGGAACATTGCGGGCTTAAAGAAAAATCTGCCTGATCCGGCATGGAACAAATTCCTAGAAGATTACCATATCTGCATGTTCCAGGAAACTTGGTGTGTAGAGCCAGAACACAAGCATGGTTATTCTACATTCTTTGTCCCTGCAACACAGCATGGGAGGGGGCGCCCATCGGGTGGACTACTGATTTGGATCAGGATAGATTTGAACTGTGAGGTTACTGTTAGACATATCCCTTCCAATGATTTACTTCACATAACTGTCAAAAGGCAGTCTGTCAGAAATGTTTTGGAACTTTTCTGCATTTATGCCAGGGGGCTCCCAGGGGGCCAATCTTCACCAATATTAGAGCTGTTAGACAATAGGCTTTCAGCCCTCCCCTCTAAATCCTCAGTACTAGTGGGAGGTGATTTTAATTGTACATTTGAGCCTCTTCATGAGGACGACGTCCTGGGTTCTCACAATAAACTAGGGAATAATCAGCTCATTCCATCTTTATCACTGGCCCCAATCAAGAAGTGGTCGGCGCGAGCCATCCAGTTAAATGCCCTGGTGTCTGCCCACGACCTATGGGCCCTAAACGGCCGTACCACATCTGACCGCATGGGCACTATGACTTTTAATCGAATAGGCTCCCCGTCACGGATTGATTACATCCTTTTAGATGTATGGTCATGGGCCAAACTTGTTGATATGGAGGTCAGTCAGAGGATCGATAGTGATCATAATCCTCTCTGCATGGGCATGTTCTGGGGCGATAATATTGGCAAAGATGTCCCAAATGAGCTGATTACTAAAGATCTAGTCCCTTCTAACTGTAACCGCAGGATTAAATGGAACGTGGTTAGGTGTAATGAAGGGACACTTGAGAACATCAGGGTTCTAGTTTTGGCTGCCTCATGTGCCCTGGCATCAGTGAACCAAACTTCTCCCCAGCTGCAGGGGTCTGTGTTGGCAGTTAAGTATAAAGACCTAATTGGGGAGATCCGTACGTTTTTCTCTAAAAAAAACAAGGGTTGCCCATTGATTAAACTCTCCCAAAAGAAGGGGAACCCTTGGTATACTGTCTCCTGTAGAGAAAAAAGAAAAGCTATCTCCCTGGCCATAAAAAACAAGGATGCACCAGCAGCCAGATCAGCTAGAAAGGATTATCGCACTAGTATTGCCAAAGCCAAAAAAGATTGGGAAGAGGAACATTGGCAGGCACTAAAGGAAGCGGCCCATGGGAAAAACGCCACTGTATTTTGGAAATTGATAAATGTCCTTGATAGACGAGGCGCTGAGCCCATTCCAAACCATATAACTGAGTGCCAATGGCACTCCCACTTTTCTAAATGATATGGCGTAGGCTCCTTGGAAGTTGCGACAGCACCTCCAACAATAGATACTGGCTGTTTGGCCCAACTAAACGGTGGCTTTATAGATGCTTTGTTCACGCCCCGTGAGGTCCAGGAAGCCATCCTCAAAATATCACCAGGTAAGGCACCTGGCCCGGACGGAATACCGGGGGATTTATTGTTGTATAATCCAATGGTTTGGGCTGATTTTATTGTAAACATTATGAACCTTATCCAGTTGGGTCACCAAGTACCTGACTCATGGAAAGGTGCCGAAGTTGTCACCATTTTTAAAAAGGGCGAGAGAGAGGACCCTGCCAACTACAGACCAATTAGTCTAATTGATGTTATTCAAAAAGTAGTTGGTAGGGTCATTGTAAATAGGATTGAGGGCTGGCTTATGGAAGAAAATATCTTGTCCCACTTTCAGGCAGAATTCAGAAGTAATGTAGGAGCAATTGACCAAGTTTTTAGATTTTGTGCAGTTTTTTGGAAAACAGTTTCAATAGCCAGAGGGAGTCTTTACCTGGCTTTTATAGACTTAAAAACTGCATTTGATGTAATACCCCGTGCTAAACTATGGAATGTCCTATTGGATATGGGCTTCCCATCCTATTTGTTAAATTTTATCATCAAACTCCATGAGGGTACCTATGCTAGGATACGTTGGGGGACGCAGGGGCAACTTACCAAGAGTATCCCTGTCAACAGAGGGGTGCGGCAAGGGTGCGTGATGGCTCCCACTTTGTTCTCCCTCTTTATAAATGGGGTGGTGAAACATCTGCAAGAGACACCGGCAGACGCCCCCATTATAGTTGGAGAGAAAACGCCATCGCTCCTCTTTGCTGACGACACCCTTCTGTTATCAAAAACTCCCACAGGTCTCCAAACCCTTCTTGACCAGTTTAGTGTTTTTTGTCAGGAACGGGGACTTACAATAAACACAACCAAAACTAAATTAATGGTCATGACCGCCAAGAGAAAATATAGGAATATCCACTTGACTTTGAATGGATCCCCCCTCGAGGTGGTCGAAGAGTTTGATTACCTTGGTGTTAGGATTAACAATAACTTGAAGTGGGAACCCCATATATGTAAAATGATTTTAAATCTTAAAAGAGTCTCCGGCACTATTTTAAAAAACCAACGTCTCTCTGTGAGCAGGCCAGTTGCTCCTGCCCTGTCAGTTTATGAGGGTAAAGCAATTGCCTCAGCTGTTTATGCCTCGGAATTATGGGGCACTGAGAATACCAATGATCATGTCCTAACGGAGAACAAGTTTATGAGGGACTTGGTATCACTTCCAACCTCCACCCCACTTAAACCTTTATTTTTAGATCTGGGTAGGAGGTCCATTCGGGACATCCTCCAGCTCCGTCCCCTCTTATACTGGGTTCGCCTGAGGAGGACTCCCGAATTAGCTAACTATGCCTTAGTGTTAGATGAAATGTTAAAACTAAACACTTCAGGCAAAATCAAGTGGCTAAACGTCTTAAAACATCTTGTAGACAGTGTGGGTTTAAGTGACGCTTGGGTCTCCCAATCCCCTCCACCAAAACAAGTGGTGAAAAAATTATACTGGGACTGGATTGAGGCCAAGGCGCTACAGAACCCAAATTGGGGACATCTGACTGAGATCTTTTTGACCCATAAGTGCACTTTAAAACTGGAATTGTTTTTGGATTTTATCCAGATTCCTCGGGAAAGGACTCTATATCTGAAATTTAGACACGGAACACTGCCCCTCAAAAATTTCACGTCTAGATGGAATAGAAGGAGGGAAGAGGATATAAAGTGTCCAGGTTGTACAAATCCCGAAGAATCATTAGGCCACTTCTTTTTTGCCTGTAAGGCATACATCCTACCCAGGAACAAATGGTTAAAACCGGCACTAAAGAACCTTGGTGTTAGGGATTACAAATCAGCTTTGCATATCCTTACCTCCAACACCTCTTCTATGGTCACTATTTGTGGGGTTGCAAAGTTTTTATCATGTGCCTGGATTATTAGGACAAAGCTTTTGAAAAATGTCTCTCAAGTCACCTTTTCCACATAACTTTTATATGTATTCTTGTAAATGATGAACTGGTTTTATAATTTTGTGTGTATTATATGTTTGTACTTTTTATGATACATGTGTCGAATAAAAGTATAATGACTTGACTTGACTTGAAATGGTAGCACACATGTTACGCTCATGTAGCACAGTTGAGCAGTTTCTAGTCGGTTACCCCTTAATCAATGCCATTTTGGTATGGAAATGTGTTACCTTATACTTTTATGTCACCTCATATACATGCATCATTTCTCTAGCTCCTTTGTGGCTCTCTACCTGTGTTGCTGCGCCCATCAGCTATTTAAAGAGTGCTGGATGAGATTCAGGTGTAGAGTGAGGCCGTGGGATTGGAAGTTGCGTGGCTACATATATCATGGATGGGAGACCTTCTCTCTCATGGTACGCGTGTCCAGGCTGAGTTTTTTGTGCTTGAATCCTCTTTTGTGGCACGTGATTTGGTCACAGCATTGAGGGTTCAGGGATGACGGCTCATCTCAGGGTTACCCACATGGGGAAGTAGGTGTCCAGGTGCATGAAAGTGACAATGCAGCATTGTACAGGGCACAAGTACACTGGGGGGGCTGAGGCATGTCTCCATCTTCATCCATCTCTCTGGTGCGC